>NC_138518.1:65653724-66853724 GCF_000230855.2 Cajanus cajan
TGATTCGATCCGAAATTAGAAATCCTAAATTATTGTTAATGATTCCCAAGTTGTTAGATGCGAAATCCCAAATTAGAAATCCCAAATTATTGTTAATGATTAAATAAAAAATAAATTGAAAATCCCAAATTATTGTTAATGGTTAAGTTATTATTAATGATTAAATAAATTATTTCGTCCTTTGAATTATTTAATAAAATTATTCTAAATCTCAAATTATTATTATCTCCGGTTAAGTTCTAAATGATTAAATAAATCCTAAATCCCAAATTATTGAAATATTTCTTAAGTATAATTAAATAAATCCTAAATTCTAAATTTTATATTATTATTATTTCTGACCCCAAATTAAAAATCCGTTAATGATTAAATAAAAATAAATTGAAAATCCCAAATTATTTGGAAACTTTAAAAGACCTTCTATTAAGCCCTGATCAATGAACTTACAAAACCCTTCAAATTGTATCTGATTCAATCCAGGAGGTACTGTAGGCATTCCTTCATTTCCACCCTCAAGCCTTTTCAATTTCTCTGTGAATTTTATAGAAAAATATTCCACGATTTGCTGTCATTCTTTATCAAATCACATGAATCTATTTAGCAATAATGGAATTTTTGTTCTTTACTGATTAAATTATTATTAATGATTAAATAAATTTGAATTATATTTTCTTTGAATGTTTAAAGTAAATTCTAAGGGTATCTTCAATGGACGCAACTCATTTGAGTTGCTTCATGCATTAAAAAATGAAAAAAGTAGTCTCAAGTGTGTCATGTCAGTATTAAGCAATTCAAATATAAATTTACTCCAATCTTAAAAAATTTTAAGAAATTCAACTTTTAAATTTTTTTTCTAATCATTTATGAACCAATTTTAAATTTTTATTAAAAAGGATAAATTGCACTACAATAAAAGAAAATAAATTACGAAAAAAAATACACAATAAGTAGATATTAAAAATAAAATAAAATAATAGTAAATACATAGACATTATACGAAATTAATTTTCATCATTATTATTTCTGAAACGTTCCCAAATATGTTCAATAAGATATACTTGAAATTTGGTAAAGAACGGTTCCTTGAGGAAGCAACTCTCTCTCTTCTTCAAGTAACTCATGTTGCTACGTCAGAGTCCTCCAATGGTAAAAAATCGAGACTTGAAGCAACTCCCTAAATCTCAAAATTTTAAATTATTGAATTATTTCCTTCTCTGAATTATTAAATAAAATTATCCTAAACCTCAAATTATTATTATCTCAAAAGTTGACCTCTGACATCAGTACGGCCGTACTGAATTCAATACGGCCGTACTGTAGTTCAAAACTTCAGTACGGGCCGTATTGATGTCAGAGGCCGTACTGCGCCTCACTCCTATATATAGGACGTCATTTGGACGTCATTCCAGACATTTTGGACACTTTTTCCAGATTCTTGGACCCTCTTGTTGAGCATTCTGGGATTTTTGAGCAGTGTTCTGCCCTAGAAGTCTCTCCGAGAACCGATCCGACGAAGTTCTTGAGTTCTGAGCATTTAGCTTGAGGATTCGAACTAGTCGAAGGGAAATCTTTTCGATTTCCATAGTAAAAATTAATTTTTAGGGAAGGAGCGAGCGTGTAGTGAGAAGGAGCGCCAAAAAGCCTCCTAACGTCTGTTTAAATATATAAAAGCACGCTTCAAAGGTTTCTTTTTCAAAATCCTTCCTTTTACTGCCTGATTGTTGCATTGCATATTTAGAATTTTCATCATGTAAATATTCCGCTTATAATCGTTTCTAATAAATATAAATCCTAAATCTCAAATATTTCTTGAGTATAATTAAATAAATCCTAAATTCTAAATCTCATATTATTATTATTTCCAACTTAACCTCTAAATTATTAAATGAATCTTAAATCCCAAAGTTATCGAATTATTTTCTGAAATTTTTAAATCCCAAACAAATTGCAAATTAATTTTTAAATCCCAAACAAATACCAACCAACCAAGGAAAAAAGTAGTGGAAAATGCAGATTGTTGCTGCTAGTATTTCCGTGTTCGACGCCTATTCTTTCTAATAAAATCTAAAACTGCTCTGCAGGTTTCTGTTATTGACAATATTTATTGGAAGGAACTTCTTGTAACTGTGTGGATCTTGATACTTGCAATACAGATAGGAAAAGTTAGTGTCTAATGAGCTTTTCAACTCATTTTTTTAATTAACATTTTTGGTACATTTTAAATATTTGTTTTTCGGTATATCAGTTTTTCATTTTATTGCATGTATTGAAGATCATTTGGTGAACTTAGATTGATGCTAATATATGCCTTTTTTTTTTTTTGAAACAGAATTACACTACAAATTGCTCAGCTGTGTATTGGGTATTGAATCTATTGCAGATACACACTACTATACATTAATAGCTAGAAACCAAAGTCTTCTTATAGTTTCCACTCTCCAACTTAATCAAGCCAATGTGGGGTTATGAAATCAAGTGTTGAACATCAAGAATTTGATTTGGCCTTAACTTCAAATTTGGATGCAGAACCTGAACCATTGAACCACCAATATAATATCAATTCTTTTTCATATGCTATAATCTTAATTAGGCTAAATTAATCTTTGATCTCTCTTTTTTTTTTAAAAAATTTAATTAGTTCAATTTAGTCTTGTCTTTCTGTTCAATTGGCATTAGCAACTTTAATTTCTTGTACACATGACAAGTATGTGTCATTTTATTATTGTGCCACGTTTTCATAGAGTTAATGTCATAGTCTCAGTTGAATCGAAAGGACCAAATTAAACTTTTTTTTTTTTTTTAGTAATTTAGCTTATCAATTATGGTGATGATTGTTTTCTTTTTGTCCCATTGTGTTTCAGGTCCCTATCACTGTTGGAACAACTTTATATGAAGCCGTGCTTCTATACAAAGGGCAGAGAGTGATATCCTCAAAGGGTGATCAACAAACACGTTTGAGTGTACGGCAATTATTTCTATATTGCACTTGTGGCATACTTGCTGGCATAATTGGTGGTTTGCTTGGCCTTGGTGGAGGATTCATCTTGGGACCCCTTTTCATTGGATTAGGAATTCCTCCTCAGGTACGTATGTTTTATCCTTGTATGACTATTTTAATGTTGGTCCACTTGGAACTCACTCATTGGGATTTTTTTCTATCAAGGTTTCAAGTGCTACATCCACTTTTGCAATGACATTTTCTGCATCTATGTCAGTGGTGGAATATGGCATTCAATTTTTTGTTTAAGGGTATCCAAAATCTCCTGTTACTAGGACTATATAACCAATGACATTTAATTTTGTCAAAACTTTTATTTTTTAAGAATATTTTAATATTTACTATTTAACTCTTCATTAATTTATAATTTTTTAAATAATAATTCTCGACTTATTTAAATATGTTTTTTCTTTTTCATCACACTACTCATTTTATTTACATTTTTTCTCTTCTCTCTTGTGCATTCCTGGCAAGCACCTCCCATTCTCTCATCCCCTACTGGACAATCTATTCTCCCTACAAAAAGCATAAACCAGGGAAGCCAATCTATTCTCCCTACAAAAAGCATAAACCAGGGAAGCCTTAGAGTGTGCATACAAAGATGCAGAAGCCATGAACTTCAAAGTGAGGGGAGTGCTGATCACAAACCCTTCAAATCCATTAGGTATAACAATCCCACGTTCGGTTCTGGAGGAGATTCTGGACTTCGTGACACGCAAGAACATCCACCTGGTCTTAGACGAAATCTACTTAAGTTCGTTCTTCTCCTCCTCGGAGTTCACAAGCGTGGTAGAGATCCTCGAGGGTCGCGAATATAGAAACGCAGAGAGAGTTCACATTGTTTATAGCCTCTCCAAAGACCTTGGCCTCCCTGGTTTCAGAGTTGGCACCATTTACTCTTACAACCACAAGGTGGTGACCACAACGAGAATGGGAGAATAGATTGTTATCCAATGGATGAGTTTAAAGATATGTTTAATTTGAATGAAAATGGTTTTATTGATTGTAAATCCTAGTGAGGTTTAGGGTTTAATAAAAAATGTCTTCTAGAAATGGTTTAATAAATAGGTTAAGAACTATTATTTAAAAAGTTATAAATTAATAAGGGTTAAATAGTAAATATTAACTTATTTTTAAAAAATAAAAGTTCTGACAAAATTAATATATGTTATCGTTTATCTGATATACTGAGAAAGTTTTGGTACCCCTAAAATGGAAATGTCGTGGAATATTACCTTCTCAAACGTTTCCCGATTCCTTACGGTAAGTACGGATCAATGGACATAAATTAAAGGAATTAGAGGAGTAATTCTATCATTTCCAGGTGCACACACATAGTTAGGCCCTAGTGATTAATTACTTGGTTAAAAGAAAGAATAAATAATATATGTAGTGACAGAATAAATAGTGTAATATTATCATAAGCTGTCATGTCATGCAAAGTTACTTGACTTTTATACCAGACTGTTGTGAAATATAGTGGAGGATTATGTTTCCGATGGTGGTGTGGCAGTTCCGGTGATGGCGATACCAAGTTCTTGTGGTGATACTACAAGGACTTCAGTATATAGATCAAGTATATTCAAAAAAGAGTGAATACATAGTGTAGGAGTCTCTTTATATAAGGTCATTTATGCGAAAAAGTTTTGTTACGTAGTTATGTTATGTGGCTATTGTCATTGTTAATTCATGTGTCATGTGTTAAGTCTATTTTTTTAACGTAAAACCTTAATTCGGTTTTATCCAAGACTCATATTAGATAAATCCTGACTAGTTATATCTTTTAAAGGGGTAGATCGAACATAAGTTGGACCGACCTCCACAACAAAGATGATATCTTTTATTTAGATAACTATTAAACTAAAATCTAAAAGGAGGAGGTAGTTACACTATAAGTACAAATTAAATTACTTGCTAATATGTTTGATTATCTTGCAGCACTTTACTTGTAGCTGTAGCCACTGCTGCTGCTCTTTCTGGGCAGCATTTGGTGAGAAAGCTTATCGCTATACTGGGGAGAACCTCTTTGATCATTTTCATCCTTTCGCTCACAGTTTTTGTGAGTGGAATATCACTAGGCAAGTGCAATTTTCAGAGATTCTTTTGGATTCTTCCTTTTAGTGATCAGGGGTACTACTGTATCAGTACTGTTACGAACTTGTGGCTGCTGTTTACTCGCATCTTATTTTATTAAAATACAAAAGACAACTTGTCTTGCTTTTGATTATAGTGAGTAAAAAATATGAATAAAATATCAATGAATTTAGCTGGAATCGGTTGGAATATACTCATATGATAAAAGTTTTCAAAGTAGTTTTTTTTATACAAAAATTTAATAATAATTTATTCTTTTGCGACACCATCTCATTCATCAATATGGTTTGGTAATAAGATGATGAGTTAATAACACAATGCATTTCAAATTAAACAAATAGTGAGCATACATTTTTACTTGCTTACTTTAAAAAAAAAAAAATACTTTAGAGAAAACACATGCTTTCACGTTCCAAGTAGTATATTACAAATTTACAATGACTTAACTTTTTTTTTTCTTTTCCAAATTACAGGTGGAGTAGGCATAGCAAACTTCATTAAAAGGGTTGAAAAGAAGGAGTACATGGGGTTTGAAGACCTTTGCTCGTAGGGTTAGAAATTAAAGATGGAGATGTGTAGTTTCTAAGTGCGAGGCCCTTCACAACAGTTTTGCGTTTTCCAGAATTGTATTAAGAAATTTATCTTTGTTTCTTAACTAAACTAATTGATTATTCAGTAGAAATCTATGACTATTTTAAAGCCGCACTACCAATTAAGTTTAATTAATATACAACTTTGTTGTAAAACATTTTTTATTTTAGCAAATAAATTGTTTATATCAATTATATTCTAAAACACTAATTTTTGATATATTCACACACGTTTTCCATAAATTCCATACATGTGTTCTACATTTCATTAAATGAAACGAGTTTCCAAGAATATTCAAAAGGAGGTGATGAAAATTGACTATACATAACTATATCTTTTTAATTCCTCTGTATTTAGAAATTCAATATCTTCAAATATTTATACGAATTTGATATATATTTAACATTAAAGCTCTTGGTTTTGGACCCTCCACAAACCGTAGTGCTGGTGGCTTATTTAAAGCACTTACTAGTTTATTAGGTGAAATTAGTGGGAGTACACTGTCCACAAATCGCCAAGAAAGTACGTGTAATTGTATAAGAGATAAAAGATGAGATAAGCCAATAAACACAAAGAACAAGGACAATATGCTTGTTATCAATACGACTCTGACGTAAGTTGTTTTCTTGTACCTAAATTTTGATTGAATTTAAACATTATCAAAAATTACCAAGCAGCCTCCGGATTCCTATTTGAAGAGAACATTTTGAAAATTTTCTATATATAACTATCATGGTCTCATTTTGAAGCAAAGCATAGGAACATCTTAGTTCTAAAAGGACTAAAATATTCAATTTAGAAAAGTGCTGTCAGTCCAAAGAGAGTAATGGCTGTGAAATGGGTTGCTGGAAAGGCTCTCATTGCTTTTCTTCTTCTTCTTGTCACGGTCTCAGCTACTTCTTCTCATCAAAATACAGAGAATAAAACAACTTCACTTTCCAATGGAACTATAGGGGTTGATTATCATGCTAAAGCATTTTACAAACACCATTGGCCGGTAAGAGTGTTCACTTCACAAATACTATGATCACAACAGGTTTCTTAAAAAAATATGTTTTCATATACTTTTGTGACAATTCCAAACAACCAAAATAGTAATAATTTTTTGTTTCATGTTGAATTGGGATTGACTCGGTTTTTTATTATTTTTTTTGTTACCTTTTGGGTTCTCATGCAGAGCATGAAATTTGGATGGAGAATAATAGTTGGTAGCATAGTTGGATTTCTAGGGTCAGCATTTGGGACGGTGGGAGGTGTTGGTGGGGGTGGTATCTTTGTGCCAATGCTTACCCTCATTATTGGATTCGATGCAAAATCAGCCACAGCAATATCAAAATGTAAGAACTTAAATTTTATTCTTTTTCCTATTTCTCCTCTTCTTGTGTTACAAATTAATAGCATTTGGGATGGGTTTTGTTACGAGCTTTTCAATAATTGCGTACACGAAGGGGTGTGTGACAGTGACACCAAACATGTGGCAGTGGTACTAGGTTACTTTCCTTGTCCCACTCTGAGTGCCAATAATTTTAATGAAGGATCATGTTTGGAATTATGTTATATGCTTTAGAGCTTACAACTATCTTCTGATGTATGATTATAAATACATGGCTACCAAATATAATAATGAATTGTGAGTCTGTGATGTATAGTAACATATTTCTATTGTGGACATCCTAGCTAGGATCAGGATTTAGGCTAGAAATTAAGCATGCTCTGATTCCATGTGTATCTTTTTGCATGTTTCTATTCGTGTTCGAGTTCTGACAGTGGTCAGTAGGGTCAAATTTTTTTTTTTTTATACCATTTTTATATAAATATTCTATCACCATAAATAGTTTATTATTATTTATATTTTTACAAATTTTAGAGGGATTAAAATTTTTTTGAAAAAATAATTTTGATACATTTTAAAAAAATGGAAGACCATGACTATCTGGGTCTCCCCTCTCTCTGCTCCTGCATACATGTTAAATAAAATTTTTTAAAATGTCTTATAACTCATTATTATTTTTTTTAAAGAAGTTTTGAAGTATCGTGCATCATCAAGAAGTGGTCAGATCATACTAATCTGATGTATGACCCGAATCTAACACAAAAAGAGAATGATGTCAGTGTTTAGTTTGATTTGAGTCACATTTAATTTTAATAGAATAATTAGTGAGTTGCATGGTACGCGCTTAACATCAAAATCAAGAACAAAATTATCATAATCATGCGTACTAAGTCGTACTTTCAAAAAAAGGTTATTACACATTCCATGAGTACTATTTTTTTTTCGTCAATCAACTGAGTTACAACTTCTAGCTTAAGAGTTGGTTGACTTTTTATATTAATATAATCTATATTTATAATAATAAAATATTAATAAAGCATAACAAACATTTATAACGATGAAATTCACTTTAAAATATGATTATAATTTTTTTTTATATTAGTTCCTTACGCCTAAAATTAATTTATGAATTATTTATATATAATTTTTAAGCCAACATATTCTATGTAAAATTAGGTAGGGGTGGGCAAAAAAAATTAAACTGAACCGAACCGAACTGAACTGGTGGTGAACTGTACTATAAAAAATTGAACTGTTTGTAAAAAAACTGAACTGAACTGTTTAAAAAAAATTGAACTGAACTGAACTGTTATAAAGTTAAACTGTACTGAATTATAAAAACTGAACTGAATTATAAAAATTGAACTATTTTTATAAAAGAATAAAAATTAAATGTGTTTAACATGTTATGTCTTAATGATTTAGCTCGATAGTTTAATAATCAAAGCTTTAGAAAAAAAGTGATCTGAAGAAAAATTGTATCAATTTTTTCGAACTTAACAGATCAATTGAGTTATTTTGAACTACTTATTTTTAGGCTTAAAATTCACTGAGTTTGTTTAACTTAATTTTATATTTTTTTCCTTTGAAAAATTTAAATAAAATGGAAAATAAAGTAAAGTTGGCAAATGTGTCCTATTTTGATAGATCAATGAGTCAAAATTGTTCAATTCAAAATATCATGAAACTTTAGTGCAGTTTAAATTGCAGTTCAGTTCAAGTTTTTATAGTATAGTTCAGTTTAGTTCAATGACACAAAAGAATAGTTCAGTTCAGTTCGTCTGAACTAATGTTTAGTTTAGTTCAGTTCATATGAACTACTTTTAAGTTCAGTATAATTTTTATAAGTTCAGTTCAATTTAGTTCGTTTTGCCCACCCCTAAAATTAGGTTGACATGACCTTTACACTTATTATCAACCTGAATTTTCTAATAAACACAAAATTTATACAACATAAATAAAACTTCATCGAAAAGAAGGACAAAGTTTTACATGTTATGCTATTTTTCAATTAAAAATTTACTTCACTTAAGAATTTATATATTAAAGATAAACATCATGACTTCCATTAAAAAAAATACAGATCAGTTATTAAGATTAAATTTATTAAATAAAGCATGATGCTATGAGAGTGAGCAACTAATTTCATGATAATTATTTATTAAATATCAACAATAAAAATGTTGTTTGAGATTTTGCTAGAGGAAAAGTAAAAAATAAAAAAAATTTATAAGTGAGTAAAAAATTTTGACTTATAAACTAGTTTTATTAAATTAAGTTGGATTTTTATTGGATCACTCACATATACCTAGTCCTATAATTTTTATCTTTAAGATGTTCGGTCTTTAGTATAAATTTTTTTTTTTACAGATTTCACTTCGACTAAAAATAAAGTGAAAAAAATATATATAAATGAAAAATAATCTACACCTAACAAGCATATACTATAAAATGAAATATTCTTTGTGCCTAAAGTCAAGTTATTTGCTTTGTACTTGTGGCAATTATTAAGCTTGTTTTAAATATTCTTCTTTGGAAACTTACATGAACAGAATCTATGTTTGTGTTTGTTTGACTAAGGCATGATTACGGGAGGAGCAACAGCAACAGTTTTCTACAATTTGAGGCAAAGACACCCCACCCTTGATTTGCCCGTCATTGACTATGACTTAGCACTTCTTTTCCAACCAATGTTGATGCTTGGAATCAGCATTGGAGTTGCTTTCAATGTCATCTTCCCTGAGTGGATGCTAACAGTTTTGCTAATCATATTTTTCGTTGGTAAGAACTGCTTAAAAGTTAAAACTTGGATTCAGTCCTAGCTTATTTTATTTTCTTTCCTTTGCCAACCCTTGATGTAATCTGAATGTGAAACAGGCATATCAGTTAAATCCTTCTTTAAGGGTGTTAATACATGGAAGCAAGAAACCATTATGAAGAAGGTTGCCTAAACAAAACAACATTACTCTCTTTTATATTGAGTTTTTTTCATGTTTTGCATTTCGGTGCATTGTTTTAATGCATACCTGTTATGATTCCAGGAAGCTAGGAAGAATTCACAGATAGATGGTAAACTGTTTGATAGTATTTCTCTTCTAGTATTCTGTATAGAGATATAAAGTGTTTATATCAAACATGTCATGCTAACTTTCAATCTGATCAGATATTGGAAGTCCTGAAGATGCTGCACATTATATTCAAACAGGAGATTCAGCCAAAGACAGTACCAACCAATCAAGGAAAAAGGTAGTACAAAATTCAGACAGTTTCTGCTTCCATATATGTTCAATATCTATTCATTCTTTGTAATGAAATCTGAAACTGTCATGCAGGTTTCTATCATTGAGAATATTCGTTGGAAGGAACTTGGACTTCTTTTTGCTGGCTGGATCATGATACTTGGATTAGAGATTGGAAAAGTTGGTATCCCATGAGCTGTTCTACTCACAATTTGAGTTTTTCATTTTCTAACATTGGTGAGCCATTTGTTCAACATAATATGATCATAACATATGCCTCTGTTTTGAAACAGAAACAAACAACAACTTGCTCGCGGTTATATTGGCTATTGAATCTACTTCAGGTATAAACTACTATAGGAGAATTTAATTTCTGAAAACCATAGCTGTCATCTTATATTTTTCACTCTCCATCTTAATCAAGCCAAAATGGCCTCATTTTTGAGTGTTGAATACTAAGAGCTAATAGTTTCATATATTTTTGGTTCTAGAACCAATGAACCATCTACATCATGGGGACTATTTGATGTATTTATTTGATTGTTTTCAGGTCCCAATAGCTGTAGGAATGAGTTCATATGAGGCTGTGCGTCTATACAAAGGGAAGAGAATCATAGCATCAAAGGGAGATCAACAAACACATTGGAGAGTGTTGCCTTTAATTCTATTTTGTGCTTGTGGCACACTTGCTGGCATGATTGCTGGTTTGCTAGGCCTTGGTGGAGGATTCATTTTGGGACCCCTTTTCCTTGGATTAGGAATTCCTCCTCAGGTACTTTCTTTTTGCCATAAAGTCTGAAAATTTTGCTTGGAATTCACTCTAACTAGAGAATTTTCCAAAGGTTGCAAGTGCTACATCAACATTGGTAATGGCATTTTCTGCATCTATGGCAGTGGTGGAATATTACCTTCTCAAACGTTTCCCTGTTCCTTATGGTAAGTATTGATGAATGGACTTAACTCAAGGAATTAACAATATGTGAGAGCATGAGTAATTTTTCCATGATGCAACAAGAGCATATACATAGTAATAGAGGATGCTACAAGAGCATACAGATAGCAATATATTATGGATTTTTGAATGATAAAGTTTGGATCATGTTGCAGCTCTTTACTTCGTAGCTATAGCCACTGGTGCTGCACTTGTTGGACAGCATTTGGTGAGAAAGGCAATTGCTATACTGGGGAGAGCATCTGTGATCATTTTCATCCTAACTCTCACACTTGGTATTAGTGCAGTATTACTAGGTATGTAACATTTTTTGGGGGGCTGCTTTGTTGACATTTTCTTAGTATTCTTCATTTTTTTTTTGTGAGGTTACTTATAACAGGCAAATATGGGCTATTGCTTATCGATATATTGAGTACTTGTACATTATTATTTTGTGTGTCTATTTCTATCTATCTATCATTAATAAATGCAATAAATTATTAAACAGACAGAAATATACATAAAATATGATGTTGTATAAATTATTTTATAAGTATTGTTTTCTATTTTTATTTTGTAGATATGCTATGAAGAAAAAGTTATTAAATGAATTTTTTCTTTAAAGCAAATGAGGGTATCTTTATTCTTTAATTTGAGTGAGTTAATATCACATTGCATGTTAAATTAAATTAATTATAAATGCTTTTTATTTACTTACTTTAAAGACAAGTTACTTTAAATGAGTTTTATGTCTACATTGGCATTTGCAATTTCTCATTTCGATGGTTTTTTTTTCTTTCCAACTTACAGGTGGAGTAGGCATTGCACACATGATTCAAAAGATTGAAAATAAGGAGTACATGGGCTTTGGAGACCTTTGTTCATATAGAAAATAAAGTTCATGATGCGTAGCTTTTAAGTTCAAGGATCCTTACTTTGTAGTTTTGTGTTGTCTAGGTTTGTATTAATAAACTTTTTTTTAAGAGTTGTATTAATAAACTAGTTTACCCGTGCGATTATTCACTATTTTTTTTTTTTTAAAGATAGGAAAAATTATAAAGATAGTAGCAATAAGGATTGAACCTAGGTCTTCATGCTTTTAACTAACTCAATCCCTCCCCACCCAACCACTAGGCTAATCCTAGTGGTTGATTATTCACTATTTCTCTATCAATTTATGACTATTTAAAGTTGCAATAACAATTTTACTTAAACACTTCGTCGATTTCTCGGGTTCGGTTCAATTTAATTTTTAAAATACAATTATAATTGAATACGATATATATATATATATATATATATATATATATATATATATACTAAATTGAAAAATGGGCAAGGTCAGGGGTTCGAATCCTGCCTAGTGTATGCAGCCGCGTTAAATCTTTGGATCAGCTATCCCACCCTTTGAGGTGCCTCCAACGTAGCGGGAGATTAGTCACTGCTATCGGCGATGGATACTCCAGGGACGAACAAAAAAAAAAATTTGAAAAATGGGCATAATAATTATATATAAGAAAAAATGGTCCACCCAATTGTCTGGACTCAAGTGACCTTTTTTTTTTTTTTTTTTTAAGGTGAGAAATTAAATAACTCCTTCATTTAAATTAAGAAATGTACATAATAATAATAATAATAATAATAATAATAATAATAATAAATGGTGAAAATGAAACACTTCATATCTCACTATAAAAAAAATAAAAATAAAAATGATGGAATTATAAAAATATGTGATTAGTTTTAAAATAGTGGAGTAGTTAAACAAATTAGTCAAAGAATATAAAGAGGTAGTTAAACAAATTAATTAAAGAATAAAATAGTAAAAAAAATGTGGATCCCAAAATAAAATATCTCTTTATTAATATTATAGATAATATCTTTAAAAAGTGTCATCAAGTTACCACGGTTAGAATCACACTTTAATAATATATAATATATTATTATGACTAAATTAATTAATTTTTTAATTTAAAAGGAAGAAATATTGAAAAGATAATTTAGAAAAAATATAGAATAAAAATCGAGAGAATTGTATATTTTCCAAAATGAGGTAGTTGATTTGTAGTTATATAGTTGTAACTTAAAGGTTATATATATGATTTAGTGTATGGAAGTGAAACATAAATACTCACAATTTAGTGATTTTGTTAAGGGCCATGGAAAGAATGAGTAATTTTGCAAACTCCAAGCAGGTCCATGGATAGTTAGGGTGTTTATGAATAGATTTTTTAAAAAAATTGATCTAAATCGAACCAAACCATTTTATAAAAGTAGATCGGTTAACTGATCCATTTTTTATAAAGTAGATCAGTTTGATTTTTTTAAAATATGGATCAGTTTTTTGAAATTAGATTGGTTCGGTACGGTACAGTTATCCACTTTTTACTCATATATGGATCGATTTTTTAAAAAAACCAAACTGAATCAAACCGATCCACTTTGTAAAAATGAATTGGATAACTGAACCGGTTTTATAAAGTGATTCGGTTCGATTTTTTTTTCAAAATGGATCGAATTTTTTAATACGAATCGGATCAGTTATGGATCGGTTCGGATCAATTTAGATTTTTTGCACACCCCTAATAAATAGTAATTGACTAATAGGTTAAGGAAGAAAAATTTAGTAAATATTATGAAATAATTTGGATTTACGGGACCTAACAAAATATTATTTTAACTCTGTTGAGAGTGAATCTTAGGAGCATCAAAACATTTTAGTGCTTTACTATAAAATAGTATGGATATGATATATATATTACTTACGGGACATGTATATTATAATAATGTCATTTTTATGTGAAAATGATGATAATTTCAATATTAACTGTTAAATTAAAAAATAATTCAAATTAAAATATTATAAATAAAATTACTATATATGATATCATTATTATTGTATATGACAATCATCATTGCCATAAATCATCATTACCTATCAATGTTATTATTGTCCTTATCATTATTATTATCACACCACCACTAATGATGACGATTATGGTGATAATGATGATAGTAACAATAATGACAATAGTTAAGATAATGATAGTGGTGATAGTGACAATACAATAATAATAACAATAATGATAGTAACAATAATAATAATGGTGATGATGACAATGATAGTGATGATGATGGCAGCGATAATCATAATGGTAGTAATAACAACAACAAAAATAGAACAACTACAATAATGACATTACGTGATAATTTTATTTGTAATCTTTTCTTATACAAAGTTAATTTTTGAATCTTAATCAACATAACATGAGACACTATGTTTGAAGTTAATTAATAAATTTTTTTGTAAATTAATTTAAAATTTCATATTGCAAAATATCATTTATATGAAAACAATTTATTTATTCATGTTTACACTAGAGAACATATTAGCAGAAGAGTCCTAAAGTTGGTTAAGAATTCTAGCAATCTCAACGAGCCTTCATGCAACGTGATTTGTCAACATCACAAGAGATCATACTTATTTATGAAGTGTGTCCTTTGACTAAGTTGTAATGATTCCTACCTTTTTAAGAGGGTAACATTTATTATACCTTTCTCATGTGTAATTGGAGGGTGGTTTAGTGCTGTACTCATTTCACTTCAATTAGGTGTGAGAAAGATTTAGAAACCCTTTGTTTTGGGCCTATAGGCTCAGGGTTCATAGGCCCTTCCATATCTCTTGTGTAATGGAATAAGTTGGTTGCTATGGTTAACCTATGATAAGTTAGTTTGAGTGTTGCTTTTTCTAACTCATTCTGGTCATTATTAAGATTAGTTTTGCTAAAAAAATCTAGTTGATTGACCATATATTTTCAACCCTTATTTCAATTGGTTCGGTTAGATGATTACGAATCCTTCAAGGTTTCAAGTTTAATAAATATTAACACTTGTTATTCTTAGTTGAATAGTCTTAGTCTTTCAAGTGTCAAACCTAAAAGGTGTAGATATTTATTATACTTGATCAAATAATCTATAATTTCTTAAGTTTGAATTAAAAAAAAAATAATCACTTGTTATATTTAGTCGAATAATTCAACTTATTTAAAATTATTATCGAAATATTAAAATACTCAAACTATTATCGAATAATCATGTAAATAACAAACTTACTCCTTAAAAAATATATACATACATGATAAACTACTTTTTGAGAAATTTAAAAAAAAAGGTATGTTCTTTATAAAAATCTAGACAGCACAAAACTATAAGTAAAAGGCGTATCACACATCATGAACTTTATTTTTAAACCCTATACTTGCAAAGGTTTGCAAACCCCATGTATTCCTTATTTTCAATCCTTTTGATTATGTTTGCAATGCCTACTCCACCTGTAATTTGGAAAGAAAAAATAAATTAAGCCATCAAAATAAAATAAAAAATTGCAAAAGCCAATATAGACATAAAGCTCGTTTAAATTAAACTTGTCTTTAAAGTGAACAAATAAAAAGTATTTTTTATAATTTATTTATTTTAATTAATGAAATTTTGATCGTATTTATCCTACATTATAAATAATTTTATTTAAGTCAAATAAAATTAGAGAAAGGAATTTTTTTTTCTAGAAACGAGATCATTTGATGAATTTTTCTTTTAAAGCATGTACACAAAAGAAAGGAAACTTTTTTACTAACCTTTCTTTTGACGAGAGTAACAATTTCTTTTGCAAATTAGTAATTAAAGTTTTGTTATGATATTTGTTTGAGAATGATGTATTTATTAAAAAAAAAATTATATAGTTATTTATCTTCATAATAGAAAGATATTGTCTATTTTAAATTTTTATGCTCATAATTTTATTTTTGTTTCTCATCTAAAAAGGTCTTTAATCAAAGGAGTATATGTATATTTTATAAATTTTTTTTTTTTATTCTAAGGATGTGTGACCTTATTTATATCTCAATTTTGTTTGAGATGATTGTAAGATTTTAATTTTTTTTTGTTGTCATGAATAAAATATGTTTGGATAAAGGAAGGTAGAAATAATTTTTAAATTGATTTTAAAATTATTTATATTTAAATTAATTTGCTAAAAATCAACGTTCGTTAGTTCAATCAATGTTGTGGTTAATTCTCAAATTTCAAGGTCTCAAGTCTAAGTCTTGCATTTGATAAAAAAAAAAATCCTAAAAGAGATCGTTTTAATGCAATTAAAGTCTTGAAAGAGACTAGTTTCTAGTGAAATTAATAGATACTTCTATCAATATAATAGTTTAAAAAAAAAATTGCTCAGTTATGTTAGTATTTATGTTATGACACATATATTGGTAACAATAGCCAATATTTGCCTCCAGGTACTGGTAAGTAACCACACAAAAATAAAGAATACCAAAAGAAGGTCCACAAAGCAGTCTCCAAAAAATGATAGTACTTACCTAGTAATACTGCACTAACACCGAGTGTGAGGGTTAGGATGAAAATTATCACAGATGCTCTCCCCAGTAATGCAATCACCTTTCTCACCAAATGCTGCCCAAAAAGTGCAGAAACAGTGGCTACAGCTACGAAGTAAAGAGCTGCAACATGATCCAAAAATGATCATCAAAATGTCCATAAGATTTACCTAGTTATTGCTTCCTTAACATATTAGTCAATTACTATCCCTCTATATATAACTATGCACATGCTCTTGTAGCTTGGCAAAATGACTCATTCTCTCACACATTTATGTTCATTGGTCCATACTTACCATAAGTAATAGGGAAACGTTTGAGAAGGTAGTATTCCACCACTGCCATGGATGCAGAAAATGCCATTGCCATAATGGATGTAGCACTTGCCACCTTTGTGGAAAATTCCTCAATCAGAGTGATTTCCATGTAGAATGTACATGCATAGACTTTATGGCAAAAAGAAAAACTATAAAGGTACCTGAGGAGGGATTCCTAGTCCAAGGAAAAGGGGTGCCAAGATGAATCCTCCACCAAGGCCTAACAAACCAGCAATCATGCCAGCAAGTGTGCCACAAGCACATAATAGAATTAACTGCAACACTTGCCATTGTGGTTGTTGATCTCCCTTTGATGCTATGATTCTCGTCCCTTTGTATAGACGCACAGCCTCATATGAACTCATTCCTACAGCTATAGGGACCTAAAGAAAAGGAAAAAAATTTATGCTTCGTTGGTCCTAAGAACAAACAATATATTATATGTGGAAACTCTTGGCTCTTAAGTACTAAGGTAATGAGGCCATTTTGGTTTTATTAAGATGGAGAGTGAAAATACTATAAGATGACAACTATGGTTTTCAGAAATTAAATTCTCCTATAGTAGTAGTTCATACCTGCAGTAGATTCAAAACCCAATATACCACTGAGCAAGTTAGTGTGTAATTCTGTTCCAAAACAAAGCCATATATATTATCATCATGTTATGTTGACGGATGATCACCAATACAAGAAAATGAAAAACTCAAATTGTGAGTAGAACAGCTCTTGGGATACCAACTTTTCCAATCTCTAATGCAAGTATCATGACCCAAATCGCAAAAAGAAGTCCAAGTTCCTTCCATTGAATATTCTCAATGATAGAAATCTGCATGACAGATTTAGATTTCATTACAAAGAATGAATACATATTGAACATATATGGAAGCAAAAACTGTCTGAATTTTGTACTACTTTTTTCCTTGATTGATTGGTGCAGTCTTTGGCTGGATCTCCTGTTTGAATATACTGTGCAGCAGCATCTTCAGGACTTCCTATATCTGATTAATTACATTGAAAATCAGCATGACATGTTTGATATATTTATCTCTATACAGAAGGCTAGAATAGAAATAATATCAAACCATTTACCATCTATCTGTGACTTCTTCCTTGCTTCCTGGAATCATAACAGGCATGCATTAAACTAAAGCACCAAAGTGCAAAACTTGAAAGAAATTTAATATATAAAAGAGGGGTCATGTTTAAGCCACCTTCTTTATAATGGTTTCTTTTTTCCATGTATCAACACCCTTAAAGAAGGATTTAACTGAAATACCTGTTTCACATTCAGATTACATCGAAGGGTAAGCAAAGGAAAGAAATAGAACTATGAACCTGATTGGATACAAACTTAGAAGTGTTTTTGAGAGTTTCCCTACTAATAAATATTCTTTATTTTCGATAGAAAAAAATCTCAAAAACGTTTCTAACTTGTATCCAAATAAGTTCTAGAACTAACTCGAAGTTTTAACTCAATTTTTACCTACAAAAAATACTATTAACAAAATTGTTAGCATCCAGTCTGGAAAAATGACATTGAAAGAAACTCCAATACTGATTCCAAGCATTAACATTGGTTGGAAAAGAAGTGCCAAGTCATAGTCAATGACGGGCAAATCAAGGGTGGGGTGTCTTTGTCTCAAATTGTAGAAAACAGTTGCTGTTGCTCCACCAGTAATCATGCCTTCATCAAACAAACCGAAACATAATAATATAATTCCAAACATTATATTTTATTAAGATATTGGAATTTGGAAGTAGGCTAATACCACTCTCACATAGTTGGTGTAAATGTCCAGCATGCAGTGCCGTGTACGGAACTATTTCTAAATATTGACAGCATAATTTTTTACAAATTATCAAACTTGTTGGATAACACTGTAAACAGCTTTTACACTGTTAGTGTGTGTCAGCTATTTATTACTCATGAATTAAACTCTAAAAGTGAATTACACCACATTAATAAATAAATTTTAAAAAAAAAGCTATTAATTTGTAATGACTAAAGTGAAGGGATAAAATGAAGGGACAAGGCTAGTTCTTACATTTTGAAATTGCTATTGCTGATTTTGCATCGAATCCAATAATGAGGGTAAGCATTGGCACAAAGATGCCACCCCCACCAACACCTCCCACATTCCCAAATGCTGATCCTAGGAATCCAACTATGCTGCCCACTATTATTCTCCACCCATATTTCATGCTCTGCAGAAAACCAATTTTTTTAAACAAAAATAATAATAACTAATCCACGTGCTTTCCCCCAAAAATTTTACCACAATTATAGTTATTTGAAATTGACACAAAAGTACATGCAAACATAGAATAAATTATTCTCTTATAAAAAGTCAGATTTAGTTCCTCAGTTTTAAAAAAACAATACAATGTAATCTTTTCTGTCCAATTGAGATTAACCAAATAAATTTTTTTTGTACACGGGTCATTTTTAATTGTGCCATTTGTTTAAAAAGTAGACAACATTAGTTTTAATTGGACAAAAATATCATATTGCACCAAATTGGACCTTTTTAATAATATAAGGACCAAATTGAACTAGTTGAACAAAACGAAAGACTTAAAAAGTAATTTAACATAATTTTTCTTTATAAAATCTGTTATGAGGGTATTTGTGAAGTAAACACTTACTGGCCAAGTATGTTGATAAAATGCTTTATCATGATAACTGGTATCAACCCTTGTGGTGTCATTGGATTCTGAGGTTGCCGAGACTGTAACAAGAAGAAGCAAAGCAATGAGAACCTTTCCAGCAACCCATTTCACATCCCATCTTTGTGATGCATGCACAACCATTATGTCTCTTCTGATACAGAGCTGTTTTCAAAATTGAAAATCTTAGTCCTTTTAGTACTATGATTTTCCTACCCTATGCTTTGCTTCAAATGAGACCATAACAATTATATAGAAATTTCCAAATCTTCACTGTAAGTGTTGATTATGTTACTTGAATTCAATCGAAGTTTAGCTGCAAGAAAACAAATCTCAGGTCAGAAGAGTATTTTTGATAGCAATTAGCAAGTATGGCCTCTATTATGTTTTTATTAGTCTCTCTCTTGTACATTTACACATGATTTCTTGGCTATTTGTGGACAGGGTGCTCCCACTGCTACGGCCTACGCTCTAATTGGTGCTACAAATAATCCACTAGCACTAGTGCACTACGGTTTGTGGAGGGTCCAAAACCAGAATTTTGATGTCCAATATATATCAAATTCGATCACATCGAACATTATAATTTTTTTCTTCTTTGTCTCATGTAACTTATCTTACTTGAGTTAGTTAAAATGTGATAAAAGTAGGGGCGTAAACAGGTGAGGTTGAGTTAGGTTTGGATGGATTGATTATCTGACTCCATCAAAATTTATTGAGTTAGATTGGATTGAGTCAAGTTTGTGTAATTTTTTTTTTAAAACCAACTCAACTCAATGTGATCACGAACGGGTTAAGTTAGATTAGATTAATTGGATCAAAATAATTTAATTTTTTAAAAAAATAAATATTTTAAAATAAATGTAAATCATTTGATATATTGTTATAAATACAATGTTATCAGCCTATAAAACAAACAATGATACAAATTATATTCTAAAATAAATTTATTAATTTATTACATTATTATCAACTCAAAAAAACCAACATTAATTAATGTAAAATAAAAATTTAAAATAAATATATTATATTATTATAATGCAATCAATTTAAAAATACAAAACTCGTTATTGAATAACAGTGATAACGAGTATTGTCCTGAGCAAATGATCATTCAAACATTATTAATATTACTATTATTATAATAATAATAATTATTATTATTATTATTATTATAATAATTATTATTATTATATCGAATTAGGTCGGGTTACGAGTCAAAAATACAAAATTCATTATCTAATTTGTACGATGTCAGATTTTGATCTGGTTGAATTAGGTATGACCTTAATTTTTTGTACTAATATGATTAAAAGTTCATTTACTTCACGAGAAAATAAGTTATGTGTGAATAGGTAAAGATTTTTATTACATCATCCAATTACAAATTGTCATATATAAATAAATTTAATGATTTTTATAAATAAATAAAAAAAAACTTAAAAGTCATATGTATCATAATTTGTAATTGATTGACAACGTAGAATAATTTTACACTTTCCATGCATTAAACTCTTTGTTTAACCAAGTGTGAAATACATGCATACAACAGAATAATTTTTGAGTGATTATATTAAGTTTTACATCGACAAGTTATGATCATATTTAATTGTCAAAATAAATATAAATATTATTATTAACAATAATTGAGCTAAGTCGGAAAATATTGAAATACAAGTGTAAAAATTAAAGTGACTCAATTATTGTCAATAATCAAAGTTTGAATAAAGAATAATTGTTACAATTTTGTATTATTGACTTTTAATGAAGAGTTATTTTAGGAAATTTTTGTTTGCGGATTTGTTTTGCTCCCAAGAAGTTACTCCATTGATTCACACATAATAAAAAGTTAAGGCCAGAAGAATTTTCACTTTTCCTCTAAATACTAAGTTTTCTATTAGGTACTCGATATTTTGCTTGTGAGAAATTCTTTGAAATAAAACTTGGTAGCAATGGTTGGAGATATGTGTTTTGAAATATGTTGTTTAGGCTTTTAACATGTTTATATCATTATTTTCTTATTTTTCAACAACTCAGATTTTTTTCTTTTGCTGCAAATATACATGTACACACATATCCATCTACACCCAAATGCTACAATAAGATTGGGAAGAAAGAGCACCATCATAATTCATAACACACAACAAAGAGAAACCAAGAAATGGGCCAAGCCCACACACACCACAGGAGACCCAAAGCATGGGCTGAGCTCAATTCAAAAACAAGACATGCTGGGCAATGATCTACGCCCCATCTGGGAAATCTAGAAATAGTAAAAAGAGAGAAAAAAAATGCAATAACAAAAAAAAATGAAAAATGGATATATACATTACATAAAAAGAAATAATAAGGGGAATTTGGGATGCAGGACATTTTATTTTAACGCTTTTGATGCTTAGTTCAAGAATGTTTCTCTTCATTTTATTGTTCCTTTTTTTCTATATTATTATTATTGTTGAAAAAGTGACACCGAGTGTCCCAGAATATTTTTAAAAGTAAAATAAATAAATATATGTATATAATAATGTGGACGATTATTTAGAGTCAATTTTTTAAAAAATTAATTTTTTTAATAATTAAGAGTATAATAATACATATATAGATTATGGAAATGAAAAATAGTTACGAAAAATAGTGTAATGATATATATACAAACAAAAATATATCAAGAAATTGGTAGTGTGAGTGATATTAAACTTAGATTTGAGTCTTGTATATGAGAAAAATATGATAAGGAATAACTCTATCAAAGATTAACATACTTCACTTTTATTTCATTATTCTTATTTCTTTTTATTATTATTATTTTATTTCTCATATTTTCATATTGTGACCGAACTCGTGTTATCCTTTCTTTATATTTTTTTTTTGTTTTTCTTGTGTGTTTTTTTCAATGGGCTCAATATGGCCTAATTTGAAGCCTTTACTTCCGGCACCATATCATTCGGTTCTTACACTCTTCCAACATATTAAAGTTTAAAAAATATTCTTAAAACATATTATCTTCTCATTCCGTTCATACGCCCCTAAAATTAAAAAAGTTATTAAAGTATGCTCCCAAACACAATTTCAAAAAATTAAGGATGTGTAAAATATCAAATTCAGAATGTTAAATATGTTTCAGAATATTCATTCTAAAATGTTAATTATGTGTTCCAGAACGCTTAATCTGAAATGAGAAAATTTCGGAACAACTAATCTAGAATGAGAAAATGTGTTCTAGATTAGACTTTCTGAAAATTAAACTTGCCGAAACCAAAAACTATGGAAGAAAACATGTATAAGTGAGACGATATAATAATGTTTATGGGAAAGGTTTGATGGTTTATTTCGGAAGTCACGTGACTTAATCTTATTCTTTTAACATTTCGTGATATGATCTAATCTAGTCTCATAATAAAAGTCATCTCACGTAGTTGATGTACTCCCTACATTGCATACAAGTGTATACAATGAGAACTTTTCTTATGGTAAGAAATGAGAATTATAAATATAAAGAATTAGAATATATTTGAATCGTTAAGATTAATATATATATATATATGATAAATAGCTAGATAGATGATCAAGTCATCACAAATTTTTAATATATCTTAATTATTTATGTAGAACCATTAGGTCAATCTAGTACTAAGAGATGAGGTAGTATAATAAGGTTTTATATTCAAAATTT
Source organism: Cajanus cajan (assembly GCF_000230855.2). Lineage (NCBI taxonomy): Eukaryota > Viridiplantae > Streptophyta > Magnoliopsida > Fabales > Fabaceae > Cajanus > Cajanus cajan. The sequence continues at coordinate 65,676,961 of NC_138518.1, forward strand.
ATTGTCTGTAATCTCTTATTGAAAATAAGAATCATCCACGTTATATGACTTAGTTTTATAATTTTTTTAAAAAAAATAAGTTTATACACAATTTACTCCCTTTGTTCTTTTTAATTTTTAGAAAAATTTTGTTTCTATTTATTTTTTATTTTCAAATTTTAAGACAACATTAATTATTATATTATCAATTATACTCTCTATATTTTATATAATTTTTAATTAATTTACATATGAAAACTAATATACATTTATTATAAAGTAAAAATAAAAGAGGGTATAATAAGAAATATTACAATCGTTCTATAAAAAATAGAAAAATTTATTATATTTATTGATTCGTATTAAATAATCTTAAACGACTATTATAAAGTAACAAAGATAATATGACATATTAACTTCTTATTTAATGATTAATTACTTTTATTATTTATATTTGATTATATTTGTCATTTCCTTTCTCCTTATTAAATTAATGCTTGTTCAAATACTCTTTTTAATTAGCTATTTGTTTTGATGTCCCCTAAAAGAGCCTCTTTGTTTTTAACGAACCTCCTAGCTGGTCCGCAAGCTTGTTAGAGTGCACAACGGCTATATTCCTAATACGGAACCATCTCTATTTTGGCCCATGCTTCCACCAACACACCCGATTTAAGGGTGGGCTAGTGGACAGGCCCACCAAAAATGAAAAACAAAATCAACTTTTTATTATTATTTTAATACTAATATGAAATTACAAATTTAGTTAAATGATCTGAAATATGTTAATGATGTATTATGTTTAGCCTAAAAGAATTTTTTCTTATATTTTTTACAAAAGTTATAATTATAACATTTTATATTTAGGATTTTCTTTCTAATGTTAAACTAACTTTTAAACATGTAACAAACATTTACTTTATAATAGTTAAGATATACTTTAATATATGATAGTCAAGTCTTAAACACATTACAAATTTTTTAAAAAAATGGCCTAACGAGCCAACTCATCCCGACTCAACCGGTCAAGCAAGGAAATTGGGCAAGATAAACTGTGACAGATTGGTGGTCTAGACGTATCCCTCACCACCTATTTTAGTGGGCTAGGCGGATTGGCAGGCGCAACCTGCTTTGCCATTATGCAAAGATGACTTCAAATGTTCAAGTCAGTGAGTATAAGATAGTGTGGTTAGAAATTAGGCATACCTGAAGTGTAGATTGTAGAATTTCATCGACTTTTATTGGTCTCTCATGAATTATGTTTTAGCATGGGCAGGTCAAAATATGAACTATTGTCAATATTTTGGATGAAAGACACTAATTTTTAAATATGCTGTCACGTGGACTATTTTTATACGGGAACATGCAAAGGAGCTTTGAAACATTTGGATTTTGGAGAATTGTAAGCATCCCAGATACAACTAAAGATTGGAATCTTCTCAAACTTTATTTCTAAATAGCCCCTACCTTGAATTTCTCAAAGCCAACCCTCTGATTCATTCAACAATTTTAAAGAATAGATTTATAAAAAAATTTCAATACAAACAACCTTTTTTTATTTTAAAAAAGTAAATACTTATCTCACGCAATAATAAGTGTAATCAAACAGAACCTAACTGTTTAAAAACTTACATTACGCAATAATAAAGTTCACATGATAACGAAATGCCTTAATTTTAAAAAGAACTCTAACTGCTGACACACATTTGATTTTTGGGTCACAAATGCCTTGCTTTAATGATCTTTTATGAATGTATATACTACATAAACATTTTTTCTTTTTGTGGAAAAAATCATGTGTATCAAGTGTCTTTAAGCCAAGTCATTGCAGTGTATATTCTTAATTTTACAATTGAAGTTCTGTCAAATCTACAAAGAAATGTCACTCTTGGGTAGATTTCTCCTGAGGATGATGCACAACTGGAGAAGAAACCGACCCAAGTTTGTCTGATTGCTGAGATAATATTCCTCCATGGCTCTACATGATTAAATACAAAAATAAAGTTCATGTTTGAAAGGGCGGGAAAGCAATCCATACATGCAGCCAATTAAGACGCATAAGAACTCAAGTTATAAGTTATTTTTCGTTAAGAACTACAATTTAACTCACCTGCGATGTCACGATTGCCTGCCCTTGGTCTGCTATAGGATGACTGCTGCTCTGCAATTGCCAAAAAAAAAAAAAAAAGTAGCATAATTGAGTCCAAACGGAGTTCTGAGAAGGATGTTCCACAATTTAACTTAAATAAAAACTGTTCATTAAGAATCTGCCTCGCCCACAATGTTAATAAAGTCTGCTAGAACTTTTATCTAGAGGTGCTGTGCTTCTTATTTTATACCACACCAAATCAATTCAAGATCATAAATTCACCGATATTCATGTTCTCTTTATTTCCCCTGGCTAAACCCTATAATTTCAACACTACTGTACCTGTGTTGATGGCTGCTGCTGCTGGTGAACAGAGTGTTCTTGCTGCAGAGGTTGCTGCTGTTGAAAGTATTGCTGCTGCTGCATAACCTGTTGTTGCAGCTGTTGTGGTTGAAGAGGTTCCAGCTGACTATGTTGGAGTTGTTGTGACTGTTCCTGCTGGAATGATTGCTGCTGTAATTGAATATAATGATGTTGTTGTTGCAGCTGCTGCTGCTGCTGGTGATAGTAATAGTATTGCCATAACTGATTATATTCTTGGCCATTCTGCATATATCCATATTGTCCATTGCCTTGCGTTGCTTGTTGTAATTCATGTGATGTGGTATTGGCAGGTGTTTGAGACTGAGATGAAGTGTTCTGTATCTGCATATTTTGCATAGGCCAACAATCAGTTGCCATGAAATCAGTCGGAGTAGAAGCAGATTGAAACTGGTTTTGTCCTTGATTGCTTTGCTGAATTTGCAATACAGATTGAGAGGAGTAACCTTGAGCTACAGCCATTTGTGCAACCCCTTCAGGTGGATGAATCTGCTGTGGAGACAGTTGTTGCCGTTGGTGCTGTTTTCTATGCGTATTTCCCCTGTAGCCAAATTTGGGACCCCTACGAAATTGTCCAGCATTTCTCGTTTTATGCCAGCTTCCACCACTATTTCCAGAAGACCGAGGTGGTAGAAGTGGTTTTCTTGCTCTTGGGTCTCGATGGCGTGTTGTATATGGACTGCTTATTTCAATGTGGATTTGGGCAGACTCAGAATCTTGAGTGCTTGCAGAGTTGTCTTGATTTGTGGTATGACCAGAAACAACTGCTCTACTATTTGACTTGCAGCTTTCTGGATTTGCATCACACTCCTCCTGAGACACCATTCGTCGTGAGTCAGGACACGAGCTTTCGTGGGGGTTCAATGATATGCTTGGTGAAGAAAGTGGCTTCAATTCTTCAGGCTCAAGCTCACACTTCCCTTTAGGAAAAGCCGTGTTTTCAATTGAGGGTGTTTGCAAACGTGAGGAATGGTTTCCACAGGATGTTTGACGTAATAACTCCTCTGATGAAATATCAGATTCAAAACAACTACTTTTTAAATTCTTAACAGCTTCTGTTGATCCCTCTTTCCCATCCACTAAATTGGCAGATGACACATTAGTTTCAGGATCATTGTCTCTCAGCTCTTCAGAAACTGGCAGAGGTAATTTTGTTCCATTTTCTTGTATTTTGTCATCTAATTCCATAATTTGAAGTTTGTATATATCTGTATCATTAGACTGAGTATTATGATTTTTAACCATCAATAATCCATCATTGTCTTTTTTCAGCGAATCAGAACTAGAATCTCTAGATGCTTGATTAGGCATGACAACAGAAATCTCTTCTCTCTTCTTGTCCATCAAATTGAGCAATCTTCTACTTATAGCAGATTGCTTGTGTAAATCTTCCCGGGCAGAGACTGGAAATAATTTTATGTGCCGATTCCACGCCTTCCTTATATCATGTATGGTTCCACAATAGTCCACAAACTGATATTAACACACAGATTTTAGTATCAAAATTTCAAGGTACTTGAGCTTAGTTTAAATGGCGTAGGTTCACCAAAGAAATATCAGTGTAAAAAAGATCAATCCCTGATAGAAGTAAACCAAACAAATATCAAAAGTTCAAAATACTTTTTTTTTTCTATTCAATAAACTAAATACAAGTTAATGAGCCTTCTGTGGGTCGAAAGGAAAAAGTTATTAGAAATAATACCAATGAAGTAAAAGCCATCATTTTTTTAAGGCAGATGCACTATAGCAAAATTAAACAGTAATTACGTGCACAAGCACAAGTTTACGAATTTTCCTAGCATTAACTGGTTGAATCATAAGAAAAACAACTAATTTAATAAATAAAAAGGCAGAAGCAAAAAAAAAAAACACTTTATATTACTTTACTGCTAAATCATAACATAGTTGTCAATCTCCAATAGTGGAGCGACCAATCCCAAAAGAGAGATGACGGGATAGCGGATAATGGGATGAACAATGTTCTAATATATTAAATAATTGATAATATATATATAAGCTCAAAAACAGAAAATAACCCAAAATTCATGCATTAGTCATTTGGTTGGACATGGTTCTGATGACCACCAAAGAACAAAACTGCATAAGTAAAAAAATTAAAAGAATAACAAAAATTATTGCTGCCAGCAATAAGCAAAACCAGGAAGAAAAAAAGGAAATGAAGGAAAGAAACGAAAAAAATAAAAAAAGAAGGGAACAGAAAAAGAGAGACTCGTTGGCAGAGCCGCAGCAAGAGGACCTGTCAGAGAAGAGAGGTGGAGAAGAAGTTGGGGCACACAAGCAAAAGGTTGATGACAAGTAAGGAGCGATGCATGCACAAGGTTGAGTCACAATAAGAGAAAAAGAGAAAAAATTTGAAAGTGGAAAGACAAAAATAGCCTCATTAAGTGAGGGTATTTTCAAAAATTTGCAAACTGCCCCAAACCCACTCCACGCCGCCCCACCCCATCGCTTTGCAGCCGCAACATTGAAATGCTACACAATAGAGTCACTGCAGTGACACCCGGCTGCTCCACTGCAATAGCAGCCACTATTGACAACATAGAATAATAATGAAGTATAATTGAACTCAAACAAAATATAACCTCTAGGTATAAGTTTGATATATCCTCTGCATCTTCTGCATTCAAACCTTGAGATCCATCTGACCTTGGAGATATTGTATCCGCAATAATTGAATCTATTACAGCCATGTGCTTTGTCCCCCCATGCATCATTGAGAACTTTATCAACTCCTGCAAAAGTAAATAAAAACAACTGAAGAAATTTTATCAATATCTCTCCACACACAAAAAATCATTCCTGGGCTTGTACCTGAGAGCACAAGTTAATTTCAGATTAATTTCAGATTAGGCAGTTATAGGTTACGAAGTGATAGTTACTGTGATATAAAAGTTGTGTTACAGACTTGTAAGAGGGAATTATGGTGTCAGATTGCTATTTCCTGTGTTTTGAAGGAGGAACTCCTGGTTAGACGGAACCATGTGTGTGTTAGTGGGGAACCTTGTATTTGTACTTAATTCTGGCCTAAAAAACAGATTATTTATATCTTTATTCAGAATCCAGTGCGTTTATTTCTTGTGTCCAACAAAACCCCTCCTGGAAGCCCTTTAACCCATAATTTCTTCCTTGTCACTTTTCTTTTACTATCCATGTATGTCAGTAGCAACTAGTTTGTTTGACTTGTTCTGTTAGTGTGAATTTGCCCCTCTGCGTAGTAGTAATTAAAAGGCTTGCTTAATAGGTTTTTCAATAGATTTGCTATCCGTGTATATACATCATACATACCGAGAGCAGCTCAAGCTTGGGTCTATCTACTTTTACAAAAGACATATTACAAACATACCTCCAGAAGCAATTTGTTTTGAGGCAAAGTTCTGACACCATCAATCAATACATCTCTGGCAGCATCCACACTGTCTGTGCTCTTAAAACCAAGAAAGGAACAAATGATAAAAAAGAGGATCAGGTAGTTACACCTGATAATGGCTTTCATCATAAAAGTCTTTTTTTTCCATTTTAATGAACTCTTCTTTATGCAGTTATGATATGATATGCCTGCTTCAATCCTTTGTCAGGCATTTAATAAAAATACGGTAAAAAAGAAAAAGTTGAAAGAACTAATTGTACTGAGCAATAGCCTAAAGGTACCCAAGCCAATCTTCTAACTCTAACAAAAGTTATTCTTGTTGAACTCCATTTTACAAAGCCATATGTATTGCTGATATGAGAAAAAAGAAACAAAATATACAACGGAGATTGGAGAAAAATTGATGGGAAGAAAGACTTACCACTAAATGTCAACTTTCCAAGAAGGGGAAAAAAAAGGATTTCTAACGAGCATGTGCAAGCATGCACTAATATATAGTTAAACAATTATAAAATTTGCTAGCCAAAAACATTGCTTTGATAACCAAATGGCTTTGGCTTTTTCCTCTACTGACTACCTCTTTATGGCATCAGGTTATCAGAAGTAAAGTTTGCATTCTAATGGTTGGGATTCCAATTCAGTAGTTTGGATGATGTTTCCCATATTAAATTTTGGGAGGATCCTAGGCTGAGAAATGTTCCTCTTTCTTTATACTCAAATAATAAAAAAATATTTTATATAGAAAAAGAATTTGTCATTAAATTAAGCAACTAAAAGATGTAGCATGTGCTTTTAACTCAAATTTCTAACTGGATTATCATTAGTAGTGACATCCAAAGTACTAAATTGCATCAAATTACAATATACAAGGAAGGAATAAAAGAGAAAAAAAATAAAAACTATAGGAAAATGAATGTTCTCAAAAAGCCAAAAAAATCATGATTGACCGATTTCTATCATAATCAAAATATTTACAATAACATCTAAATAAAACTGTTAAGTTCCCAACCCAATGCTCAAAGCAGATGAGCATATAATACCTACCATATATTTTAGCCGAGAGAAATGAACATATAAAAGAGGGAGGGCATGTAACTTTCCCTCAGCTGATGCCATTTTTAGTGCTTCTTTGTATATACTGAAAGCTGATTCTGTATTTCCCTGCAATAAAAATATAAAGCAGCACATGTAATCACTTTTCTGATTCAGGGCATTGCAGCTTTTTCTTCAATGGTAATAAAGGCTAATTGCATACCAAACGTTTTTCCATATTAGCTTTTGATATAACATTCTCCACAAAGTCTGAATCTCTCTCTTTACCACTCTGAATATATGCAGCTCGAGCAGCTAAAACATCTCCTATTTGTTCCTTATACCTGGCATTGAACAAATGGATTGCAGGCACTCTCTGCAATGAACATATGATGGGGTGATAAACATTGCAAGCCAGGCATGAAGCTATGAAGGCAAAGCCAAGAGAAGAATTAATGGACTTGGAAAGAATTAATTAACCAATGCAAAATATACCACTCAACTTGACATAAAAAATAGGTGACAAAACTTACTTGTATTTCATTTCATTTATCATTAGTAACATTCACATTATAAACCATGCAGTAGAATAAGAAAAAAGAAGTTATATAGAATTTCCACTAATTTTATGTAGAACTATGGTTTTTTGTTCAGCTTCAATTGGAGCAGCAGAGGGACCAGGAAGAAGAATACCTCAGCAATGTTGTGGATTATCATCTTGCAAGGTGCTCTCTCTAACCAAGTGCATCACTTCCATTTCATATGGAACTGTAAGAGTGCCTAAAGAGGAATTTATCAATACATATCAGGCCTAACTGACAGAGTTCAAATACAAGGCAACTGTAGTTCTTATATGGTCAATGTAATCCTTATAAGGCTTGGCCAGCCCACACCTCACAAGCCTTAAATTAAGTCATAAGCCCAAATTCTAAGAAGGTATCAGAGCCTACTACAGAACCATTATTGGAACACTCGTATTTGTCTATATTGTAAATGTTTATTCCTGGAGGTGTTGCATTAGGCCACCCACATTTATCCACGGTCCAAATGTCCAATCCTAAGTAAGAGTGTGTTGAGATCCAATGTTATCAATGACAGAAGACTGAAGTTCAATCATATAATCACGCCATTGCATCCTATGGCATCACCATAGTTGGCCTCCCTCCACAAATAACCTATGGCGGAGGGGACAAAAATCACCATGTTATAGCAGTATGGCAGCACTATAAGTCTATAATGGTTATTCAACAACATTGTTGAGATCTCATATCGATTATAAATAAGACTAATGTAGTTCTTATAAGGCTTAGGTAATCCCTTATCTTATAAAACTAATTTTGTGGGTTTGAATTAGACCGTAGTCCCAAATTCTTAAGAAGATCAAAGGACTCGTGTGAGGGGTCTGCTAGAAATATAAAATCATTCATGTGCCTGCTTCACCTGACAACTTCAACTTGTGGGAAAATGGTTCTTGACCCCAAGGAAACTAGGTTTTTCTTTCCTGAGGAAATTACAAGACCCTCATTTTATTCATTTATTGGAAGAAGTACAATTTTTGAAGTCCAAGGAAAAAGCTTCCCAAATAGGAAAATTAACCACTATCTGAATATCATCCACTGACAATAAAAACAAAAGCCATCTCCAACCTATAAAATATTCGAAGAGAGGTTAATGTGTTAACTGCATATTAATTTGATTAACCACTTGAATGGATAATTTCATGAATTGGAAATTTTGTTGACAAAAGTCATTAAATGGTGATTCTTCCTCTCTTTGTTTGGTTAAAAAATAGAGAAAATTTTGGAGAAATTAATAAAAGAAACAGAGCCAATGAGGCTTGAAAGATCTACATAGCTTTCCAGTGAATCTGCATATCAGAACAGAAGACTCCTTGAAATCAATCATGAGAATAGCAGCAAATAGAAGCCAATAACATAAATAAATACATTCTAAAGCCATAAAAGTAAGGACAAACAGATACTAAGAAATATCACAAGACCGTTATTATGATGTGCCAAATCAATTGCCTTCAAGTTTGCCCCCTTGATTAAACATGACTCGTAATGCATGTGACCTTCCAGATGCAAACCATTACATTTCACTTCTTCCTTTTCACAATTTCACTTATAAAATGTTATCACAAATGGTCTCTGTATCATGGACATCCATTGCCATTTAACAATGGTAAAAAGCTTCATACTTAAATTCTTTAAAATCCATAACCTTTGGCAATTGTTTCTCAGACAACTATAGAGAAACTCTCAAGGAAAAAATAAGTATATGGCAAAGCAGACCATTAACATGAAATTCAATCAACACAAGGTAAATAGGAATATACCTTCAAATAAATTTCAGTTGCTCGGTCTAAAGAATAGTTTGCAACTTCTCTTCCTCCCTTGGTTTCCATGAAGTCCACATAACGCATCCAGTATTCAGGATAGTTGGCACAAACAATCAAGCATCTCTCATAAAGTTTCACAGCCTATCTCAATGGGAGAAAAGAAAGATTTTAGCCAGCAAAGTTTAACAAAAAAATAAAATAAGCAACTGGCAAGATTTACTGGGAATACTGTGTGGAAAGTTACCCAGTCAAAGTCCCCTTGAAGTTCAATAAAATCCAGATAATTATGCCAATTCTGCAATTGATTTGCATCAAGAGGCCGAACATGAAAGTAATGTCTTCGAATATTAGCCTCAAAAGAACTAATTTTCGAATACAACTCACAAGCATTACGATAAAGCAGTTCTCCAATGGCCCTGTACCTTTTTAGGGCTATTGAACTAGTCAATCCAACAGATGAATCCATCATATCTTTGATAATGCAAGAAACTTCGTCATCCTTGTAACATGTAGTCATAGGAATTTCACCATCAAAACATTGTTCAGATTGCAATTCCAGGTTTTCTATGCCCTCCTCCAAAAAGGTTAGCAACTTTTTAAAACTGAAGAAATATAGAACTAAAATCCGGTAAGGATAATATACAAAAATATGCATATATAAAAATATACAACACATACAACCACACATTTGTGAAGCAATATTTCTTTATACATACTAATTAATGAAATTTTTCATCCAGAGAAAAAATTTATCAGCTCTATAAAAATCTCACGATCCATAAAGATACTCTTTGTGATATTTTATTGTTAATTAGAATTATATATACCCACACATAAAGAAGCACTCCACCCCACTCAAATCATTTAAATGTGAAATAATATAAATTATAAATTATTAAAAATATTAAGTATATAAAACTATTAATGTGAGATACGTAATATATTTAAATGATATTCTGCTAGAAGAACTATAAAAACTAACATAACCCAATGCCTGAGGCTCCTCACTTTGTGAAGGTATGGGGGAGGATAATTGTACACAGCTTTCCCCTTGAAAATGCAAAGAGGCTATTTCCAGATTCGAGCCATGACCAACCGGTCGGCGGTCACCAAGGCACAACTTTACATTTGCGCCATGGCTCACCCTCTCTGGAAGAACTATATCAAACAAATTTAACTAAATATAATTTTTGAGGTTGTAAATGATATTAGTAAGAATATTTTGACTAATATTATGAATTGTTTTTTTAAATTAATCTATATTAAAAAATAATTGTCAAAATCAAAGTAAGCATACTAAAATGTTTATACCCCACAAAACAGAAAAAATAAACTTATGGAGAACATCTTAGACACTATTTTAAAACTCAAACCGGGGATCGACTCAATCAAAGTACTAAGTCAGTAGGTCAATGATTGAACCGTATGAATTAATATATAATTTTAAATTAAAGATATCATATAAAAACTATTTGTCGTATACATATCAATTAAATATATTGGTTCAGTGGTTTATAGTGTCTTTGGTATGCAAATGCATACAGGTTTGAGTCCTATCATACTCCAAAAACCCCTTTTATTTTTCTGAAATTTTAAGAGACAGGACTAAGACATGCAAGGAAGCAGCGTGAATCCAAAGGCCACAGCCTAGCACCATTGCACAGCAGCAAAGCAAAGTGGGACACATTTAAAAAAACAAAAAGGTCTTAGTAATAACCCATTGTTTCACTAGTTTATCCAGAAAACCACCCAGGTCATACCTGTTCACACTAAGTTGATGGTATGTCCTGTTAGAAAAGAATGGCACAATCCAAGAGGGGGGGTGAATTGGATTCTATGACCCTTTTAAAAATTATCAGAGTATTTAGGATCTTTATTTCACTAAAACTTTTCTAAGACTGAATTTTCAAATGAAGCTTCTTTAAAGACTTGTCATGGAAGTATGAATGATATATGCTTTCTTGATTACAAAATAGTGAGGTTCAAATGTAATGCTCTAATTCAGATTAAACCATCAATATTCACACACACAAGTTAATCAAGAATTATCTTCTTTAATATTCAATCAAGCAATTACTCAAAGTAAAAGATAAAGGTAGAAGAAGATTACACAAGTCTTTTATACTGGTTCAGCCACTCCACATGTGACCTACATCCAGTCCTTAATCAGCACCTGATCAAGATTTGTTCCACTATCTCAAGGAAGAAGGTTTACAAGCACACACACATGCATATACTTCAACACAAAAGATAACCACTTTCTTGACCCCAAGAAAGCACCCCTTGTAGAAACCCACTACAAGAAACCTTACCACTTGAAAAACTCTTCTCAAGATTTTACAAGTATTCACACAGAATAAAGGAACGAATTCACCTGGAATTCTTTGACACAAATCTTAATCTTCCCCTTTCAAGAATGATATGATGATGATGATCTCCTTTCAATGTTTTTCATAAACGTTTCTCTTCTTGGATTCACAAAGAAAACTCTCCAAGATGTCACAAAGACTCCACAAAAACATTTTTCTCAATTTGATTATCAGTTCTAACTCATGTCTGAAATTTCTCAAAGTTCAAACTATTTATAAAAGTCTCAGACGCAGATAATCGATTATTTTAAAGAATAATCGATTATTTTGTTCTTCAGGTTTTCTGGAAATCAACCAAGAAAAATATAATCGATTATTTTGCTGGATAATCAATTATTCCAAAGAGTTGTTCCTGGGATATGTGTTAATTGTGTTTTTGCTGATTGGTTTGAATTGAGCTATTCTAAGGTGTGATATATAGCTGCACAAACTGTTCTGACTTGGATTTTGCTGAGATTGAATCTATGCATATTGACCATGGCTTACTTTGTTTTTGATAATGCCAAAGGGGGAGAAAAGGTTGCTTGGTTGTGTATAGTTGTTGTTTTTGCAGGTATTATGCTTGTTGTGTGTGTATTGTGCAGGTTTTGTGTATTATGGTTAAAGGCACAATGGTTGGAAAGGATGGAGCACAATAGCTTGGATTGTTTTGGTTTGAGTCATGGGTTGTCATCATCAAAAAGGGGGAGATTGTTGAGCTTAGGAGAGCTTGAAGCTTAAAGGAGTTTTGATGATCACAATGTGTGTGTACAACAACAACTTGGAAGCACAAAAACAAAGTCAAAGAAAGTCAAGAAAATGCTATGTAATAGAGCTATGTAATAGAGTTTAGAAAATAAAGTGTTTTGAATGAGTTTTTATGTTGTGTGTGCTTAGTATGCTTTGTGCATAAGCAAAATCTATATCTGAGCTAAGTAGAGAGTATATGATGATGAGTGAAAAAGTTGGAAAGTTATTTTGAGACTTAAAACGGAGTTTTGAAAACTAACTTAAAATAATCGATTATCGTTAAATATAATCGATTATTCCAGCAACAGGCAAAATGGGATGCCTTGCTGCAATAATTGATTATTTGTCAAAATAATCGATTATCCCAGGAACAACTCTCTGGAATAATCGATTATCCAGCAAAATAATCGATTATATTGTTCTTGGTTGATTTCCAGAAAATCTGAAGAACAAAATAATCGATTATTCTTTAAAATAATCGATTATCATTGTTGGATCGAGCGCTTACCACTAGGCCAAAAGCTATAGCTGATAGTCAGGGCGCAACTCTTTTTACTTAAGAGCGCAATAGCCCAAGCGCTATGATTCGACAGTGACTTGGCCCACCTAGCCTCCGCCACGGGACAATTGATGCAACCCGCAACAATATCCCCTCAGCAATTGCCCCGCTGGGTATCGAACTCATGACCTTGACTCTGATACCAATTGTTGGATCGAGCGCTTACCACTAGGCCAAAAGCTATAGTTGATAGTCAGGGCGCAACTCTTTTTACTTAAGAGCGCAGTAGCCCAAGCACCATGATTCGACAGTGACTTGGCCCACCTAGCCTCCGCCACGGGACAATTGATGCAACCCGCAACAATTGGTATCAGAGCTAATTCAGATATGTTAATTCGACAGTGACTTGTTATGGAAGTATGAATGATATATGCTTTCTTGATTACAAAATAGTGAGGTTCAAATGTAATGCTCTAATTCAGATTAAATCATCAATATTCACACACACAAGTTAATCAAGAATTATCTTCTTTAATATTCAATCAAGCAATTACTCAAAGTAAAAGATAAAGGTAGAAGAAGATTGCACAAGTCTTTTATACTGGTTCAGCCACTCCACATGTGACCTACATCCAGTCCTTAATCAGCACCTGATCAAGATTTGTTCCACTATCTCAAGGAAGAAGGTTTACAAGCACACACACATGCATATACTTCAACACAAAAGATAACCACTTTCTTGACCCCAAGAAAGCACCCCTTGTAGAAACTCACTACAAGAAACCTTACCACTTGAGAAACCCTTCTCAAGATTTTACAAGTATTCACACAGAATAAAGGAACGAATTCACCTGGAATTCTTTGACACAAATCTTAATCTTCCCCTTTCAAGAATGATATGATGATGATGATCTCCTTTCAATGTTTTTCATAAACATTTCTCTTCTTGGATTCACAAAGAAAACTCTCCAAGATGTCACAAAGACTCCACAAAAACGTTTTTCTCAATTTGATTATCAGTTCTAACTCATGTCTGAAGTTTCTCAAAGTTCAAACTATTTATAAAAGTCTCAGACGCAGATAATCGATTATTTTAAAGAATAATCGATTATTTTGTTCTTCAGGTTTTCTGGAAATGAACCAAGAACAATATAATCGATTATTTTGCTGGATAATCGATTATTCCAGAGAGTTGTTCCTGGGATAATCGATTATTTTGGCAAATAATCGATTATTGCAGCAAGGCATCCCATTTTGCCTGTTACTGGAATAATCGATTATATTTAACGATAATCGATTATTTTGAGTTAGTTTTCAAAACTCCATTTTAAGTCTCAAAATAACTTTCCAACCTTTTCACTCATCATCATATACTCTCTACTTAGCTCAGATATAGATTTTGCTTATGCACAAAGCATACTAAGCACACACAACATAAAAACTCATTCAAAACACTTTATTTTCTAAACTCTATTACATAGCATTTTCTTGACTTTCTCTGACTTTGTTTTTGTGCTTCCAAGTTGTTGTTGTACACACACATTGTGATCATCAAAACTCCTTTAAGCTTCAAGCTCTCCTAAGCTCAACATGTCCAACCCAATAAATAGCTCAAACCTGCTAAACTACTAGCCTGTCTAAACCGATTTTTAAAACTCTAAATTTAGGTAATCAGAAGAATCAAAACTACAAAACATACTGTGAAACAGATGTCATGGCCTGAATCAGGGCTCACTGTAATGACTAACAAAGACCATTAGGCTCACCCAAGTCATGCATCAGAAATTCTCAACAACTATTACCCAACCACCCAAGGTATAAGAAAAGTATTATTAAGTTGCAAAATAAACTTAACATAATTCTCAAATATATAATTAATCCACCACTTTATATAGATAATTCACAACAATCACCACAGGGCCTCGGGAATATAAAATGCCTTTTAATATAGTTCATACTTTCGTATATCCTTGTTGTAGAAATAATGGAACATATCTAATAGCACTAGTGCACTACCCTACAGCTACAAGGCATTCAAGCATATGTCTATAACAAAAAATAAATAATTAGCTGGGTTTTACCAGACAATGTGTAAGGCTCACCAACGGTAACATAGCAAACTCCCTCACTCAAACTGGGGGATAAAATTGAAAGCTATCTCCTTACTAGTATTCTCTCTATCTGTAGCCCACTCTATCAGATAAGCTGTCGTCAAATTTGTAAACATAACCCATTATATTTCATACCTCATAACAATACAAGCTATCAACTTCAAGAATAACCCACAAGCAAAGAGGGAAAAGGAGCACAAGAAGATGGGCTTAAGAGTTATTACAAGGTATGACTTCAGAGCCTAGTAAAAAACAATGTTTAAACATCAATTTCCATCAGTTATTCAAAGCAGCTGTAAAGACACAGAGAAATTTCACAATAAAAGACATACCTATCATAATACTGATGCAACTTTTTTGTTGGGAACTTTAGAGTTTGGATATAAATGTGAGCAAGAGAAATCCACTGCTGCTGGGAAAACTCAAAGTGAATATACTTGTCCCACAAGATATGACATAAGTAGTCCTTCCCAACAAAGGAAATGGCTCTCTTAAACAATCTGATTAAAATATATCAAGAAAATCATCTCATTGTCTTTCAGCATAAGCAAGAGTAAAAGCATTCAAAGAGTATGAAGAGGTAACAGTGTGGAAACAAATGGATACTGGAATAGGTCCATCTAAATCATTTATCCAAAGAGTTTCTTCTACAACTATTACTATTTGTGTGTGTGTAGTAAAAGCTTTAAGAGTGCATGGAGATGTAATAGTGTCAAAACATATGGACAATGGAAGAGCTCCACCTAAATCATTTGCCCAAAAAATTTCTACTCTACATTGTGTGCACATATTTACCTCCGAATATCAGATGGGTCCTCAAAAGCTGACACGCCAAAGCTACAGTAATCAACCCACATGCCCACTGAATATGTTGCTGCTAATACAGCTTTTTCAAATACTTCAACAACCTTATCAGTGGTGCATAAGCTTGCCATGTGGGCAGCATACTTCCTCCAATACCCATAACACAAAGGAAATTTGGACAAGAAATGGTTATACACCAAACATATTTTGTCCGCATCATCCTGCAGAAATTGATCCAAAGATCTTGTTGACATTCAAGCTCTGTTGTACCCATAAATCCCACAATAACAATGAAGTGATGAACCAATACTATGATGCAAACAAAAAAGATTGACAACAAATTACAGCATTGGAGCTAAACCTTTTATAACTTTAATCACATATGTAATGATAGGTCAAGAAAGAAAGGAAAATAAATAAATAAACAGTATACACTCTCACTGTCTCATACAAATGTAAAATGAAGTATTATCAAGAGAGGACATTGAGAAAGAAAGTAAATAGAAGAATAAGAAATGGCGATAGTTACTATGTTCATGACCATCTCAATATATTATTATGCTCATAATTGGTGAATTAATTTTGAAGAGGCCTACACAGAGTGAAGTTTAAATTAAGAAAAAACCTATAATTTTTTCGTATACAAGGTGATTCTTTTCTATGAAATAAAATGTTCCATGGAAAATATTTGAATTTTTCATTAGATATTCTATGACAGACGATAGCGTAATTTAATAAGCATATCCAACAACTATTTTTATTTATTTTTTATTAGAAAATCACACATAACCCATCATTCAACTTACTGGTTACTTTAGTGAAGAGAATAATCTCATCAATATCACATCTGAAACACCCCTAAAATTTGAATACAACTTCAGCATTAGCATGTTATCATCCTACGTGAGAAATTTCCTTGTTGTATATGAAAGAGGCACTCAAAAGTTGGTTTAATCCAATTTACTACTTTTAGTTCTAGTTGGTTTCCCTTGGTATTTTGGATAATTTAAGAGGGCTTCCTTTGATTCTGTAATTCATTTTTGGGTTAATAAAGTCTTGGTTTATCCAAAAAAAAAAAAAAAAAAAAAACAAAGGTCAGAGAAAGAGAAAGAAAACCATCTAACTTCAAACCATCCTTAACAATCATCTACACAACTACTGCAAAAGTTGAGTGAAACTCAAGTTTTCTTTTCCTACCAGAATCAAAAACAAAAATCAGAGCTAGAGAAGAGGGATGAAATCATCCAACTTTAGAGAATCAACAAAGGCAATAGTTTAATTACTCAATTTATTTAGTTAAATATGATGAGATTAAAATTAAATTAAGATTTAAGACGTAGTCATACTCATACAATACATATTAAACATGAGTTTCTTATTATTGGAATCAAACTTACAGGATATAGTTTCTCGATCTCTGAAATCAGTAAGATCCATTCATCAAAATCTAATGAGCCTTTAGAAACAACTTCTTGAAGGTCAAGATTGTCAGCACTGGCTGCAAAAATAAAATAAATGGATAATAACCAACACTGTGTTGTTGCTAGCAAAGATTGATTGAATGAAAAAATAACCTTTACAGAACATGAGATAATTAAAATGCAATAAAGTAACTAATGAAATATACATCTCTTAATTAACAAGTAGTCTCTAAAATACAAGAAGGTCCCCAGAAAAATAAAGGGTACCGGGACGAGGTACAAGTGAAAAGATTACAATAAGCTACCTCACCTACATGGCATTCCTTACATTATACAGACAGGTATAAAATGTTATAATATTTTGCCAAAAGGGTATGATGAAGCGTCTATATTGAAAAATAAATAAGTAAAAAAAAAAACTAAAAATTTTCATGCACATACATGCTAACAGGCTATGCTGCAAAATGCCAATACATGCTGGCCAGACAAAGCCAATTACATTCCCATATGCAATGCAAGTAAGCAACCACTTGGAGAACTTCATTTTGTTCAACACTAAACATACATCTTTGTTTGATTTGATACTGATAGCAATTTAACCTTAACGGTCTGTTTGTTACAGACAAAAATGAGCAAGGAGAGAGGAGAGCAGAGAAAAAACAAAATTTGCCCATTTGGTAATGACAAAACTCACAACTGAAGGAAAAAAAAGGTGTGGGTCCCACACATTCTTATTTCTTTGCAAAACAGCAAAAAATGAACAGTAACACATTTAACATTCAAAATCAATCGATTGAATTTTTTTGGTAATCAATTGTTTCTCAGTTTTTCACTGAGAAATGTATGTATTGTCAATTTAATTGATTAAAATTTTAATCAATTATTTAATTTAAAAATTAATTTTAAATTTTTTTATTTATTTTTTGCATTTCTTTCTTTTCTATTTCTCTCCTACCAAAAATTCTTATTTCTACTCTTATTTTCCTCTCATCTATTTCTCGCTATCCCATTTCTCACCTATTTATTTCCATCCTACCAAACATACCTTCAATTAAAGTTTGTCATGGATCAAAATTCTTAAATTATATAGTTGACTACAACCCATTAACATAAAACAGTGAACACTTGGCTCAATGAAACATCCGAATGCACCATAGGATATGTCTTTAGTTCATAAATATTGACAGCTTCTCTAAATCAGTTTGTTCTGAAACCGCTGCCAACAAAACTTTACCACTGACAAAACGCCAAGTTCTTTCCAACCCTTATTCTTTAGCTACCGTTTTTCTCTACATGTTTTGCAGGTGCAGAGCAATAAATGCTGAAATTCTTAATACCTTTGTCTTACACGTTGATGCTTTTTGGCTTTTTCTTCAATCAACCTATAATGCTACACTATTTAACTAGTTGAGAGATTACAACAGCACTCTAATCCTATCTGAGGAAGTAGCCACACAAATAACAAACACAGCGTAATAAGATAAGAAGCAGCGCCTAACTTATAAGTATGAATTCTACGGAGTTTAAAGACTCGATCTATTCAGAGAAGGAACTGCACGTATATGTTATGAGACAAAATCAAATAAAATGCAGAATAACAACAATTAATAAGAAAAGGAGGAGAAGCAGTAACGTTAAACGCTTACCTGATGATAGTGTGGATGCCATTAGAGAACAATGAGAGAGAATGAAGACAGCGTCGTTCAGGTGAGAGTGAGAAGAAAGGTAGATTCAGGTTCGGGTTTTGCCCTTTCTATACCGTGGTCCGTGCACAACGCCTCTCGCTGCATTCTGCACCGCCTTGTTAATTTCTATCTGTTTTTTTTTTAACTTATTTTAAAATAATAGAAACTTCTTTTTTTTAATGGAAAAAATATTATTAACTCCCCTAAACTTTGTAAATAAATATTATATACTTAATTTTCTTAAAATTTATCCTGTTAGCATTTAGAGTCTTAGACACCAAAACTATCGCCAGTGCAGTCTTTTTTCTCACTTTAATTTTGTCATATTGATGCTTAAATTTTATCATTTTTGTATATAAAAAAAACTTAATTTATATTTTATCTTAATTAATTTTTAAATTTTATTTGTTATAAATAGTATTTTATGTTATATTAGAATAAATTATTAAAAAATAATATTGATCATTTATTTATTTTAAATCATACTTAATTATTAATTTTATTTTTATAAGTCTCTTTTTATTTATTAAAATATCATAAAATTTGAACTACTATAATTAACTTAATAGTAACTTTTTTTTTATAATATACATATAAATACAACATCCTTATTCAAACCTTGTTATTGTGATTACAATTTTTAAATAAAAAAATATCATAAAATATACGATTAAAGAAATCAAATAAAGAGTTTTAACTTTTTATTATTCTCCCTTTTTTGAAATTTATAATTTTATTATTTTTAAAAAAATATGTAACAAATGAGTAAAAAAAATAATGAATGATTGAAATTTAAGATAATTATTTTAACTTAAATTTATTAAAAAAAATACTTGTAAAAATGATAAATATTAAAGATGAATTATAATGAAATTAAAATTAAAAGATATTTATTTGTAAAAAATACTCAAATTAAGAACTACTATAATTACTCTATTAATGAGATTGGAGTAGTATACACAAAGTTTTATGTCTGAAACTCGATATCTTTGTTATAATTTTGATTATAAAAAAAGTGATCAAATTTAAAGAATGATTGGAATAAAATTAAAATTTATGATTCTTTATAAAAAAAAGTGAAATTTAGAGATTTAAATACTCATTTTCTTTATTAGATTATAAATAATAAAAAACTTAAAATTATAAATTATAAATTATTTTTAGGGACAAGCATGACCTAATTCACCTTATTAATTTAATCATTTGAAGTTAATTTTCATAATTAAAGTCTTTAACTTGAACTTGATTTGTTTAAGGATGAGTTCAAGTTATGTCTTGTTTTATCATAATTATATTTTTTTAGAAAGTGTAATATATATATATATATATATATATATATATAATTTAATAATTAGATTTAATATATCATATTATATATAATATGATATTGTATTTATAATTATATTACTTAATTAAAGTTTTATATTTTTTATTGCACGTTTTAGTTATACACGTAATGTTAATGTTGATATAATATATTAAAAGGTTGGTTGATTAGTAATGTTTTATATATTTTGAGTCTTTCTCAAAATGATTTTATAAAAAAAAATTAAGTCAAAGTTAAGATAAATTTGTCTTAACTCTTTTTCACTCACTCCTAATTACGTTAAGAGACTAGTGAAACATTTTATCATACTCTTTTGTTATTTAAAATTCATTGAAAATTGCAAAGTTACAACGGATTTTTTAAATATGATATGTGACTGACAAAAGTTGGTGAATTCCAATAACTTTCAAGTTTCAACTAATAAAAAAAAGTGTCAAAAAATTGTTAAGAAGTGTTGTCACCTTAATTTTATTAGTGTTCAACATAATTTATAACCTAATATTACCGTGTTTTATCTTTTAAATATTATGCAAATAATCTATTATTTTACTTTTTAACTATTTTTTAAAATAATTTATTGCACTTTTTTTTTTTAATTCTTATCGATGAAAAAGATTGCATTTTGTGCCTCCATGAAGTTCTCCTTTAAATACATGGAAATAGTGTATAATTACAAACAGTTTCAAAGATAAAACCTTCATATATTTTTTTTATCACTTATTAATTATTATTATGCAATTTTTATAAAAAAGTTAAACTTGTCAAAATAATGTGTACACCAAAATAAGAAATCATGTTTATATATGTATGGATTTAAAAAAAAAAAAAAAAAAAGAGAGAGAGAGGCATGTAATTTTCCCTTGTTTTTTTTTATTATTTAGATTTTCCCTTGTTTTAAATAAGTTGAGTGAAGATTAGGCTAAACTAGTAATAAAAACTGAAGATGATAATCAAAATAATAAATAAAAAAAAAGCACTAGATACAAAAGCATAATTTGTGAAATTAATTGGTTAAAATATATAATTTAATTTAATGTTATTAAAGTAAATTGCACTTTTTTTTAATGAAAGATACAAATATTTATTATCCTCACTTCATATATTAAAATATAGAATAATTATATTTTTATTTCTGTAAGATATAAGTATTATATTATCATTTTCATTTTTCATTAAAATATATAATTTAAAATATTTAACTAACATTCTAAAAAATATTCACTGTAATATCTTAAAATATACTTCTGATTAAAATTTATGTCAAAATATTTTTTGTTTATCATCTTTTATTCACTTTATAAAAATTATAAAATATAAAAATAAATTAGGAAATTTA
The DNA here is from genome assembly GCF_000230855.2 of Cajanus cajan. Classification (NCBI taxonomy): domain Eukaryota; kingdom Viridiplantae; phylum Streptophyta; class Magnoliopsida; order Fabales; family Fabaceae; genus Cajanus; species Cajanus cajan. The sequence continues at coordinate 65,698,449 of NC_138518.1, forward strand.
TTAATAAAATAAACTATACGTAGGTCAATTTACACACACATATATATATATATTAAATTTTGTAATAATTACATTTTATTTTATTATATATTTGTAATATAAAAATATTTTAAAAATTATATGTTTAATATACGTATTTTATTAAATATGTTAAATAATATTTTACCAAATAAAAAATATGTTAAATAATATTTTATCAAAAAAATATCATTTTAGTTAGATATTTCTTAAATGTTTTATCTTTTTGAGTTCCAAAAAAATAAACTTATATATTGCCATAATTTAATTTATAATTACTATTATATAATAACAAATTATTTCATTTAAATATTTATAAAATATCACATTAACTACATTAATTAAATACTATATTGTCTGATTTTATTATACTTATATATATAATTTTTTATTTTGATAAATTTAAAATATTCTAATAATTAAAATATTTATTTTAAATATATAATTAATTATAAAAAAATCATAAGAATTCTTAAAATAATAATTATGTAAATCATGAGATAATTTTTTTTCACCAAAAAATAAAATGTTGAAGTATAATATTGTATATGTTAAAAAAGAAAAATATTTATTTTAATACAATAAGGAATGACAGTGTAATATTTACATATGAGAATTCTCATATTAAAATTTTCTTGTAAAAGATATTTTGGTAATATTATTTTTAACAAAAAATTTTAAAAAATAAATAATGTTATATATTAAAATTTGTTGAAAGAGAGGAATGTAACTTATAATATAAGAGAAGAGAATAGTAAAACATTCTTATCTCATAGAAGATATGATATTGTATTTCTCATAAAGAAGAGTATAATTTGCTCTAAAATTAATAATTAATAAATATTCTAATTTCGTAAAATGTTGGTATTTTGATATACCCGTCCAAAACTTTCACATCTTTCAAAAATTTAGCTCATTGGTTATTTATTTATAAATATTTTTTCTTCTTAACTTATTATTCACACAAAAAAAGTAAATAAAGTGTTAATTAAAAAGAGTTTGTGTTTCATTTTCAATTCATAAGAAAATATCAGAGGGAAAAACAGAGGTGAAGCAAGATAATAAAAGGAAGAGTTTATCGTTTGATATTTTGTTGTTAGAGGCTTAGAGCACAAAATGCAGATACAGGCACCGCTCCATGCTCTCCAACGCCCGTTTCAGCCACCACTTTCTCTTCAATTCCATTCCAAACCTTCTTTTCCAACTCCAACCAAACACGTCCCTTATCCTCTGCACTCCCATACCACCACTTCTGACAATTCCTTCATCCATTTTTCACGCCTTTTGCATTCAGTTAAGTTTCGTTCCGTTGCGGCGGTTGCAGCAGCCGACGAGGTTGTTATCGACGACGGCGACACCACCGACGAACCGGGCTTCGTCAACATTGGCTACATATCCAGTGTTCACGGTGTCCAGGGCGAGATTCGCGTCAAGCCAACCACCGATTTTCCTCAACTGCGCTTTTCCACTGTACTATTTGTTTTCCATTTTTTTTTTTTTTTTTTTATATTTGTGTTTGTTTGTGGATATTCAATTGGCTAAGTAACTTGCTTGTTGACTAGCCTGGGAGAAGATGGTTGAAGAGCAAGGTTTTGGGTGGAGACACCATTCAACAAGTTGAGCTGGAGGAAGGTAGAGAGCACCCTGGACTCAAGAGTTGGATACTCAAATTCAGAGGAATTGACACAGTGGACCAGGTTTTTCAATACCTCTTAGCTCCTACCCTGTCTAATATTATAGTTTTAGTTTTATTCCACCCTATTTTATTCATGTATGGACAGTATTATTTAATTGAAGATGTTGCAATATTTTTAGAGTTTAATTTCTATGCATTGCCTATGTAAAATTGACAACCAATAAAATTATCATCAACTTTTAACTAGTAGTTATTATAAAAGTGAATAAACTTACCATTCTGGACATAACAATTTGTTTTTTTTTTATCTTATAAGTCATACCAATAGTGATTTCTGATTAGTTGATACATTGGCAGTATATCACCAATAAACACATAAGTTAATGTGATTGGATGATGGTGTAAAAATACTCTACACTGTTAGTTCATATTCATACACTATTTACTCATTTTTAACCAGTTTATTTTCTTTCTCTTCCATGTTTGGTGCTTCTTTAACTTGGATGAATAAAGTGAGTGTTGATTGTTACTTGTAAGGATGTGTTTGGTAAACAACTTATAATGTAGTGCTTGTTCAATGAGTTCTTAGCATGAGAGCTTATGTCATAAATTTAACCGTGAATGTTATTAGAATAAGTTAAAAAGAGCTTATTTTGATAAGTCTAGCTTATTGAAAATAAACTGAAAAGAACCTATATAGGAGACATAACTCAAGCTATTTTTATGAGCCCAAATAAGCTCTATGTATGCTCTTCCAGATGTCCCCTATGTCAATATATGTTAATTCAAGAAAAAAGGAAGCACCTTGGTGAATTATCTTTTGATTAATCATATTTCTAAGTCAGTTTGATCCCACAATGCCTAACAGAAATGTTACACTTTGCCACTCGCCTTTATTTATTCCTCCTAGAAAGGGATCTGGCACTCGTGGTTGCAACTAGAAGCCTCAAATTTCCTACTTTGATCATATAATATGCATGGTTTTTGGCCTTTGCTAATCAATACATCATGCAGGCTAAGATGCTTATTGGCGCTACCTTGCTTGTGACAAAAGAAGACAGGCCGGAATTAGAGGAGGGTGAATTTTACACACATGATCTGATAGGGATGAGAGTTTTTATGAAGGTTTGTTCTAATCACAAATGTTGTGTATATATAAAGACGAATCACTTTCTCCTCTCCTTATTTATTATTTAAATTTTTGCTAAAATATTATCTATTAATAAAACAAAATTATCACTTCTATATTCATCAGCTGTTTTTTTGTTATATTTTGAGGTCTGTCATTAACTTGGTGTTTCTCACTGGTGTGCTATCAAGACAGAAAATCCATCTGTTTGCCATATAATTTATAGCCTTTCATAAAACAGGATTATTCTTTTTCTATTAAGTTCTTATCCAGAAACATATCGGGCTGCTAGCTGTCCATGTGTGTACCAAGGATTCGGAAAATGAAATGCCAAGTGCTAATATTGTGATAAAAATGTAAAAAGGCTATTATAAATAACCTAAATATTTTGTTATATTAATTTGAATGAGCTTTGAATTTTTTACTTTGGTATTTTTGTCACCTTATTGTGAGTTTTTAATTCTCAATGCAACTTTTGAAGGTGTTGACCATGCTTGTTCCTATCAGGAAAATGGAAAACTTGTTGGAACTGTTGTGAATGTTTTCAATAGTGGAGCAAATGACCTACTACAAATTGTACTTGATTCATCTTTTGATATGCTTGATAAAAGTGGCAAGTCAAGGTCGACAGAAATAGACGCATCTAGTCAGCTTGTTTTGGTACCTTTTGTTGAAGCCATTGTTCCAGACGTTGATATGAAAAGAAGAGAAATGCATATTACACCGCCCAAGGGACTCCTAGAAGTAAATTTACGATTTGATGAGAGGTCGAAAAAAGAAAGGCGCCAGCTTGTGAGACATACTTCCTGAATACTAATTTGTTACTTTTAGGAGTTTTTATTGTCACTGGATATCTTTAAATTTTTGTGATTATTCCTAATGCCATGTTACATTTCTCAGTCTCTACCTGGTGAATTGAGGCATAATTGTAACTCCCACACACACAAAAAAAACTCGGAACTCAATTATCTGTAATTTAGATATGATTCTTAGTACTTTTTTCTTTCCATTTGTTTGAAAATCATGCTGGCAGATTGGCATTATTCCAACCCAAGTGTAATATTGATTTTCATAAGGTGGCATTCTGCTTTACATTTCAATATTTGTTCTTGTATTATTTGGATTCTAAATTGCCTTTTATGGATTAGTTTCTTTTTCGTGATATTAATATTTGACTCGGTGCTCTTTGCCGTGGATAATTGGTTCTGGGCAATTCACTTATTGGTGTCAGGAATGGAAAGAAAGGAAAAAGTTTCAAAAGCGTCTCATAGCAGCAAAAAAGAAACTCTGTGAAATGGAGCAACAACATGTATTTCATGGATTTCAATATGGAGAGAAAGATCAGTGGAGCTTGCTCAGTAATCAGATTGTTGGCTTAAACTCCAAATTGCTCCAGGAGGCTTTACAAAGTCTTGAACAGCCAGCAAAGAGGCAAGTTAATATAACAACAATGAAAGCTTGTTTCCACTAAGTGGGCTCAGCTGCATAAGTTGAACAATGCTGTTGTGTACTATCCAAAACCAATTCTTATTTCTTCAGCTATGCCATTTAATTTTAGATCCTTGTTAATGGTTTCACAGAGAATCTTTCTTGGTCTACCTCTGATTCTAATTATTAGGCTAACCTCCATTTGATATTGGAGGCTTGGTTAGTCTTTTTCACACATGTCCAAACCATCTTAGAGACTTAGACACAATTCTACCAAATTTTTTCTTTAATTAATGTTACTCCAACTTACTTTCAATTTTAAACTGAAGTTATTTTAAGTCTTGACACCCTCATCCACCACCCCCACAACAAGAAAAAAGAGAAATTATTGTAGTTAATATATAACCCAATGTCATTGGTGGTTGAATTACTGGTTTTGGACATCAGTACCCATCCCTATTTATACTAAAATGTTAGGACATATTAGCATCTTCTAATTTAATTATTCACTATGTTGTTTTTTAGCTTTATTTAATTATCATTAATTTTTTAAGTCACTTTGTAGGTCCCTATAGTTTTACTAAATTCTTAACTACGTTCTTATTGTTTAAAAGTTTTTAACAAAGCCATTACCTCCTTAAAGATTTTTAAATCAGTCCTTACTAATTAATGATTTAATGGTTGTTAAGACTCGATAATTTTTTGCCAAATTATAGTAATTTATTTGAATTTTTAGATAAAGTATAGGATATATTTGACAAATACCACAGTTGAATTAGTTCAAATACATTATTTTGAACTAATTCAATAAATAGGTTACATTACTTTTTCTGTCACCACTTCCCATCCCCCCCTTTTTTTGACAAAGGAAAAATTCCTTTTATTTATCCCTGGTTTCATTTGCTGGATTTTTCATTTTTGTTTTTTTTTATTTATAAATCAGATGGAAAGTAGCTGAGTTGGTTAGTGCCATAAAAGCAAAGCTTATAAATTCTATCCAAATATCAGAGGAATCTTTCTCAAATGGAAGTGAAAACAAATTGGTTAGAGATATGCAAGAGAAGGGACTTGAGCTCATGTCTGAAGGCAAAATGGCTATTGTCCTTCTCTTGAACGAAAAAGAGCATCAGGGAAGCATTTGTGACTCTAACATGTTTGAAAATGAAGCAATTGACACTTCGGTACTTCACATGCTTCAAAAGGTACTATGTGATGGTGAAAATTTTGTAAAGGTTATAAATTTGTGTTTTTATATTATTTACTTTTGATAAATATCTTTCTGGTAAAGATTTATTGTTGCAAAAATCTATTTGTTCTATGAACCATCAGATGGATCTGATCTTATGTCTTAATTTAATTACAACAGAACAATAACCTCTTCAACAAATACTCGAAGAGATCAGAAAAACATCATCAGTTAATGTTCTGTTCTTCTTGTTCATTTCATTTCCATTATTTCACCGAAAATGTATTATCTTCTATCATATGTTTCTTCCTTTTCTACCTTGATGATATAAGTAAAGCTCATTTGTGAGGTATTATCTGATCTAAGATTCTAAGTACCTTGGAGACTTGGAGTGACTATACTGAATAGTTTTTCATCGTCTAACGAATTTGCATCTTATGCAGGTCAAAGATCATGTGTCTGAGCCTTTAATTCTGGTTTCATCAAGCAAACAAATTCAGTCTTTAAGAAATCTGTTTACAAGCAACAATTACTTCACATTTGACTCTGAAAAGGTTCACATCACACCAAGGATCTCCTTTTATATTGTGTATTATCTCAGTCAGATATATACTAAAGTTTGTCACCGTTGCATATCTCTTGTTCTATCCCAAATCACCTATACTTGATGTTCAGAAATTTTGGTTGAAAGAACAGGTTCATATGACTTTAATGTCCAAATTACCTTGGCTTTCGTCATGAAATTATACTTTACCTTTTACTTCTTGACCTAATACTGTTTTGTCTTGTCTTGTCTCATTGTCAACATTTTATTACGAGGAATATGTCATCCAGTCATATTGGTTAGTCTGGGGAAGTGTAAAGGATGGAATATTGTTTGGTCATTGCTTAGAAACAGATATTGCAGTAATCTTTAACTTATGTTATTTACCTGTAAAGATATCATTATGTCTATCTTACACTGTAGAAGTGAATTGATGGTATCTGCAAGCATCAACATCAACAAAATAACATTTGCCTTTTTATTTTAAAATATAATTCTGGTGCCTAGCACTTCTCATGCTTGTGTAATTGGCTTCTTGCATGATTTCATGTTTTAACCCTCTTTCAGGTATGGTTTTTGGAGGAAGAGAAGCTGCCAGTAGTTAGCAGTTTGCCCGAGGGACAGAACAAATATAAGATTTTAATGAAATCACCTTGGGAAATACTCCAATCTCCTGTTGGATCTGGAGGACTTATTAGCTTGTTTTCAAAACATAGCATTGCAGATAATCTTATTGACATGGGTGTAGAGTACATTGAGGTTAGATTTTTTTTTTTCCTTCTCTTTATTTTGAGATTGATTAGATGATTTTTGTTAGGTTTTTTAGTCGCTGATTCGATGCATCTACTTTTACTGGTTGACTCATTATTGCAGTTTCTAGGACTTCACACCTATAGCCAAATATTCTCTGATTTTTCCTCTGTCTGAGTTGTCCTACATTGTAGCCTTTGATGTACAGTTATCATGGTCAAGGTCAAATTTTTTCTTAAGTAGTTTTTTGACTCTGAAGCACAAAATTTTTCAGGACTCTGTTTTAAATAATAGTAATAATAGTAATATAAGGAAATATGTGAAGATGCATAGTGATTATTACCTTTTGCAAAATATGGTAAATCATTCTATGATGAACGAAAGCAAAACTCTGCTATATGATATGTGGATCTTCTAGTGGCAGCATATTCTTTTATGCTACTGTTCTCTTGTTCAAGTTTACAACCAAGTTTATGTATGAAATCAAAGGAGGTTAGAGATGTTTATATTCTAAGACACAAGCCTTAGGAACATGTCTTTCAGTGCGTATGAGAAGGAATTTGAGGTTTGTTGACGAATTGGAGAATTTTATTGCATATGATTTTAATTTTAATTTTTTCTCTTTCTCTTGTACTTATTTTTTCTCTTTAGTGACAAGTGCTAGAGAGATTTTCCCACTTACTCATGCCCTGTTTTTCTGTCTGATTATTCTGCATGTGTCATAGATAGAAATATAAAATTTTTAAAAAGAAGTTTGAGAAATTACATCTCAACTTTCTCAGGTGGGTGAGGTTTTTATTTTTTTAAAAGGTGTTCCATTTCTATTTATTTGCAAGCTTTCTGTGCCAGACATATAGACATGCTTCTGTTTGTTTTTTTTTTTTTTTTTCAAATAGGAAATATTTGAGGCTCTAGAGATCCTATCATTTCTTGCTAGAATACTGTGCCAAAATACTGAATTAAAATTAAACATCTAGCAATTTGTTCGGGATTTTCTGTGGTTTAGAAGATTTTGCATTTATTCTCCATTGCTTTTTTTTTCTTCTCATAAGGTAATCCTTTTATGTGCTTTCCCTGATTGTGCTATACATTGTTGCAGTTATGCTGCCCAAGTGAAAAGATTGCTGGTGGAAACTCACTACTTCTTGGGTTGATTAATTCACGGGAAGCCACAATTGGGGTACAAATTTCACCTAAAATAGCCGAGTCGGAAATTTTTTTTGACATGATATTGTCGATGGATTTTGTAAAGAAGTTAAGTAATCAGAGCAACAAACTCCAATTTGATGCAATCCCAAAGGTACATTCCTTTGTTGAGAAAGTTGACAAAGAATGGGTTACTGTCACCTCGTCCAGCCCCAATTCATATGAGCTCTCTAGTAGTATATATAGTTCCTTAAACGCATGTTCATTGGACAAGGTTTGTATAGTGGAGGTTAGAGAATAATCCAATAAATTATATTGATTTAGTGATGAGATTAGATAGTACTTCAGATACTCATGTAAAAGCGGGAAAGGAATTACAAAAGCTCAAAAAGAAAAAATGGTGGGAATATATATGATGATCGTGTATGATATTCCTGGAGTTTTTTATGTACACACGAGATTCAACCATATTTTATGAATGAGATTTACCGGTTGTGCTGGATAGATTTTCAGTCATTGACCGCGTATTTTTCCTGTCAAATACATGCTTTTTTTAATTAGTTTTTTTTTTTTTTATTATTGGTGATAAAGTAGAGAGTCAATTTATTATATATCAGTTAGGTCGAGGTATTTCGTATTTTTATTAAAAATAAAATAAAAATAAAAATTAAATAATAAAAATATATTAATTTAACTGATATTATAATTAATTTATTAGTTTTAAGTTTTTTAAAATAAAATGGTATAATGGTCAACAATATGGAGATTAAGATAATTATTAAAAATAGTATCATATTTATATATTAGTATATATATAATTTTATTTTATTTTTATATTTTTCTCTTAAAATATATGTTAATATGAAAAATTAAAAAGATATAAACATCTAAAATGAAAAGTGGAGACGAATGAAAGGTATATTTTTTCATACACCGTTGATTAATTACTCTAATTTTAACCTACAATCACAAAAAAAATATCAAAATCCGGAGTTATTTATTTGAAGAAGTTATAAAATTGGGGATTAAAGATTATACGTACCGAAAGGTGTAGTTGGGTGCAGCTTAGTCATTTTATTCTTGCCTTTGACATAACCCCTCCTTTGCGACGCTAACGCAATAAGCAGCGCTTCGATTTGAGCCTCAGCGAAAGAAAGGAAGTAAGCAGCGCTGATTTTATTTTAGTCTTCAGATATCGTTCCTTTGCTTGCACTACTTCAGCGGCCAAATTCAATCAACTTTTTTTTTTTCTACATTTTCATAGTTGCAAAATATCGTTATTTGGTTATTTGTTAATACGATCTGATTTCTACTTCCAAACACTAGAAACCCCTCTGTTATTTTATCGTTTTCTTCAGTCTTTTTCTGTTTATTTTGCTAACTGCCCACGAGATACTGGTGTTTATCACGACATTTTATTTTTTCAGTATGATTGGTTTTGCCCACTAACTGTTTGATGTAGGTTCTAAACAAGGAGGGCGGCAAATTGTGATTCATGGGGCCCATTCATTTTTATTATTGAAATGTTCACAACAAATTCTTTTGACATACCCACTTGCGTTCGTTCTCAGTAGTTTGTTAGACCACATACATGACACAATATAGCATATAGAGTTAATAATAACTTATCAAATTTCCCATTATTATTTTCACTGTTCAGATGTTGAGGGAATTCATCTAAAATTTGAATGATCACAGCTTCCTTTAGCACAATAAGTCAAGCTGTTTTGAACTAGTTGCATCATTTGTAAAATATTTTCTTAGATGCAATAATTTGTGTAAGCTCATGTTATAATGCATAAATATGGGATACTTCTTTTCTGCATGCCTTTTGCGATTTTCCAATGAATAAAATAGCTGTAGCATAAACTTGAATTAATGTTTTGCATCTGATTGATATTGACTGTTATTTGAATTAGGAACTCAATCAAACCCTGAGATTGATCCTAGTTTGTACTTACATTATGTTAGTATTGGAATCAAATATGAAAAGGAATTGAAGATCCCCATTCTGTACAACTGTATATTTTTTTTTTTTCTTTTTTTTTTATTTATCTTTTCACCTTCTTAGGATGAAATTTTACACTTACTTTGTTCTCTCCAGGTGTATTTCTTTCTCTTATACTTCCCTCTCCCCTAATTTTTTAGGTTTCTAATTTTTATTTTTCTGCTAACAGGATTCCTAAAATTATTTATATTTCAAATGTGTCATCCTATGTAGGAAAGTAGATTGTCAATATTGATAGGAACAAATGAGATCTGACGCCTTTGAAACAGCTAAGATTTATCGCCTTCTTCTCAAGGCAGTCAAGAAACATATTGGGAAGGAAGAGAACAAGAGACATTTTATAGAATTTGTAACCTCAGAGTTCCGCAACAACCAAAATTTGTCTGATGGTGTGGCAGTCCAACAGAAAATAAAGCTTGCTCGTGATTATACTTATCTTCTCAACAGTGTACACCATCACAAGGTATTACTCTGTTGCAATTTCCTTCAAGGTTCAAATAGTCATTTGTTTATGCCTGTGGGTAAGAATTTTGATTGAACAGTTATTATTGATCATTGAGATTTACGTAAACTTGTTTAGTTAAAAACTTAAAAAAAGGTGTCAACACTCATCTGCTTTAGTTAAGGTATTTATATGAGAAATGTTGGGAACACACTCTCTAGTCTCTACTATTAACCAAAATTATTTGAAGTTGCAAATTTTGGTGGGTCTCACTCATCATTTAATGATTCATTCTCTCTCTTCTCTCTTAACTTTGTAGTTTTCAATAAATTTCAACTTATACTTGTGTATTAGAGAATGTTTTGCTAGCATTCTTCATATGTACATTGTTAAATGAAAATAAGAGGCACAGAAGAGGATCTGGTTTTTGACTAGTGATCAGCATCACTATGGTGTGTCTGAACCAGGAGAAGTCATCTGTAGATTTGTCTCACCATTGATATCGTATTGTTCTTGACTTATTTTGATGCCTGTAAACATGGTTGGTAAAAATGAGTGTCAACTCGTAAAATCATGTACACTTGTGTGTCTGCATTCATGAACCTGTTTAAGAAGTAAGCAAACTCAATTTTTAGTAGGCTTGAGTAAACTTGAGCGAACACTCATAGACTTCTCTAAACTTGCCAGTTCAGTTGGGCGGAATTTTTTTTGTCCAAAACGGACCTGTGGAGGGGTATTTTTGAGTCCCATTATTTTTTCAGAACAGAGAACTAGGGCTTCTCTTATGTTCTCTTGCAATCAAACTCCCGATTTTTGTTCTTACCTGTCTGTTCACTCTTGCAATCAAACTTATCTTCTCCTCCTTTCCATCATCTTGCTCGCATTTCAATTCTGTGGTGTACTGGTCTGCTTTGTTTTTATTTCATTTTTGCCTTCTCTCTCATGATATACTCTACTATTGTATCGAGAATATACACTGATTTGGGGCACTGAATAGTTGTATGCTTGTATTACTGTGTTTGTATACACTGATATCTGATTTTTTTTGTTATTTAATTAACAAAAAACAGTGATAATATTTTAGTTTTTTAAATGCTATCTTTTTAAAAACTTATGTTTTGTATGAATTTATGCATGATTTGATGTAGTTTGATTTTAGTTAGTATTGATGTGCTACCAAACTTTGTTACTTTGTTATTGTAGTTTGCTATTTTTCTTTATTACGAGGTTGAAATATTGAATTATTATGTTATTTAGAGGTATTTTAATATATTTTTTTATATCAAGTAAACTCTTACAAGTTATGAGTTTATGTGGAGTTTTTGAGCCTATGCAATTTACGTAAAGTCTCAAGAAAAACCTTACTTATAAATAATATATTTTCAAGAAAAACCGAGATATATCTGTCTTGCTTTTGACCATGCATCATTATTGACAATTTTGCAGGATTTACTTTTCTCATACAATATTGCCGTGGATAGATCAGATGAAGTAAGAAGGACTCTTGGAAAATCTGCTTCAAGTGTTGGTCTTCGGCTTCCTGAGGTCTATCAGCCATAATGATTGGAAGTGTTAATTTTTACATGCACGGAGCATGCCTTTGTAGTTTGTATTACTGCAGAGAAGGGGAAACCAAATTGAAGCTTACCTTAGTTTTCCTTCATTATTGGTAATTACCATCCCAGCAGATTTTGTTTGGGTGACTGTTTCTTCTGAATGAAAAAATGGTTTCATAGCTATTTATCCAGAACAAAGAAACTAAGAAGAAAAAGAGGGGTGAGAAATTGAGAATCAGAGTTGATGAATAAATTATATCATTCACGCAGTTGTTCATTTATTTCTAATAAATAAATCCTATTATCTGAGTGATGATAGATATCCTTTCAAATTAAGCATATGCCTTTCCAGGTTTCTTCACGGAAATTAACTCCTTGCTCTTCTAGCCCGTTTATCTTCGTTGAGGTACAATGTGGTTGCTGGGAGTAAATTTGAGTTTTACTTTTACTGATTTTGATAGCACAATACTTTTCAGTGAAAAAGTGGTTGTAAATATATAACTTGGAAAAGTTTATTTAAACAGAATTTTTATAACCTTTATTTATGCTTGAAGAGTTGAACATTGAGGCCCCAATGTTTGGGCTTGATTTTGTTATTTTGAACATTTAATTTATTTTTTAAAATACATTTTATTGCTTTCAGAAAATTGTGAAAAATAAGTTTTCATAAACTAAATAAATTTAAACATGTATGGTTGACGAACTTGTAAGAAATATTGATGAGCATCTTTTTCTTTGGAGATCCCTTTTGAAGAAGAATGGAATATATTCTTGCGTAATAATCTCTTGAACGTTGGATTGTCAAAAACCAGCGTAATTAATTGATACATTGAAGATAAAGAAGTATAACGTGGGAAATTACAGCATGAGTCAATTTAATATTAATATAAATTTATAAATTTGGACACTATGTATAAAATTTTAAAATAATAACGGATGATTTGCAATATATTTGAAAACAATTCGTATTAAATCAATATATCATGATTTTATGTAAAATGTATAGCCTCGAGAAGCTTTTTTTACTGATCACTAATTATTAAAAAAAAAAGTGTTTTAAGCATTGATAGTATAGTTTAATTATTACTAACAAAATATAAAATATAAGAAATTTATTTAGTTAGCTCAATGTATTTTAAACAATAAAATATAAATAAATTAATTAAAAAAAACTTAAACTAATTTTTAGAATTTTCTTATTTTTATTTCTGATTTCTTTTTTGGCTTAGTAACAACTGTTTTAATAAAAACGAAAGGCTGTTTAGTGTATAAGAAACCAAATAATAAATAGTCGTTATTATTAAATTAATTAGAAACAGTGTAAGATTTTTTAAGGCGGATTGGGGCCAGTGTTGTGAATGAGAAGAGTCCAGGAGAGGCAAAGAATATGACTTCTCACGGAGAACAAACAATTGCCAACTCCTAAGATGTTGCCTGTTGGGAAGGTATTACAGTTAAAAAAACCTTAAAAATAAGAAGCAAGTAAGAATCAGGCATATTTGTATGTGAAGTGAGAAGCATCATCTTTACAGGCATGCAGAACTTTTGAGCTAACTAGCAGCCTTGTCAAGAAAAGAACCCCAAACTTCGTTTTATCCATTTCTCAAATATATAAGAACACTCATTTGCACAAAACATATGCATCTCCTGGTAGAGCCTTTCCTTCACTAATCACGACTTTTTAGTTTCCTGAAACGCCCTAGGACTTCTCTCGATCCAGGCAGCTTTTTTTCTTATCCAAAGACATATATAGTGACACATATGGCTAATGAGCAAATGAAGCCTGTTGCCACCCTTCTTTTGGGGCTGAATTTCTGCATGTATGCCATAGTTTTGGGCATTGGTGGATGGGCCATGAATAGAGCAATAGATCATGGTTTTATCATAGGTAAGAGTTTTAAAAGTCCCTGTGTTTCCTCTCAGGTAACAACACATTCTTTGTGTTTCTCCAGCATGCTTATGTTGTTAAGAAACTATGCAATACTATGTGAAACACTAGGATCAGCCTACTGGTAGTAAAGTAGTACGTACAAAGTCTTATATTCAAACTTTGCTGTGTTCATTGTAATTTCTAATAATAAAAACTATGCACTATGCAGGTCCAGAATTAAAACTGCCAGCTCACTTTTCACCCATATTCTTCCCAATGGGAAATGCTTCCACTGGATTCTTTGTGACATTTGCTTTGCTTGCTGGAGTAGTTGGTGCTGCATCAGCAATATCAGGAATCAATCATATCCGTTCATGGACCGCTGAGAGCTTGCCATCTGCAGCCTCAGTTGCTACCATGGCTTGGACTCTTACACTCCTTGCAATGGGGTATCTTTTTCTCTACGAGCTGTATTCTTCATCCTCTCCCTAGAATAAATTATGCAGTATTGTTTTACTTACCTAACCATAATTTAATTTATGCAGCTTTGCTTGCAAAGAGATTGAGCTTCACATCCGAAATGCCCGTCTGGTAAGACAGGAAAAATTCATTTGACAACTTTCTTGTAGTATATTTTCAACTTTCAGACCTCTGAATGTCCAATTTTGCAGAAAACAATGGAGGCTTTTCTGATTATACTTTCAGCTACACAGCTTTTCTACATAGCTGCTATTCACAGTGCTGCTGCATATAGGAGATAAACTTTAAGGATGAGGGAATGTGTGTGTGTGCATGTGTTTTTGTTGTTGGCCATGAAGGATTGGATTGGTGTGCTTGTATTTTTCTCTCCCTCTCTTACTTTTTTATTCCTCTTTGATTTATTGATTTTTTCTGTCTTTCCAATCAAGACTTGTAATTAATAAAAGTCAGAGGAGAATTAGCACTGTGGTGACTTAAATGATTGGATTTGTATGAATCAAGAATATTTCATTTACAACTATTACAAGAGAATAAAGGAGAACATTATCTTTACTACTCTATTTTGCTTTTCCTCCAGCTTTCTTTGGAGTAAGTTTTAAGCGTTGATCATGGAAAACTCAAACTGCACTAAGGGTGACAAAAACCCCCAAGCTGCATCACCTTAATAAGCATTTATGAGTCTTTAAAGAACATGGGGTACAATAGAATCCAAACATTTTCACTCAAAAACCATGCAAGCAAAGTAAAACAGGTGTTGACATGGTGTTGACATGGTGTTGCACGGGGGTGTATGGCCACCCTGTTCCGAGGGTGCGTGAAAATCTCTGGGTGCACTTACAGGCATTACGGAACAATATTTCAGTACCTTGGCTATTGTTAGGTGACTTCAATGACATCTTGGCACCGTCCGAGCAGAGAGGGGGTTCCTTCTCGGTCGCGCGTGCATCTGTGTTTGCCCAGCACATGGATAATTGTGGGCTTATGAATATACCTTTGTTGGGAAGGAAGTACACTTGGCATAGGATGCATCAGGGATTCGCCTCATTACATAAACAACTAGATAGAGCCCTTAGCGACGTGCATTGGACAAGAGCCTTCCCAGAGGCCGTGGTGGAAGTTCTTTCCCGAGCTCACTCAGATCATCATCCCCTTATTCTTCGTAGCAGTGGGGGGTATATGGTCGCGCATAAAAGACCCTTTCGGTTTGAGGCAGCTTGGTGTTCACATCAAGGATATGAAGCTGTGGTCTGGAATGCTTGGCAACAGTCTTCAGGGAATATTTTGGAATCTCTGAAGTG
This sequence comes from Cajanus cajan, assembly GCF_000230855.2. NCBI lineage: Eukaryota > Viridiplantae > Streptophyta > Magnoliopsida > Fabales > Fabaceae > Cajanus > Cajanus cajan. The sequence continues at coordinate 65,713,940 of NC_138518.1, forward strand.
CTGTAGACCCCTAAAATTGTCCGGGTCGGAAATAAAGCTTGAAGACTCTTGAGGACTGAAGGAAAGTCAGCCAGAAGGACTCATGGAAGGCCCTAGGAGGATTCTCTGTAGGTCTAGAGGTCTTGTAATAGCTCAAAATAAGGAAGTGGAGGGAATGAAGCCCAATACGGCCTCCCAAAAGTTCAGTACGGCCGTATTGAACATTTTGAACTACAATACGGCCGCACTGAACTCAATACGGCCGTATTGAGGTTTCTTGAACTTCAATACGGCCGCACTGAACTCAATACGGCTGTATTGAGGTTTCTTGAACTTCAATACGGCCGTACTGAATTCAATACGGCCGTATTGTAGTTCAAAAACTCAATACGGGCCGTATTGACCCCCAGAGGCCGTACTGCGCCTCATCCCTATAAATATGACGTCAATTGGACGTCATTGGACACTTTTACACTGAGTTTTAACCCTCTTCTTGAGTATTCTGGGTTTTTTTGAGCAGTGCTCTGCCTAGAAATCACTCGGAGAGTTGATCCGACAAAGTTCTCGAGTTCTGAGCTTTTTGCTTGAGTCTCGAACTGAGTCGAAGGGATATCCTCCGGATTTCCATAGTTAAAATTTTCTAGGAGGGAGCGAGCGGGCTTGTAGAGCGAGGGAACACCAAAAAGCTTCCCAGTTTTACTTGAATATAAAAGCACGCTTCAAAGGTTTCTTCTTAAGACCTTCCTTTTACTGCTTTCTGTGTGTATATTTAACTGTCATCATGTAGATAGTTAAGTTATAATTGTTTAGAATAAATAGGGGTAATTTAGTAATTTCGCACTATTATTTTTAGAAATAATCTGTCATAGGGAACCCGAAAGGGGCGCTGTGGGGTGCTAACACCTTCCCCACGCGTAACCGACTCCCTTACCCGACTCTGGTTGTCATGGCCGAAGTCGATTTTTGAATCGATTGCCTTAAACTTCTTTTTCCAATGTTTTGAGTAAAACATTGGTGGCGACTCCATGAACCCTTCCTTTTTATGAAAACCGCTAATCCATGGAGGGTCCCGCTTGGGATTAACATGGATTGGTGAGCCTTTTAATAAAATTGCTCGTTTGACAAGGTCTCAGTTTGAGAATAAGTCATTCTAGCAATCCATATTTTTAAACAAATAAAAGAGTCCAACCATCCTTCGCGAATGCCGAAAGCCCGTTTCGGGCCGGTGGCGACAGATGGCGACTCCGCTGGGGAAGCCTCGAGAGTCAGTCCCATTTAGTGACAGATTATTTTTAACAAATAATAGTTAAAATTACTTTATTACCCCTTGTTTGTATGATAACATGCTTTATTTATATGGCTTTAATAACTGTTGTATGTTTAAATTTCCGCAATTGTTTGGAATACAAACTGTACACGAACCTTTGCACACAACAGTTCCCTCTATACCCGGGGGCATGAGTGGTAAGCCATAGGGAGTGGATGTTAGTACGGCCGGTTGTCGAATGGGTCTATAGGTGCCCGTAGACCGTTGTCGGAAAACATCACTCAAGGTGATAACCATGAACTCGAGTCCGACAGTGCGTTGGAACTTTCCATCGACTTACGACAAGAGGAATTGGGTCCCTATAATGGGGGCACCTTGGGGGCCTCAGACCGGTGAGAACAGTTAGATCCACCTTGAATATGCACCTTTCTGCAGGATACCCCTACCTCGTGATTCGCTCGTGACTGTTCGTGGATGAGTGAATTGTTTGTGTATAGGTTTATGTGATATTGTTTGTGCATTAAAAATAAACCTCGTGATAAGGTCTAAGAATAATCCCCATGCATGAAAATACCATGACATGAGAGGAAAGACCATGTGTGGAAATATAATAAAAGTGAGGAGCATGTACATCATTACCAATAAGACATCATGCATCCTCATAAACCATGCATTTTAGGTTCACCAATACCTCTTGACATGAGTAAAAGAGACCCATAATTATCGAGATTCTCCGTTGGGGAGGGATCATAAGTCAAGGAGGGTGGTAACACTCCGTTTTAAAAAGGCAGCGCCTTAAAAATGGAGGGTTATCAAGCTCATGTCAAGAGCGTATTCATTCCATAAATTAATTAGATTAAATATTCATTTTTAGAAAGTGGCTGGTCATCTCTCTGTCCTCACACGCGCGCAGAAAATCAAGAAGATGGATGCGCTGGAGGACCAAAATAAGAAACTTACAGCCGAGCTCTCGCAGCTCAAAGAACAAATGGCGCAAATGATGGAGCTCATGCGTCATCATAATGTACATGGGCCTCACCACAGTGACCATGAGTCCCATCATCATGAGGAGGAGGAGCACGAGGAAGAACCTCCACGAGCTGTACCCCTTGGGGCGGGGATCATGATTAAAGAGCCCGAGGTTTCAAAGGAACAATTCCACGCCCTAGAGGATCGGCTAAGGGCTATGGAGGGGCATGACTTCGATATTAAAGATGCCGCCGACATGTGTTTAGTGAGGGACATCCAATTCCCTCCTAAATTTAAAGTGCCGGATTTCCCAAAGTACGTGGGATCGACTTGCCCTAAGAGTCATCTCACCATGTACTATCGCAAAATGGCTGCATATGCTACCAATGAAAAGCTCTTAATTCATTGCTTTCAAGAGAGCTTGGCTGAAACCGCACTCAATTGGTATATGCAGTTGGATGGAAATCAAGTGTGCACATGGAGACAGTTGGCCGACGCATTTCTCAAGCGCTATAAATACAACATCGACCTAACACCCGATAGGTCAGATCTTCAAGCCTTGAGTAAGAAAAATGAGGAATCTTTCAAGGCGTACGCCCAACGATGGAGGGAGTTGGCGGCACAGATAGAGCCCCCGCTGTCGGATAAGGAGACGGTGTCCTTATTCATCAACTCGTTGACTGGTCCCTATTACGATAAAATGATAGGGAACACAACGACACTCTTCTCGGACATCATCACCATTGGGGAGAGAGTGGAACAAGGACTTAAAAGTGGGAAGCTGGCTAAGCCTTCTCAATCATATGAAGCTAAGAAGGCCTTCGGGAAGAAGAAAGAGGGAGGAGTCAATGCTATAACCATACCCTCGGCTACTTCCACTTCGAAGTCGGGAAGATCGCAATTCACCCCTGTGAAGAAGTTTGATAAACTTCCGACCACTTATAGCGATCTCCTGCCGAAGCTAGTAGAAGCCAAACTTATAGCTTATGTTCCACCAAGGAAGATCGACCCACCTTACCCCGATTGGTACAAGCCACAAGACAAATGTTTATACCATTCGGGGGCACCAGGGCATTCAACAGAGAACTGCCTAGCTCTCAAATACAAGGTCCAAAACCTTATTGATGCCGGGTGGGTCACCTTCGATTCGACAGCGCCCGACGTGAGCAAGAATCCTCTGCCAAAGCAGGAGTAGAGAGAAGAACAAGCCACGATAGGGCCCCTTCATATTTCTCTTTTAGGGACTCATGATCAGTACCCGAGATCATGAGAACCTTTTCATGTAAATAAGGGTTTTTGTACAGTTTTAATACATATCAATAAAGAGGCATTTTTCACACATTACTCTCTTTTTTGTTCTTTTCTCTCTTTCCTCATTAACATTAATAATTCTAAACCTAAACAGAACCAATAAAATAATTATGTCTGTAATTGTTCGCTCTGACCGGGATCCGAAGGTGAATGGGTTGAGTTGGACAGTGATGAGGAGACCATCTCTCCGGATCTGCAAAGACTGCTAGATCAAGAAGCTCGTCTACTCCGACCGTGTCAAGAGAAATTAGAGACTGTGAATTTGGGGCATGGCCGAAAGATAAAAGAGGTCAACATTAGGACCCATACCAGTGATGAAATAAGGACACATGTTTCCGCTATGATTATAATAAAATCATTCTTCATTGCTTCTTTTCTTGCTTATAATAAAATTCTAAACCACATTATTTTTAACCCTGTTTGAATAAGCATGAATGAGGTTAAAATCATCTTAATAATAATAAACCCGCATCATTTTTTATGTGGAAGTATGTGTGACAACTTGGAGCACCTTCCCTTGGCCTCGACAAGTGCCATCATGGATAAAAATAAATCCTTTAAAATAAAAGAAGCTCGGCAGAAAACCCAAAAAGGGGGATGCGCAAAAATAAGAGCAAAGAACCCGCTAGGAATCCCACGAAAGGGTGACCTAGGCAAAAATTAGGGTTGCAAAATAAACAAAAAACAAAAGAAATCCATGATGGTACCACGAGCCGAATTCAAGAAAGGTTCAAGGGAAGCTATCCAAGTTGTCGAATCACAACACGACTTTTTAACTTCATAAGTGTTTAATCAAACAAGCCTAAACACATAAGCCTACCTTGGCCATCCATTCTTACAAAAACCATTTTTGAAAAATAAATCCCCTCTAAAACACAAACTTCAGAACAAAAATATCTTTCTTTTCTTTTCTCTCTTGTCCCAAAAGATTTTAGGATAATCTAGTGGAAGCACGGAGAAATAAATCATCACTGAAAATGGATCTAATCTGAATAATAAAATGGTGGAAGAACTGTGCCAAGAATTCAAGATCCAACACCGCAACTCTTCCCCATATCGGCCAAAGATGAATGGGGCAGTCGAGGCAACCAATAAGAACATCAAGAAAATAGGGCAAATGATGGTTGCCTCATTTAAAGACTGGCACGAGATGTTACCCTTCGCTCTTCATGGTTATAGGACTTCAGTACGCACATCTACAGGAGCTACTCCATTCTCCCTCGTCTATGGGATGGAGGCAGTTCTACCCGTCGAAGTCAAGATACCTTCTCTAAGGGTAATTATGGAAGCAAAACTTTCCGAGGCAGAGTGGGTTCAAAGCCGATATGATCAATTGAACCTCATCGAAGAAAAACGGTTGAACGCCATATGCCATGGTCAAGCCTATCAGAGGAAGATCAAAAAGGCTTTTGACAAGAAAGTCCACCCTCGAGTCTACCATGAGGGAGAGCTAGTAATGAAGAAATTGCTACCAGCTCAAAAGGACAAAATCGGAAAGTGGGCCCCAAATTACTAAGGACCATAAGTGATAAAACGAGCCTTCTCAGGAGGAGCATTAACCCTCACAGACATAGATGGAGAAGAACTTCGATACCCAGTCAATGCTGACGTGGTAAAGAAGTATTATGCTTGAAGACGTTGCTTGCATAAGCCCGCTAGGATGAAAACCCAAAAAGGGCGTCCTAGGCAAAAATTAGGGAAAAATAAAAGCCCGCCAGTACAAGGGTACTAGGCAAAACAAAGGCGAATCTATCCCCGCTAGGATACGTCCTAGGCAAAAGTTAGGGGCAAAAGAATAAGATACAAAAACAAAGCAAGCAACGATCACTTGAATCGAAAACCGAAAGGCGGCTCAAGTGATTATCTTCTAGAAGCAAGCGTCTTGCAGTATCTACACTCCTGGCTCAGGCATCTCACCCGAAACAACTAGGGGAACGTAAAGAGCAACAATTACAGATATAATTGTTAAGCCCAATGTATATAGCTTACCCTGGCCAGCCATTCTTCAAAAATTTCCTTCTGTATATCTTTCTGTAAAAACACTTGTGAATATCAATAAAATATCTATTCATTTTCTCTTCTCTCTTGACCATGTGATTATGCCTCTAAAATTGGTATTTCATAAAAATTGTACGAAATTCCTTTAATAATCAGTCAATAAAGAAAATTGGAGGGGTTCCTATAAAATCCGTAATCTCCTGCATAAAAGGCTCACAAAAATCCTCCCTCGCGTCTATGACAGAAACTCCTCCAAAGAAGAAGAGGATAGGGAGAGCCATTCATTTTCTAAAAAAAAAACATCAACAAAATTAACTTGCATTTTTGTGCATCACACACACATTAGTTGCACATTCAAAGACCTTATCATGAGGCAATTGCATAAAATAGAAAAAATAGAAAATTGCTTGTGTATGACAGCAGTCAACAAAGGCCAAAAAAAACGACAAAAAGGCAAAAATACAGAAAAAGCCAAAAAATTGACAAAAAAGGCAAAATACAGAAAAAGCCAAAAATCAACAAAAAAAGGCAAAATACAGAAAACCCAACAAATTGTACAGAATAACCGAGCCTGGAGAGGCTCACCGAAATAATACTCTCTCATCATACAGAATAATTGAGCCTGGAGAGGCTTGCTGAAAAAATACTTCCTCAGAATAATTAAGCCTGGAGAGGCTTGCAGAAACAATACTCTCTCACCATACAGAATAACCGAGCCTGGAGAGGCTTGCCGAAATAATACTCTCTCGGAATAGCCGAGCCTGGAGAGGCTTGCAGAAACAATACTCCCTCTTAGAATAATTGAGCCTAGAGAGGCTCGTCGAAATAATACTCTCTCAGAATAATTGAGCCTGGAGAGGCTTGCTGAAATAATACTCTCTCAGAATAACTGAGCCTGGAGAGGCTCGCCGAAATAATACTCTCTCAGAATAATTGAGCCTGGAGAGGCTTGCCGAAATAATACTCTCTCAGAATAACTGAGCCTGGAGAGGCTTGCCGAAACAATACTCTCTCAGAATAACTGAGCCTGGAGAGGCTTGCCGAAATAATACTCCCCAGAGATACCTCAGCTTAAGCTCATGGAACAAATCCCCAGCGAGAGCTATCAAAGCAAGATCGTCAAAATCCCCAATGGAAGCGCGATCATCCAAGCAAAATATTCAGTCAAAGGACTTGAAACTTCCTCAGTGGAAGATAGCTCTCTGACTCAAGCGCTGAGTGAGGCTAAGCCTGCAGAGGCTTCCTAAATAATACTCTGGGATACATAAGATCCCCAAATCCTCAGTCGCCTACTCAAGAGGCACCCCTACAAAAGGAGAAAAATAAAAAATATCAATAAATATTCCCCAAGCGGAATTCGGCATCCAGCCAAACACCGAATATCAAGATGATTTGCCTAACAGAAGAGGCCAGTCAAGAATTGAATGACAGAATCCCCCAGCGGATAACAGCCTACACAGAGGCTACAAAAATCAAAAAAATCAAAAGAGACACCCGAATAAGGACAACCGGGATACTCCACCAACGTCAAAGGACGTCAGCCAAACATAAAGCATCGCTCAATTCAAGAAGAGCATCTGTGTCTACACCCCAAGGAGTCAGAAATTCCCCATGGGTACCAATTATGCAAATGCAAGTTGGGGCACAAGAACCTATGAATGACTGCACATCCCCTAGACGGATCCCTGCGTTATCCAGCCCTCAATGGCACAAAATCAGAAAAACCATCGAAGCAGCATAGTGGACTGTGGAGACAAAAAAATCATCTCAGATCCCTGGAGAGGGTAAACTCGCATTGCCGAAGTGATCAGAAGACACGGACGCAGACCCTGGAGAGGGCAAACTCAGTTGCCTAGGTCGTCAGAGACAACCGAAGCAAAGTCTGGAGAGACGGTACTCAAAGTCTGGAGAGACGGTACTCAAAGTCTGGAGAGACGGTACTCAAAGTCTGGAGAGACGGTACTCAGAGTCTGGAGAGACGGTACTCAGAGTCTGGAGAGACGGTACTCAGAGTCTGGAGAGACGGTACTCAAAGTCTGGAGAGACGGTACTCAAAGTCTGGAGAGACGGTACTCAGAGTCTGGAGAGACGGTACTCAGAGTCTGGAGAGACGGTACTCAGAGTCTGGAGAGACGGTACTCAGAGTCTGGAGAGACGGTACTCAAGGTCTGGAGAGACGGTACTCAAAGTCTGGAGAGACGGTACTCAAGGTCTGGAGAGACAGTACTCAACCATCAGCGTCGTCAGAGGCACGTTGGTGTTCAACTTCCGGCTCGGGCGTCGAGTGAAGTTGACCCTGGAGAGGGTAAACTTAGCTACCGAGGTTGTCAGAAGCGCCGAGGTATGCAACAACCTGGAGAGGCTACTCAACAATTTTCCACCGGAAGACGCTACAAGTCAGAAGGTTGGCACATCACCCGGACAATTGGGTCAACTCCTTTACTTGTCAGCCGGTACACCAAAAGGCCGTCCGACTAAGTAAAGGGGGGGCAGCTGTAGACCCCTAAAATTGTCCGGGTCGGAAATAAAGCTTGAAGACTCTTGAGGACTGAAGGAAAGTCAGCCAGAAGGACTCATGGAAGGCCCTAGGAGGATTCTCTGTAGGTCTAGAGGTCTTGTAATAGCTCAAAATAAGGAAGTGGAGGGAATGAAGCCCAATACGGCCTCCCAAAAGTTCAGTACGGCCGTATTGAACATTTTAAACTACAATACGGCCGCACTGAACTCAATACGGCCGTATTGAGGTTTCTTGAACTTCAATACGGCCGCACTGAACTCAATACGGCTGTATTGAGGTTTCTTGAACTTCAATACGGCCGTACTGAATTCAATACGGCCGTATTGTAGTTCAAAAACTCAATACGGGCCGTATTGACCCCCAGAGGCCGTACTGCGCCTCATCCCTATAAATATGACGTCAATTGGACGTCATTGGACACTTTTACACTGAGTTTTAACCCTCTTCTTGAGTATTCTGGGTTTTTTTGAGCAGTGCTCTGCCTAGAAATCACTCGGAGAGTTGATCCGACAAAGTTCTCGAGTTCTGAGCTTTTTGCTTGAGTCTCGAACTGAGTCGAAGGGATATCCTCCGGATTTCCATAGTTAAAATTTTCTAGGAGGGAGCGAGCGGGCTTGTAGAGCGAGGGAACACCAAAAAGCTTCCCAGTTTTACTTGAATATAAAAGCACGCTTCAAAGGTTTCTTCTTAAGACCTTCCTTTTACTGCTTTCTGTGTGTATATTTAACTGTCATCATGTAGATAGTTAAGTTATAATTGTTTAGAATAAATAGGGGTAATTTAGTAATTTCGCACTATTATTTTTAGAAATAATCTGTCATAGGGAACCCGAAAGGGGCGCTGTGGGGTGCTAACACCTTCCCCACGCGTAACCGACTCCCTTACCCGACTCTGGTTGTCATGGCCGAAGTCGATTTTTGAATCGATTGCCTTAAACTTCTTTTTCCAATGTTTTGAGTAAAACATTGGTGGCGACTCCATGAACCCTTCCTTTTTATGAAAACCGCTAATCCATGGAGGGTCCCGCTTGGGATTAACATGGATTGGTGAGCCTTTTAATAAAATTGCTCGTTTGACAAGGTCTCAGTTTGAGAATAAGTCATTCTAGCAATCCATATTTTTAAACAAATAAAAGAGTCCAACCATCCTTCGCGAATGCCGAAAGCCCGTTTCGGGCCGGTGGCGACAAGTGCGTACAGGAAGCCTCACTAATCTTTAATAAGGAAGTGTTTGGGAACATTGGTCTCCGTAAGAAAATTTTGGGAGCCCGATTGGGAGGGCTTGAAAGGTACCTAGAGAAGGTTGATTCACGCCGTCATGCTTTACTATACCAAGAATTATTTCAGCAGTATGAGTTGGTTCTTCAACAGGAAGAAACCCTTTGGTATCAGAAGTCAAGGGAAAAGTGGATAAATTTGGGCAATAAAAATACTGCATTCTTCCACACTCAAACAGTTGTGAGACGAAAGCGTAATAGAATACTAGGATTGCACTTGCCATCAGGAGCTTGGTGTACGGATGGGAATCTGTTGAAGCAGGAAGCATTGGCGTATTTCAAGAGTTTACTAGGTGCTTCGGAGGCTATGCCTCAGGTGCTACCACCTTGCCCTATATCTTTATCAATGGAGGAACAGGCTAGTTTGGAGGCTCCGGTCTCTAAGTCGGAGGTGTTTGATGCCCTACGAGGTATGAAATCCTTTAAGGCCCCAGGACCTGATGGATTCCAACCAATTTTCTATAAACAGTACTGGCACATGATAGGGGATGATGTGTGGCGATTTGTGGCTTCAGCCTTTGAGAATGGGAGAATTGATGCTCATGCTACTGAAACTCTATTGGTTCTTATTCCTAAAGGGGATCATCCTCGTACTTTCAAAGATTTTCGGCCCATTAGCTTGTGCAACGTGGTATACAAGTTAGTCTCTAAGGTGTTAGTTAATCGGTTACGACCATTTCTTATGAGGATAGTCAGTCCTTTTCAGAGTAGCTTTATTCCTGGAAGGGGCACTATGGATAATGCGATCATTCTTCAAGAAATCATCCACACTTTGTCCAAATCTAAGAAGAAGACGGGTGATGTCATTTTCAAACTAGATCTCGAGAAGGCCTATGATAGAGTGGATTGGCGTTTCCTTCAGGAGGTATTAACAGACTTTGGGCTGCCTAATAGGCTGGTTAATTTGATACTTTCAGGAGTTACGTCAGCCAAGTTGTCTTTGTTATGGAATGGTGAATGTTTAGAGAGTTTTAGTCCTAAGCGAGGGCTTCGCCAAGGTGATCCCTTATCACCTTATTTATTTGTCTTATGTATGGAGAGATTGGGCCATATAATTCAAGAGAAAGTTTCTGCTGGGGTTTGGGCTCCTCTTAAACTGGGGTCAGATGGCCCCCCTTTATCCCACTTGTTTTTTGCAAATGATGTTCTGTTGTTTTCAAAAGCGACACCATCGCACATTAGAATGGTGACTGAGAGTCTACAGAGGTTCTGTAATGCATCTGGACTGAAGGTGAATCTAACCAAGTCTCGAATGATGGCTTCTAAAGGAGTTCCCCGAAGTAGGAAAAACTCTTTAACACAAATTACAAATATCACTTTCACAAATGATTTGGGCAAGTATTTGGGTTTTCAGATGATGCATGGTAGGGTTACAACTCGACATTTTGGTGAGGTTATGACTAAGGTGCAAGGGCGCTTGGCTGCTTGGAAGGGGCGCCTTTTGTCTCGTGTAGGTCGGGTTGCTTTGGTCAATTCTGTGTTGAGTGCTATCCCGGCATACACTATGCAGACACAATGGCTACCTTCTGGGACGTGTGACCACTTGGATGCACTCAGCCGGAGGTTTATTTGGAGTGGGGAAGGTGCACGAAAACTTCATCTAGTGAAGTGGGAGACCCTGACTCGACCAAGGAAGGAAGGAGGTTTGGGTGTGTGTATAGCGCGAAATAAAAATATTTCGTTGTTGGGTAAGTTGATTTGGGATTTGGTTCATCATACGGACAAATTATGGGTAAGAGTGGTCATGGCAAAATATATAGACAGAAATGTTGCTAGTTTATTGCAAAGGCCAGGTTCTTATGTTCTGACTTCCTTGCGGAGAGCTTTTGAGGAGCTACGCCCGGGGTTTCGATTCCAGTTGGGTGATGGTGAGGCTAGCTTCTGGTTTGAGAATTGGGCTCATGAAGGGCCACTTGCCAACGAGGTACCTTTTGTTCATTTACATGATTTAACTTTACGTGTGCGGGATGTGTGGCAGGATGGGAGGTGGCATTTAGAACAACTCCACTCTTGGCTGTCAACAGAACTCCAGGCAAGAATCTTTAGCATGCAAATTTGGCTGCATCCCTCCGCGTCGGATGGCTTTGTTTGGGAGGCCTCTACAAACGGTGAATACCTAGCTCGGACAGGGTATCGGTGGTTGTGTGATAGGGATGTGGTCCTTTCCGGTGGGTGGCAATGGATTTGGAGACTTCCATTGTCGGAGTCGATTCGATTTTTCTTATGGTAGGTTTGCCATGATGCTCTTCCCACTGGTGCCTTGTTGGTGCAACGACATGTAACTCCTGATGGGCTTTGTTTGAGGTGTAGAAACGAGGTGGAAAGTATTGCCCATGTGTTGTTTCGCTGTGAACAGGCGGTCAGATTGTGGCGTTTATTACATTTGGAGGAGGCGATTTGTTGGTGGTCGGGATCTTGGCCAAAGTGGCTTCAGTTGTGCTTTCAGAGGTGCCATATCCTTCCACTCATTGCTTGTTGGGTTCTCTGGAAGATGCGTAATGAACGGGTTTTTAATGGGGGTGACTCTTCTGTGTGGGAGGCCTTACGTCGGGTCCATGCTTTGCATACTACCATGGTACGTGCTTTTGCGGTAGCTGATGATCACACATCACATGATGCGGGGCTTACGTGGGTCTCTTGTATCTTTGCTGAGGGGCTACAAACTAGTCTACATGTTGACGCCAGCTTCAATACAGCATCAGGTCAAGCAGGCGTTGGTGGTCTTGCAAGAGACTCCAATGGTAGATGGCTGTGGGGGTTCTCTGGGGCAGTTGAGGCTGTCGATGCCCTTCAAGTGGAATTACTTGCCATTCTTCATGGGCTACGGATTGCTTGGAGCCGACGCACGCAGTCTGTGTTATGCGTTTCGGATTCAGCTGTAGCGGTTGAGCTTGTTACGCATGATATCCAAAGTACTCACAGATTGGCAGCTATCCTTTACTCAATTAAGGATCTGGTGCATAAGCCTTGGACGATTCAGTTTGAACATTCATTCCGAGAAGGGAACAAGTGTGCTGATCTATTGGCTAGACGGGGACAAATGCGAGGTCTAGAGGTGGAGGAAATTGTTTCCCCTCCACCTGAGGTGGAGTCTCAGGTGTTAGCGGACATAGCTGGAGGTCCGTTTGTTAGATTGTAATTTTGTTTTGTTTTTCTTTTTGTCGGTACTTTACCAAAAAAAAAAAGAAGGATCTACTTACTAGAAAAGCAAACCACACACGGTAATTACGAAATCTTCAGTTGGTATCCACTGGTTAGAATCCTTTTCAGAATTAAAAATATTATATATTTAATTTAGAATTTGTTTTCTTGTATAATCTTAGAATCAATAAAGTTAATAAATAGAAACTCTCAAAATAAAGAAAATTATCTCACCTATAAAGAGTCATCACCTTTGATAAGAGAGGAATCATATAAAAAGAAAGTTTATCAAGTTTCATTAAAAAACTTAAAAGGAAAGCATCTCACGATTCATTAAAAAAAACTTGAATAATTTCTCAATTTCCACTAAGAAACTTGAAATGTAATTTAAAATAATAAATATTAATTAAGATGCTGACATGTACATAAATATAACACATCGTACTATGTTAAATAAATTTGTGTAATTTTTTCTATTTCTTTTATAATAGTTTTTCTTTATTATGCATGTTTCTCATTATTAACTCCTATGTATTAAAATATAAATGTCTTTCTTGTATAAAAATGTCTTTAAATATTTTTCTTCAATAAGAAAATTTTTAAGAATTTTTTTAAGTACTTATATAATCTAATTTTTATTTATTATAATTATTTATTAATTGAATTTTAATACTTTAAAAATAAATTATTGATAAATAACAATAATCTTATGTTACAATATTAATTACTTATCATAAATCTAAAATTTAATTTATATATTTAAAAATATCTATTTATACAAAATTTAAATATATTTTATATATTCAAACATAGTATTTATATATATATATATATATATATATATATATATATATATATAAAATAAATAATAAACATTTAACTTTACATTCCACAAACTAAAATATTAGTTGTGCGTACATGAGAAATCGAGTTTTTGTTCCCAACAGTTAGAACACGAAGAATCTTGATTTGTAATGGCTCAGTTCATCATGTAATACTTAATTTGATTAAAAATGAACTTACAAAATTCCACCCAAACAGCACAGCAAACATAATTGTAAGTGGTTATGCATGAGAATCGCGCATTAGATGATACAGATCAAAGTGAATTTCTTAAGGAGATTTCTAAGTCTCATCGCTGGCCAACTGCTGCTCTACATTATTAGAAAGAGTAAAATAAACAGAAAACAGTACTAAGACAAAAATTCCAAATCATAAAATTAACAAATCAGTTTGCAAGACTGTAATTGTCGCTAACACAACAACCACAAACAATTCCAACTGTAATGAAAACAAACATTGTATGGATTACACAGTTTTGCCTACTTGCCCGCTATATTTTTGAAGATCTTAAAGGAGATAATCTACATTAAAATATCACAAAATTCTTAAGAAAGTTCTTCTAAATCTTCACAAGTTTGACCCATCAGTTGAAATACTCGCGCTTGTATTTCTGCAAGAAAACAGAGTGAAGATGTTGTCAACCATAACTTGATTTGCAAGTTTAAAATGTATAATGATACAGCGACATACTACTCCAATAATCCCCAAAATGAACATTATCAGAGAATAATATAACTTAAAAAACAATTAATACAACACAGAGAACTAAAAATTACATCTTAAATATTTAAATCCATGTCCGAAAAACATGAATATTTGATTACACTCAGAATAAGATGAACTTGAATTAACAAAGAATGACCTTCAGAATAATATGCAGTTATGCACACACTGTTACTAGAAGAATCACACCCTCCCTTTTGCTCATGAATCTCATACGCAAGACAGTCATCAAAAATAAAAGAAGAAAATCAGTTGAAGAAAATAAAATTACAAGACAATTGGAGGATAAGAGATCCACCAAAAAAAAAGAATTTGAAAAATAAACAAAAAACACTAATGGAGCAAAGTTACTTAATCACTGTGTGTATGTTACAGAAAACCCCCCTTAATAGACCATGTGTTTTAAACCAAGTGTTAATTGCCTTAATCTCATTACAAAACAGCTTCTAAGCAAGCACCTCTCGTCAAAAATATGAGCATGGTGCTCCATCCAAATGAACCAAATAATAGCATGGATTGATAGTCACAAAAATTTAGCATCTTCATCTGTAATGAAACCATTAAAGATAGCATCTAAAAATCGGCCCAAAGACCAACGACACACCCCACATTCACCATAGACAAACGAGCAATAATTAGTTAAAAAAAAAAAAAAAAACACCACCAAACTCCCCCACTAATGATATAAAAGTCGTAAAGCGCCAATAACCGAACCAATTAGAAACAATGCAACAGGTTAAGCACTTAAAACAACAATAACAAAGCATATGGGATGGGATCATATCTATGTCTGTAAATACAACCTTTTAAGTTGAAAGTGAGTCCATAGAAATATGATTTTACAAGGTAAAATACCTTCAACGGCAAAACCTGAAATTATCTATTTGAAGTTAACAGAACTTCAAACAATCCACAGCAACTCAACCAGGAGGTCTTTTTCACCACATTTGGAGCCGATGCTACACGAGGCTGCATATTAATTCAGCAAATAAGAATATATTTAAAATAAGCTTTAAACAAAAGAATTTACAAATTATAATTGAGTAGTGAAACTTGTAATATAAGTGTGAGAAAATGTAAAACCTGATTTTCAGATTGCTCTGCAGTCTTGGAATCCTTAATATTTTCTGCACCATTAGTAAATTTAGTGAAAGGACTAGCAGACAGTGAAGCTAACACTTCATTATCACATTCCTTTGGCTTAGGTTCCTTTACACTTGATGTTGTCACATTCTGATTAGTTAAGGAGTATGCATTGTCCTCATTTACCTTCATAGCAAAGTTGGTCGCTTCTGCAGGATGGACCACTGACTTCTCTAGTAATACACTTCCACTATCGCTCTTTTCTACCTCAGAAACAAAATTCATGGCCTTAATTGAAGTAACAGCAGGGTCAGAAGCTGAATTAACAGTCTCCTCAACTGGTGCCATTTCAGTAATAGAAATCATTTTGGAAGGGGAAGAATCAATGGACTTAACCAACTCATGACTTGCAATTGCCTCTTCAACTGAATTACAATACCCATCCTCTGAGTTCTTTTCAGGGAAGGATTCACCCTTTAAAGTATCGCCACCGTTGGCAGTCTCAATATGCTCAAAACTTACATTTTTGCTCTTGGAAATCTCCTCAGACTCCAAACCTCTCTTCTGAGTGAAAGATTCACCCTTTGAGATATCGTAGCCATTCCCATCCTGATAATGTGATTCCTTGGCAGTCTCAATGTGCTCAAAACTTGCATTTGTGCTCTCAGAACTTTCCTCAGACTCCAAACCTCTCTCTACCAAAACACCACCACCTTCCTCTCCTCCTAACAAATGGTCAATCTTGACATCACGAGGGACTTCTTCAGAGGACTCGACATCAGAAGCACGCGGTTGAGCAGTCAATGGCCCCCTCTCTTCCAGCTCTTCACTTCCATCATTGGATGGATTACGAAGGCCATCATGTTCATAATATACAGGAGAATTACCATCACTTCCTTTCCCATCTTGGGACTTCAAATCATCATTATCTAACATTTGTAATACAACCAATCAAACTATTATCAATTAAAACAACCAAATTAACAAATACCCGTGTACCCAACTCAACTACCCCCAACTACAATCAATAACACCTGCATATTCCCAACACCACCGAAAATTTAAAGAAGTAAAATTCAATGAAAGTAATGCAAAACAAGTATAATTATCGAAACCCCATCTACCCAAATAGACCAAATTGGCCAAAAGGAGTTATAACACACAAATGAAAAGGACCCATCTATGATTAATTGCCAATTGCACATGCATTTGAAGGAAAAAATGTACCTTTGGGGTTGTTGGCTGATGGGTTGATGTTGCTTTCCTTTTGCTTCTTTTTCCTGGCAGCTTTTCTCTTCTTAGCACCCGAAGGCATGATTGGGAGAGTGAAATAGGGTGGTGGGGTGCTATGTACCCTTCACTATTCAGTGGGGACGATGAAGCTACCACACACAAACCAAATCTAGAGAGAGCGAAAGTGAAGTGTTAATAGCTATGTGTCTCTATATATTGCAATGCAATGAGACGGCGAAGAGGATTATTAGGCTTGTGAAAAGGGTGTCATGTTCATGCTTCTAACTTCAAACTTCAAACTTCAAACTTCGGAACTACCCACTAAAAAGTTTCAAACTTTCAAATTTGTATTTACGGTAATCATTAATTAAAATTACAAATACCTTCTGTTTTGGATTTTCACTACAAGGGTCAACCAAACCAGTGCAGTGCGATGAATGGACCCGTATTGTCGTGAAATTTATTTAATATTTTTTAGTGTAGTAACTTATAAATCAATAATAAAATAAGACTAAATTTTAAGTTCTTTAAATTTAAGTTAAACTTATTTTTTCTCAAATATAAATTTAATATTTTTTGTTTTTATAGTTCAAAAAATCTTCTTTTAATACTTATATTTAAAATTTATTTTTTTTAGAAGACATTCAAATTTTATTAAAAATTTTATTAAACATTATTATATAAAATATATCTATTAATGTCTCTGTTAATAAAAATATCACATTGATTTAATTGATATTGAATAATCATCTTAATATGTTACTTTCATATATGTTATTGGGGATCTGAGATACTAAAATAAAATTTTTAAAAATTACAAGATTAAAAACAATGATTTTAAATTTGAAAAATAAAAAACAAGATTATCTTAAATTTAAAAGATTAAAAACATATTTAAACCATAAAATAATTACATAATTACTCACATATAAATATTATTAACAGAATTTATGTTATGAAAAATCGCATTTGATGCAAAATTTAGAAATTAAATACTTATTATTATAGTATAATGAAATTTGAATATTGATCTCATTATAACGTAAAATGCGTCTAATTATTAAATTTTTTGGAAAATCATAGGCAAAAAAATAACTGAATTATGTTCTAAAATAGTGTGTTAAATAAAATTCAGAAATTATATACTTTTTTTGAAGCAAAAAATTATATACTTGAAATCATAAAAAAAATCTAAATATTAATTATATTATCTGCGATAAAACTATAAAATAAAAAAATAATAAAAAATAAAAAACTTTATATGCTTAAATTTAAAAATGCTTATAAACTTATATACAAACTTTAAGCCTTTTCAATGTTTTATCAAATATATTCTAATAGAGTGTTCGGTATATATAAAGTTTTTATTTTTCTCGATAATTTGTTGATAATGATATTTTTGTTAAATTTATTATTTAAAATATGAAATTCTAAAAATATTATTTTTGGAAAATATTTTTATATAAAGTTTGTATAAAATTGTACTCATAAGAAGGTCATAGCGTTCTCGAGTTTTATTACAATAAAAATATCACATTATTTTATTTATTGAGTTAATATAATATGAATATTTGATTTCCAAATAATATATATAAATATTTTTAAAAATATTTATAACGTACCAAATAAATTTAAATTATTTCTATAAATAATAATTCTTAATATTCAATAAACATGATTCTTAGACGTGAAATATTTTTTTTTTCTCTCAAACATTCTTTAGAAATTATTTTAAATGATTGAGAAAAATCAAAATAAATAAATGTGAATGTTAAAAATCTGACTTTCAACATCGTATACGTATATAATATAGTAAAAAGTATATACCAAAATAAAGTACTTAACAAAAAAAAATATAACTTTCAAAATGGAAAAGGAAAAATTGTCAAACATGATTGAGTTCTGTGACACCCTCTACCCCAACATTAATACACAATAAATGTAAACAAAATATTGTTTCTTTTTCCTTTAAAGTAAATAAAATCTTTCATAGTTTAATAATATATTTTATGTATAAAACAATTGTTTCAAATCTCATAAGGTAGAAGATTCACATTCGTAATTCATAAATCATAGAAAGTCGTCTTGTAAGTATAAAAATTCAAGAAAATCATATAAAGAATAATAAAGATTAGGTTAAAAACCTATTTTGGTCCCTTATAATCTTTTTTTGTTTCAATATAGTTCAACTTTTATTTTAGGTCTCAATTTGGTCTCAAACTAATTAATTGGTATCAATTTAGTCCCAAATTAATTAATTGGTTTCAATGTGGGACTTCCGTCTAAATTATTTAAACGGAGTTAACTTTTAGTCACGTGGATGCCACGTAGATGCATACGTGGCATCCACGTGGATGAGAATTTTTCTTGAAAACACCTGGACCGGAACGGCCCGTTCTGAAACCGGTACTGGCCGTTCTGAAACCGGAACGGGACGTTCTGGTTGCAAAATTAAAACACCATCAGTGAAGCAGAACGGGCCGTTCTGACAACCAGAACGGCCCGTTCTGCATTCAGAACGGCCCGTTCCAAAACTGTGAATAAAATATTCTTTACTTAATTGTGTTTTTGATATTATAATTATGCAATTTTGATCTCTAAAGTTTTAATTGAGTAATTTCAGTCCTTAAAAGATTATAGTTGTGTAATTTTAATCTCACAATTTTTAATTGAACAATTTTAATCTCTCAAATATCATTATTGTACAATTTTAGTCTTTCTCATTAAAAATTTAATAATTTTAAAATTTTAATATATATATATATATATTATTAATAAATAAATAAAATTTATATATTATTAGTATTTTAATATTACTGATAAATTAATATCAATAATATTTTTACTATATTTATAAATAAACTAATAATTTGATAAATATAACTTAATATATATTAATATATTTTTATAAAAATATAAATATATAAGATCAGATATATATTTCTAATTAATATACTTATATTTTTGTAAAAGTATATTAATATATAACAAGTTATATTTATCAAATTATTAGTTGATCTATAAATATATTAATAATATTATTGATATAATAATTTTTTCTTTTTCTCTTTCTGTTTGAAGAAATATTTAAATATCACTTTATAATTTTTTGCAACTTATTTAAGATTAAAAGAATAAAATGATAAAAATTAATAAGATAAACATAATAAAATAAAATATTAAAAAATATTAATATATTTATTTTATTAGATATAATAATACAATTAATAATATAATTAATAATATATATTTTATAAAATTATTAATATTTTTTATATAAAAATATAAAATAAAACCGGAACGGCCCGTTCTGAAACCGAAACGGGCCGTTCTGGTTGCATTTTCGGTGTGTTAATTTTGCACCTGGAACGGGCCGTTCCGGATGCAAAGTTAACACACCAAAAGTGCACCCAGAACGGCCCGTTCCGGTTTCAGAACGGGCCGTTCTGGGTCCAGGTGTTTTCAAAAAAATTCTCATCCACGTATGCATCTACGTGGCATCCACGTATGCATCTACGTGGCGTCCACGTGGCTAAAAGTTAACACCGTTAAAGCAATTTGGACGGAAGTCCCACATTGAAACCAATTAATTAATTTGGGACTAAATTGAAACACATTAATTAGTTTGGGACCAAATTGAGACCTAAAATAAAAGTTGGACTACATTGAAACAAAAAAAGATTATAAGGGACCAAAATAGGTTTTTAGCCTATAGATTAATTCCAGCAAAGGTGGCAGTGCCTCCTAGTTAGGAACTAATTTATAATTTTCAAATCATGTAATAAAAGAAATATGACAAAGATGTACATTTTGGTCTTTTCTCAAGAACGTTTAAAATTACAAAAGAAGAGAAGATTACAGCTTTTTAAAACAATAGCATCTAAAATAAGCCTAGCTATGCCCAATGTCACATCCTATCAGAGCATGCCCAACTGAAGCCTTAAGCCTCATCACCAACATCTTCATGATGTTGTTCACCTGCAACATAATTTAAACATATACAAAAACAACAAGGGAGTCAGAAACATCTGACTCAGTTTCAGATGCAGAAATAATTGCTAGATAACACACACACAACATATATAAGTCACATGTAAACAATACACATAAATAGTCAATATCACATATATACTCATTTATCATGCTTATGATGTCATGGACTCGACTCATAAATGTATGCATGTGGCGCCATACGGAAGATTCACAATTCATCGTTGGTGACCCTAAGGTACACCTTGTTAGCATGTTACATCGTGGGTGACCCTAAGGTACACCTTGTTAGTCGTGGGTGACCATAAGGTACACCTTATTAGCATGTTACATCGTGAGTGACCATAAGGTACACTTGGTTAGCATCAACTGTCGGTGACCCTAAGGTACACCTTGTTAGCATCGTTGGTATGCGGCCTTAGCAGCACACCTGGAGTAATATATGCATATGATGCATGTCATACATTCATTATTTCATTGACTCAACATTTAACTTATTACATAATTTCATTTAGTACATCATGTCATTATTTGTCATAGTCTCATAATCATAGTTTGTCTCAATAATCCATTCTTAGGTCTCATGTCATTTGTCCATATTTCACATGATCATGTCATAAATACTCCTCATAAGGTCCGCACAGGAATTCACAAAAGTCCAGAGAGCATTCTTGTTCATATTAAAACTCATTTATTATTAACATTAATTTCATATTCATTTATTACTTTCAACAAAGAACAAAGTAGAGTAAATAGAAAATCAAACAGAACAACGGCAAGGGATTGAGGGCCAATCCGACAAACAAACTATCCAACAATTATCCCCACACCCCGAGCGAGGTTTCTCACTCCCCCCTTACCTGGATAAGCGGAGTTGACACTTGGGCAGAGTCTCCTCCTCTGGATTCTCTCCTTCTTTCCCTCTCTTTCTCTCTCTTTCTCTCTCTCTCTCTCTCTAGAATTTTAACTTTTCACTCAGTTATAATTTTCACCCCCCTTGCCCCTATTTATAGGCATCTTGGGGTCCCCGGAACGGCCCGTATTGGATTCGGAACGGCCCGTTCCGGATCCTTCGAACATAAGCAAATTTAGCAACTGGAATGGCTCGTTCCAAAATCGGAACGACCCGTTCCCAAAAAGCAGAACGGCCCGTTCTGAAGTTCACGCTAACACTGATTGACCATAGTTGGAACGACCCGTTTCCAACTAAGGTCTTTAAGCAATTTCATAACCTTGGAACGGCCCGTTTCCCTTTGGGAACAGTCCGTTTCCCTTTGGGAACGGCCCGTTCTGGAAATACAAAAATGAGTAATTTTTTTCTTTGAAACGGCCCGTTCCACTTTTGGAACGGCCCGTTCTGGTTCCTCAAAAATAACTTATTTTCATTATCTGGAACAGTCCGTTCAACTTTTGGAACAGCCCGTTCCAACCTAAAAAATATGATTTATAAAAAATTTTATAAATAATTTTAAATTAATACAAACCTCTATAAAACCCCTTTAATTAATAAATAATAATCAACAAGAAAATTCAGGGTGTTACAAGTTCCGAATAAAATATATGTGATCTCAAACCAAAAAATAAATATAACAAAAAGTAAATATTGAATTTGTAAAATGTATATTCTGCGGTTCTACCGTTATTAATCATTCCATTTGATAAATTTTTATAAGAAATTTCGGAAGGTTTACCCTGATTTTTTCGTAAAACTTTTCTTTAAAAAAAATTAATTAATCAACCCTTCATTTGGTCAATAAAATAAACAATAAATGCAATTATATAGGATAAGATCACTGCACAAAATTAATACTACTATCTCTTAATCACATATCTCTTTCTATATAATACAAAAAAAAAAGTCAAGATATACATTAATTAATTAATTAAAAATGAGGTCTCAATATATTTGAAAGTAAGTTGAATAAGACAAAAAAGAAAAAAAATATATAAAAAAAATACTCTTAACAAATATAATATTAATTAAATTAGTTACTTTTTTTTTATATTGTATAGTGTTTAAAATTTAAAAGCATCATATATATAAAATAAAAAGACACGAATGTATCATGTTTACTTTTAAACTTTGACCTGACTTTTAAAAAAAATTGTAAAGTTTATTCGGTCTTTTTTCAGGAGATATCATTTCATCTCCAATTTTAGTTCTATACTATATTTATTATTATAATTTCCAATTTTGTAACCTTTATATTAAATTTATTAGGGTTATTATTATTATTATTACTACTACAAAATAATGATAATAATTAATATTATTATTACATAGTAATGTTAATAATATGTTGATGTGGTATGAATTGTTTGTGAATTTTTTATAATAGGTAAGTAAACTCATTAATTTAAGAGAGTGACTCCTATATATTTCTAAACTTTGTAGTGTGATTACACTATTGAAACATTACAAAGTAAAAAAAATACACAATAGAATATAAATAATTTCTCTTTTTTATTTTCTTTCATTCATCATAAGAACAAAATGGATCGAATGTCTTTAACTCATTCAGGTATTTTTTATTTTATTATTTATTATATTATACATGTTATAGTTAAATATTAGAATGCGTATGAATGTATGAAATATTTATTGTTAATGTATGATAGGTGTATATATAACAAAGATATAAGATTGCAAAGTTTATTTGAAAAGTGAGATTAGGAATTGGAGTATGGAAGAATTTAAAGATTAGAGGCTCTCTTATTTTAGGGCTTGGAGTTTTAATTCATGGGTTCAATGGTTTGTAAATTTTTTTTATTCTTGCCTATTTTGTTTATCATGGATTGTTGATTTTCCTCACTCTATCTTATTTTCCTTCAAAATTTCAAACTCATTTTTTTACAGTTGGACAATGTCAAAAATAATTTGATAGAACTTTAAATTTAAATATATTTTTAGTCTTTATAAGATAATTTAGTTTTGATTTTTTTTTTGTAAATTTAACATTATTGTTTTAAAAATTGTAAATATTATTTTTTATTATTGTACATAATTTTTGGTCTTTACAAAGTGAATAAATTTTGATTTTAGTCTTGTAAACTAATTTTCCTTTGATTTTTATCTTTAAAATATAAAATCACTACTTTGAGTTCCTAATAATAATTTTAAGGTAGATAAATGATATTTATTTAAAAATTTATAAAAATATTTAGAAGTGTCACATACTAACATAATATCATTAACAATTATGAATAATACTTAAGATGATCACTTAAGTCTTTAATAGATTAATAAGTAGTTAAAATAATTATATAATAATAGAAAATATAAAGAATAGTTATAATTCTTTATGTGATATAAAACAAAGAAAAATTTATAAAAAACAAAATCAAAACTTATTTATTATAAAAGACTAAAAATATATTTAAGTCTATTAAAAAATATTTAAAACCAGCCATGTATTTAGTATGATTTTGTTATATCAAACTAATGATTCATATGATAAGTTACGTAATTATTAATATAATTGTCAGATCCTCACTTAACAATATAAGTTACGTAATTATTAATATGATTATCACATCCTCACTTAACAATATATTTTACAATGAAGACTATAAATAATGTTAAATAATTAAAATCAATCAATAAAATA
This sequence comes from Cajanus cajan, assembly GCF_000230855.2. NCBI lineage: Eukaryota > Viridiplantae > Streptophyta > Magnoliopsida > Fabales > Fabaceae > Cajanus > Cajanus cajan. The sequence goes on from NC_138518.1 coordinate 65,737,879, forward strand.
TATTTTACAATGAAGACTATAAATAATGTTGAATAATTAAAGTCAATCAATAAAGTATTGAGTAATTAAAAGTGAATTTTATAAAAAAAATAAAAAAAAGAGTGACTATAATTAGAAAAAAAATTGTTGAGGACTTAAAAATAATTTTATAAAAAAAAATGAGCATTAAAAATATTTATACTATTTATAAAGATGATACTTTTTTTTGGTACATGCATTATATATAGTCTTTTTTACCTATTGACTTTCAAAACACTTTTTCTCATTCATATATTTTTTTTATTTAAGATTTATTTTTTATTTTTACCTTTTAGTCAATTTATTTTTCAACTTCTCACACCCTCTGAATAATAATTCAAAACTACTAACACATTTAATTTTTAATCACTCAAATATATTTAACTTTGTCTATTTTTATAATTTATCATTTTTTTTAACACAAAGACACAAAATATCTATTTTATATTAATAAATTATAAACTTATCACATGATATTGTCAAAATGATCATGACAACATTATTTAACATATAGTCGACAACAAAGATAAAATTTGTTTAAAAAAAATAGAGACTCAGATGAGTCAACCTTTTATTTAAAAACTAAAAATAAAATTAAAAATATATTTAACCTCATTCCCTCACTCTCTCTCTATATATATTCCCTAACATACAATCGCACTTTTTTTAGTTAACAAATTCCATCAAATGAAGTATTTAAAAAATCTTACATATGACTTGTTAACATATTTCAAGTATTAAAAGAAGTAGGTATACATCATCAACCATTACAAGCATATGCATTCACATGAATTTTAGTTACTACATGTTAGCAAGTTGCATTGTTTGAAATTTAAGATAATTCTTAATTATAACATTGATATATTTTAGTTAAAGTTAAGTGTATGTATGGTAACAAATCTTATATACATAGAGAAAAAGAGAAAAAAAAAATCCTTATTTCTCTATCATTACAAAATGAAATTACTTTTAATTACTTTAAATTGATTTAAGAAAATAAATATCATACTACAAGTTTTCATGTAATATAATAATTCTTAAATAGTCAACAATTGTTATTTTTACAATTATACGCGTTTTAAATAATAATGCTCTTACTTTGTTAACTTTTATATATATATATATATATATATATATATATATATATATTAAGAATTATACTTTGACATTTTTTTTATTAGATCACGAGGATGTAAATAAAAATTGAACATATAATTTTTACATATTACTCAGTTTCTTACCATTATGTTAACCTTAATAGTTTGTATGCTGTGACATTAAGTTTGTTTTGTAATAATTTCCTTTTTATTTTCTAAAACACTACAATTTAAAATCTTTATATTTTGATTATTAGTTTTTTTTTTGGTATTAGAGAGTATAGATAATGAAATATAAGAAAAAATATTTTAATTAAAAAATGTAAAATAATTGAAGTTTTTTTTTTTTTTTTTTTTTTTTTTTTTTTTTTTTAACTTTTAAAGTCTAAATATAAATATAATCGAAGCTGAAGTTGAAGAAAAAATATAAAATATTAGTGTAAAAGAAAATTTTAAAATAAAAAACATTTATAATTTAAAATTAAAAAATATTATATAATAGTAAAAATAAAAACACCTAAATTACAAAAAAAAACAAAATGTTTAACAAAATAATAAATCTAATTATCTCAAAAAATTAATCCTTAACTTTCAAGTTAGAGATACATTAATTTAAAAAAAAAGCTTTAATACTCTTTAATAACTCCACTAATAATAGAAGAAAAGCTAAATTAATACCGTAGTCTAGTAATTTTTATTATTTTTAGTTTTTAAACAAAGTAATAGTTTGGTCTTTTAGTATTTTAATTTAATATTTTATCTTTTTAAGATTCAATTTATTTATTTTTATTTCTTAATTTTAGTGGTCATAAAAATCATCATAATTACGAAAAAACACTATTTTATCTATAAAGAAACTTATCAAAATTGACAATAATAATAAAAAAAGAAAACTTTTACTTTAATAATAAAAATAATAAAACTTATACATATGGTTGTGTGGAGCATTTTTGTACGTAACGTGCTTAAAAAAAAAAACGAAAGGGGAGAAAGAAAAGAGTGACATGATTCAAGTTGACAACTTTTAGCTGTATTTCTCAGATAACGTTGGATCTCATTTCTTATTTTGTTTGTTTGATTTTATTGTATTTGAGAGTTCAGAATTCATGGACGCTTTGAGGAAACAAGCTACCAAGTTCAGAGAGCAAGTTGCCAAACAACAACAGGTTTCGTTTCGCTTCCCTTCAAGTTCCTCTTTTTCTCCCTTGTCACTCCAACTGCCTTAATATTCTCCTAAAATTCGCATCTGGGTAGCCCGAATTTTCAGAATTTCGCAATCAGTTTTGACGTTTTAGTTCGTCTTTCGTTGTTCTGAAATGCAATTGAAAATGAGGTTGTTTGAGTTTGACTAATGCCTTTCTGAGTAAAGTTTAGGTTCAGCTAGATGCTCATTTTCTTAATTAAGGTTTTGAATTATTATTTTTCTGGTTTTGTTTGGCACATTCTCTTGGATCAACCAACTATATTGTTTTACTAGTTTTGATTCACTTTTTTACTGTTACACAAGGGTAATACTATGTTCCAGTTTGTGATCTATGTCAGTGTACTCGTTTGTCAGGCTGTAATAAAGCAGTTCAGTAGTAGTGGTTATGAGAGTTCAGATGTTGTGGTCATTGATGAGGTCGAAATGCAGAGACATCAACAGCTGGAAAAGCTGTACAGGGCCACACGTGCAGGGAAGGTGTGCATTTTCTCTTAATCTAGCTTTGCTATGTTTGAGCAGCAAAAAAATTTCCTAGTTTTCTACTTAATTAACTCAAAATAGTATGTTATATGCATATTAGGGAAGTCTATTCGATATTAATGCATGGTGAGTAACATTATTGTGATTGTCAGATTAATCGACTTGCACATGTTTTTACTATTTTTGTTTTGTAACAATGTCTAAATCTATTTTGTTTCAAGCTTGAATCTGGCAGTCTGTAAAGGGGTTTTGGAAACTGGGGGGAAGGGTCCAGAATGATTTTCTTGTTGCTGTTCTCATTACCCCCAAACATTGATATCCTACACCTGATCTTGTATCTCTTGGAATACATGTTAGCTATGGGAAGTCTATTAACCTGCTTTACATTGAGTGAGGTAGTGAGATGAAGGGAACATGTAGATTAACCTGGAGCTGGGGTTAAACATGACTGTGCAGCCTTTTTGAACCACAATTGTAGTAGTTGTGGGCAATTTTTTTTTTATCTTCAACTACTAGTATTTTTGTGTTGGTTCTGTTTATTGATGTGCATAAGACTATCTTCTGATCCAGGACTTCCAGAAAGAAATTGTCAAAGCAGCAGAAACATTTACAGCTATAGGTTATAAGCATATTGAAACAGGTGAAAATTAGTTTTTGTTTTTTTTTTCCTGCAAATGTAGCAAGTCATAATAGCACTTGTTCTGAAATTAGAAGCACCTGGAAGTTTTGTTTATCGACTTATGGTTTGATTAGATCCTCATAAGCAATACCCATGGTAGACAGGAACAAAACTTTCTGAGGATTGCTGTAAATATGGAGCAGAGAACAACAGTGACAACATATTGGCTAAGGCTGCTTCAGTATATGGTGATGCCCGCAAGCATGTAGAAAAGGAGCATGAAGAATTAAATCAGCTTTTATCTTTCCAGGTTGACTTTTCATATGTTGTTCAGGTGTATAAGTTTTAATGCAAGTTCAAAATGAGAATCTATTAGTTTTATCTCCTAGCCACATCTTAATTTATAAGAGTATTCCTTGCTGTGGGTGTTACACATTTTAATGCTAGTCAGTTTTTTACTCCAGTCTTGAAAAGTTGAAATTGTAATTTCAAAAAACTCTATTTTCCAGATATAGAATGATTTATTTAAATATTCTCAGTTGATATTTCCTGTACTATACTACAAATTATAGGGTAGTTTTCATAGGCAATCACTGTCATACTGTTTTTCAAAGTACAGTAATCATATTGAAGTTTCTACTGGAAAAAAGCAAGATGAAGTCCCAAAATGACCAAATTTTGTTTGCTGATTGTCAAGTAAATGGTTAGCTTCCTAAATAGTTGTTTAAAACATGAATCAGCAATAGAATCTTTTCAATAAGCTACAGAGGAGTTTGAAATTTCCATATTGCTATTTTAGCTTTCTTTTCAGTTTATCTGAGTATCAAATTGATCATGCTAGGAGCTAGTTTGGGAGATAGAATTGCCAATTTGCTTATACAGAAAGATTTTATCTTAGAGTAAATTGTATTCATATTTCTTAAGGTTATGAATATTTCATTGACCTCCTACTTTCAAAACACACATAGCCCCCTATTTTTAATTTTTATCAAACATGCCACTCTTGACATTCTTCAGAACAGGTGAAAATCCAATATAAGGAACATTTATTTATGTTTTGATACTACATAGGGATGTATGTGACATTTGGAATCCTTAAGGTCAATGTAATTTATTATTCACTTTATCTTTAAATATATAGGGGAGAAACGTCAATAGAATGGTTTCATTTTCCAGGTATTGGATCCTTTGAGACAAATGATCAATGGTGCGCCTTTGGAGGATGCTCGTCATCTTGCTCAACGTTATAGTCGAATGAGACAAGAAGCAGAGGCACAGGTAAGTCAAAATTTTGAATGGATTAGCAATCTCTGCTCTTGGAAAAATTTGTAATTTAATCGTGATTATAACTCTGTATTTCATACATGAAATGGAATGGGCAGTGAAGTTTTGGATTTGTGTATGTTTGAGGCATGATAAACTAGAAACACAGAAACAATATGTGTAGAAATTATATTTAAAGAAAGGCTCCAAATAGTTATTACGCGATAATGATGTTGATACTTGATAGAGCTTGTGAAGGTGAGCCCAAAGAAAATATAGGCCAGGTTCTGGACTGGATCAATTAAACCATGGACTAAAAATATAGAGAATTTATTCAAGAAGGAAAGACAAGACACCTAGGAATCAAATATGAGAGGAGGTTGTTATATTGAGCGGAGGTTAGTGGTGTCAGAAATGGTTTTTATGAGAGGTTGTTGAGGAGGAGAGGGGGAGTCTGCATTTTGGGAATCTATCAGTCATCGGTTTGGGCTTACAGCTTTGGGAGCTGAGAGATATTCTACTTTGCCTTTTCCATTTTCCTTTCAAGTCCATGATGTCACAGATTGTCATTTCTCTGTCATATTTTCCAATGAATGGAAGATTACCATTTTCATATATATGTAGTTAAACCAGATATGTTGATGTGAGATACACAAGCGTAACCTAATACTCCTATTTATATTTTCCAATGCTGTAAAAAAAACATCTAACCCCCCTGTTTTAGTGTTTTACTAATATTCTAGGGTCAGGTACTTGTATATACTAGTATGAGTTCAGTGACACTCCTAACCTGATCAGACTCCCAAAATAATAAGAATCATGATATGTTAGGATCCCATTGCAAGGTATGGAACTTGAGTCCCACATTGGAAGTATGGGATTTTAGTGTGGAATTTATAAGGCCTTGGGCTCTCCAACTACAATAGCTAGATTTTCTGGGGTTCTCCCAAGGTTCTTATCGTGATATTCTGTTAGGTACTGGTTCAGAAATTAGAGAAATGATATAGAAAATAGGATGGGATCAGGGATGAACCCTGTTTAGTAAGAGAAAGAATGACTATAACTGTTCCAGTCAGGATTTTAAGAGCCTTGGATTTGTCCTCCAGGATCTATCACTAAAGTTCTATAACCTGAGTCTTCTCTCCCTATCTCTGTCATGGTAACTAACAGTCACTAACTCTAACTCCCTAAACTGACAGAACAGAACAGGAACCAACCCATTGGGCTTACCTAACCTATTCTAATACTATGTGCTTTATAAATGATGGTTCTTATCTATAACATTCGCTTCAGAGTTTGGTGTTCTTATTTCTACATAATATTACAACTCAAATTGGTTTTAAAATTAAATCAGAGAGAGGAAATTTCTAGAAGACAAATACGGGTACGGGAATCTCCAACTGCTGAACATGTTGCCAAACTGCACGCTGCAGAAGCAAAGATGCAGGAGCTGAAAGCAAACATGGTGGTTCTAGGTAAAGAAGCTGCAGCTGCATTGGCTGCTGTTGAAGCACAACAGCAGAGACTTACTTTCCAAAGGCTTGTTGCCATGGTATTATAACACAGTGATTGTCATCATATGACTTTATGCCAAACTTGATATCGTTTTATAATGTTATTTTAAAAATTGTGCTTCTAATTTTATAGGTGGAAGGAGAAAAGACTTTTCATTTAAGAGTTGCAGCTATTCTTGGTGAAATTGAAGCTGAGGTGAAAACCAACCATCCTGAAAATTTTCCTTCTAGTGTTTGTTTCTTTGAATTGTCTTCATTTTCTTAATATGAATAACTTTTCTTCTCATTGGAACTTCTCAGATGGTCTCAGATAGACAGAAGAAAGAATCTGCCCCTCCAATAGTTATTTCTGAGAATGGCTCGGAGAAAACAATGTACTTCTTGGCTGAAGTATGCTAGATATTCCTAAACCTAATCTTTCTCTCGATTACTAAGATTATGATTACTGATACTATCTATTATCATTATTTCTTCATCAACTGATCCTTGGTGCATCTCTTGCAGGCAATTCATCCCTTCGGTGCTGAATCAGAAAAGGAACTGAGCTTTTCAAAGGGTGATTTTGTTGTTGTCCGAAAGGTTTGTATCAAGTCATCAATTGTTGCTTCTATCATTGTCACCATGAAATTCGCTTGATTAACTCGGTTTAATCTCTCAATCTTGTTGAGCCTCCATGTTTACCAAAGTTCTAAATGCTTACCCAGGTGAGCCCCTCAGGATGGTCAGAAGGAGAATGCAATGGTAAAGCAGGATGGTTTCCTTCTGCATATGTGGAGAAACGACAAAGAATCCCCTCTAGCAATTTGTCTGGTGAAGTTTACTAGTTTCTACTCATCCTGTGCTATTTGGTTTTCCACTGCATTGTTCAAAGAGGATAAGCAAAAGGGGTGGAGAGGATGGTGGAATTGATGGAAGTGTTACCTCAAAATGAAGAGAAAAAAAAAGGTGTCAAGCTGTGGGGTAATATACATGTGGTAGATCCTCTCTCAAGGGTGACACTAGCTTTGCAAACAGTTTTTTCACTTTTCTTTTTTCTTTTTTACTTTTCGGCCACAGACACGGGTTTACTTTTGTCTTTGTATTGTAATTGATTGATTGGAATAGATGTGTCTTTGTTGATGATCATTTCATGTTTGTGGTGGTACATATTGGAAGAATGAAGGATGATAAGATTCGAATTTGTACAATCCCAAGGTAAACCCTTTAGGTCCAATGGAAAGAAATGTCTGATTATCTAGTAACTGAGGATCGTGATCCGCAAGACAGGAATAATGGATTGGGCCATGTATCACCCAAAAGTGAGAACATCTTCTTTTGGGAACCCTTTGATCCTAGTGTCAAGCCACCTATGCCCCTTCAATTATTCGATAGTTTTCTTTTTTTCTTTCTTCAGAATGATGGCAAGTTTTATACTTGGTTATAGAGTACACTTTACTTTAATGGCGGTTTTTTTTCGGTCTTTTAGTATCGAATATGCTTAATTACTAGTTTGTTTCATATTAAAATAAAATTTTGCTAAGCTTTATTTATTTATTTATTTATTCTTTTTTTCTTTTGAAAAAGTCATGTTGGAGTTTTAATAATCGTAAAGGGTATATAAAAAGAGGTGTATAATTTATTTATTGGGTATTCCATCAGATTATTCCTTAAACCCTCAGTATCCGGGATTATATTGGATTTTGACTAAATCGAGTTGATTGGCATGGGTTCATTTAAGGAGGGTAAAGTTGCTCCAGTGCTTATTACTAATACTTGCTATAATTCATTTGGGTTCTTGAGTCCTATAACTCAATTTCTTTTAAGACAATATTTTGCATCCAATTACGGTATCATTAAAAAAATTAATCATATTTTGGATTTGTTTCCTGATCTATTACTCCTTTTTTTTTGAAGTTAGGATTGCTCACCGTAACACCTGGATGGGAAGTAGGAGCGGAAATAAGACAAATCGCTCAACAAAACTTGTGATCCAGCCACATATATCTTCTACTCGACACAATCTTCATCAAATTGAGTAGGATCGAGTGACAAAATTTTCCCTTAAACCGCAACAACATACCAATGACTTTATTATTTAATTAAGTTAAAATAAACTTAGGCCAAGCTTGTAGTTCCAAAATTTTTTAAAAACATGTAGATTTGTTTTGTTTAAAATTTTGAATTCAGTTTTAAGGTAATTATAAAAACCAATAAAAACAAGCTATAATTAGTTCAAATTAATGTACTTTAATTGAAAGCCAATAAGAACATGTTTGTAATGAGTCTAAGAATAAAGAGATTAAGTGAAATTGTATTTGGTTAATCCTACAAGTACACATTACAAGTTATCTATTTTCTATGTTATACAAAATTGTATGTAACTATTGAAAGTGGTGATATTATAAATAATGTTACTTTCACTAAAAAAAATTATTAGTTCAAAATAATAAATATGTAAAATTAAAATAAATGATTATCAATGAACACATTTATCAACTAGTACATGATTGTTTTAACTTAACTAATAATCTTGAGTTCAAGTCATGAGTATGTACATTAAATACTTGAAATGAGAACTTTACCAACCATAATGTCTTACCCATCTCATTTACCCACCTCAAATGAGATTGATTCTAGCAAAAGATACATGTGTTCTATAAAAAAAAAAAAAAAAAAAAAAAAGTGACACTCATGTTTGAGACACAATCAAACCATATGCACCTCTTCTAGTAGAGTAATAATTTAAGAATCATATATTTTTTAGACAATCATTTTAGATATGCATTCCCCTCACATTTACTCTCATATATAATCATTTATATTTTATATTTATTTTGTATATAAACATTTAAAAAAAAACATATATATATATATATATATATATATACACACATATATGTATATATATCTCAAAATTAAAACAAAAAAAATTCCATTTTCTTAAATTTGTTTTGATTGATTCAAGAGAAGTTGAATTTAGATCTCTTAATTAAAATCTCAAGTCCGAGTATTATGGATGAAAAAAGAAAGAGGTTGAGAAGAAAAAAATTCAATTTAAGATGATTAACTAAATTTTCCAATAAAAATTAGTCATAAATTCAGTGAGTGATACTTTTTTGATGATTAACTTTGTCAAAAATTCAAACTTAAAACTTTCTTACTCAAGAGACTTGAACCAACTGGATGTTGGGGGTTAGAAGTGAATTAAATTTTTAGTTTTTTATCTTATTATTATTATTATTTTTTTGTTCGTCCCTGGAGTATTCACCGCAGTGACTAATCTCCTCGCTACGTTGGAGGCACCTCAAAGGGTGTGATAGCTGGCCCCAAGATTTAACGCGGCTGCATACACAAGGCATGATTCGAACCCCTGACCTTGCTTAAGCGTGGATCAACCCCTACCGCTGAACCACACGCTTAGGGTTTTTTTTATCTTATTTTTTAAGATTTGTTTTGGTCATTCATTTTTTTTTTAATATTAAGCTTTTTTATGTTAAAATATATTTTTTAATCTTTTATATGTTAAAATGTTTATTTTAATTATTTATCTTTTATATTTAAATTAATTTAATTATTTTCAAAATAATAATCATTTATAAGTCTTGAATCACTAAAAAAATATAATTCAAAATTATATCTCAATACAAATAAGCATTGCTTCATAAGGAACAAATCAAATCAAATTTATGAGATAAGTGATGAAAATAAATAACTAAAATAAACACTTTAAAGAATAAAAGGCTAAATCGAATATTAAAAACAAATTCATTTAAAAACAGTACAAAAGAAAAGAAGTATAATTTAATTTTTTTAATTAAAAAAGTTGTATTTGTCCTGAAACCATTTAGCCTGAGCACCCAAGAAAAAGACAATGGTGCACAGCACACAACACAACACAATACAACGAAGGGTGGGGCTTTTCATTTTCAAACAGAACACCTTACCTCGGAATACGAAAAAGAAAGAACCTCTCTCACTCACTCTCTCCATTATAAAGCCTCCCTCAAGTTTCTTCATTCTCTTATCTCTGCTTTCTACACCCAATGCTCACTCTTGCCATGGCATTTTCCATACCCACCTCCTCAACTCATGCTTTCTGTTCTAAAGGTACATTTTTTCTCCTCCTTCTTCTCTCTCATATTCTACTCTCATAGGGTTTTAGTTTTGATGGTTAAAATACTTATCTTTTTTTTTTTTTGTTGTGTTTTTTCCTTTTAGTTTTGATATAAACTATAAAGCCTCTTCTTTTGTTCTGAACTTGACATGTACCTGAGTAAGCAGTATCTCCTTTCAGTGTGCCCCATTGGGTTCATTACCATCATTTTTGATGTGGGTTTCCGTTCCATTTTCAATATGCTAGTAGTTCTCGTCTGGGGTATCTTTATGTAGTTTTTCTCGGTGCTAGAGCATACAGATTTTTGTCCAGGGATTTGATCTAGTTTATTCCTAGGCTCTTTCTTTGATTAGTAAAGTGATGTAAGAGATATACATGTATGGATGTGTTAGAAAAAAGATCGATAAGTATTATTTACCTCTGCTACTTAATGGATGGAAGGTGGTGAAGAAAATTTTGATTATATAATGTTGTGCTTGATTAATAAAGCTTGTCGTGTGTGCAGCATCCATCCCTTGTTGGTTAATATATGGTAGTGATTATTTCTTTATGTTGTCTTTGTGAGAATTTATATGCTTGTGGATATTGATGGGATATTTGTCTATGAGATAGCTTATTGGAGCAGAGGTAAAAATGCTACTTTGTATTGCAAGCATACATGGTGGATGGGTGATGCAAGGAGTTGTAGAGCCTACTAAAACAAATTCTTTGTTCATGAATCCAAATTTTTTCCATTCGTTTTCTCTAACTGGTAAATTGTATACTGCTTAGTTCAATATATATGTGAATATGGGTAGTTGGGGAAAGTTTTGTAGGGGGATTGGAATTTTACCCATGTGTACTGATGCTGTTATCTCTTGTAAACAACAAGCTTGTTGGGGGCAGTTGTCTAATGGTAAATACACAATATGACCAAGCATAAGCTGATTTCTACCCATGAATCTATGCTAATACATTCAGTTGGTCAAAAGTTGAAATACTTGCATAGTTTCATATACACCAAATCTTGCTCATTATGTCAATAATACTATTTAAAAATGTGTGTTAGACAGATCATGTCTAGAGTTAACTGGGGATCAGTCTATCTAGCGCACTAGGAGATGGAAGGTCAATAAACTATCAATGTATCAAAGTGGTACAAGAAAACATTTTTTAGGGAAAAAATGAAAATTAGTATTCATTAACAATAAATTGTTTTTTTCCTGGTCCTTTTTGGTTGGGAGTTATTTGGAAAATGGAAATAATGCAAAGAGCAGCATGACGTCTTGCATGGTTGAATGGTTTCTGATTGTAGCTAACATGCACCAAAATTAGAGGATACAATATGAAAACATTACAAACTGGTAATACACGTATAATTGAACACAAAACCCTGTGCGAGTGTGAACCAAATTGGATAATGTGAAAATGGAGGATGGGTCATGTGAAATAGGATTGAAAACCTTAAGTAGACTGTTCTGGGAGGAGAGCTCTGCTTTGGTGTGTGCCCCTTCCCTGGCTACGACAATTTTTGGGTCTGTGGTTGCTATCGATAACTGTACTCCACCTTCCTCCCCGAAGCATTTATTATATGTTTTGGTCAATATGTGTATATATGCATTTTACGCCTAAAGTATTGGATATTTGAAGTCTTAGGTGGAATGCAGCAAAGAATGGTCACATGTATGGTACATTCAAAAGTAGAAATTACTTGCTTTGAATATGCCATAAACATAAACAACTTTTTTTATCTATCAAATGTAGAGCAGTAATTTTCTACATGTTGGTGTTTCTCACTTGAATAATATCCCTAAGGATAAGGCTACTATTGTTGTTGTTGGGTGATCCTAACTTCAGATTTTTGGAGGATGTTTGGGTTTGAAATGTTTTTTCTTAGAGGTTTTCTCTTGCCTTTGCATAATTTACCCGTTGAAGTTTTCTTTTCTAGATTTCCTTAGCCGTGGACTCTTGGTGCCTACACTTGTACCAAAATAATTATTGGATGTTGATAAAAATGTTACTAAATTTTATTCTAAGGAAAATGAATAACAGTTTTAATATGTGAAAATAAGGAAGCAGTTCTGTACATAGCTGGTTACATGCTTTTAAAATTTATTGGAGGAAATAACAAATAAATTCAATCTGAAAAAAGTTAAATTAAGCTCAATTATATTATGTGCTAAAAAACAATACAAGTTATTTCACATTTGCTGTTGTACTTACAATTGATTCTTTAGTCTATTTAATTATTAACATAAAAGATTTAATATATATTAGCATTTTTTGTTAATCATACTCAAATATTCTTTAGTTTATATAACAATATCATATGTATTTTTAGGGTACATATGTTGACGTTGGGCAGTTCTGATGTATTTTATTACACTTCTTGTTGTGTTTTCCTCCTGATGTGCTTTGTTCTCTTGCTTTTGATGGTTTCTTATCTATTTTTTTTCTGCATTTTCCTTTTTTCTTTCTTCTTTATATTAATTTTATTTTATATATAAAAAAAAAGTTGTAGCCAATGTGGCCTTGATTTACTTTTCCCTTACATTACTGTTTTGATGTGCTCGTTATTTTGTTTCATCTCTAAAAATTTGTCCAATTACTAATGAATTTTAGGTTTGGGGAACTTTGTGGTGCCTGGCACAAGGAGTCGATCCTCTAGCGTAACACATGAAAGATTTTTTGTCGCTTGAAGGTATTGGAGTTATACCTTAAGTTTGGAATAGGGAATGAAGCCATTGGTCCTAGTAGTTCAATTTATATGTAATATATATTATTGAATTTTTTGTACATTATTTGATGTAGTCTGGATCAATCATTTGTTGTACATCAATTTGCTATATATAGTGACTGCTTGAACTTTCCTAATTTACATGCTGTGGTAGGTTTGCTAAATAGAAGCACCTAATCCCCCATCTAATTAATTTTGTGCCATCCTTGCAGCTATATGTTAAACTGGTCATTGTGCCTCACATGGCCTATATTATGATCAGAATGTGGTTTCTACTTCTTTAAACCTCTTGCAAGCAGAAATTATTATCACTCTTTCTATTCGAAAATGCAGAAATAGGTGAAGGATTGAAATTGCAAAACTGTGGTTTAGGCGTTCCACTATAAACAGGATTTATTTTCACATCTTTTTGGTTGTTTCTATGGGATATCTATGGAGAGTTTGAGCTTTGCGGTGTTATATAAGTTGTCCATTAAATTACTAAACATTTTCACTAAATAAAAATATTTTGTATGGAATGGAATGGATTTGGTTTTATGTAAAATTAATTATCATGTTTGAGACTTGTTGTAAAGGTAGGACTGAACTGTTTTGCAAATCGAATTGTATGTTTGGAACACCTTTAAAATGAAAAGTGCACTTCGTTTTAATAATTTTACGTTGTTCAGAATAGGTAAAATAAACAAAGAGAATTATCAATTCAAGCAAACAAATGTAACATTAAATTGAACTCAAACTCAACCGTATTTGAGTGGAATCTTTAAATACAAACATTAAAAAAATCAAATCAATTTTAAATTTACTTAATCCGCACTCAAGAGAAACTAGAAAGCCTGCATTCACGAGGCCGGCCTTGAGGAAATCGCTTGTAATCTTTGCAATAGTTATAAATCATGAAATACTTTTGCACCCATCTCAGATTTCTTCTGTCATGAGCATCCAATTCTTGAGTTTTCCAAGCATTATGAGCCATAGCAGTTGAGTTTGTAGCACAAGAGGATGATCCTTTGGACCACACACAAGCTTTGGCATCAAAGTTCCTGTAGTAAGCTTTGAAAGGAGCGAAAGACCAATTGGTTTTCACTAGCCCTCCTCTTGTTGCCCATTGGTCTGCACACCATAGACTGGAGTATAGCCTCATTGGTTGGCTGCTAGCAAATGGAATTCCCCTGGCTTCATAGTTGTTGAAGACTCTAATAGGGATGTTATCTACCAAGAAACTAGCCAAAATGTAGAAACATGGAGGATCAATGGACTAGTTATATATTGAGTTTGTTTGAATACAAGTTAAAAGATTCTCTATAGAAAATAAGGAATTTTTTTCAATAGAGAAATTCTTAAAAGTACTTCTTACTTATATTTAAACAAATTCATTACATATAGAATATAAATAGTTCCTCAAGGATAAAAAAAACTCATTACATGTGAAACATAGATAGTTCTTTGACTTTAGTCCCTAAAAAATTTAACATATTTTTAGTTTCTACATTTTAATAGATACACGTGTTAGACTCTTCAAAAATTAAAACTACTTACTTTTGGTAAATATAGGGTTAAAAACTTTATAGGAATTAAAACTGAATTTTGAGACATTTGGAGAGATTAAAAACATATTTTACTCTTCTATGAAATTTATCTTTTACTAAACATATTTCATAAAGAAAAACGGTGTCCGTAGTTAAATTTGAGAGAAATGGAAATATAGGTTAGTGGACAATGAAAGCTCTATGTTTCTTACATGATGCGATGAGGGTTCCACACAATAGTATAGGTGTGGAAATTTTTTGTGGGGTCAAACCAAAGATAGAATTGTTGTTCTCTATTCCCTACGCCTTGGGTGTAGATATTGGTGTGGACTATGTAGGGCTCTCCACTGATGTTTCCCAGGAACTCAAAATCTATCTCATCATGATTAGGACCTTCAGAAGATAACTGCACCACCATATATAAGCTCATTCAAAAAGCACCATAAAAGTTATACAGTATCATAAACTCATCTGCCTAAGCCAATCAACAGTTGATGCACTATCACTTCTTAAAATACAAAGAATGTTGTGGCGCAAGATTTTTCTAATTATTTAATCTTGGTTGGTTTAGTGCACACAAGAATTTTTCATATGATATATGTATGAACAGCATCAAATATAGAAACAATCATGTTTAGTACGAGGCCAGAATCAGATGATTTCTCACATAATACGCAGTGACTGTGCCAGCTGAGTTACCAGAGACAAGCTTAAGCTGCATGTCTATTCTTCCATGTAGATATTCTGCCTTGGATCTAAAGCCAGAGCCAGATGACTGATCAAGAGAAAGCACTAGAAAGTTGCTTCCTATTATCTTTACATTATGTTCACCCCAAGTGATGTCAATATCCTTATAGAAATCACCCTCAGCAATGACTCCTAAGAGACACATCAAGAGTGAGGCTAACAAAACTCTAAGATAAGTTTCATATTTTGCCATATTTGCTTTAATTTCTTCTGGTTTGAAGTGTGAGAAGATAGTTTCTCTATATGGAGTTTATATAAGTGAGAGAGACCATGATGATCTTTTGGTGCACTAACACGTTTTCATGCACTGATGAAAGCAATAGAAGGAAATAAGCTGGCAATTAGATGATTTGAGCTAATAATTAAGTAGGTTCCCCGGAAGATCACTTATGGTGCTATGAATTAGGGATGTTAAAAACAGTTGTCTTTGTTAAAGTCATTGCTTATTTATTAGCTTTAATGAATCTGCGGAGTGAATATAAAGAAAGTAATATCAATTTTAGATGATAAAATCAATACTCAATATTACATATACATGCAAAATAAATTACAGATATATTAAAATATTATCGGTTGATTTTTTCATCAGCTACCGAAACTACTTACTTTGTAACTTTAATAACTTGATTTTCTTACCAATAAGGTTTAGCCCATATGATAGATAGCTGATTTTTTTAAACATGTTATTAGGATTCAATTCCTCATCATGTGTCGGATAATCTTTATATTTTAAAAAGATTTAATCTCGAATTATAGGCTAGAAGATATCTTTGGAATTTTAAAAAAAAAAAAAAAAACTTCTGACTTTTTTTTCTTCTTTCTTTTCTTTATATGATGAAGCTCAAAATTGGGCTAACCAGAAGAATGAGTAACAGAAGGAATACGAAAATGAAAAAAGGCGAAACAGTGTAGAAAATTAATGAAATCAATTCAATGTATTAAAGGGGACAATATATACCTTCGAGTATTTATTACAATTGACTAGTGATATGCGTGTATAGTAACTGTATATATCTTGGATTGTACATAACTTATCAGAGAATGTCCAAAAAATTGCCTGATTTGAGGAAATCATATTTCATAATCAATGGAATGAAGGGTGCAATTGCACGATAGATGCTTAACTGGCTTTGTTATGGCCTTAATTATGGGCTGTCTTTTCTTCGAGACCAAATTTAGATTTCGAGGTATAAAGAGAAGTGGATTGAGAACTTGGTAAAGTAACTCGAAATACAAGGTTACACGTGCAGCTTGCATGTCATTTACTCCTTATGCATGATACAAGTCAAGCAATCTATGATTATAAATCAGAGTTGGTACGAATATCCATTAGATTTTTCAATAATTAATCTCCATCATAAAACATACCCACAAGAGTTTTGTATCAGCAAATGAGATTAATCTTTTATAACGAGACTAATTATTGTTCGAATCTTGTTAAGAAATTTGTCCATCTAACCATATTTTAAATAGAATTGTTTAAAAAAAATTAATATGGAGTAGAAAAAAAAACATTTTCGTCATTGCCCGGAAAGGCTAAATTAGACTAGCAAGATAAAAATAATCTTGGGTCAAATGTTTTTAAATTTTAACGGTGCGGTAATAATTAGTGAAAAAAAATAGTTGTTTATTATTGGCACAAGAGTAATTTTGATTCGGGCATCTTATTGTTATATTAACTCACCAATAAAGTATGTGATATAATTGAAAAATAATTTTTTTCTTAAACATGTAATCAAAATTTAATATTTATTTATGTCTATGAAAAAAAGTTGTTGAAAGACTTCAATCTCTTAAATAGATTTCAATATTTTAAAGATAATCTTCAACTTTCGACTAAAGAATACATTGGTTTTAGAAAATTATATTAACTTTGTACATTGCACATATTGTTTAAATTTAATATTTATTTTAATAAAATCTTATTGATAGAAAAATATATAAATTAGTCATCTTAAATATTCATTAGATCAATTTAGTAGTAAGAGATTTAAGCGAAGTCTTATATTCAAACCTCATTCTCATGATTATAAACCACAAGAAAAAAATTGTCTAAGCATACTTCTTTAATTAATTTATTTTGAGTGTACAATTAGATTTGAATACCGGACCCTCCTCTGTTGTAGATGCTTGCTTAGCTTATGTATTTGTTAAAAAAAAAAAAGAAGAAGAAATTGTTATATAAGAAAAGGTTATATAATCAAAATATTAAAAAAAATTGTTTTTATAAAAGATGAATGTTATTTATACAAGGAGAGAGAGAGAGAAAAGAGATGCAATAAATTTTGTAATGAAGAAAATTAACGTAAAAAATAATATTGTATAACTTTTTTATATGTATATCACAACTCGTAAAAATATAGAGAAAAATATACAAATTAATCGCAACATATTTTTATTTTTATCTAATATTGTACAACGACATGGCTCATATTAAGATTTGCCTTATACTTTTAGTTCCGTTAGTATGAGTGATTGACTTTTAGTTTTTATTTATTCAATTAACGTTCTCTGTTTTTAAAATTAAGTAAATTTAATTTTATTGAAAATTTTCTTCTACTTAAAACCCCCATATTCCCATCTTATATTCACAATATTCACAATATTCACAAATAGAATTAATTGAACTATTTTAAACATTCTTCTACCAAAAGCACCAACTAAAACGTTAAATTTCCCCAGAAAACAAATACTTTAATCTCATCCTATAAATTCATTTAAATTTAATAAAAAAATTGAATTTTGCTTACACTTTTAAAATTATTTTATGTTCCAAATTTATAATAAAACCCTTAAATATTTAGATAAAAAATAATAATGACTGTTAATATTTAGATAAACCCTACCAAATTTAGATGATCGAAAATGAATGTTTGATGCTTTAAAAACTGCTCAATGGCCTTTGGCATCATTACCAACAATCATGCGGAACATGTCTATTTCACAAGTTGTGTTTATCTTGAATCTCTACACGCATTGTCCTTATTAGCTCTGTGCTAGAAACTTCAGCTGCTCTTAGTTGGTGGTACCTTGGTTTGTGGGAGATAAAAAAGGTGGTAGCACCAAATTTGATACTGATCATGGAGGACTACCATCAGAGACTATATTTGGAGATCATGAGGTGATTCAAACTCAATAGTGGATATGCTGATTCAGTTTGATGAAAGTGATCGTATTTCTCTTCCCAAAAAAATCAGGGTTATCGACATGCAATCGATCTTAATTTTCCTTTCACTCTCTTCTTCGGGCACAGTTAATAAATGTGCATCCAAACCAAAAGATCAAGGTAATAAAATAATGCTTTCCCAAGGAAAATACCAAAATTTAAGCAAGACATATAATGATTATGCTGAAGAGTAGCATTAAAGAATAAAAGCAATTGCATCCGACGCATACTTTTTTTGTCTCTTTGTCCGACTAGTTTGCTATGGTAATGGTACATAAGCCCAGATCTTTTGGAAAGAAACGCTCGTGTATGATATACATATATGGTGAGAAACATACAAAAAATCTTCACCATTCTTACATAATTCACATATAGCTGCCCCTTGTCTGGGAGTATAACTTAATCTAGACTAGGATGGCAAACAAAGTTGCCTTGTTATCATCATTTTTTTCTTATTTGATGAATATCATACTCTAACCTTGTTCTTCAATTATTCTTGTCACAACTCCAACAGCAATTGTTCTTCCCAATGATCTTAGGGACACCCTTCCAAGAGCTTTACAAGTAGAGAACTCCACCACACAAACAGACTCATTCAAAATCACCTAAAAATCAGACACAATAAAAGTCATTCCAAGTTTTGTGAGTACCTGGCATCATTGAGGAACAGAAAATCAAAGGTCATTGAAACAAGTTTAGCATTGTTTATTCACCTCAATTACTGCACTTTGCTTAGCAGTGAGACAGCGAGGCGACTTTTTGGTTATCTTACCAGTCTTGGGATCAAGTAATGACAATATTCTTGAAACTCTAGCGGGTTCCTTTGCATGGTGTATATGAAACTCTAACTGCAGAGATGGAAAAAGAAAATATAATTTTTCTCAAAATGCGGGGAAATAAAAAATTGGAAAATAAAATGGAAGGAATGTCATTCTTCATAGTACACACCTGAGCACCCATCAATATGGGACTTGCACCATCCAAAACTAGCACTTTCAACTCCAAATGCTTAGCAATTGCAACAGGAAAGTCAGGATGGCAGAGTACACCTCCCGCCATCACATGACTCCCATCAACACCTTGCAACGTTACAGCTACATTATCTCCAGCTCTTGCAACAGTGCAGGCATTAGAATCACGCTCCAATGAGCGTACTGTTCCCACAACAGCTGAAGGCATAACTAAGACCTACAATTTTATAAAAATAATAGTTATATACAAGTAGTTCCATTTCATGTCATGTAAGAAAAGCTCGCAAATCAAAATTTGTGCCCTTTGAGACATTATTATCTCAATTTTCATGCTAGACAATTTTCCTGAATAAAAGAATCTATGTAACATCCCTTGCTGCCTTAGCATTTGTCTAATCGAATAAATATGCCAGGGGGAAATGGCACCGTTTATAAAAAATTATATAAAATAAGTTCATCAAGTTAACATTTGTTTCGTAAAAAATAATAATGATGCTTAATGAGTTGCAAGTTTAATATATATACACTGTCAACATAAAATATTTTTACAGAGACAATCAATAAAAATCTACCATATCCCTTGCTGCCTTAGCATTTGTCTAATCGAATAAATATGCCAGGGGGGAATGGCACCGTTTATAAAAAATTATATAAAATAAGTTCATCAAGTTAACATTTGTTTCGTAAAAAATAATAATGATGCTTAATGAGTTGCAAGTTTAATATATATACACTGTCAACATAAAATATTTTTACAGAGACAATCAATAAAAATCTACCATATCCCCACATCATATTAATAAATAGGATGATGTTGTAAAATGGTCAAATTTTATTGAAAGTTTGTATGATAAAATTTCCTACTGGCAACGTAAATAAATTAAACTCGTAAGTTTTTGGACATTAAATTTTTACTGAGTCCTTTTTCAACATTTTTATTTTAATCTTTCTACCAAGTACATACAATAACAATACAGGAATAAAATATTTAACTGAAATTGTTAATGCCTAGCAGAAGTCCAGTTTCAGATCAGCAAAAAACACTTTTAATTTGGAGAATTCCAATTTTAAATCTATCATTTGATTTTTCATCGGCAGCCAAACATTGCCCAATTGGTATACCTTTGATCCACTCCGAAGAGCTCCTGCTTCCAGTTTACCACAAGCAGACACCTGTCCAAGCATAGTTGATTTAATGACATCGCATATTGGCATTAGTAGAGGTTTTGAGAAATCTCTTGTAGGAGGTTTGAGAGAGTCAATTGCATCTAACAGATAAGGTCCACCATACCTGTTCAAAATGAACACAACCATCATTTTTTGGCAGTATAAATTGCATACAAATCAAAACTAAAATGAAAGTGACTTGCTAAAATGCTATCACGTCATATGCAAACCTAGATTGCCAGCATATGAATATTAACACCAATTATTTTATAGTATAAATGCTGCAAGCTATCAGTGTTTTTTATTTTTATTTTATATTAATTAGAGCAGTACCAGTGTAATAGTATGGACTCTATCCAATTGCATGGTTGCCAATGTAAAAGTATCTACAATATTAACTCAATCCTAGGCGTGTAGCAGTATTTACAAACCTTACACAAATACTCAATCCTAGGCATAGAAGGCACACTAGGAAGGGGGAGGGTTGAGAATACTCCTAAGAGGAGTGTTAGCAATACACTTTTCTTAATACATTTAATTTTATTGGTTAGAATTTATTAAAAATCACAAAATCCAGAGAGAGAGAGAGAGAGAGTCATTAAATAGAGTGTGGGACCTACCAAATTTTGTGTTTTCCAATATATTTCAACCAATGAGAGGGTGTGTTTAAAAGAGTGTGATAGAGTGTGTTGCTAGCATTACTCATACCCCTAATAAGACTTGAGCAGTCCTCCCTCCATCAGTTAGTCTTTGGTGTTTGAATTAGGCTGGGTCCATTTCTAATAAAGGACATCAGTCATCACCATACATTGCAAACGTAAGAACACCAGTTACACCACACCCTATCATTTTACCTCTAAAAACATGTTTTTTTTTTATTTAAGAGAAAAGAAGTTGAGAAAATTAATCTGTACCAAAGAAGTTGGGAGCTAGAAGAATCCCCCTACTAGTGCTGTTTCAAATGGTACTTTTGAGCCTCAGGCACCATGAATGGGATATCAAATTTTATCTATGATTCCAGAGTGCAAAATATGGTTTCTAACATAAATTTATTTACATAAAGAACACCAACCCCTTCCATAGCTCATCATGAAAAGTCAAAGTCACGCCTAGAGTAATCAAAGACTTACCAGTTTTTGAACCGAGCATCGGAAGGGGATGCCACCAAATTTTGATTTTCCATGGCACTCATGGGAATCCAAGATACAGAAGAGGCTTTGAAACCACATGAATGAAGAAAAACTCCCAGCTGCTGCCTTATAAAATCAAATCGATCTTTGGAGTACTCAACAGCATCCATCTTATTTATAGCAACTATAACCCGGTCAACACCAAAGCTTCTGATAAGTTGTGCATGCTCCCTTGTTTGACCTTTGTTGCCATCCATACCAGCTTCAAATGAACCAAGTGAAGCATCTATAACAAGAATTGCAGCATCAGCTTGTGTTGCCCCAGAAATCATGTTTGGTACAAAATCTTTATGGCCTGGGGAGTCAAGCACAACAACATGATATCTCTTGGTGTCAAAATAAGCAACAGCCACTGTCATAGTTATTCCCCTTTCTCTTTCTTCAGAACTTTCATCAAGTGCCCAAGCATAAGCAAAAGATCCCTTGCCCTGATGAACAAAAAATGGGGCAGAAATTGGCGTGAGTTCAGAAACATCAACCTTTAAAAGTACAAAAAAGAAATTACCACAATGAAATTACCTGTAACTTGGCCTCCTTTTCATATTTGTGCATTTCTTTCTGGGAAATTCGTCCCAATAGGTGTAGTAACCTACCAGATAGAGTTGATTTTCCAGAATCAACATGGCCAACCTACAATAGACAAACTAAAAAAGATTAGACATTGACTCCTACAGTCCTACAAATATTTTATTGGAATATACAAAAGAATAAGCCATTCACATACAATTGCAAGATTTAGCTGAGTCAATGTATCTTCAGCTTGTTGAGGGAGCATCCATTTTTCTGGCTTAAAAGAAACATGTGAATGTGATCCCTTAGCATTAGTACTACTTGAATTTCCAGACCTTACATCAAGAACCATATTGTTGAAACTGCTGGAATTACTTTCAGGT
This sequence comes from Cajanus cajan, assembly GCF_000230855.2. Lineage (NCBI taxonomy): Eukaryota > Viridiplantae > Streptophyta > Magnoliopsida > Fabales > Fabaceae > Cajanus > Cajanus cajan. The sequence goes on from NC_138518.1 coordinate 65,760,543, forward strand.
TTTCCATCTTTGATTGAAGACAAACTAATCTTATCACTTTCCTTGATTTTTGTCGATGCAGACAAGCTACCTGACTTTTCTTTGCTTGATTGAATATCAATTGTACCATTCTTCGAAGAATTTATTTTATTAATATTGTTGCCTTTGTCTTTTGACAAAGATTCTGGCAAGCTGTTTAAAGTTTTACCACTTATTTGTAGATCAATTGCTACATTTTTAGAAAGCTTGCTCACTGCTGAACTTTCCTGTTTGCTCTTTCGCATTAAGGATGATAAGTTTTCTAAACTTTCAACATTTGATTGTACAGACAGTTCATTCTTCTCTCTGATGCTCGATGAAAGCTGAGAACTTTTAGAGTTTGTAACTTTGTCTGAAAGCATTACAGAAATAAGATAGATTAATATATATGCTAAATGAATTAGAATATGAAGATAATATATATGATAGAAATTATTTTTCATTATTTGGTGAAAGCTACAGTGATAAAGATACTGCTTGAAGAGATGGCAAAAAAATTTTTGAACAGACATATATTTTGGATCTGGCAACTTTTTATCTCCTTTTATTAGTCAACTCAAGTATTTAATGAAATAAATTTATTAAAAAATTAAACTATTTACTTCCAACAAACAGGCTGCGAGAAAATATTCCATTCCCAGCCTGAATATAATATCATGGAAGCTCAAACTGTTCAAGACATTCAATCCCTATGTTAAATCAACAGCTAATTAATGTTCTGAATTCAACATAGGACATACAAACCAACCCTTCCTTCAATTTTTCTTTAATAACATGCCTGCCAATATCAATATGCTTTATCCTGCCATTTTGTATAGGATTACAAGTAATATTGATAGTCATCTTGTCATAATAGAGCTTCATAGGACCTTCCAATATGATTCTCAAATTACTAGAATAATCTTCAGCCAGAAAACTTGAAATATTCCTTGAGCAATGGCCATGAATTCAGATTCTGCTCATGATCTTGCCACCTCATTTTGCTTCTTGCTTCTCAATGTTACCATATTACTTCCGAGGTATTCAATCAAATTGGAAGCCTACATAGTCAACATCAGATAGGCATCAAGAGTATTTTCATTTAGAATGTAATTCCTTCCCCAAGTATCATTATTTAGTCTCTATTCACTCCTTTTCCTACCTTATACATAAAATTTATAATTTCAACCGGAAGATGATAGTTTCTTGATGCTCCTGTTCAATAGTGTTTTTTCAACGTTAAATTCCACATTCAAGTTTCAACATGAATCCTCCAATTTCTTGTAGTCACGTCCAACTACTTGGAAAAGTGTGAAAATGGTGAAACAAGCATACTACTAGTGGGCTGATATGTGACAATAGGCTGGTTATATCAACAAATTTGCTGCAAGTAAGATGTTTTTTTTAGTTAGCTTGGTGGGTCACGTGGGTGTAATACTGTTTCTAGAGTTGTAACCTTTTCTCTTCTGTTGCTGGATGATGGGGGGGAGTTGTCGATGTAGATGTTGGTACCCTTTCATTCAGGGTATGTTACTAAACATAGATCTTAGTGGGAACTAATATCCTTAAGCTAACTTATTCTATCACGGTCAGTGATGGGGAGGTTTAATTAGAAATCCCAGTTTGGCCTCAAGATATTTCCAATTCCAAATTTTGACACCCAGATTCCAATTACTTTGACTCCCATAACCAAAAGCTTTCTGCCATCAGACTTGAAGCCATCTCCAGGAAGTAGAAGAAATATTTTTGGGGGTGGTTCAAGGACACAACTTTAATAAGAAATGTACAGAAGAAGTAAAGCCTAATCTATTCCCTTATAATCATCATTCTGCGCTAGATTTTGATATACTTGAGCTAAGAAAGTTTAAAAAAAAAATGTCTGAGAAACTTGGAATATACATTCCATTCTAATAATTTTTTTTCTTAAAATGAGAGTTTAGGGGGGTCGGGGACTGCAAGTTTTTTAAAAATATTGAAATGAACTGCATAAAAATGTTAGGTGTGGGTTTTCAGTTTCAAAATAATGGTTACTAGCTCTCTCAACCATTAAACACATTTCCTCCAAGTTGAGTTCTAGAGGCAAATTAGATACCTTTCAAACCCATTTTGGAAGAATGTAGACCAGAATAAACCACATCATCTGGGGATGGAACATCGAACTTGAATGAATCTGTATACAAAGAAAAGCTTTGTTTTAAAAGTATATTATTTAAAAAGGAATAAATAAGTAATTTGATCTCATGTGCAAGAAGTTGCAACTTGCAAGAACTATCATGTTGTCATTAAACAAACTCTGAACTTTGACTAATAAGATCTTTTGCTCTAATTATTATTGCATAACATTCAAATGTCAAATTTAGAAGAAACTGTTATAACTTGTCGCATGCACATCCTGAATCAAAATTTGTGAAGACCTATGTTTAAATGTGGATGGCTTTGAGTACTAAAAGCCTTATGAATTTCATGAAATTCTCCTCGGACATTCTCAAGCTTGTAGAAGTTACTTCCATCTGCCAGAAAACCATCACCCAGCTTTGGAAATAATACAACTTCTTTGGGAATCTGTTGTGGTAATGATTGAAAAAGAGACCTGGCCAACTTGGATGCTCCAGGACTTTTGCTTATGTCTTCAACTGCATCAAAGACATCGTTCAATAGGTTATAGGTTCATCGTGCCATTCTTGTAAACCTAACACTATGCAGCCAGATACATGATCTCATATTCTTTGACTCTCCTCCCTCTCCCTTTTCTCCTGTTTATCAGATATGCAAAAAGGTTAAAAACAATTATTTTCCTTATATTTGTTCTGGTTTGCCTCCATTGAGGAATCCTTATCCTCCTGCTATGCCTTTTATTAGCAAATTATTATTTAGCCTTAAATAAAAAGATAAATTGGCAAACAACCAGAAACACTGAGGAATCCTGTCCTTATACTTCTGTGTATTCATGATAGGTGGTTATTTGGCATTGGCAAAATTAAATAGTTATCTGCTTTGGCATTTCCTTTTAGTGGATTTCAATCCGTAAATCATTTTATTTTTCTTAAAAAAATTGTAAGCTTAATTAGCAAACTTTGTACCCATGGGATCTAAAGCAGACCTTATGCAGTTGCATTTGCAACTGCTGAGGACCTGTTAAGAAAAGCTCCTGAAACATGTCATATGTTAACAAGGAAGCTGAATGAAAAATACAATCCTAAAAAGCACCTGCAATGTATCTATTGTATCTAGATGATGCAAAATGATCAGTTTTCTCGAACAAATTCCTCCAACTTGTTAAAACCAAACAATAACTACTACTAGAACCAAGACCAATTGCTTATCAATTATTTCAATTTGTTGGTCATTATTTTTCTCTTGTCAAGAAACCTTTGGTGCGCTCTCAAAAACTAGCTCAGAAGAATAGGACTGGCAAAGTCTTATAACAAGTATCTTAGCTATATTTCTATTCAATGTAGGACATTTTAGCACACACCTAGGACAAGATATCTAGAGTGACAGGTTTGCAGGATTAATATTTGCGGGTGGCCCAACATTAATACTGAATAGGCTCTTATACCAACTAAATGGATTAGTCCTAACTCACTCCCAAAAGCCAGCTCAAGGGAGGATGAGTGCTAAAGTCTTTTGAGGAGTATTTTGTCCATAGTCCTAATCAATGTGGAACATCTTCACATAATTTGGTATTTTACTTCCTACAATATCCATCTAAACTTGAACTCAAATCCACTCAAGGGTGCTCTACGAACAAGGTATACAACATCATGATAGTCAATACTATCAAGAAAGGTTGTACCAGCATGATAGTGAACTATTTACACTCAAACTATAAATTTATTAAGAGTAAGCAGTTGTCATGAAGGGACAATAATTGCAGAATACAATGCCTACCAATGGATATACCTTGAGAAATGCACCACAGGATTTTTGAGTCAGCATACAAGTTGTGCTTGCCAAGCCCATAATTAAATACAAGCTACTTTGGTCACATGTTATGTGATGATCTATTCGACATACAACAGACTACTTGTTTTCGGTGTCATAAGGAGGCTAACCCCTTATGGCACAATATTCTTGGGCTCTTGATCAGCACAGGGTGTCCTTTATGGGAGCAGCCTTTAACAGTTCATTATAAAAGTTTTGGTAAAAGCAATAAAGCTAAAACATGGTGGAAATATTCAGTTTATGCAATCTTTGGAGAATTTGCTTGGAGAGGAATGCTAGCATCTTTGCTTGTAAAGTTGTATTGGGATAACAGAATTGTGTACATGACATCTTAGACTCCTTATGGCCATGTTAAGGCACTTTCCATTTCTAACAAACAGAGAGACAAGAACCCTTGCTTTGCTTTTGATTTGCTTCCTCCCCACATCTAATCCTAACCTATGAGAAGGACGACAATCTTGTTTTAACAAGTCTATCTTTTGTCATCTAGTACCATGCTTAGCCTTAGAAGTAATAAACAAACCAGAGTTTCAGATAAGTTTTTATCACAACTAATGTATCTAAGAATGGAGGATATAAATAAAATGTCCCACAGATTCTATAATTTCACATAACTAATTGTTGGTATTAAAAAAGTTAGAAGAGTTTTGAAACTTTACAATCCAAGATATTCCAAGTCCCATCTTCTCATATCAGAATAGATTTGATGATTGAGAAAAGAATTTTCTGTACCACATCAACCAAGACTACCAATTACGAAACTTTTTTCCCTCCCCGATACCTAAGCCACAAATGGAAAGAAGCAGAGGAAGTAGTTTAGATTTAAGACCATGTAAAAGAATGTCCTTGTACAAAACACAAAGTAAAACTCATGTAGAAGATTTCACATCAACTAGAGATGTATTTAAAGTAGTGTATATCGTGGCGAACAACCTTCACCTCACAATTCAATTCTATGAAGTTGAGTAAGGCAAAAGCGCACATTTTAAAATGATATCAAAGTCTATCTTAACGATTATTGTTGGACTTATCAGACCACCCGTTATTGAGTCATTATCAGTCCTGCAAACTTCACGTTTGAGATATTTAGCCCTCAACATGAGAAGTGTGCCAGAGATCTCCTATAGACTAGTAATGACTAAAGTAGTTTATATAAGTCGAACACAACTCTTATCTCATAAGCCAATTATGTGATGTTGAATTAGGCATAAACTCACGTTCCACAAAAAAAAAAAAAAAACCTTGCCAATAAACTAAATTATTGTTCATTAACTGAAGTACCTGTTTTGCTACTGTTGGAAGTTCCAATGTTAAGCAAGGGATGACGTACAACACCACAAATATCACACGAAGTCATACTCTCATCATTGTCATAAGTGCAAATGGAGCATTGCCAAAGCCCGGGTGTTACAGTCTCTTGCTTTGTATCAGCTCCTCCTGTTACGGCAGAAAAAAAAAATTAGTTGGTTTGTACAATATAAAAAATAAAAATAAAAATAACTTAACAAAGAGCAACATTCCCCAAATACTTGCTAAATCCATATCATTCTTCTGTTTTTAGCCATACTACAATGTTACATGGGATTGATTCTATTTACAGATATTACTGTCATATAGACAGAAAATTGTAACAAAAGTGTAACAAACTAATCATTATGCTAAAATATTTCTTAACTACCCAATAACAAGTTTTAATAAACTGCTCTCTTACAATATTCACAATATAGAACTTTCATATAACATTAAAATTATTGAATCGGGACAAAAGTATATGCAAGAGCAAGCAATTACCAGCAAATACTTTATAAAAGCAATATAAGTTCATTTGTTTAATCTTTTAATAGAAGTGGTTTTCAAAATGCATACAAAAATTGATTTATTTCTTACAAATTTTATACAAAGCAAAATCTATTACATATTTACATGTTTAGTTACAATTATAAAAAGTACATTTTATTTTAACAATGTAGCTTTAATTATAGTTTTCTAGAGCTACTCAAAGCAATAAAAAAAAATGATTTTTTTCATATTCTGATTTCTTCCAAAACTCAAGCTTGAACAGACACACTAAAAGGTGTTACAAGCAATCTTTCATGAGAGAAAAAAAAAAAAGGCACCAACAAGCAAAATTTATAATCTCAAAGAACTTTTAAGTAATGCCTTTGGGACAGAGTCATTCATGGCAGGTGGCAGCACAAAACGGCCACCTCCAAAAATGTTATAGCATCATAGCAAATTGCAGTGCGGCCACTGCACTGAAGATAGCAGCAACAGTTACAAACCTCTAGACATCAGCAAAACACACACCTAATAGTTTAAAATTTTATTATGAATAATAAAAGTCAAAATACAAATAGTCAGTCAGTAATAATACTTAATAGCATCAGAGAAACTGCATACTAAACATGGAGCAGAGATAAACAGATACCAATGTGAAACAGAGGTTAAAGCTGTGTAAAATATAACACCAAACCAAAGGAAATGAAATACAAGTTAAACAAAACATGGATTTGGGCAGAACAGAAATCACTGCAAAATAGAGAGGCTGGGCAATGTAAAAATGGTGGAACGGAATGCTGTTTGAGTGAGAAACAGATAATGATCTCAGTCATGGGTGTGAAACATTGGTTGTATTGGAGACTTGAAGATGCAAATCCCAAACTCCTAGAATTCCTAATTTGGGCTGCAGAATGGGTTCCAAATGGACACCATCTGGTATTAAGTGGGGTTAGTTTAAGGAATTTCTTTAATTCTTTCACCCAAAAAATGAATTTACTGATTGAGAATTGAGAACCCTGCTTGTCAGAAGTAATGACGCTATACTGCTTAAATATTTTTTGTTTACAAAGCCATCAACTAACTTAACTCCTTTCCAACCATGAATAAATTTTTATTTTGATAATAATGACTAGTCGCATATGGAAATCTTAACCTGGTGCCTTTATTGCAAAAATGCAGGGAATGAACTACCTAATTAGCTGAATATAACACACACAACAGTTCTTTGATGGACAGCACCAGCCAGGTGCCGTAATTCTCTCACAAATGACATATTATCTCTCTCTGCACCTCCCCTCTTATTATAACCTGGCTACTAATGGGAGCTACCTAACATCAATGAACCCCTAATTAAACGAGTTACATTGACAGTAAAGCCTCATTTTCAATTAAAGAGCTACTAGGGTACCCAACAAAGTTATTATGGAGCAAACAAGTGATTGAGCTGGACAATAAACCATACTTGTCAAAGGATAAGAGTTAAGAGCCTATTTAATTGAAAAAGGAACAACAACAAACTAAGTCTAGCAAGTGACGGAAAACACACTACCAATTAATTAATAACTATAATGCAACAATCCAACATGGAAGAATTAGAAGTAACTTCACTCTTCAGCAAGCATAAAAACGGATACCCATGGAAGCAACAACACAAACGATGGCCATTAAAAAAAAAAAACAATTAAAACTAACTAACCATGGTGTTCTGCATCGATATCATACTCATAATCGTCATAGTCTTCGTCATCGTAGTAATCGTCGTCGTAATCGAGTCCGTAGTTCACTTTACGAGGCATGGTCACACTGAACGCGAAAAGGACAGAGCGGATCAATTAAAAAAGAAGTGAAACGGATTTGGGAAACAGAAAAGGAAAGTAAGGTGGCGTGAATTCGTACGCGGAAGGGGTTGGGGTGCAGAAAGAGTTAAGCGTTGCAGAGAGTCATTTGGGGCGAAGGGGAAGCAGTGTGCTGTGTGGAGCATGAAGGAAGGTGCAGGGTGAAGTGAATTGAGTGGAAGAGTACATAAACGAAATGCATTTGGATTGAGAAACCCTTACCTTAGCGGAATGAATGATAATATGTAGGGTTAAGAAGAGACAAATGGAGAGTGAAGAGAGGTGCGTGTGGATCGTAGCAATAGCAAGGGATCGATTGGATGGATCATCCTCTCACCCTCTCACCCTCTCTCTCTCTCTCTCTCTCTACTTGTTCTTTCTTTTTCGCCTTTTCACTGTTGTTATAAGAATTGATTATTAAGTAATTACTATCAGACAATGCAGATATTTATATTTTTTTTTTCTTTTTATACTATAATTTTAATAATGAAGAAGTTGGATATAAGAAATTAAAAATTGAAGATAAAATCGTTTGCATATTACTTAAGTTTTATTCATAACGAAAAAAAAAGTAGTCAAATTTTTATTTACTAAATCATATTAGTCTAAGAAATTTTTTTTAAGATATATATGAAATAAAAAATATAATATATAACTTATATATGAATAAATATTTATTTAAATATATAAATTTTATTTAAAAAATATATTAAAAAAATATTTTAAAAAATATAAAATATATGTATGGATTAATTTTAAATAGAATAATATATATATATATATGCAAAATCCTAACTTTGTGTATATAATAAATTTTATCAATAAAAAAATATTTATTTTACATGTATTTACAATTATTATAAAAATTAGTTGTCAGTTTATCAATAAATATTTTATATTAATATTATAATTTAAAAAAATATATATACTCACATATAATTTATAATAGATTTTCATCACTAATTATCTATGATAGAGAGATATTCATATATCTTCAATTTTTATTGTTATTTTATTTTTTAATTATTATATAAATTATTTATTATTGTGTAATTAACTGTTTTTTAAACTACCTAATATCCTCTTTTTCTCACTTTATTCTTATGATTTGAAATTTTCATTAATGTATAATTACTGGAATGTTGATTTTATTTTATTTTTCCCATGGGACGATACAATGATGATCTAGGTTTTCTTGTTTCTACCCTAACCTAATTTTCCTAAATATTAGACTAATCCTAATAGAAAAATAAACATGTTTGAAATTTGAAAGGAAACAAAAATTTTGTAAGAATAAAACAATCCTCCATATATAAATTAACATCAGGTCATTAAATATTAATTCAAAACATAAAATTTCAAGTATCAAAACTATAAAATCTATAATTTTTAAATAAATCCATACTCAATATCACTTAAACAATTGTTAAACCATTTCATCCACAAACTATTTTTCTCCATGAATAACATTGTACTTAATAGAAAGACATTACTTGTGATACCTTTTATCTTAAATTTTTATAAACATTTTAAATATAAAACACAAATTAAAGGATAAACACATACAGTCACTCCATTAGATAAATGATGTATTACATGTACTCGTTTATAGTTAAAAACTTAACTAAAAAAATGGGTGCATATAAAAATATATTTAGGGATTGTAAAGGCCTTTGCAAAGCATTTAAAAAAATCAAAGATAAATTAAAACTTAAACCAATAAGTGAAAGTGAAATTAAAACAATTTTTGTCCCAAATTTCAATGTCACATCTATTATAGTTATAATCCAAACTTAAACATAAATCAACAAAGGGTGTTTTAGTTGTCTTTAACATCATCATCCACATGTGGATTGGTGGATTGGCTTCATGTAAATGCAATTCAACCAAAAGATAAAATAACACTAAAATAAAAAAGAAGAGAAAATATGTCTCGTAAAATATTTTTAATATGTTTGTGATATTAAGAGTTAATGTTACATGTTAGTGTTACCCTAAGAAGACATTTTTATTAAAGCTCGCTTTGAGAATGAGGAAGTATCCACCAATCCCTCTAACCAAAAGAAGACATTTTTAATAAAGGTCGCTTTATTAAACCCTAAACCCTAAGAAGACATTTTTATTAAAGCTCGCTTTGAGAAGGAGGAAGTATCCACCAATCCCTCTAACCAAAAGTTAATTGGATGAGAGAAACGTGAGTACTCCCATGGATGAGAGATAAACGAACGAAGAATGATAGAAATTGTTTAAATCAAGAAAAAACGTCTTAATTGTTAAAATGTTTGATACAAAAGTTAATTTTCAAACATTGGAACAACGTCTCCTATTTAATAACCGCCATATATTTTTATCTTTATCTTTTAGTTGATTTGTTGAAATTTTTTTATAATTTTTTTTAAGCTTTAGTGACATCTCATAAAGACAAAAAAACAAGTTGTTAGTATGAAAAAAAGTCAACCAATGCATATAAATATAAGAAACCCCCGTACAAATGCACAAATCTCAAATGTTCATGAAAATTTAACTCTTATAAATAAATGTAGTAGACTTAGGTGTTACCATTATTTTTTATTTATTTTTAATAAAAAGTAATTTAGAAGTGTATTTTAATAAAAAAAACATCTGATTAGCCACTCCCAAATAAGACGAACTCATGGTGGGATGATTATTTTGTGGCTCATAGAAATCATTTTAAGAGGGTTCATTTTTTTCCTAATCATTTTCTCAAGCTCATCATCGTAGATCAAGGTGATTTTCTTAACTTTTAATTTTTTTAAAAATATTTTTCTTTCTTTTATTTAAAATATTATTTTAACACGAGTAATGGTTAAAATAAATGTTTATTTTATATAATAACTAGTATTTTAGTTTTTACAATAGGTTAAATATTTATTATATATTAATAAATTTTATAATAAATTATATATATAAATAAATAATATATTTGAATATATAAATTATGTTTAAAATTTATATAAATATATATTTTTAAAGATATAAATTATATTTTAAAATTATGATAAATAATTTATATTATAATACAATATTATTTTTATTTATTGATAATTTATTTTAAAAATATTAAAATTTAATTTATAAATGATCATGATAAATAAAAGTTGAATTAGATAAGTTAAATTTTTTTTCTAAAAACACTATCATTAAAGAAAATCTTTCAAAAATATTCTCACGTATGATAAAAATTTGTGTTTAATATTCAAAAGTTAATAACCTATAATAAATAAATGTTTTTAATATTAAAATTATATCTAGATTTATAAGAAATAGTTTATATCATAATATAAACTTATTTTTTTATTATTGTTAATTTTCAAAAAATTAAATTTTAATTTAAAACTAAAAACATTTAGAATATATGAGAAGGGAATAATTTATTCTAAAAATCACTTTTTAAATCGTTCCTAAAATTTCTGTTCGAGATAGTTATCTTATTTTTTAATAAATGAATTAAATAATTATTCTGATTTATATATAAAAAGGATTTTTCTATGTAAAATAATTAAAAATAATATAATAAAAAAACTTAATAACATTTTTTTTCATTGATAAGCAACCCACATGATACAATAACTTTTTTTAAAATTTCCGGAATGAGTAAAAAAATTACTCATTAATTTACCAAAAAATATTTACTCATTCAAAATTTCCCTTTTTTTTTTTTTTTAAATTACTCAATTTTGTTTGTTTGTTTTTAAATTACACTTGATCGGTAAAAAAGGCAATAAATAGTAAATAAGTATATTAAGGTCCGGCATTATACAGGCCGAATATAAGCTTTCCCGCCCAATTTTGTTGTATATGTGAATTGTGAAATGTTGTATGGTAGACTTGTAGATTCTCCAAAGAGGAATGGGAATTCAGGGATTTCTACCGCTTTTGAAATCGATTATGGTTCCAATCCACATCAAGGACTTGAAGGGTTCTTCCGTAGCTGTAGACACCTACTCTTGGCTCCACAAAGGTGCCCTCTCTTGCAGCACCGAACTCTGCAAAGGGATACCCACTACTAGGTCACCCCTTGTACCCTTATTTTATTTTTATTTTTAGTTTTTGCGTTCTTCTTAGATTTATTGTTTGGAGAAACCCAGCTCGTAAAGGTTCGATTTTTTGACATGGGGTCGAGTTGAATTTAAGACCCCCCTAAAAGGGCTTAACTACGTACAAACAATGTGTTCTGTTCAGCTTTTTAACTGAGTTCGGTTTGTTTATTGGTGTGTTTTAGGCACATTGAGTATTGCATGCACAGAGTAAACTTGCTGCGCCATTTTGGGGTTAAGCCTGTTCTAGTGTTTGATGGAGGACTTCTGCCAATGAAGAGTGACCAAGAGAACAAGCGTGCTAGGTACACTATATGTCCTAACAACTCCTTAATTTGTTTTTTCTCAATTGATGTTTTTTTTAAGTATTTTTTTTTTTTTGTCGCAAGAAAGAAGGCCTATACTTTGTTGAGTTGAGTGACACCTTAATTGTTAATAGGATGCTTTCAAGCAATTTATGTTATGCGTCATACGATAGGTAGAATAAGAAGCTTAATGTTACTTAGTTATTGGACTCTCTCGCTTAATGGATTGGTCTTTTGGATTGAACTCTCTATTCGTGCTTAAGTCATAATAATTAGTGATTTTGTTGAGAGTTGATTTATGAAAAAGGCTACCTATTAGTTAGATTAAGGTGCAATGTACTAGATACTAATAGGTGAGTGTTAGAAGCCCTCAATGTAAAGAAGAGGAGCAACCACAAAGCATGGTCTGTGTTGATCGTGTGAAGCCTTTATGGGCTAATATTTTGTGGTTGGGCTCTCCTTTTGTAGAGTTGGGTTATGGAAAGGGCTACTTATATGTTAGATTAAGGTGCAATGTATCAAATACTAGTAGGTGATTAAAGCTTTTAATGTAAGGGAACAAAGCTACCATTTAATAGGGTCAGTGTCGATAGTGTGAAACTGTGACAGGCTTTGGTTCTTAAAAGAGGTGCCAATGTTATGATTCCTACATTGAGTAGAATAAATAGCTTAATGGTGGTATTTAAGCTATGCGTCTCTTTTACCTAATGGGTTAGTCTTTTGGGTTGACCTCTCCTTTGTGCTCAAGTCATAACAATTTTCTTTTCTTTTTATTTGAGGTTTTCTGTGAGTTATCTAATTTCAAAATTCAAAGGAGGATTTGAAGCTGTGCTTGTAGCACCAGTCTACATTTGCATTAGTTGCTCCCTTTGTGGCATTTCACTTCACCAGTGTACAATGCGTCTACATGTAGGACAATTCTCCAAAATGATATAAACTGACAATTTTTGAACAATAACTTTCTTAAGCCCTGTCTCCATGTTTGTGATCATGAGGTTTTCTGGCACAAGCATAATTTGTTGAAAATAGCAGTAATGTGAGGTTTGTGATCTTGGATTGCTCAAGTTTTATGCTTCTGTTCTAAGTGCCACACCTGTTTCATTCGCTGTTTGTTGTTGGATTGCTTTGCTGTTTCTAATATTGAGGTAAAACCAATTCGGTTTATTGCAAAATATAGAGGATGGAATACTCTCAATGATTGGATAATGGAATTGATAAATAATCTATCAATTTCCAAAATATGATATTGAAGAACCAATCTTTCTCCAGTACCCATGAAAATAACACCTTGTCATGGGGCCTGAACTTTGTAGTGTAAAGGATGGATAGGAAGGAATAAGGGATTGAACTTTATCCCAAGATCACCTAAGAGGAGTACTTTGATTTCTGGGAAGGCTTAGGAACCTTATAATCTCATTGATTGTCTTTGAATTTTTGCCAATGAAACAAGTATTCTGTGCTACAAGTGCAGGGCTAGGAAGGATAATTTTGCACGTGCAGTTGTGCATGAGTCAGATGGAAATTCATCTGCTGCCTATGAGTGCTACCAGAAAGCAGTTGATATTTCACCTCAAGTTGCACGTGAACTAATTCAGGTAAAAAGGAGTTCGGTATACCAGAGTTGGTGGTTGTTATGAAGTATGTGCGTGTGTTTTAATTTATGTGTACATGTATGTATGCATAATGTCTGTATCATTTATGTATTTCATTTGAATGTATATAATACAATAATTACATTACATCTCCAACTAAATGTTTAATCTTTCTTTTTTTTTTTTCCCTTTTTTCTGGAAGGTATTGAAGCAGGAGAACGTGCAGTATGTTGTTGCTCCTTATGAGGCAGATGCCCAGATGACATTCTTGGCAATAAGTGGACAAGTTGATGCAGTTATAACTGAAGACTCTGATCTTATACCATTTGGTTGCCCAAGAGTAAGTTTACCAACTGGCTTAACATATAAAATTATAAATGTTTTATGTAATCTGTTTACTGGTGCATATTTCTTCCTATTTTGATGTATTCACTGGTTTTTGACTGGCCTGCTTCTTCCTTGAATATTTAGATTATATTTAAAATGGACAAGTTTGGTCAAGGTGTTCAGTTTCAATATTCCATGCTACAAAAGAATAAGGAGCTCAGTTTTGAAGGGTTCAACAGACAAATGCTTCTTGAAATGTGTATTTTGAGTGGCTGTGACTATCTTCAATCCTTGCCAGGTATGGGTCTCAAAAGGGCCCATTCAAGCATTAAAAAGTTTAGAAGTTATGATAAGGTGAGTGAGGCTGATACACCTAACAAGTATGATTACTCAGAACCATAAGAACTAATCATGTTTATTTAACTATCAATGTTATTTTCCCTGTTTAAACCCACTTAGGCAGTCATGCCTACATCTATACACATAAAAGACATGCTTAAAAGTTTTTATTTATTTATTTATTTATTAATTTTTTAATATTATAACAATATATCTCTTTTAAATCTTGTTGGTAAATCTTTCTACATGGAATTTTTGTATTTCTAATGCCAATTGCAATGTAACAGGTTCTTAAGCACCTGAGATACAGTGGAGTTTCTGTGCCGCCATTTTATGAAGAATCATTCAAGAAGGCTATACTTACGTTCCAATATCAACGGGTGTACGATCCAATTAATGAAAATATTGTCCATTTGTCTAATATACCTGATGATATTGGTGATGAGTTAGATTTTTTAGGCCCATATCCTTCATCTTTAATGTTCTCTTGCCATTTTATATTAATATCACTACGCTCCATTTTAATAAATAATCTAAGATCTTACTTGAAATTATACCTTAACCTGCTATACACCCTTGCCAAAAGATATAGCACAAAGAATAGCAAAAGGGGATCTTGATCCAATTACCAAAATGCCATTTGAGGTACATCATCATTTTTTTTTAATCTTTATTCATAACAAATTGTATATTAAAATGAATGAATAAATATATATAGTTAGCGGAAATATCTATGAATTTTGTGCATGTGTTGGTCAACATAATTTGACTTATTTCATTTGTTCAGTTTTGGAATATGAAGGACAATTCGCACATTTGTGAAAGAAAATTGGATTTTGAAAATGATAGGAATAGGATTGACAATTGAAAATACTATTCTATTTTGTTGTCTTTGGGTTGGCATGGATGTGCACGAGTTTGTGTAAATTCTACATATAAAATAGATTTTGTTTTCCTTTTTATGTTAAAGTACAAGGTTTTCTTTAGAGTTAGTATCACCTCCATATAGTTTTCAGTAAGACTACAAATAATTATACTTTCAGCCAACTATGACTCAGCATATTATATTTTTATGCTTTGATGAGATGCATCCCTATATGATCAATAAATCATTAATAAAACTTGAGGAAATATAAATATATTATTACCCTTTCTTCTTAATAAATGTTAAAAAGCAAGGTAAGCATTAAACATGCACGTATGCTCTCTCAAATTTTTATAGCCTTGTTTAAGGGTACTGTTGGTGAAGTCCATATCTTTTAAAATGGTAGGGAGATACTCATGCAGCCAGATTGGCAATTACCGGAACTAGTCAATTCAAAATTCCTCATTCTGAAAATGCAAAGAAAAAGATTGATTTGCCCGTGCAGAAGAATCTCTTGACGAAGTATTTTTGTATCCTGCAAAGCATTCTTCTTGAATTAATTCATTCAGTTTAGCTCGTTTAAAAGGAAGAAAAGCAGGGCAGCATTCTATGGTTCACTGGAATACTGCCTGATGCTGTTGTTGCTTTAGTTACCAATTTTCTAAAAATTTAGATTCAAGGTCATATATCATTCAAAACAATCAAGTTGAGGCAATGAATTATGGTGGCATTTAAGCTCAATGTTTCTTTACAACATTCTGCTATCTACTTGAAGCTAGAAGCCTTTCTTCTATTCCTCACGATCCTCTGCAGTGTTTTTTGAACTGCATGAATCTCAACCATTAAAATTAAATTTTACTTATAGGAAATATTAATAAAAAATATAATGAATGGCGCAAGATTGAACTGCACCACCTACAGTTTATTTTTTTCCAACTGTAGGGGATCCATATCCCCTCCTTAGGACAACTTTTCCTTAGCCATGAAAGGTTTTGCATCTCTTGAAGCGAAAAGGAAATTCAGAGCACCTCGGGTGTCACCTACTGCTGCTAATGAAACAAAGAACTCTACTGCATCTATAATTGACTCTGAGAATTGGGATAATGTCCCTCCTCCTATTAGCCATGTAAGTTGCCTGAATATTGAACTAGAATAGTGAAACTTCTTCTCATTGTTGGTAGTTAAACTCTTAGATATGTTTTTAACATATTCTTCAATTTCTTACTTTAGATTGAATATGGTTCTGCCACAAAAAATTCTGAATTTACAGGGTCTCCATCTCATGGTAAGATATGAATCTGTTGGTTTGCTTGGGATGGGAAACCGTAACCCCATTATGCCTTTGATGTTTTAGTTGATACTCATTTCATTGTTTGCCCAAATTAAGTTTCCATGGTGGGCGAGGAGAAGAAAAACCCTGAACATACAGTACTGCGACAGCCCAGGCAGCCAATTCATAAACCGTGTCTGGGGTTGCATAAGGAGCATGAGCACACAAATTTCCAAGACACATTTGAAGGAACAACCAGGCAGGCAATAAGAAAGGTAATTGTAAGGAGTGCTTATTTTCAGCACAAACAAGTAGAAAAGAATGTTTGTGACGAGAAACAAGATCGACTGTCCTCTGGCATTGTCATTGATGAGAGAGAAAATGCCATACCTGACAGTCATTTATGCAACAACCATTTGAAGAATAAAGATCAGAGAGTCCAAGGCACAGGTGAAGGAAAAACCAGGGAGGCAACGAGAAAGGTAACTGTAAGGAGTGCATACTTTCAGCACAAGCAAGTAGAAAATAATACTTCTGACGAGAAACAAGATCGACTGTTCTCTGGCATTGTCATTGACGAGAGAAAAAATGCCATATCTGACAGTGATTTATGTAACAACCATTTGAAGAATAAAGATCTGAAAAGGAAGATATCCCCTAATGACAATATTCAAAATGTAGGATTTTTTTAACTTTGAACATTTGGTTTTCTTTAGCACTTTCACCTTTTACGTGTACACTGATGGTTTCATGGTTTGACTTTCTCCAGGGAAATTTACAGCCCAGGCCAATGCACCATGTTTCACCTCCTCATAATAATGGTACAATTTGACTTTCACTAGTAAAAGTTATTTGTTAGCAAGTATTAATTGTCTTGCCATTCCACCAATTATGTTCTTTGCCTTTGTTGTTATTTTGCTTGCTGTCCAAACTCCATACTGGTGTCTACTACCAATTTCATTATTTCATTATAATCTTTTATGACTGGCTTTACAACTCCTGTAGAAGCTTCTATGCTACTGATTGATTAGTTCTTCATTTATAAATTTCATATTCATGGCGATTTGACTTTATTACAGAAAATAAAGAACTCCTATTGATTCTAAATTGTATCTTATCTTTAAAGAACAAAATTAATAATTTAATATCGAGTCATTGACTAGTACAGACTTACGGAATTGTCTGTGAAAAGTAAGATATATGATTTATCAGTATTAACTATTAACCCCCATGGAAAAGTAGGAAATGAAGTTCATGGAAAATTATGTTTCTTATTGGAAGGGGAAAAAGATGGAAGGAGATGGTCAATACAGAAGAATGGAGATTACTTAATCACCAAAAAGCTCAGCCATAAGAAAGATATTTGTTGCAAGCAAATGAAATTATCTACATATAAATATTGATATTATTAGACATTGATCACATAACATTATAGACCTTTTAAATATATTAAAACATGAACTTTTCCTGCATTTATCAACACTACAATCTTGGGTACATTTATGCATCAAATAATTTAAATAAGAATAGATGATAAAATGTCGCATGCAGGAAATTTTGTGTCAAATTTTAAGTACTTAATATGCATGGTTCTGAAATAATCATAAAAGGAAATATCAATGACGTTTCTCTGAATTCTGATGTTTGTTGAATTTAGGTTGCTGTGATCACAATGTTGACCAGCCATTTACAGAGAATAATGCTGAAGAAGAAAAATTTGGGACAAACATTTCCCATCTGGGCCAGTATTCAGAAATAGCTGAGAAGTCTATGGAAAAATTTGTCTCTGTGATATCATCCTTTAGATGCACTTCTGGCACTCGTGTCAGTGGTCTCCGTGCTCCTCTGAAAGATGTTCAAAACACTTCTGATAATAGGTATGTTTTTCTGCGAAATTGGAATTTCGTATCAACATCATGATTTATGACATGCTTATCTTAATTCACAGGCCAAAAACTGTGGACTTTGGACAATATGCATATGTGCCAAAACAAACAAAGACTAGAAGAATAGCTCCCGGGAATTAATTCGAGTTGCTTAAGGGGAGCTTTACTAGATTGAGGTTTATATCATCCTTTGAACACCAATCTGCCCCAGACAGGACCTGCATTGAGTTAATTTTTCTTTGGAAGCTGTAAATTGTATTCTTGGTGTAACCATCCATTGGCTTGGGGATTAGTTTTCTTGTTTTCTTCATTTAATACCACACCTTGTATAAAACATGGTTCAAGAGCATTATTAAACTGTTCAAGCTTTGGTTAGGCGGCCATTCTAACAATTTGTATGTCCCCATGTTTTTTATTCTCATTTATTGATATCAATTGAAGAATAGAGCCGTGGATTTTTTTTTCCTCCAGTAGTATTAATATATATGTACATCAGTACATATTACCAAACTAAATTTGTGTTTTTATATCATTTTTTATTTTATGAAACTAGTATATTACCATATTTATGTAAGTATATGTTTATGGAATTATAATTAGTTCTTTAAATTATATTTATTAAGGTCTTATTAATGTGGTTTCTATACTTGTTTGCACTTTGTTAATTTAACCTTGTATGTTAAAATTGTAAGTTTTAGACTCGAGAACAAATTTAGTGTTTTCATTGACACTGTTACTCACGTAGTTATGATGTTAAGATTGCTACAGAAAAAGTTTAGCTGTGTAAAATTACAAGAAATTTCTTTTATCATAAAAACTTTTTTTATTAGTGTTGTAACAGTCAAAGTTAATTGAGATAGAAAATCATTGACGACAAAAATTAAAACGCATTCAATTTGCTTGTTCAAGGAAAAAACTTGTAATTTTTACGTACGGGGTCAAAACAACAAAGTACAGAAGTATATTAAGGATCAAGCTGTAAAAAAAAGTATAAGGATCACATTAATAATTAAATCTTGTTACTTTAATATATTTATAACGTTATCAGTTTTGAATTAATATAAAATTTGTCTGCATTATGTAAAATGAAATATATTTATCAATTTTATAAAACAAAAAACTGAAAATTAGTCTAATTAAATCCACTTTAAAATTCAATTAGATTTGGTTTAAAATTAAATTAATTAGATGATAAAATAAAATTTAAAAAATAATTTTTTTTTCTCTCATTGAGGTGGCTTTGAACTTTATAAAATGCAAATTCAATTTTGACCATCAGAATGTCAAAGCCAATGATGAGCTGCTGATATTGCGCTCTACTTTAATTTGTGTAAAAGCAATTTGCAATTATGTAGAAAATTTGTGCGTATATATTCCACGTACAAGTATGTATTTTTTTAGCAAAATCAAGTTTAGGATTTCAAACCTAGGTTTGAGAGATCCAAACATGCTAAAAGTACCGTTGCCAATTTGTGAATTCATTCAAATCACAGGGAAAATGTAATGTTTCCTAGATACAAATATTGGTCAAGTTTATGGCTAGCAATGAGACATATAGGGCATTGCAGAATCAATTTATATGAATAGACACTTCACCAAGTAAAAACAAAATATAACTATAAGACATTGAGTTTATGTTTTTGGTGATGAAGAATGTTCTGCCAAGTCACTCAAGAGGTTTACAACATCATCTGAGCTTTTAAGAAGGTAGCGTGCACTTGATCTTTTTCGTCCAACAGCACAAGAGAAGTAATTATCACCTTTTAGATCAAGCACTGAGGAACCTTCATGCACTGCTATTCTATCACGATATGATGGTTTCCAGTGATCAATCTCTCTCTTTTCTATGTTTGACAGCGAACGTTGTTTCTTGTAAGATGCCTTAGAAGATGCTGTTTTGTTGGATGTAAATTTTGGCAGAGATGATGGCCTGTAAGAGTTGGATTTTGATAGCATGGCTCTTGCTACTGGAGATGATTCAGAAGGGAGCTCTGGCTCAAAAAATTTATACACATCTTCATCCTGAAATAGTTCATTTCCAACCATTATTTGTCTTGATCATTATAGTAGGCTTAGATATGATATTTTGTTCTAATGTTGATCAATCTAAAATCATTATTCCTTTAGAATTTCATTCTAGTCCTTAGGTGATGGGAATTGAGATCCAAGTTAGTTAAGAAAGGTTTCATTGCTGGATTGGAGATAGTTAATTATTAGGAGGACTACATGTGATAAAAAAATGATTTTGTATTACCAAATCTATTAGAAATTAGTTCTGTATTAGAATCTGCATGCATAGAAAGGCCACTATATTTGGTAGTTCTGATATGCATAGAAAATAACTACTAGTAGCTATGTATTAAGAGTAGGGATAAAGGTTAGACAAGATCAAACTTTGAATATATAGATTGGGTCTGCTTTACAAAATTAAAGCCTAAATTTGACTTATTATTTATCATATACTTTTTTTATAGGCCTGTCATGACCTTTTTGAAAGTTTGACCTTACTTATTAGCTTATTTAAAAACCTATTTAAATTATTAATGTTAATTAAGATAATAAACTTAATTTTTAAAAATTTTAAAAATTATTTTTAAAATATACTTTACTCAATATTATTAAAATTTAAATTTTAAAAGAAATATAGGAAAAAAATTGAATCATTTTCTATTAAAGGAACAATTCATATGTAATCATATATGTTGATGTACACTCATTCATAGGTCATAAGTTTATAAATCTATAATGAAAAAGATAATTGTATAATTTTTTTTTAAAATATTAATATTTATTTTTATTTTATAAATTTATTTGTTTATTTATATATTTTTACTAATATATATATATATATATATATATATATATATATTATTTTTTTATTATATTATATAAATAAATAAATTGATCTATTAAACTTTTCTATAAGCCTAAACTTAGCCTTTTTATATAAATAGACTTTTTTAAAAGCTTAAATTTAACCTTTTTATTAACCAAGTCAGACTAGGTTAGACTTTATTATAGGTTACTGTTTAAGGTTTAACCTATTCTCATTCTTAATTAGGAATATATATTTATCCCTAATTAGAAGTATATATTTGGTAGTAAATTGTGTAAATAAGGAGAGTGTAGTTATTTATAATTTGTGGACACAAAATACTCTCTCTAGGAGATTGACTTTTGTCTTTGGGACAATAAGTATATTGTTGTATGGACAATACTATTGTTGGTGATGTTCTTTAATTAAAATTGAAAATTTACCTTTGTAATATACATTTACATTTAATATAGATCTCGTTAATATGTATATGTATAAATATTATCAAAATGAAACTCCAATTCTAATCGGAGAACAACGCGAATTATACCTGAATTTTGTCCTTGTATTGTGTGTGATTTCATTATTCAATATTATATTTTATTACCTTATCAATTAATGTTCTGTCATTAGGATAGCTACCAAACTTTGATAAAGCCACATTCTAGTCATTTTCAGTGCTATGCTGCTCTAACAATACAAAGCCACAACTAAGATTAGAAAATCAAATAAAGTGCACCCACCTTGGTTAGAAAATGACCAATGCATAGGACATAATCAATTGGTGCCTTCATGCCTTTGTTATGAACTATCTCTCCAAGGATACGATCAATAGCTGCTCCCTATACCAAAATACCAGGTAGGAGGACAAAAAAGTGTCAAGGTACTAGCATGTAGAGGAAATAAAGCTTCTGAACAGAAAATTATTGGTGAGTAGAGACTCTAGTACTAGCTAACTTAAATTTCTTATACCTTTGACACACCAACTGCGCGAACCTCAACAGATCGACCACCTTGGACAACATCAAGAGATGCATTTGATATTGGCCCTGTCCACAGATGTTGAAGCAGATCTCTTGCTTGAATCCTTCCGAACTCAACATCTAATATTAATTGCAGTCACAATAAGTTAGCAATTAACAACAGTAGGCTGAAAAGGAGATGATGTGTATCAACACAAATGTCTTATTAGAAGAAAATTAGTGGGTTGAAAAATAAAAGGAAAGATAGTAACAGAAAATTGTCACATACCTGCATACTTGTAATTCCATACTACTGAAGTCTCCCTAAGCTCAAAATGAGACCGCGGAGTTCTTTCAGTAAAGTACTCAAAAACATGCTGAAATTTAATAAAAATGAGAAAAGAATTTAGACTTGAAATTAAAGGAACATAGTATGAGAAACACTTGCATCCATGCAGCCAATCTACCTTCACGCTATCAACCCAATCCATGTTTAAATTTTCAGGCATGGTTGTCATCCAATCACTTGTAGTACGTCGCAGAAACATCCCATTTTCTGCTGCCAACCACATATTAAATTCACTGAAGTTCTGCACAAAGTAGTTGTTAGTCCAAAAGCAAATGTTGCTGAAAATCCAAAAACACATGAACTTTTCTTGATAATACTTTGTCCAGGACTGCTCGATCGCTCCCACTCAGAACAACTATTGTTGTCTTCGGATCCTCGGATAGCTTCTTTAAAGGTTCCTTCATATTTGGGTGTAATTCCAGTTCCAGTTCTCTAATTTGACCACCCCTTCCAAGGGCATCCACTGGTTCAGTCAAAGTGGCATTGAAACCCTGCAGTGCAATGTGGCAAAATGGTTTTGTTAAGTGGAAACACACAAGTCCTCGTGTGTGTTTCTCTTTAACATGTGCTGTGCACTTGTATATTGCACAAAACAGTGTGAATAATTTTGGAACAGCCCTTTATTCGGTGTTTGATGATCTAACTAACAGCTTACCATTATGATTAATCGGTTATTGGATATTGAGTAACGATCAACTGCCACTTTGTTGGGAAGAAATGGTGGAACTTGTCTTGTCCTAAGCTGAGCTTCAACAATGGTATCATTCAGTTCACTGTGTAAAAAGAAAACCTTGAGTTTAGAATAAATAATCATGAAAATCATAAGTGGCACAAACTGCCATAGAAGGTCAGGTCAAAATCTAGAGCAAAGATCAACCAATATAGATATCTCAAAGACGGAATTTCCATTTTTCCATCGATACTATTTGATCAACTACATTTTCAATCAACAACTCATCTCAAATTATTGAAATCTCGAAAGAAAAAAACCACTAAAGCTTTTTCTTCTATCTACTTTGCATTAAACATATTGGATGATATTACATAAGCATATCATAAAACACAATTTCTCAACTTCTGCTGTCATGCTAGTCCTCGTCAAAATAATGCAACAGAAAATAAGTTATTAGCAGTCTAAGGCATCAAGTTGTCATCTGTAACTGTTTCATCCTTTTCTAACTATTGCAGGTAGGATGGTTGGTTCACAAAAAAAATAGAACAAAATTGATCCAAGATGTAACCTCACAAAAGTTGCAGCCCATTCTTGTGACGTGTGAGCTTTCACATGTTTGAAATTAAACTGATGCCGTTTTTCTCTTTCATCAGCTGGCATATCCAATGCATAACCGATGGAAGCAGCAACTTCTGTGATGTTCCATGGATTTACCAAGATGGCACCAGCACCAAGAGACTGTGCTGCACCTGCAAACTGATACCAAATCAAGAATTCAAAATTATTTGAATGATACTGAAAGCTCAGCCACCTAGTAATTTTAGGAGTTGATTATGTTATAATAAAATAATTGGAGATATAAGAACTTGTTTATACTTTTAACTAAGATATTCCCAGACAAACGTTAACTTTATAAAGGATATTTTCTACAATATGATCCCACTGAAGTCCTGAACTAGAAGCCTAGTGTTAACCTTATCCTTTTCTATTTGTCACTTTATCACAAAAATTCCACTTTTTAATTTTGTATAAACACTCATGGTTGTACATTTTTCGTATATTTGACATTCGCAACATGAATATAGTAATAAAGGAAACCCAAACTTGTTTATAATTCTTAGGACTTGTAAGCTTGACCTAGTTAAGGTTAGGAAAGTCTTATTCATTAAATGAACAATACATTTGTTTTATTGAAAAAAAAAAAACTATACTGCCACACTTTGCATACAAACACCTCAACATTACCATGCTTGGTGGAATAATCATTTGAAGTTATGGTGATCTTAGTATTTCTTTTTCAAATATGAAGAGCAATCAGAGTATCCAAGAGATGGAGCCAAAATAAATAAATGAAGACATTAAAAAACTGAACTACCTCACTTAAAATGAGAACCCCCTTCTTGGATGCTTGGCACGCAACAAATTCATAGCTGACAAGATTCATTCCATCCCTTAAAGATGTAACAAGTGCTACATCTAAATAAGATGCAAGTCAGACTGGCATGTACATATCATGGATGCTGAATACTTAGTTCCATAAAACTACTTATGATGGATTTTATAATATAATATATAAAGAAGATACGCTGGACCTGTTGCATTTTCTGATTCTCTGGAATAGTTAAGGTCAAACCTTAAATGCATAAGGAGAAGAAAACCAAGAAAACATTTGTACAACAGAAGCATAAAGAAACAATTCAACTAGTAGTGCAAAAAATATAATTCACCATCAGTTGCCAAAAAACATAAATAAATAGCAATCAGTTCAATTTATTCTTACACCAAGATACAATGTGTTGTAAGCAGTGGACTTAAATCATACAGAGATATTAAAGAAAAGTGAAAGAGTTTGCAAAGATAATGAAATTTCTCTTCCAATAACACAAAAGAATGTCCTACAGCTTGAGTATTTCACCAATCAAATAACGAATTTTTTACTGGAATAATATTTTTTTAAAAAAAAATTACAAGAATGATCACTGTGCAGGATTATTTACCAAGATAGAACCATTTACTGTTCAAGCTCAGAATTCGGTTCCCCGGGAACCGAATTCTGAGCATCAAAAAGTAATTTTTTTTTGTTTTTTCAACTCAGAATTCGGTTCCCGGGGAACCGAATTCTAAGTTGGTTTTAATTTTTTTTTTTTTTTCGTGTCTGGGGCAAATGTGGGCTGATGTGGGAAGCGGAACGGCCCGTTCCAAAAGCAGAACGGGCCGTTCTGCTTAAAGAAACAGAGTGCAAATTCTGAATGTGAAATGGCCCGTTCTGCTTAAAGAATTTGCACTCTGTTTCTTTAAGCAGAACGGCCCGTTCCAAAAGCAGAACGGGCCGTTCCGCTTCCCACATCAGCCCAAATTTGCCCCATAAACGAAAAAAAAAAAAAAATTAAAACCAACTCAGAATTCGGTTCCCCGAAAACCGAATTCTGAGTTGAAAAAATAAAAAAAAATTACATTTTGATGCTCAGAATTCGGTTCCCCGGGAACCGAATTCTGAGCTTGAACAGTAAATGGTTCTATCTTGGTAAATAATCCTGCATAGTGATCATTCTTGTAATATTTTTTTAAAAAAATATTATTCCAGTAAAAAATTCTCAAATAACTAGTGAAATATGATACTGCTTGGATATAAAAAATATTATTACTTTGAACAAATAAGGACAACATTGACCAAGTCTTGTATGTTATGGGAGAAAATGAGTACCAGTTACAGCGTAGAGTGCACATAATGCATGAAAGTCAAGTGACCGGTCCTGTAATCATAGAAAGAGATGGTCCAGAAATCATTACACGGTTGACAGAATTACACTAACAAATATTAATTACTTTGCCTAAAATTTAAGCAATTTAAGATAAGGATGCATAATGAACGAGTCAAAATGCAAGGCTGGTGTGTGCAAAGAACAGTCACTGTAGGTAATTGAATATTTCCAAAAAAAGTAAAAAAAATAAAATTATAACTTTAACTTTTGAAGGAAGGGAAATAAATTTTCTGTTGACAGCATTACAAAAATAAGTGATTGTGTAATAGATAAGCTCCACATATTCTGAACAATATCAAGGTAACCTAGAAAGAATACATTGTAAGTTCCTCGGTGATTAAGATTGCAGAACAAAAGAAGATCAATTATTGAATATTTATTGTAATTTTGGCAAAGAATGTTTTATAATTTTATTTGGTTACTGTAGGTAATTTTAGGAAAACTTTGATAGAATTAAAATCCCATTAGAGTACTTTGTATATTAGGTATGTTTTCTTTACTTGTCAGTCAAGTTGTATTAAAATTTTTTGTTAAGAACACAGAAAAGATAATTTGGTAGGATAGATGTATATTATCAATCAATTGATTTACAAAAGCTTGTTAAATAGCATTACAAAGGAGGAAATAATGGCTAGAATAAAGCTAATCGTATCAATATTCAATATCAGGAAACAGAATCATATCCTATCAATAATATCAGAATTAGTAACTAATAAAACTAATCCTATCCTGATTGATTGACTGATTACAAAATTGCTTTGGAAAAAATACGATTGATAAAATGCAACTCCTCTTTTCACTTATGATTCCAAGGAGTTTCCTCATTTCCTTGGTAGATTTCATAGAATATGTCTAGTAGGTTTCTTGTTCATCTGATACAATGTTTATCCCCTTTTTTTTTATTCCATTTGCATTTCTGTCTTATATCACTTGGTCATATAAGAGACATGAAGAAATGAGATATCATGAATATGTTTGTGATAGTGATGTTGTAAAACAGCTAGCAGAGAATGCATTTAAGGACACAAATTGCGAATAACAAATTTGAATTAAGCAACTCAACCCAAATAGTTGCATTTACATCATGATCAAATGGACAGTGTATAGAACACAGACACGTTTTCTCTAACTATATAGATGATTCATAGTTCAAATCTTATACTAAAGGGGATCATCTCATATATACTAGTGATATGAGAAATTGTGTCTTCAATGAGATTCCAAATAATAGATATTTGCATCCATTCTCGTGATAAAGCAAGAAATATATGTTGTAAATGTTTAAAATACCAACCAGATGGTGTATTGGAACAGCTGTAAGTGTTCCAAATCTTCCATTGATGCGTCCTACAATCTCATGCACTTGGCTTGTAAGCTTTTGATCTGTCAAAGCATCAATTCAACAGTGTGTCCATCATGAAAAATGCCAATAACTAAAATAAGATGACAAACAAAATAAGTAAAACAACAAGAGTCTCAATCAATAGATGGAAATGCTTCAAGTGATAATTAACATGTCTAGAGAAATTCAGAAATAACATACATTCAGGAACATCTGTCCTAGTAGGTACAGCAATTTGCAGCAAGACTACTTTATCATGCCAGTGTGAATTCTCCTCAAGGAACTTTTCAAATGCCAAGATTTTCTGGGGAATTCCTTTTATCATATCAAGACGATCGACACCCAACATTACCTGTCCATTTGATAAGAAACATTAACATAAAGTTATTCAAATGATTCAAGTTTTCAGAGAAAAGTAGATGTAGAACAGAAAATAGAAGCCAAGGAATAATCTCAACTTCTCAAACTCTTGAACTAGGAATTTTTGCATATATAGCTCTTACCTTTCGGCCTCCAAATCTTTCTTTCAGTTCTTTCATGCGAGCCTGGACTTCAGGGAGTTCAAGGGCTTGAATGAATCTTTCAGAGTCAATCCCAATAGGAAACTGAAGTTTCATGCTCCCAAAAAATAAAACTTTGTCAGCATGAGAAGGAAATCAGATACTGCATACTCATTGGTTATATTTGAAGAAGAAATTCTTCAGGTGATATTCAATTCTGATAAACATACAACATATGAAGAAATTCCAGTTTTGCTGTTAGATTATAGAATAAGAAAAGGAAAACAATATATGCAGATATACCGCAGCTACACGGGTCAGCTTCCCTTGATCTTCTACTCCTTCTGGTGTGCCTTCAAGCCCAAGAATACGAGTACAAGCACTTACAAAATGCCTTGCATAATCATAGGTATGGAATCTGGGATGCAGACCAATGTAAATATTAAAATCACAGCATTAGATAAAATGTCTAGAATTCTCAAAAATCATACAACATACTTACTGCTTGAAATTTTTTACTACGAATCTGTTTGGATACAAATTTAAAAGAGTCTTTAAGAGTTTTTCTACTGAAAATGAAGAGTTTTTTAGGCTTTCAATTTTTTTTTTTAAAATTTGTATCCAAACAGACTCTAAATAGTACAATCAACAAGCAAGAATTGTAAATCTCAATGTGGAAGATAATTTTAGAGAGAGATAGGGATTTATAAGTGTGTACACATTACTCTGTTGAGTAGAATTTGCTTGTCCTAAATGCATGCTGTTGCCTATTTATCAAGGGAATTTGGCTTGTAAATGTAATACTATGATGAACATCAAGTTGTAGATGCATGAATTACTTACCCCACTAGGTCAGCTGCAAGTACAGATCTCAACAGCTCTGATCTGGATGGTAGAGTCCTATGTATTTCTGAGGAAGGAAAGGGTGTATGGAGAAACCAGCCAACTTTCATTTGGTCATTGTATTCTTTTAAACATTTTGGAAGGAACATTAGGTGGTAATCATGGCACCAAACAACATCTCCTTCCTCATAATGCTTATTTACTACATCAGCAAACATTTGGTTTGCCTTCTTATATGCATCAAATTGAGATTGGAAAGTTCGGGTGGTAGCAAGTCGGTCTTCTTGTGGAAGGCCAAGGTAATGAAATAGAGGCCATAAGATGTTGTTGCAGTAGCCATTGTAGTACTGATTAACTATCTCCTCATCAAGAAATACTGGTATACATCGCTGCATTTAAGAATGCATAATTAGGAGAACAAAATATTGAGGGTTTGTGTGTCTTTGCAAAGAGAAGACAATATATCTTCATGCTTGTGAATTATCAATTTGATACATAAAGCAAAGAAGACTCGATACCATTTCAGCTAAAGCTGTAGTCAATGCTTTCTTTCCAACATCATCAGGCACATTCACACCGGCCCATCCAATCCATCTAGTATCAAACTCCTTTACACCTTCAACAGAAACAAGAAACTTAATCCATTTCTACAAGTAATGGATTATTATTAGAATGGTGTGTAGATAACTATCATTGTCGTGGTTGTGACCTCTATGAGATCATCAACAAAGGTAACTAATTAGCATAGCTGAGTCTCAAACTTACAAGAGATGTATGAATCAGAAACAAACTAACAAATCACACCAAAATGAAAACAAATTAATGCAAGGTGACAAACTTTTTCTTGCCTAGAAGTGCACTGACTAGCCCGCCTACACTGATTTCAAGGTGATATGAGTCCACACCCTCCCTAACCGCAGACACAGGCAACCTGTTAGCTACCACCAACAAACGTTGTTTGCTTGGTCTCTCATCTGTAAAAAATCTTGCATCCGCATTCGTTTCTGTGGCCTCTTCCTCATTATGAACACCCAAATTTTCATTCTCACTTATGCATGAATCACCATAAAATTGTTCTCCCTCTTTGTTGCCATCTTTTGCTTCCTCAGTTGTTTGAGTATACTTGAAGGATTTCCTTAGCTCTCTTTCCCTCAGAAGCCTTTCCAATCTAGACCTTGGTGTTAAAGGGATGCAGCTATAATTGTTCCCTGGCATACGCTTGGCCTGAAATTTTACATGTTCAAGTCTTTTCACTTATTTCATTTCTATAAAGACAGCATTCTCACTCAAAAGGTAATGTTATATTTCCTACCTCCAAATATTCAACAATTGATAGTGCTCAATCACATTTTCAAACAAACACAGGAAGAGTTGCACACTCCAATCAATTTGTTAAGAGTTTTGTTTTCCAAGTTTAAGTCACATTCCTATCACTTAACAAATGGGAAATTGCACTCAGACTCAATAGAACTAACAATCATGCTTTGATCCACGTATTGTAATGTCATTAGTCATTGTTGAATGTTTCCATGGATTTAAAACAACCTTTCTATTTGACAATGAAATAAATCTTACTGATGATATGCTTTATGCTTATTGGTTACAAGCCAAGCATGTAAAGTAACCAACCATCAGGCATAGATATAATTGCAATGTTTTTAAACGCATTAGAAAAAATAACAGACAAGGGTTAGAAAAGTAGGTCTTTTGATACCTGAAATTGAATCGTGAAACAAAATATTGAAATATATTTAAAATTCATAACAATTCAATGACGACCAATACAAAGAATAAAATTAACATACGCAGAACAACTTTTACAGAGTCATTGAAATGAAAAGATAAGGGGGGAAAATATCCAACAACAATTCATTTACATTACTTGATAAAATGACACCATGCAACACGAGCAAGTGAATCTATATACCTACTTGAGACATTGTTTTGTTAAAAGTTGTGAAGGGCAAAAGAGGCTCATCACAGGGAGGTGTAACCTGATGATTAGCAGAATGCAGATCTCTTGAGATGATTTCACTTCACATTAGTATCCACAACTCCACATTGTTCAACATTTCGTGGTTTTGTTGAAGAGATAAAAACGGTGTTGGCCATGATGGAACGAGGAAGATTATCCATATAATAACGAGATAAAAGGCTTGGATGATGCAATTGGCTTGAAATTAAAGAGCAATTATTTGAAAAAACGCAATAAAGAGTATGATCTACTCATTCTCGTCCAATCAAAGACTAGCCATGCATGAAAATACATTTTATTAAAATTGGAGAATGATTTTTGAACATCAACGTTGGATAATAAAAAGTTTTTCCTTGTTTTGGGGGGTTTATTTTGAAGATGCGTGTATATGAAAAAGATAAATATGTAAGAGATAGGGATAATTTAATGCAATATTAATACCATATAATTTTTTTTGATGTTCAGATAGCAATATAAATGATTAAAATTGAAGTTAACATTACATTCACGTAGGATTTTAACAAAATGTTAGCCCATACTTGCTCAAACATGAGACTGTGTACCCCAGAAAGATTTGATTTGTTTTTTTGGTTTTATTTTCCTCTTTTCTTGGCCTAACTCTAGGGAATTTTATGAACAGTAATTTCTGTATCGGCTACAAATATGCATTAGTTTTTTCTTTCTTAAAATAGGCCACTGTGGTCAACTCAAGAGTTTGAACTTTGAAGCAGTTAGAAATGCAATTTAAATTTGCTATAACTTATTTTTAATTATGGCTGTGATTTATTACTATATTTAAATTAAAAAATATATATATAGAACCTTCTATTGTTTCCCAATCAAGCAACTTGTAACTCCATGTACATATGCACATCAAGTTTGAAGCCTCCAAATCCCTTAAGCACGTGTTATTCTTTGGTTTGTTGTTTTCCACATCCAATTAATACATGTTGTCGTTGAACTGTTTCCTCTTTGGATGTTAATATTTCAAGACATCTATTGCTTTTTTTTTTCTTCTTCTTTCTTCCTTCATAGTTATACACTATATTTTTGCTATAAAAAGAAAGATTTATTTTGTTTTATTCTCATTTTTTTAGTGAGTTTCTTGTTTAATCACTTTGATCATCCTTGTATCAAGAAGAAGAATCATGGATGATCAAGTGATTAGCCATGACACTTGCTCTTTTTTTTTTATTATAAATTTTTTTATGTATTTATTTATTTATTATTATTAGTTAAAATATGCTCTACTTCTCATGGAATGACCCTTGTTTCGTTTGATTTCCAACTATTATGTGAAGATATCTTAGTAAGGATGATCAAAGTGATTAGTTTGCTTGCAACTCCAAATTCTCCTTTCCTCGCTAGAGTTGGTGATGTAGATTAAGAAAAGTCTTTTAAGAGGATGAAGAAAAGGTTAAGTAGAGGAAGAGACTAATTGGGCTAGGATGCCCAGTAGTTAGGGCAGGTTCAATAATATTGAAGTTTACTCGTATGTTATTTTGTTATTTCAATTTTCTTGTTCACTACATTTGTGTCACTGATATATTTGTTTAAAACTTGAGTTGTTTTTTTTTCCTTCTTTCCTAACTCTCTTTTTTTCCTCTTCTAAAACTCTTTATTCTAAGATAACCACAACTCGAGGACGATCCAAAACATTAATGACTCTTAATTAGGACACGTCAATTGGTTTGTGGACATTTTCATCTCTTGATGGGTCTTTGATTAGGCTCTTCAATTTTGGGTGAAAATTACATTAATGATCACAGGATAATCTAAGTATTTATGTATACTAATATTTTAGTATGAATAATATATATGTTAAATATTTATTATATGTAACTAAATTTTATAATAAATCATGTATAAAAATAAATATTATATTTGAATATACAAATCATGATTACAATTTTAAATAAATAGATATTTTTAAATATATAAATTATATTTTAGATTTATATTAAATAATTTATATTGTAATATAATATTTCTATTTATCAATAATTGTTTTTAAAAATATTAAAAATTAATTCATAAATAATTATATAAATAAAAATTGAATTAGATAAAAAAAATTAAAAACTCTTAATTTTATTGAAAAAGAATTCCTAAAAAATTCCGACACAATATATAGATTTATATTTAATATATAAAAATTGATTATTTCAACTTCCTTTACTAACTCCGTAGTTATCACTTTCAAAGTTTTCATAATTCATAGTAGAAATAAGGAGTCCTTTTATAATTCATAATTCATAATTAAAGTAACTTAGTTTTTGTTTAGTTCAACGTACCTTTAATTTATAGATCCTAGCACTCCGGAATGGAATACAATCTCCTACTCTTGATGTTTTCTCTTACTGTATAATTAGAATATTTTAGATTTGATTTAGTAAATTCTTTACAAAAACTTACACATTCATGATCTTTCGTATACTAATTTAAATTGGAATTTACTATATGTTCCTTTTTATGAATTCGATATTCGAAAATTTGGGATTCTATTCCTATAGGTTTTTAAAATATATAACATATAATTAATTAGGAAAGAATAATAATGATTTTTTCTTCTTATTGGCATCCCTCAAATTGATACATCCAATCAATTCGTATCAATTTGCAAATAAAAAATTAAGGATAATTGTGATGACTTTCGAATTATGCAATGTTCCTAATACTTTCACACTCTCAAATCATCTTCAACAATAAAACACAAATAGGTTAGATGTAATAAATAAATATGCATTATTTTTTATTATCTAATATGATATGTAGTTATCAAATATTGATATCTTATACAATTCTTTTAAAAAAAATATTTTTGAAAAAAAATTAACAAATAAAATTTCTTTTATTTTGATTTTAAAAAATTATATTGAACTTATTTTAGAAAATGTGTTGAAAATAAAAATAAATTGAGAATTTTAAAATAACCATCTCTTGGTTTACTTTCATTGTGAAATATAATATTGTTAGATTATTTTCTTGCTATTTAAGAACTTTGTAGTTGGAAGGAATCATACCTTTTTTTAACCTAAAGATATAATAATTTAATTCAAGCTAAATTTTTTAATGACTTTTAAGCTCTTAAGCTAGTCTTACATTTGTAGAGTAACCTTTACTTGTGTAACATTCTCTATCTCACATACCATATCTAATACAATAAGTAAAATTGAATCATAAGAAATCTATGGTTAATGAAAATCATGTTGTCTAACAAGAGAGCATCACATTTTAACTATATCAATAACTAACAAAAGTCTAATATAATGGAAATAACAATTGTCCTAAAAACATAACAAAAGAAACCAAATCCTAGTTAAGCCTAGATGTTGGATCCTAGCAAAGCAAAATCCCAAAAGCAAAAGTTAGGCCTCATTGCCAACATATCATCAACATTATGATGAATCTTACCAGCAACAACATCCAAGTAAAACAAATGCAAAAAATAGAGTGGGAGAAACATCTCACTCTAACTCTAACTCACGACGTAGAATATAATTGGATAGTCAAATACACACGACAATATATAGTAAGAAACTAAATCATGGTAGTAACATGGTAATAATGCAATTTATCATAAAATGGCAAGATTCAATATAATTGATAATACAATATATTTCTTCATAAACATCACGAATTCAACACATAGATTCATTTACACGTATGATGCAATGGACACAAATTACAAAATGTTTATGCATATGATGCCAATAAAATCAAACAGTGGTGTATTACCATAAGACAACACACAAAGTGGCCTAGGACATTATTTTGGGTCACACCCTCATCGCACTCTATACTAAGAGGACATACAATCAGAATCTTGTCGGACACCTGTATTGCCCAAGTTCTGCCCCATGCACATAATGGGCAAGATTGGAAATTCCTAAATCTAACTATCCTCGAGGACTGATCCCCAAATTTTTACACAAGGAGACTTTCCTAGTGATATATTCCATATCATACTCATCCAAAATAAGATGCACATGATGCATGTTAAACAAGACTTAATACATTATCATATTATCGCATTACACATCCACAATTGCACATCAATTTCTTTCATATCATATTCACTAGACTAAGCCTCACATAAACTTATCATCACATGAAGATACTAAATGCAACACATCATTCAATTCATTTATGATTCTTTATCATATCATTAACATACTCACTCACAACAACTAAGCATTATCAATATGTAGCACAAAATTCCAATCATTAACATCTAGTGAACACAAACAAAGAAAATACAACCTGTAGAACGGTGCTCGGCAGCACGCATCTTGCACCCGACATAGAACCTTTAGAGAACAATGTTGCTCTTGGGCTGAACTGCACCTAGTGTGAGCAAACTCACATTCAACAAAAACATCACAAGGAGTCCCTTGAAGCTTTAGCGCCTGGCGTGGACCGTCCCACGTCCTTCATGAACGACCCTGGAAGCAATTTTTGCTCTCGGCCTCACCGACGCTCGACAAGTCCAAGGTGGCACTCGACATTGTATCAAAGAACACAAGCCTCGTATAAAATGTAAGTCCCAAAACATAAGCATCATTCACCAAATTTCGATCACAATTGGTGAAAGCCAAGATTACATACATTATTAAGAGGCAAAAATTACTTATATTATTTTATACTCATACCATCTCCTCAAAAATTACCCAATGCATTCCTCTAAGATTCTCATAGAAACTCATGAGCAAGCCAGGATTCACAAAATTAATATAAAATACGAAATTAAACACATATACATGTTAATATTATCAAATAGAATGTTGAAGAATCACAAATTGAGAGTTTCTCTCTTCATATAACATGCAACAAAAAAGAGATTATGAGTCAATCTCATTACCCATCATATACCCTACGCCTAGAACAATACTACTCACTCTCCTTACCTTGGTGAATGCTATACAAAGGACATGAATCTTCGAGGTGATCTCTCATGAACTTTAGTTCTTCTAACCCTTCATAGCATAAATGTACAATGAACAAAATGTGAGAAGTGTAAAATGAAAAAACTGATCCAAATTCCCTCTTAAAAATTAACTCCTCCCTATCCCAATAAGTTAAAACACTAAGCCCAAGTTACACATCCCTTCCCTCAAATAATAAAATAAACTAATTAATTATAAAATGAAAAAACTCAAGATGTTACAACTTGGGAGTAATTGATGTGGAGCCTAAGATAAATGTTGCTCGTACTACAACAATCAACTGCCTAAGACATATGTTATAGCGACCCTACATAATTTTGACACCTGCCTAGAAGACTTAAATAAATCGAGGTAGAATTAAACAAAGCTTATGGACTCCATAAAGTTAACATACTTCACACCTAACGCTTAATTTCTTGCTACCTAGTGCCCATCTAATGGTGTGATACAAGGTGAGTCTTGGTGTATCATAATGATGTCAGGGGATTATACAATGTGTTTCATTTTATACTATGCCTTGTGATGAGAGTTTTTCGATTGTGTCAACTAAGAATAACAAAACAGGTCAGTCTGCTTTGTTTGGCCTGTTCCACCTTCAATTCACCAAAAATAGGCTGTAATAAGTGTTGGTTGAAGCCCTCGCTTATCCCATCATATTTTTGAACAAAAAATCATCTTAAACATTCCATAAACATTATTACAACTACTGATAGTAAATATTACAAGTTCTACCTTTTTAATTAAGTTTGTGAAAGTTATATATGATATATAAAGTTGTTGCAGTCTAACCCAAAAGAAAATTCATAGCTAATTTCTTTCATTGGAAAATTAAAAAAATCAACAATACAAAATGTAATAGATAATAGTTCAACACTTCAACCAATACAAAATAATTGTACTTCTTCAAAAACCCAAAATGTTAATTATAATAGTCTTCAATAATAATTAATTAATCTATCAAATGACCAAAGTATAACACATCACATAATTACAAATTAGTCTTGATATCTTAAATCACACAAAGTGATTATATATAAATGAAGCTAAAATGTCATTGTTAGAATGGATTTTGAGAGGTCCAACCTAAAAATAAAGTGATTGAAAAATTATATTGAGTAGAGTTAAATATTTATTTTACTATCTTAAAATAATAGGATGATGACACTTGTACCATCATTCTCAATACTATTAAATTATAAATAATATGTCTTTAATTACCTTATGAGATATCAATGAAAAATCTGAATGTTATTTCTAATGTAATTTTTATCTTCTTCATAGTACTAATAGTAGCTATAGAATATTTTATAATAGTGTACCATTTAGCTCCCTGCTGTCATCATCTTTCATTTTAAGAACATTAGATGCACCTTCAAAGAAGCACCATAAATCAAAAATAATATTTAAAAATTAAATTGATTACGGGACAACTCGCTCTGTCGCCTCATCATTTGGCTTGATATGGATTGACAAGCTAAGTAGAGCAAGCCAAGTGAACTGGAGCCTTTCGGTCAATTTTTGTAGGCCAACTACAACTCACTTTGTCAACCGTAGTATCAACCATGCATGTTGATAATTGTTGGTATAGTGTTTAGGGTCTTGTTTGTAGCAGAAGGTATTATGCTACCATAAAATCAGCAGTGAATATAATGTGAATTATACGATAACAAATCAAGTTCTTTTAGATATGTAATACTGACACAATCACTATATATCCTATTATTGTTCAAAATATACTGATCAATTACACATAAATGGTAATTTTTTACAAATTAATGAATGCTTCAATCACAAATAAATTCATGATTTTCACAAATAGATGTGCAGGAGAGCATGGCGATGATGGAACTGTCATAGTATTCTCAAACAGACAGCGTGCATGACAAAAGTCCTATCCTAGCAATTACATATCAATAACAGTCCCTGCTGCATGCATGCATGCTACTTTATCAAAATCGAGATGTATAAGTCAACTAGTCACTCATTGGCTGAATATTACGGTCAAAGGTTAATAGGTTATGGTAGTGTTATTCATTAGTAGTAACTTTTGCCATTACCATTGACATTGCCATTCAAAAAGAAAGACATAATGCAAGTCTGTAATGTATTGCCAGTTTTCTATGGACCATGATAGAACAACACGTGGTTGAAATCTTCAAAAGTCAAAAAAACATTGAAGACGAGGATTTGGGACCTACCTCGTAAGTCGTAAGCCATTGTCCATTATGTGGACCATGCGTGTATCACAGCCTAGCAATACCATTCTTCCACAAAACCTTAGTACAACACATTTCCCCTCCACAATGCCTCATGATTAATTACACCCATGTGGTGGGTGATATATACACTGATTACCCAACAAAATGAAATTACCAAAACATTCATATTAATTACTACCTATTAGCTAGAAACTTCTTATCATTTTTGGACACAAATATATAATATTTCAATTTCTTTTAGTTAAAAATGAAAAAAGAAGAGTCAATTTGCGTTAATTATATGTTTAAATACAAATAATATGTGATGTAAATAACAATTCAAGTTTTAAGTAAGGTTTAATATAAATAATAGACAATAAAATTATTTAAATTTATTGTCTGATCGAATGAGTATAATTTCTGGTCATATACATATATGTATATGAAAAGGATTTTATTAAAATAATAAAATTTATTTTAATAAATTTTGAACTTTAAGGAGAATTTGTCTCCATCTATTGATTAATTTACAATGTTAATATATTATGTATTTGTTGTATCGAGATATATTTATTAAGTGAAAAATTATTATATCTCATTGTTTATTAGGATATTTTACATACATAACTTTATAATAATATGATATTGTTTACTTTAAATTTATATCCTATCTTTATTTTTAGTCATTATCTAAAAATTTTCTGATTAATGAATTATATATATGATTTATAAACTTTTATTTCATTTCTTGTTTTTATATATATGAGAGATTTGTGTTTTACTGTGTAGTCTCTATGTTTTGTTTTCATTTCATCTATGTAATTAACAAAAAATAAATAAATTAGTCTCCATCTATGATTGAGGTAAAAAAAAAACTCAAGTTTTTAATATAAATTTACAAATAGGTAACACCTACTTGATTATTAAAATGTCATTTTTAATCTGTCTTTTTTACATTTAAAAAAAAATGAAGGAACCGTATCTTATTCGAATGATCTTAATTATGATTTGAAACAAAGGGAAAATGAAATGATTACACAAAGGCAGATGGATTAATTATTTATGAAACAATTGAGACACCATGTATGTAATAATCACATGCTAATTAATGAGTACTATTCGTTGTGGTGATTCGACTTCAAGATTCACAGCCATAACTCTTTTAGCTTTGAGACAAAATTTAAATACTTTTAAGTGAAAAAGAGGATGACTTTTTTTTCAAATGTAGAAAATTCTCAAAGAGGATGACTTTTTTCTTCTTCTGATTTCACACTGTATAAAGAAATTTCTGCTCTTGATGAAATAACGAACTGAGGAATAAGCCAAACGTAATGCAAATTGCATGATGCTTTAAATTCAATGACAAAACTCCAAGCATCTTAGCTGCATCATACGTTTTCCTGCGATATATAGTAATTAGTATTCTTTACTCTCTCCATTTTTTTATTTGACGTTTAAGGTTATGTACAAGAATTAAGAAAATGATTGATATTTTAGTTTTTTAAAATATTTATTATTTATTTTCCTGTTATACCCTTTAGGTGGTTGAAGAATAAAGTACATTAAAAAATGAATAAACATATTATTCAGTAAATATACATTAATTATCAAGGGTAAAAATGAAAAATAAAATTAATAAGTCATTTGTTTTAAAAAAGTGACAATGAAAAAATAACAAAAAAATAAGAGTTAATCATCCATACACTGCTGGTGTAAAGTTTTTTTACACTGGCAACCAATCATATCTTTTAAATTATTTTATTTTATTTTTATTTCATTAAATAAGCAACTGACATGACACTATTAAAAGATATAACTGGTTGTCAGTGTAAAAAAACTTTACACTAACAGTTTACAAGTGATTAACTCAAAAAATAATGCCAAAATGATTATAAAAAAAAATGGAGGAGTATGTCTCTCTCTCGATCATTTTGCTGTTTTAATGTCTCCCTTTTTTAACTATATCCAAGATGGTTTATGGAAGCTATAATTGTAGAAAATCATACATTCAGCCAATGAATTTAAATAAATTTAAAACACATAAATAGAACCATCTTTTTTAAAAATTATATGAACAGTTAAAATTATAAAAATTAATAACCTAAACTTAATTACGAGTTATTTATATCTTAGACAATTCTAAATTAATTTGAAAAGATGCAAAGCTTTCTCATCTATTCTTTTATATATATATATATATATATATATATATATATATATATATATATATATATATATATATATATATATATATATATATATATATATATATATATATATAAAGAGGGATTCATTTAGGGTAGAAGTAAGTCTACTTATACTTACTTCGTTTAATAACTCATGTTCTATATCAAATTTTAACGATCCAACCGTTGAATTTAAAGTTCTTAATACATAAATTAAATCTGTTAATTTTAAAAAAATTTGAAAATCATTTAATACTTCATTTCATTAATTTTAAATCAATGTATAAAATAATTTTATGATTATCCGTCAATTTGAATTAATGAAATGATGTATAAAATAATTTTTAAATTTTTTAAAAATTTATAGACTTGATTTATGTATTAAGAATTTTAAATTTAACGGTTAGATCGTTAAAATTTGATGAAAAACATGAGTTATTGAATAAAGTAAGTTTAAGTAAACTTACTTTTAGAATAATTAGATCCTTTATATATATATATATATATATATATATATATATATATTAATTGTAAGTTGAA
Source organism: Cajanus cajan (assembly GCF_000230855.2). Lineage (NCBI taxonomy): Eukaryota > Viridiplantae > Streptophyta > Magnoliopsida > Fabales > Fabaceae > Cajanus > Cajanus cajan. Next base: position 65,800,832 of record NC_138518.1, read on the forward strand.
GTACTTACAGAGTAAGTTAGACTCCCATAAATTTTATATTTTTATTCTTCTCTTTCTTCATTATATAATTAATGATTTTCAAACACAACATATGAGAGTGAAATCCTTTATATTTTATAACTTTTTAAATTAAATTATTGTTATTATGAATATATAATTGTATTTAAATTAAATTATATTTATTTTTACTCTAAATCATAGTAATTATTATTTTTAAATTTAAAATAATTATCTTTATTATTAGTTAAATTAAAATAATCAATGTAAAAAAGATTTATTAAATTAGGAATCCACCAAAATTTATAATGTTTTTTGAACATTTTTCCAACGGGTAGAGTTGGTCTTCAGAAGCCATATATAGCTAAGGTAAACTAGAGATAGAGTATCATAAATGTTAGTCGGTTGAAGAATTTAATGAGTTTGTCTAAAGTCATGCATACTGAGTAACGTGCTTTGTTTTGAGCACTCAATCCTCCATTATTATTATTATGCATTTAAAGCAAAAAGTCCACATTCACTTTCTTCATGGATTGATGAACATTGCAAGTTGTCGATGAGGTTTGCCTAGGACTAGGGGTTAGATAGAGTAGCTTTATGGATATATTCTATTTCATTGCCATTGGAACCAAATCTGCAACCCGTGATCTAGATCCATATCGAAGGGTGAAAAACCTACTACTACTAATCATCAATTATCTTCCTACACTTTATTTTTTAACTACTACTAGTATTATTATTATTTTTTAAAAGTATCTTTAGTCTCTCAAATATGGTGCAACTTTTGTTATGATTTTTTAAATTTAAAATTGTTTAGTTTTTGTAATTTTAAAAAAATTATTGTACATTCTCAAGATTACACATGTAACATTAATAAGAGAGACAAATATATACAACACTAGCTAACTTTATAATATGATAATTGATAGACAGGTGTTCTGTATCAGATTCACTAGATGTGAGTTTTGTTTGGGAGATGTATTATTACAATAGGCCAAAATATATTTTTTTCCTTCTCAACTTACATAAACTAAAAAAAATATATATAAATTTGAAAACAAAAGTAATTAAATATATTTTGTACTTCTATTTAAGAAACAAAAATATATTTAAGTTTTTTTTTTTGTGGTTTAAGACAAAACTGTTATAGTAATAAAACAATTACTAATCACTCACTACAATAAAGTTATTTTGTAATGACATAATATTTTTTATTAAAATTATTTTTTATCTACATTATAAATATAATATATGTTAATATATAGTTAAAAAATATAGAAATAGACTATAATAACATATAATATATATTATTAAATTTTATTTAAAATTAATACCAAAAATTTGTATAAATATAAAAGAAAAAAAAAAGAGAGAGAAAACGTTATGTATGTAATATGACAGGTGATATATATAAATGTGACAGAAACAGATATGTAAAAATGAAAAATATTAACCAGGTATTTAATTAAAAAATAAAGTCTTAAAAAATGATTGTTAAATTAAATTGATGAGTCGAAGCTAGCATCATATAAAAGCCAAAAGAGGAAGGTTCGGAGAAAAGGAGGTGCATAAAAATTGTACATGTGGCGGTGAGTCATAATCAGATTCAGATTCAGATTGATATATATTATATAGTGGTAGATACTGTTTCACAGTTAATTTGCTTCTGTTGGATAACCCTAAACTCTGAACTCAATCAGAACCACACTTATCCATAGTTTCAATTTACAATAATTCATGTTCGCTGAACCTCAATTTAGTATCTTTCAATTTGCAAAATCAATCAACAATGTGCATTCTTTTGGTATACAATAAAGAATGTGTATCGAAATTAAAGTATTACTTTTTTTTTTTAATATTTAGTTAGTTTGATTTCATCTTTTTATTATTAAAAAAATAATTTACTCTATATACAAAAAGAATAATAATAATTGTTAGTCTTAATTTTTAAAAAATATATAATATTATTTTTTTTATGTACATAACATAATAAAAAGATGACGCATAATCGTACGTGTACATCAAGTTAACAATTTAGTCTCAATTGGATGAAAACAACAACATTATATTATTTTAAAAAATGAGGAATCAAATTGATCCAATCAAAGAGAAACCAAAAAGTTAAGCAATTTAGCCTTTCATTTAATGTTTAATAAACATTTCTTCTGTTTTCTATTATAAGAAAATAAAACATACATTTTTGTATTATTTAATAATATATATTTTTTAAAAAATAAATGTATGACTTTTGGATTGTATTACCTTTTTTTTTTTTTTTTTTTACATTTATAATAAGAATAATTTTAAAAAATATATAAAAATAATAAAATTTAATACAAATAACCAGCTTTTTTAATATGTCTAAAATTAATTATTTTTGTTTATAACAAAAAACATGAGTAAATATTAAGATGAAAATGTTTAAACTAAAGAAACATTTATTAGTATTACACTACTTTTTATCTTTATTGTATGACTATAAATTTTAAATTGGTTTGGTCATTTTATAAAACTCAACCTATTATGTTTTGCACATTTTTCTTGTTTCAAAAATATTATTATTAAATATATTTTTGAATTCAACAAGTAAGTATAATTGATTTGATTTTTATTTTTTAATATACAAATAGTCTTATTATTTTGTTCTTAACATGCATAACCTCTTGAAATATATATTAAGTGTCTCATTAATTTAGGAGTAGTTTTGGAAAGAATTTTTTTAATACATATATATTAATCTTAACAAAAAAAAATTGAATTTTTTTAATATTGGTAAATTAATTATTTAGATTGTATAATAAAGATCAAATGTAGTAATATTTTTATATTTCAATGTAAAATTATTTAAATTATTGTAATTTATTTTATTTAATATTTTTTTCAATCTCAGAGAGCAATCCACAAATTCCACACTTCTAACGAGTTAAAATAAGGGAAAAAAAGAGTAAAATATATTTTTAATCTTTTAAAATATTTCAGGATGTTGATTTTAAACCTATGGAAATTTATTTATTTTTAAATATAAATAAATTTTAACTATTTTTATCTTATTTAATATATTTTTTTTAAATATTTATCCTTTAATTTATGCATTACACAATTTCTTTTGACACTTATAATAAGTAGTTACAAAAAATATTATGAAAGTACAAATAACTAGTTTTTTTATTAGTAGAAGGTTCAAACGATACCGTAACTTTTATTAAGTATTATACTGTTCAATAATTTTATATTAAATGTGAATTTTATAAATTTAACCATTAGATTGAAAGTTATAATAAAATTAACATTTAATATAAAATTATTGAACAATATAATACTTAGTAAAAATTATACCTATATTATTTAAATTCTCCTTTTTTTTTTAATATATGTAAACTTATTTTTTTTGTTTAAGATAAAAAATAGAGAGGGTAGAGAGACAAAAATAAATGTTACATATTTAATTTAAAAGAAAAAAAATATTAGTAATATATTTAGAAACATTAATACTGCAAAGTGGAAACCTCCGTTGAAGTCTGAAGATAAACCCATTCATTCAAACAAACAAGAACATGTGCATGTTATTTCATCTCTGTCGTTTCAATTACTCTTTGGTTACTTGACAGTATTCATTTATAAATCTCTTGCCATCCATCATGAGTCATGACCAATTAATATGAGATGACTAGGATCATGTGCAAGGCATCTATTCTGCCAAAATCAAATACCAACATCTCACTTAATTTGTTGATTTAATATTCGGTCCAGAGTAATTTCAGTTTGCTGCTTGATATGCACCAACAAAATTGTATATTTTCTTTAATTTTAAATTTTTTCTTTTAATTAATTTTTTTTTTTGAGAATTCAAGTTTAAAATTTAGTGTAAGTATTTAAATTGACCATTGATATTAAAGAATCTTGACTTTTCTCTCTCTCTCTCTTTATTTATCTATATATATAGATATATATAAGGAGCATATCAAGTAAGAGAAAATTTATTATGAAAGATGAGAGAGTTAAAATATAACCCTTAGATTAATTTCCTCTCACTTGATTAAACTCCAAATTTTCTCTCACTTGATTAATCTAAGAGTTATATTTTAATCCTCTCATCTCTCATAATCTCTCTCACTTAATATGCTTCCTATATATATATATTCTTTTGATTATATAATTAGTTGACATGATATCTTTAATGCACTCTTTAATGTGGAGCATTGTACAGTGTGAATTTCCTTAGGATAGACATTTGGACACCATATTGGAATTTGAATTTTGGATTAAGTTAAACATGAAACGTTAACTCAAGCAATGAGAGTTGTCTCTCAATTTACTACTAGTAATTTATTTACAATTATGATACATGTGTACACATAAAAAATTACAACAACTTATACAATACTCTTTCCGTTTTTTATTCATAGTTGTTTGAGGTTTTGCACGAGACTTAAGAAAATGGTTGATATTTTAGTTTTCAAAAATATTTATTACTTACTTTTCTATTCTACCCTCTATTATTTTATAGTATTTCGTTGGAAACATATTGTCCTTTTAAATGTAACATTAACTTCACATAGGTGATTAAAGAAAAAATAGGTAGACATTAGAAATAAATAGACACATTGTTCAATAAACATACATTAATTATCAAGGGTAAAAATGAGAAAAAAAATTAATAAGTCATTGATTTTAATAAAATAACAATGAAAAAAAAATGACAAATTCTGACAAAACGACTATGAATAAAAAACGGAGGGAGTAGTACTATTTTTTGTGTTCATTTTTCTTTGTCGCTTCATTTATTATAATTATTAATGATAGAGAGAGATAGATACAAAATGATGTTATACAAATGGATGTATAATTTTGTTGTACATGTATTATTATTCTTTTGTTTATATTACTACTAGTTGGTTTAAAATATCTTACAAATGTAAATATATAAATACTTAGTTATATAAATAAAAATTTATCTTGTGTATTGTATATGTTAAATTACTTGTAATTAAAATTTTGACTCAATGGTTGTAAGACTTACTTGAGACATGAGATGATTGATAATCCTTATCAACTTTAAGACGTGTCTATAAAAAAAACTTACTTGTTATATAAAATATTCATAAGTTTTATCATATATCATTCCCCAACTTTTTTTTCTAGTCATGTAGAACTACTTTGTTCCTCGTACTAATCTTACCCATAACTAACATAAATAAGATTATACTTTCACTAGTAGAAAATAAGTATATTACGTCACCCCTTTTACGTCGGAAATACGAAAATCCGACGTAAAAAAAATGCGGTGGCATTTTTGTAATTTTTGCGAACTTTTTTACGTCGCACCTGGTAAGGTCCGACGTAAAAAGTCCAATCTACGTCGCACCTTCCCAGGTGCGACGTAAAAAGTCCAATTTACGTCGCACCCTACCAGGTCCGACGTAAAAAAGACGCAAATTTGAATAAGAGAGCGCGAGGCACACCGCGCGCATTCACTTTTCATTTTTTTCTCTGTAAACCCTCTTCCTCTTCGTTGTGTAAATCCCTCCGCCTCCTACTCCTCTTCCTCTTCCTCTTCCTCTTCCTCTTCCTCTTCGTTGTGTAAGGTGTGATTTTTTTTCTATCATTCAGTCTCCGTTCATACGACAAAAACAAGCAGTTTGCGTTCATACGACTAAATGTGTATTTTGAACTTATTATGTGTGTTTCTTTATATATTTTGAGTAGGAACAACCAGTGGCTGAAGCCAAGCCTGAGGAGAACAGAGAAGAGAAGCGATTCTGGGAAGAAAAGCGATTTCTGGGAGGAAAACGCAGAAGAAAAGCGATTTCTGGGAAGCAGAACGGGCCGTTCTGCAAGGAGAACGGCCCGTTCTGCAAGGAGAACGGCTCGTTCTCCAAGCAGTATGGGCCGTTCTCCAAACAGAATGCCCCGTTCTGCAAGGAGAACGAGCCGTTCTCCAAGCAGAACGGGCCGTTCTGCTGCATTCATTTTTCTTTTTTTTTTTAAAAATTTTTACGATTTTTTACGTCGGACCTGGGTATGTCCGACGTAAATTTACGTCGGTTTTTGACCCCCGACGTAAATTTTACGTCTCCCGCTTCTACGTCGGACGTTTCCCTGACGTAAAAACCCCTAAATAACCGACGTAAAAAGGGTCTTTTGTACTAGTGTTTCAATAGAAAATATTTGTAATCTGTAAAAAATTATAATTTTTTTAATATTATGCTTTAGTATATTCGACTATTTTTTAGAAATTAAAAATATATTTTAATTTTAATTTTTTTATTAATATTTTTTTCATTAAAAAATATGCAACACAATAGCATTAATTTCAAAAAAATATTATTATGGATATAAATAAAAATAGTAATTAATATTACATTACTAAAATTAAAATGAAAATTTAGCTTTTCTTTTTATACTGTTTATTAAGGAACCCTAACTTGTTTATTATAAGTGTTGTCTAAACGAATCGTATGACAATATTTATTTAAAAAATGTACCTGTATAAGGATACACCAATAGTCTTCCTGAGTTCTGAAGGCCGAACGAACGCTCCAATCCGATATGAGTGAAAGGGTTTGTACCTGCAAAAGGCACTCCAACGCTCAAGTCAGCACGGGCACAGAAATCTAGGGTAATTAATGAACAGTGACGTTACCTTTTGACCTGAGCTATTTATACTGACATTCGTGGGCCCTGGACCTTATGGGCCCTGTAAAGACTTACCGTGCTAGGTAATACTTCTTAATCAGTTAATTAACCTTTAATGGTTTATTAATGATAACTAATAGAGATGAGCCGAACCAGGTAACCGATTGGCGATCGGCCACCTGATTCGGCCTTTCGGCGACCGATAAGAAGGTGGCTAAACATCCTACCCGTACACTGCCCCCCAGCCTTGAAGGAAAACGGATTTTTCTTTAAGGGTAAAATGGAGATGGCGGTTAGGGTAAGATGAAGAGGCGCGCATTTATAACCGTTGGATCTCGAAAATCAAACGGTTATAAGTTTTCAACACTTTTAAAATTTCTCGCTTTCCTTCAAATCTATAAATAGGTTAAACTGTAGGGCCATTCGCACGCATTATTCTAATCCGAGTTGTGCTAACCCGAGCGCTTAGGAGCCGATCCGATTGTCCCTCGTGCTTTTGTGAAGAGATTGGTAAGTTTTTATTACCATGGTTGATACTTCAAGTTCCTCGACTGACAGCTCTCGGTCATCGTCCTCCATGGTGTCCTCGTCCAGTAGATCAAGCCACTCCAAATTGACTCAGTCCCCTATTGATGCCGAAATACTAGATGAAGGCAACGATTCTTCAGAAGGGACTTCTACTAGTGGAAGTGAAGAAGTCGAAGAAAAAACAACTCGGGTAGCAACCCGTCAACGATACGGCCCCTCCGATGTGCCTGGATACGAATGAGTGAATGGGGAAGTCACTTCTTATTATTCTCGGTATCAAGATACGCAGATGATTACTAATCTTCTAGATTACACAAACTGTCTGAACTTTGATACCAACGAAAATCCCTATCCGATTGGGATTCGGTCATGCCGAAATAATGCCTTTCCAAACCCTGACATGGTCTGCCTTGATCAAAGTGGTGGAAAGATGGAATCATTCTACATATATGACTGTCTTCTTCGGGATCTCAAAGTCAAATTTCCATTTGACGAGTTTACTATAGGAGTGCTGAGAGTGTTGAACGTGGCCCCTACTCAATTGCATCCTAACAGCTGGGCGCAACTACAGGGCTTCAAACACCTGTGCAAATGTCTCCATATTAAACCTTCTCCACTTCTTTTTCTATACTTCTATTCGTCCCGACCGACTATTTTGGCGAAATGGCACTCCCTAAGCCGAGTAAGCGATCGGCTTTTGTTGGATAGTTTTACTTCATCGTATAAGAATTTCAAGGCCGGATTTTTTCGAGTGACCATACGGCCGAACGGGCGACGCTTCTTTTTTGATGATGATGGGAATAGCCTATTCCCTTTATATTGGACCCGTACCCCTCGGCCATACGATGTAGTGCCGAAAAAGATGCTGACAGCCGAAGAACGAATAGACTTAAAATTATTAATGCGCCTTCCTCGGCGTTTGCCAACTAGGTCGCTTATCAATTTGATAGTGTCTCCTCGTTGGTGGGCCGACCTAATTGGTATGCTGTCTGTCCTCTCACCTTTATCATCATAATTCCTATTGATGTTTACTTAACTTTTCTTGCAGGAATCATGGCTAAGAGTGGTGCTGATGACCTGAATATTCGACATCTTCTTGCTGAAAGAGTGAAGGAGGCTCGGCAGTCGGGGGAAATCGGCACTTCGGCTGTTGCATCTTCCCCCCGTCCCAACACTGATAACCGATTGCCCCCTCCTCCGGAACGCAAAAAGAAAGGCAAAAAGGGGAAGGAAGTCGCCCGAGAACACAAGAAAAGGAAGGGTTCTGACGATCAACCGGAGCGATCCAAGAAGACTAAATCAATGCCTGAGTCTTCTCCGAATCGAACCATTATTGTGGTGCCTCCTCCATTGATGTCTCGGTCATTTCTGAGCGAGGATACTCCCTCCGAATCGGTGATTCGGTCTGATCTTGTCTCTCCATTTGGGCAAGAATTTTTATCATCTTTGGATGTGAGAACAAAGTGGAGATTATTTTGCGAGGTACAGACACGCTCTTTAGCTCTGGCTCATCACCTCGCCATGAAACCTCTCGGCGAGGTCCAAACTTTGAAACAAAATCTTGAGGAGGCCGAAAAAACTGTAGCCGAAGCAATTTCATTCAAAGAAGTGGTGACTGCCAAGAATAGGGATCTTGCTGCCGAGTTAGATGCTGTTCGGCGTGACAATGATACCCTTCGTCTGGAACTTCAAAAAATAACTAATGAGGGGCATCGCCGATTGGAGGAGGCTGAGGCTGCATATGACACCCTCAAAGAGCAAGCTAAAGAAAAAATCATTGCTCAACATGAGGCTAGATTCAAACAGGTCGTTCGTCAGGCTAAGCATTTCGGTCAATTTGAAGAAGGTTTTGAGTTTGACATGACTCAGGATTTCTATCAAGGGTCCTTGATGTCTTTTGCCGATATGCCTGAAGGAGCCGAACTGGATGATGATAATCCTAACACTGCCCCCCAAGTGGAAGATGGTGTCGAGAGCTCCGAGGAAGATACACTGGATGAGGAGAATCCTGTCCCTACTAACGATACCGAGGGAAATCCCGATACCGTTACGGGAGTTGAGTCCACCCGAACGCCGGAAGAGTAATTATTTTTCTTTTGTAATAGACATGCTTTATTTGTAATTTGAAGGCCGATAGAGCCTTCTTCTTTTGAATGAAATCGTTTTTCTTAAGCAGTTTGCCTTGAATTATTATTCGCTAATTATTAACAAATACTAAAAAGATACACTTCTTGAATTCTTACACAAAACCAGAGATATATACCAGAAACATGTTCTTTAAATAAAACCTGAACTGACTTGATTCGGCGTGTGTTTTTGATAAAACCGAACTGATATGCTTCGGTTTGGAACTCATTTTTGGTCAAACCGAACTGATACGCTTCGGCTGGTAACACTTTTTTGAATAAAACCGAACTGATATGCTTCGGTTTGTACACCTTTTTTGATAAAACCGAACTGATTTGTTTCGGTTTGAAACTCATTTTTGATAAAACCGAACTGATACGCTTCGGCTGGTAACACTTTTTTGAATAAAACCGAACTGATATGTTTCGGTTTGTACAACTTTTTTTTTTTTTTTGATAAAATCGAACTGATTTGTTTCGGTTTGGAACTCATTTTTGGTCAAACCGAACTGATAAGCTTCGGCTGGTAACACTTTTTTGAATAAAACCGAACTGATATGCTTCGGTTTGTACAACTTTTTTGATAAAACCGAACTGATATGCTTCGGTTTGGAACTCATTTTTGGTCAAACCGAACTGATACGCTTCGGCTGGTAACACTTTTTTGAATAAAACCGAACTGATATGCTTCGGTTTGTATACCTTTTTTGATAAAGCCGAACTGATACGCTTCGGCCTGTACATGTTCTTTTGATAAAACTGAACTGATATGCTTCGGTTTGTACTTTGTGGGGAAAACGTGTTACAATATACATATATATTTTTTAGGGCACATCCTTGGCCGAGTTGAATGACTCGGGAGGGAAGCCTGTTGCAAGACTTTTCAAGGCACATCCTTGGCCGAGTTGAACAATTCGGGAGGGAAACCTATTTCAAGACTTTTTAAGGCGCATCCTTGGCCCAGTTGAACAACTCGGGAGGGAAGCCTATTACGATAGTTTTTTAAGGCGCATCCTTGGCTGAGTTGAACAACTCGGGAGGGAAGCCTGTTTCAAGACTTTTTAAGGCGCATCCTTGGCCAAGTTGAACAACTCGGGAGGGAAGTCTGTTACGATAGTTTTTTAAGGCGCATCCTTGGCCGAGTTGAACAACTCGGGAGGGAAGCCTGTTTCAAGACTTTTTAAGGCGCATCCTTGGCCAAGTTGAACAACTCGGGAGGGAAGCCTGTTACGATAGTTTTTAAGGCACGCCCTTGGCCGAGTTGAATGACTCGGGAGGGAAGCCTGTTACGAGACTTTTTAAGGCGCATCCTTGGCCAAGTTGAACAACTCAGGAGGGAAGCCTGTTACGATAGTTTTTAAGGCACATCCTTGGCCGAGTTGAACAACTCGGGAGGGAAGCCTGTTGTTGATTGAGTAGTGAAGAATCAAAAATTGAGCCATGAGAATGGAAGAACTGAATAGATTTCATTAACAGGTGCCTCATTAAAAACCTCATCGGCCAAAACCCCTTTTCACTTTTTTATAAGGGGAGAAAAGACCGATCAAGGAAAAGAGTACACCATCTATTTACACAAGATCTTGTTACAACATATACTAGCTATAATATGTCTTCAAATGAGATGCGTTCCAAGTTCTCGGAATGATCTTGCCCGAAAGTTCTTCCAATTTATATGCACCGTTTTCCAAGCTATGCCGGACCCGAAATGGGCTATCCCAATTAGCAGCCAACTTTCCTTCTTTCGGATTACGCCTCGCCGATCCTTGTGCTCTCCATACCAGATCGCCTTCTTTAAAACTTCTTCTGATAAGATTAGAATTAAATCTACGAGCCATCCTCTGTTTGCAAGCTTCAGCTGTGATTTCTGCTCTGAGAGGAGCTTCGTTCACCATATCCACTTCCGCTCGGAGAGACATATCATTGGTATTTTCATCAAAATGTATTCTTCGAAAAGATGGTTCTCCGAACTCCACAGGTATCATGGCGTCGGTACCGTATGTTAGCCGAAATGGTGTTTCTTTAGTCATGGACTGGGGCGTGCACCGGTAAGCCCATAGAACCTCCAACAACTCTTCCGCCCAAGCTCCCTTAGCATCCCCCAACCGTTTCTTCAGTTCGCCAAGTGAAAACCAAAGTTCTTCCTCCCGAGTGAAAACCGCATATGCCTTCATGGATTTCTCTTAGAATATAATCAGCCTGTTCAGCCTCAACACACTTCAACAATGGGACCGAGAATCCTCTTCTGTATAGCTCTCCACCCACCATGGTATACCTAGCAGCCTGAGTCCGAAGCTTTCTAGCAGCCAATGAGTCAGTCGGCACTCTTCCATGTTGAAGATAATCCACCATATCAGTAATTCAGGTCCGACTGGACCTCTCGGTTGCCAAACATTCGGCAGTGACCATACTTGGAGCTTCAAGATCTAAGTGTAGCATGGTTCTCAGCTGGCCGGGTTTTCGCGTGCTACTTGCCAACCGAGCCAACTGATCTGCTCTTCCGTTACGCTCTCTGGGCGTGTGCTTCACTTGAACCTCTTCAAATGTGTCACGCATTCTTTGAAACAAGTGATAATATTTCAATAAGTTTGCATCTTTTACTTGAAAATTATTATTCACTTGCTCGGCTACAACTTTTGAATCTGTCCAGCATTCCAACCGGCTAACCCCAATTTCTCGGGCCAACCTTAACCCTGCCAGCAGTGCTTCATATTCAGCTTGGTTATTTGAGGCTTTAAACGCAAATCGTAACGACTGTTCAAGAACTAATCCTGTAGGTCCTTCTAAAATTATACCAGCTCCACTGCCTTGGTTATTAGAAGAACCATCCACATGCATCGTCCATAAATCATTCTCAAAACAACCCTTTGGCTGTAATTCATTGACAAAATCTGCCAAATATTGAGACTTGATCGGCCCTCGAGGCTCAAATACAATGTCAAACTCTGATAATTCATTCGACCAAGCCATCATTCTTCCTGCTAATTCTGGTTTGCGCAATACCTTAGATATCGGACAATTGGTTCGAACAACAACGTGGTGACTCTGAAAATACTGTCGGAGACGCCGAGCGGTATGGACAAGGCCTAGTGCCACCTTTTCCAAAAGTTGGTACCTCGTTTCAGCTTCTTGTAGCATTCGGCTAATAAAATAAATAGGTTGTTGTCCATCTTTTTCTTGAACTAGAACAGTACTTATTGCATCATTAGAAACACACAAGTAGACCACAATCGGTAACTGCAAGTCGGGTTTTGACAGTATAGGCGGCGAACCGAGACGCTCCTTTAAAGTTCGAAAGGCCTCTTCACATTCGTCAGACCATTCGAACTTTTTTGATTTTCTCAGCAATGCCACAATAGGTTTGGTTATTTCGGCCAAACAAGGGAGGAATCGTGACAACGCTGTAAGCCGACCTGTTAACTGCTGGACCTGTTTGAGGCTTTGAGGACTTATCATGTTGATGATTGCCATACATTTGTCGAGATTAGCTTCAATACCCCTTGCCGACAACATAAAGCCGAGGAACTTTCCCCTAGACACTCCAAACACGCACTTCTCCGGGTTGAGTCTCATATCATACTTGCGTAACTGCTGGAATGCCTCTGATAAGTCTAGCACATGCCGATCGACATTTATGGATTTAACAACCATATCATCTACGTACACCACCATGTTCCTACCTATCTGGTGCTGAAAAACTTTGTTCATCAATCTTTGATATGCTGCCCCTGCGTTTTTCAACCCAAAAGGCATTACTTGATAACAGTAATTGGCCGAATCAGTGATGAAAGCTATTTTTTCTTCATCTCGGGTATGCATGGGGATTTGGTTATACCCCGAATAAGCATCAAGAAAAGTTAAAATTCCATGACCCGAGGCGCCATCAACTAATCGATCTATGTTTGGGAGCGGGTAGGCATCCTTAGGACATGCCTTATTGAGACTTGTGTAATCAGTGCACATTCTCCACTTCCCATTCGACTTTTTTACCATCACCACATTCGCCAACCAAGTAGTGTAGTGGACTTCCCGAATAAATCCGGCATCAAGTAACTTAGCAACCTCCATTTCAACTGCAAGCTTTCTTTCTGTCCCCATCTTCCTTTTATGTTGCGCAATTGGTTTAGCCTCGGCACAGATGGATAACTTATGACACATGACCTTGGGATCCACTCCAGGCATGTCGGAAGGCGTCCATGCGAAAAGATCTTTATTTTCCATTATAACCCTACATAGGGCAGAACAGTGTTCCTCATTCATATCGACACCGATGTACGTAACCTGGTCAGGATATGCACCTATCTGAAAATGTACTTTTGACTCTACTGGCTCCACACGCTCTTCGTTGTTCATTCTTGGATCAAGATCCCATACATGCTGCTCTACTAATGCCGAAACATTCACGTCGTGTGCTCTTTTTGATTTCGATTTCCTTTCTTCCACTGTTCGACACGTAGACTAGCATAATAACACTCCCTAGCAGCCTTTTGATCGGCATGAATTGTAATTACATTTCCTTTGTCAGACGGAAACTTCATTGCCAAATGTGGCGTTGAGACAATGGCCCCTAATGCATTTAAAGATGGTCTGCCGAGGAGAATATTATACGAAGTGTTAGCATCGACCACAATATACTTCACTTGAACCTCTCTACTTTCCTTTTCATCAAAACAAAATCGTGTGAAAAGTTTTATATATCCCCTGGTACTGACTCTTTCTCCTGCAAAGCCGACCAACGGATCATCATAAGGGAGCAATTCTTTTTCAGAAATACCCAACTGCTTGAATGTGTTCCAATATAATATATCCGCCGAACTGCCCTGGTCGATCAATGTTTTCTTGACGATGCAATTGTGTATTTCTACACTAAGAACCATTGGATCGTCCTGCTCTGGATCAATGCCTTTGAAGTCAGCATCGGTGAATGTTATTGTTGGTAACCGCCGAGAAGGCTGTCCATGAATGGAATTTACCGATCGGATGGCTCGAAGATGCTTCTTTCGAGCCGAAGAAGTTGTGCCTCCACCTGCAAATCCCCCTGCAATAGTATTAATGACTCTCCTATGCGAAGGTGCCGAGTCATCTTTTCGTTCGCGTGATCTACTTCTTTCACGCCGAGCTCTATCAGAGGTTCTACCGGAACGATCTTGCCTGTACCGATCTTGATATTTGGGTTGATATGTGCGAGTTTGGGACGAACCTGACCTGTCCACAAAGTTATGCAACTTACCCTGCTTAATCAAGTCTTCAATTTTGTCTCTAAGGGCCGCACATTCATCAGTTGAATGTCCCCGATTACGATGATATCGGCAAGATTTACTAGTATCGGCCCGTGGTGGAGTGGATGCTCTCTCCGGAATTATTAACACTTCGGAAGCCAAAGCTTGTTCAAGTACTACCGAACGACTAGTGTTAAGTGGAGTGTATTGGGTATATTTTGGACCCCGACTAGGCCGATCCCGAAGAGATATCTCCTTCCCTCGCCCCTGTATGGTTGTTCTATCTGCTTGTCTACCTTGCCAGAAGATTCAGCTCGGGCCTGACTACGATATTCTGCCAATTCCTCCATCTGCATATATTTATCAGCCCTTCTTCTTAAATCATCCTTGTCCAAAGGAGGTTTTTTACAAATACTATTAACGAACGGTCCTGGTTTTAATGCGGTTGTAAGATGATGCAATGCAACAGCAGGATTAAGATCTCGAATTTCCAACGCAGCCTTATTAAACCGATCCATAAATGTCCGAAGAGACTCCTTCTTATCCTGCCTGATACCAACCAGAGACAAAGATGTTAGACTATGAGGGCGACTTGTCGCAAATTGAATAGTAAATTGTGAAGACAATGTGTTGAACGAGTCAATGGAATTGGGTGGGAGACGAGTGAACCAACTGAGAGCTCTGCCCTTAAGAGACGTGGGAAAAATCCTACACAACGCAGCATCATCTGTTGTACTCAAGGTTACCTGTGTCAGAAAAACATCTAAATGCTCATCAGGATCAGTAGTACCATCATATTTGTCAATGGGCAAAGCCTTCCAATTATCCATTAAAGGGAGTTGCATAATGGAAGGGGTAAAAGGGTGCCGGTGTGATCCGACAGTGGTCATATCTGCAGGACGACCCACAGTGGGTAAAGCTGAAGGAAACTTCTCAGGGGCTACTGCCGAAGCATGAGGAGCCGACGTATGTACCGCGTGAGACTGGTACGATCCTTGAGTTTGTGTTTTAGTAACATAAGTAGGTTTCCATGTTGTATCCTGACTTTTCAACGCTTCATTCTCAGCCCTCAAGGCCGAAAGCTCTCTTGCATCCTTCTCTCTTTGTTGTTTCATTAATTCCATTTCTTGTTTCAGCAAACGCACTGTTTTAGAGAGATCGGTTTCATCCACCACTTCCACATGCTCCTCAATGGGACGATCTTGCGTGTTTGTTCTCCTAGTTATCGGCATCGTTCTTCTCAACAAACTTCCAACCAACTTCGTTCGGCCCCACGGTGGGCGCCAAATGTACCTGTATAAGGATACACCAATAGTCTTCCTGAGTTCTGAAGGCCGAACGAACGCTCCAATCCGATATGAGTGAAAGGGTTTGTACCTGCAAAAGGCACTCCAACGCTCAAGTCAGCACGGGCACAGAAATCTAGGGTAATTAATGAACAGTGACGTTACCTTTTGACCTGAGCTATTTATATTGACATTCGTGGGCCCTGGACCTTATGGGCCCTGTAAAGACTTACCGTGCTAGGTAATACTTCTTAATCAGTTAATTAACCTTTGATGGTTTATTAATGATAACTAATAGAGATGAGCCGAACCAGGTAACCGATTGACGATCGGCCACCTGATTCGGCCTTTCAGCGACCGATAAGAAGGTGGCTAAACATCCCTACCCGTACAAAAGGATTAATTAAAAGAATTTTATGATAGTGGTTTTGTAAAGTAAAAACAGGTTAAAAAAGTTTTAAAACAACACTCGTTTATAATAAGCGTTGTCTGATTATATTTTATAATAGTTTTTAATATGCTATTAAAGATAGACCCATTTAATAGAAAAATACAATATATATATATATATATATATATATATATATATATTTTTTTTTTTTTTTTACAACAAACAAAAGTACTCATTAAAGATGTTATTTAAATGCTATTAAAGAATTCTTTTGTTTGTAGTAGTGATTAGAAGAAGATAGTTATTACTATAACCTAATGATATCAAATGGCTACATTAGAAGGAGTATCGGTTAACGTGTCTTTGTAATGCCCAAATTTGCATCCCTGCAAAATGCAACTCTACATTAAAGTCGGAAATAGCATGTTTGAGTGAGAGAAATGGAACCAAACTACTTGGTTAGCGCGTTGTTGCAGTGCCCTAATTTGCATCCATATGCAAATGCAACTCTATTACGTTCGAGTAAGATAAATGGTAACAGGAAAAAAAGTAAATAGGAATAATGAAAACAAAGTGTGGGTTAACGCGTCGAAATTCGCTTCCTGCAAAATGCAAGTGTACATTAAAGTGGGTTCACATCAGTGATCAGAAGAAATGAATGAGGTGGGGGTGTGGAATTGGTAATGGAGCCATTCCATTGAATCTCACATTATATCCGCGTCCATTTAATGCACCTAACCAAGACTCCCAACTGTAAAACCCTAAAAGCTACTGCTATATATACTTGTACTTATGTCACACCCTCCACATTCATTCACTCACTCTCCCACTCTTCACACAAGCCACCCTTTGTTGCTCCAATGGCACCTATAGATCTCACAACCATGTTGTTGCCACTCTTTGTTGTGGTTCTTGCCTTGTGGAATGGTGTTCATGCTGCACCACAAGTTCCATGCTATTTCATTTTTGGTGATTCTTTGGTTGATAATGGTAACAACAACCAGCTTCAGTCTTTGGCCAGAGCTGACTACCTTCCTTATGGGATTGACTTTCCTAGTGGACCTTCTGGAAGGTTTTCCAATGGCAAAACCACTGTTGATGCAATTGGTGAGCTTCCACTTTCATAATTAACTTATAAATTAAATGAGTAATATACCAGCAATTGTGTTGAAATATATATACTTGCTTGCATGGTCTTAAACTAGATTCACATGCATGCATGCACTTATAATAATCATTATTGTCAAAATCACAGTGATAAATGACATCAAAATGGTCCTATATGTTCTCAGCCTTTACCAACTTTTGGGTTTGTAGATAGTTTGACATATATTAACTAATATTCTTGTATTTTTGTTCTTCTATTTTTGATCTAACTGTAACTAAAAGCATCTTAAATGTATGCATGTATTTTTTTTTTATCCATGTAAATCAAAATTGGTATGATTTACACTCTGCATAAAGCCATAAACAACTGAGCCAACTG
This sequence comes from Cajanus cajan, assembly GCF_000230855.2. Taxonomy (NCBI): domain Eukaryota; kingdom Viridiplantae; phylum Streptophyta; class Magnoliopsida; order Fabales; family Fabaceae; genus Cajanus; species Cajanus cajan. The sequence goes on from NC_138518.1 coordinate 65,818,498, forward strand.
AACTAGGCATCCTTTGTTATGTGCATGTATTGTATTGTGCTAAAACCAGACACTAAATGTTCACCACCTAGAAGGGAAGGGTATATTTAAGATGCATGAGTATTTTACTAGTGAAAATAAAAATTAAAAATGGGGTAACATGCAAATGTCAGTGAAGAAAACAGTACTAGAACACTGCCTTTGACACTACTCTTGAGTTGGTTACCCCTCATAAGGTTTGTGACTGACTCTTAAATTCCACGCACATGGGTCCGTTTGCCCGCATTCAATACGCAATTTAAGACGAAGAGTGTGGTGTAGTTCATTGAAAAAGAGGTAAAATAATAGAAGTACAAATAAAGAAAGAAAGTGCACCTTTCAGGTAAAATATTTTTACTGCCAGATCGTTGCTTACCAGAACTACTGATTTAGTAAAAACAAACAGGAGCAAAAGAAAAGTAGATCTGGCACATAAAATGATTATTGTAAACATATTCAAAGGTTTCATTATTGTTTAACTTTCTGTTGAAATTTAACAGCTGAACTTTTGGGATTCGATGATTTCATTCCTCCATATGTTGATGCCAGTGGAGATGATATACTCAAAGGAGTCAATTATGCATCTGCTGCTGCTGGAATTAGAGAAGAAACTGGCCGGCAACTGGTATATACCCGTGTATAGTTTCATTTTGCTTCATGCAACATCACTTTTTTTTTTTTAATCCTCATTTGTAGGTAAGTAATTATGTCGAGATGTTCATATGTTTTGTAGGGAGCGCGCATTAGTTTTAGTGGGCAGGTGCAAAATTACCAAAGCACAGTGTCCCAAGTGGTAAATTTACTAGGGAATGAGGACTCAGCTGCAAATTACTTGAGCAAGTGCATTTATTCAATTGGGTTGGGTAGCAATGACTACCTCAACAACTATTTCATGCCTCAATTCTATACCAGCAGCAGGCAGTACACACCTGATCAGTATGCTGATGTTCTCATTGAAGCATACACTGATCAAATAAAAGTTAGTCTCTACCTTTCTGTCTTTTACTACATTTTCATCATCTTTAATTGTTCTATGTGCTTCAAATAAGCATTTCAATTTCAAATTATAAAATCAAGTCTCTAACTCTGGTTGTAAGCCACCTCTAGGACATGGCAGGTGGATAGCAAAAGTTACATGAGTACAGATTAGTTCTTGATGTCAATTTTAGAAAATAAAAAATTATATTTAACCAAGTGTTTTTTCTTCAAATTCTAAGTTTAGGGATGATATTGAAAAATAAAAAATTGACTGTTTGTGTTTGTGATTTAGACTTTGTATAACTATGGAGCAAGGAAAATGGTGCTGTTTGGAATTGGTCAAATAGGTTGCAGCCCAAATGAATTGGCCCGAAACAGCCCTGATGGCAAAACATGTGTGGATAGAATCAACGCTGCAAATCAAATATTTAACAGCAAATTGAAAACTCTCACTGATCAATTCAACAACCAAATGCCTGATGCAAGAGTCATCTACATAAACTCTTATGGTATCTTTCAAGACATTATAAGCAACCCAGCAGCCTATGGTAATTAATTATTTTCTAACCAAAGCATTTCATAGTCATGATTTTTGTCACATCTTTTAGCTAGCATCAAGTAATAATCTCGTTGACCATTAATGAATCTTCAGGTTTCAGTGTTACAAATGCTGGTTGCTGTGGAGTAGGAAGAAACAATGGTCAAATAACATGTCTTCCAATGCAAACTCCATGCGAAAACAGAAGAGAGTACTTGTTTTGGGATGCATTTCATCCTACTGAGGCTGGCAACCTTGTTGTGGCACAGAGGGCCTACAGTGCTCAATCTGCATCGGATGCTTACCCTTTTGATATCCGCACCTTAGCTCAGATCTGATCTATGAACATGGTCTAGTGGGGTAGTAGTGGCTATAAGCTGTGCCACAAACAACCACAATTAATGTTCTTGGAATGTGTTGTTTCTTTTAAGACATAAGAGTCTTGAGGTTTCTATCTTTTTCTTGCATATCATATATGCTAAATGTTGCATGGCTTCCCAAGTACAGGTGTAATTTGTGGTAAAGTTTTGGAAGATTGCTTATTTATAGTGAATAATTAATGTGTTGTTCGTTCGTCGATGCTCCTTTATGAATGTTTATACCCAAATGATTCAGAAACGTTCACAATAATCTGTTTGCTTCAACATTTCTGGATTAAAAAAATTAAATACGAATATATTTGATTGATGATAAAAATAAAATATACTTCTGGTGATAAAAAAAAAAAGACATTCAAGTCAAATTGGGAAGGGTTTCATATATTTTACGGCTATCGTTAAATGAATTTAAAGTTAAAAAATATAAATTAACCGAGTAGAAAGTTTATGTTACTTTAACAAAAAAAGAAAAAAATGGAAGTCAGGGCATCAAGAACAAGAAAATAAATAATTTTTTAAAACATGTACATTATAATTAGTGTGTGTTTTATATTCCAGAAATAATTAATATTTTATAAATAACATATTAAATAACAAATACATAGTATAAAAAAATAACATTCATTTGCTTCAAATAATACAATGCACATTTTAATTAGTGTATTAGTTATAAATGTAATTACATTGTCATTGAATTTTGAACAAGCAGTGATGGATCACTTTAATAAGCCCAATAATTTTATTAAAACAAGTGGACCTATACAATCAATATAAAATGCGCATAAAATCAGGCCCAGTACATTTTACTCTGATAGACTTTGTGAGACCTGTTCCCAACGTGATAAGTTTTTGAATTACATATAATTTTTGGTGGGTATCTATTAAGTTCAAACTTTACCTTTTTTATTGGTAAGGAATATTACAGATGACAATAAGGTTGTAGCAAACTTATGATTGCGAAAATCTACCTGAGTGGTCTGTGAAATTCTTACAAAATTTTTGTAAGGAATATATATTATTCTATGCTTAATATAACTGCTTTCCTTTGACTTCTTTTGAGCAAAACAGAATTTAGATATTTTTTTTGGTTCCGAAACAGAATTTAGACTGAATGCTTTATTACTGTTTTCTTTTAATTTTTTTTTATCGTCACTGTTATTTTTTTTTAAATTTAAATGATGTTATACATAGATATTCTTTTAATAATAAAAATGTATTATAGAATTTGAAATAAATATTTATGTGCAGAATTTAACTGCAGAATTTATTACTGTGAAAAACAGAATTTAGATTGAATGATTTATTACTGTTATTTTTATTTATTTATTTATTTATTATCCTTATACTGTTATTTATACATTATAGAATTTTAAATAAATATTTATGTGTATCCTGCAGAATTTAATATTTTAAAATAATATCTAATATATTTAATATATGAATAACAAATAGATCAATTTATTTGATTTAATAAAACAAATTAATTAGGTTGGTGAAATATGACTTTCTTTGGTTCTTATATGAGAGAAGAAGAAAAAACTGGAGAATATGCAGTTATTTTATATCCTTATAAATGACAATAGAGAAAATAAAAATTTAACATAAAAATAGTAAAAAAGACATTAAAAAAAAATTCTGCTCCCTTTCCCTCCCCTTCCCATGGACTCATAAGAATTTTCATTTAAATTTGTCCAAATTGAAAACATGATATCATGAAATAATTACACTCTTGTGGCATATCGAGCTTCCAGTTAAACGTTGTAGGCTCCAGTCATTTTTTTTCTAAAAGTGTGTGGATGCAATGGAGTCTCTAAAATAAATACATGACTTTGCCATTATGCATCGTAGATAAATAATTTCAACGACATCCTCCACAAAACAGGGTCATATCTCCCTATATTTGATCACCCTTGGGTTTGCGAATATCTTGAATCCGAACTTTGGCCTTTGGTATTGTGACATGGGTTATGAAACCAAGTTATGGTTAGTGGTGGTTTTTTTGTTAAGTGCAACATACATGCAATGTTTTTGTGTTGTTGGGGTGCCCGAAGTACCTTGTCTTTTCATTTTCGGAGACTCTTTGTCTGATCCTGGAAACAACAACAAACTAGCTACAGAGTCCAAAGTTAATTTTTTGCCTTATGGGATAGATTTTCCAGATGGCCCCACCGGAAGATTTAACAACGGTCGTACTTCAGTCGACATACTCAGTAATATTTCAATTCCCTCACATTTCATCTATGCTTACAATTTTGCATGCACATATTTAGTGCAATTTTCCTTCCAACAACGTTATACGCATCAGATAAGTCTTCTTTAACATATGAAGACTCAAATACGACACGGAAACACAACACTAACACATATATGAAAATACTGCAAAATAAAAGATACACACAATATATGTATAATATATATAATATAAATGACATGGCAAAAAAAAATTATATATTAATATAAAAAACTTTGATTCTGTTACGTAAAAATTAAGTAAAAAGAGACATCAAAGTGATTCCTTTCTTGTTTATGTTTTTATCGAGATGTTTTCCTTTTCTTTTTAAATTTTTGAGTCCTTCCTCCTTGTTTATTTTTTTATTGAGACTTTTTCTTTCTTTCTTTCTTTCTTTTTAAAATAAAAACCTCTCAAATCTGCATGTTGAAAAGTTGCCCACAAGCATTGGAACGTGTATCGAGATGTTCGATTGTGCTCATATTTGCATGTCTGTGATCGAACATGTTCGTTTTGTAGGTATCCACAACTGAGATTGTTTGTTTCGTAGGTGCCGCAACTAAATCCCATCAAATTTGTGCGAACACAATCTGCCACCGTGTCCTCCAGAACAATGTCGAATTTTGGGACATGACAATCCCATGTTGTGTCCACACATCATATACTTGATAATTTAATGTTGCTATTAGTTGATTACTAACATAATACATTATATCACGCTATCATTTATGTCACATACTAATGAAATATATTAACAATCAACATATCATATAAGTAATTAACATGTCACATCAATGATAAAATCAATATTTCAAACAACCAACTAATGAAGAAATAAAACAGAAAATTTTTAAAGTTTGATGCTAAAATGTACATTTTTACAATTGAATGTCAAAATTTACAAAATTATGAAATATGAGTAATAAGAGGCACAATTGAGCCTAATATTGTTCCACTGATTAAACAAAGAAATGAAAATATTGTTATTGCAGCCCAGACATTGGGATTTGAGAAATTCATCCCACCCTTTGCAAATACAAGTGGTTCAGACATATTACAAGGCGTGAATTATGCCTCCGGTTCTGCGGGTATTCTTAAGGACAGCGGGCAACATATGGTATAAGTAAAACATAATTGCCTTTGTGATGTGCCATTTGTTTCATGCATGCATTAAATCAAAATACATTACTTAACTTTAGCCTATCTTATATGACCCAAAACCTAACCTATAAATTTTTACAATTAATTTGGAATTGCATTGCAGGGTGTGCACGTGAGCTTCGGATCGCAGATACATAATCATAAAGCCATACTTTCAGAAATCACTAAGAAACTTGGAGGTCCTGACCAAGCCCAGCAACACCTAAACAAGTGTTTATATTATGTGAACATAGGCAACAACGATTACTTGAACAACTACTTCATGCCGGAGCATTACCCATCAAGCTCAAAATATTCTCCTGACAAGTATGCTAGTGTCCTTATCCAAGAATATGCAACGCATTTAAAGGTATATATTTAACCACAAATTCTACAAAACTAATACAGATTTATTGTGTTTTCTTCTATAATCATGTTATTCGTATTTATCGATTATTAATCTCTTATGAAAAATCTAGATGGTGAATATTAACGTAGTTTCTGCTATCAACCATGTTTATTTTATACATAAATTTTGGACTCAAAAACCTTTTGTTTAAAGAAACGTGGTTTAATATCATTAACGAGTTGTTAGATTTATATATAGTACGATGCACCAAAAATGGTGTACTTTTGTGCAGGAATTGCATGCAGTTGGAGCAAGGAAGTTTTCTTTGTTTGGTTTAGGCACAATAGGATGCGTTCCACAAGAAATTTTGACTCATGGGAAAGAAGGGTCACCATTATGCATTGAAGAGGAAACTAGCGCAGCATTTATTTTTAATCAGAAGCTTATTGACCTAGTTGATCGTTTCAATGACGAATTACCTGATTCCAAATTCATCAGCGTTAACGCTAAGGTCACAATCACAAAGGATCTCAAGTCCCTTCCGTCACCAGGTAACATTTTTCTTTTCTTTTTATAGCCAAATTATAATACAAACACTCAATTCATCTTTTAAAAGATATACCTGCCAGCATCAGTATGCTGTATGTGTATGCTATGGCCAAAAGGATGCATGCATGTATTCAATTATGTTAATGCAAGTAAAAAGAGATTAAATATTAAGTTTGGTTGGTGGTGTGGTGTAGGGGTATTTGATAGTGTATGCTGCAAAGTGGGGCCACTAGGGCTGTGTGACCCTAAAAAGGAGGCAGAGACATGCAGGAACAGAAAAGAGTACCTATTTTTTGATGCAATTCATCCAACTGAGATGGTCAACGAAGTCGGTGCAAAAAATGCTTATAATTCTCCCTATCCAAACTACGCGCACCCAATGGATATCAGTCATCTTGTTAAGTTATAAACAAGACTTCCACACCTATTCATTTACAGCTGAATTAAACACGTTTCAAATATTTGCTCAAACTTGTAATCAATAAATTTTGACATGTAGAGTGTAGACACATTTTGTGTCATCATCATTTTTTTTTCATCTAAATCAATTTCGTCAATTTTACTTTTTTTTTTTTAAATTTATAAATGTACATTATTATTTTTAGTTATGATAATTAATTTAATTATAACCGATTAAATTAATTAATTATTAGTTTCTTAATAAAATTTGATTTTCTACATTCTTAATTTTGTTTTATATATTATGGGTCAAAGACTAATTTGCTTATTATATTGAATTTGACACTAATCTAACAAATTTTCGCATATGTCAGAAATCAAACATGAGTTATCTACAATACAATTTCCACATTGTGTGAATAGAGAATGTTAACTACTACACTAATTCATCGGATTACATCACAAGCCTTCTTTATTTCACCTTAGTATGTTAAGGCAAATGTGAAAATTTTCACATTTGCACAATGCTCTGGCTTAAAACCCTATATTATGATGAACTGATCAAGTAAAAGGTTTGTGCAACAATAAACTCTAGGAAAACATTAGAGGAGGGTTTTAAAAGAATATTGCAGATTAGGGTTGCACTACAAATGAATTTTTTTGCAAGTTAACCAGCTTATTTGAGCAGAGTGGCAGAAAACAGTTTATCACTGTTTTATGGCTTCTCAACTTGGCCAACAGCCCAACAGCGTTTTAGTTTATTGTATTCCTATTTACAAGGTTTGAATATAAGCATATGAAGCTTAGAACACTTGTGTTAGAGAAGTGGTTTCTGCTGTGTCAGAAAGTGGCTTGTCAGGCACTGAATCTGAGTAGGATGATCACAGTAACCTTTCTCAACTCGCTTCTTTATCATGTGACACTTCTAACGGGTTTTAATCACTGTTCTTGCCCTGTTTGTCTATTTTCAGCTTCTATAAACGTTTACAAAGATACTTATAGATTTTCTATATCAACATTTTAACATCGATAGTGGAAATTGAAACATGTCCTCTTGAGATGAGTTTGTTCTTTACCAACTAAATCAAACTTTGTTGGTAATGCTCTACTTTTTTCATTTTGCATCACTACGACCTTTATATATATATATATATATATATATATATATATATATAAAAGAATGATTTATTTATTTTGAAAGTAAGTCTATCAAAATTTCTTTTATTTAATAATTTATGTTCTATGTTAAATTTTAATAATCTAATCATTAATTTAAAAATTTTTAATACATAGATCAAATTTATAATTTTTTTAAAAATTTAAAAATTATTTGATATTTCGTTTTAATAATTAAAATCAAAGTATAAAATAATTTTATAATTATCCATCAATTTAAATTAATAAAACAAAATATTAAATAATTTTGAATTTTTTTAAAAAATTTACAAATTTGATCTATGTATTAAAAATTTTAAATTAAACAGTTAAATTGTTAAAATTTGATGTAAGATATAAGTTATTGAGTAGAATAATTTTAACTAGACTTACTTCTAAAGATAGATTTATTCTTTAAGTAAATAGTTCCCTCTTTATATATATATATATATATACATATATATATATATATATATAAATTCTTTAATTGTTTTTCCCAACTTTTAATGTAATAAACATGATTGTTTAGCAATCGGATACACAATACATATTTTACTATTATTTTAGATATTTAGGTGCCTTTTTTTTCAGTTTGATTTTCTCACTTTGTTAATGCTTTTGTCCTTGCTGGTCATGTGTGCTTCAAGCATTTTATTCCACTAGTCATGATTCTTTTCCTGGGAACAATTTTTACCGACAAGAAAAATTATGACCGTAGATCACAACATTCCTTTCAAGCTTCCACATAGAGTTGAGTATGTAGCTGCTGAAGCAAGAAATTGTTCCATATATAAAGAGTGCAATTTTCAGTAAGAATAACATGCGTTTGCATATGCTTTACAATCGTGGGAAGTACCTTAGGGCAGTGAGGAGTGTAGTTATATAATTAATCATACTCAAGAACAGTTGCATGTATAACAGTATACGTAAGACCTTGAATTCATAGTAAGTGAAATGTGAAATAGACAAATATAGAAGCCTATATATATGTATGTTACAGGAGAAATATGCATTTAAAGTAAACAGAAGACAAAATATGCCATGGTGCAATCTCCATACTCAAGAGTATCAGTATACATACTAAACAGACCATAGAACCTTTCACAATAGATGCAGGTTAGCTTATTAATTAAGTCTACAAAGCCACAACATAGGACTGAGGGAAATACTTAATGAATTGATTCCCTCTCTTGGGTTCTGCATATTTCCTTGGGTTTAGCATTCCTATATATCACACTAGATGTCAAAATACAAACAATAGAAAATCTAAGTCTTTACCCTTCTCAAGCTTAAAATCTTCAACTGCATGCACAAGAGTACAAGATAAAAGAACAATAATTAGATTTTATGTTTGCTCATAAATTCCAAATATAAAGTGAGACAAGTCTCCATGGTTAAAATATATCAAGTTATAGAATGAATGTGAAGGGTAGGTAGTAAGGGAGAAGTTTACACAAACTGAAGGGACATCTGATCTTGGCCAGCATACTGATTGTTATTGGGCTGTAATCCAGTGACTTGGAAGAAGCCACGAGAGTCAAACTGAGATTGCATCGATTCGTAGCTTGTGCTTCCAGACAACACGTTCACATTCCTCTCACTTTCTGCTATCTGCATCATTCAAACAAAATAAAAATATAATTGATGATGAAACTACGGTACAAACGTCGCACATATAAAGAAAGAGTGAACATTAACGATGGATCACCTTTGCTCTAAGAAGCTGGTTGTTATTGTGCAAGTCTATCTCCTGTAATGTAAATTTTAGTAACTATATAGCCATTCCAGAAGATGTACAATTTTGAAACACAGAAAATTCATATAAATTTTTAAATTGCTATTTTATTTCAATTTCGATTTTCATTATATATCCTTTTTATATGAAATTTCTTCAATTTAAAATCGAGATGTATGTGTATATTTTTCTCTACTTTAGTGTATTGTTATAAATTTTGAATTGATAAATTAATTAGTAATCATTTCACACTCAATTCAATTCTTAATTAATTGATTTGGTAATAGATAATTAGTAATAATGTTATTTATTACATCTCAAGGCAATTTTACTGGGGCAGTATCCCTTGAACCAGTAGTTTCACTTGAAGGTCATCATGCATCACTTTTAGGCATATCATCTACTATATAGGGTATATTTGAGAGTTGAGTTTTGGGAAAAAAAAAAAAAAAAGAGAGAGAGAGAGAGAGAATACAATTTCTCATTTAATTATTTTCTAAGTTGATATTTTTAAAAATGAAAAAAAATGATAATATTCTTTCAATAATAATATAATTACATAAGGAAAATGACTGGTGACTGAAATTTTGCGAAAGACTTGAGCCTGTTTGTTTTGTATATTTGAAAGCTGTAAATGGATGTAAATGTGCATTAATTGAAATGTGAAGTTTCGTTCAATTAACTTTAAAACAAACAAACACTTAAAAGAGATTATGGATTGGATATAAAATGTTTTTTTATACATTATAGAATGTTGGTTTTAGAAATTCTTAAAAATCAATAATCTAATAGAAGCTTATCCTATATACCTCAAAATTTAGTTTATTTAAATCTTACGGATAAAAACAACACTACAACAGTAGTCAAAGATCACAGATTATACATCTGAACTAGTTAAAATAATATAATCACAATACTATTATATAATATATTTTATATAAATGATTAATCTAAGAGTTAATTACCTATACACTGTTAGTGTAAAGTTTTTGTATACTGACAACCAATCAGATTTGTTAATAGTACCATATCATTTACTCATTTAATTGAATTAAAATAAAAAAAAAGGCACTATTAACAAATCTGTTTGGTTGTTAGTGTAAAAAAATTTTACACTGACAGTATATAAGTGATTAACTTTTAATCTAATTGACACAAAATATTCTTACATGAATATGTAAAATTCACTGCCTATTTTCCATAGATAGAGGGTTAGTTTTGGAAACCGACAAACAAACAGAACGAACAACAATTGTAGGGACCTAATACAGATATATTTGTGAAATCCTAATAGAGGCTACTGGGCTAAACCTATAAATAATCAGACACTCAATTAAATTGTTATGTCATATGTGGACCCAATTAGAACAAAATCACAAACTAAGCAATATATTATTTACCTTTCAAAATCAATGACACAACAACACAACCAGTTAAGTTCTACATGCTGGCTAAGACAACATGAATGCGAAAAATTGACCATAGAAATTAAAAGATGAATATAAGAAAAACATTTACCCTCTTCTGCATGTACTCAATTTCTGCAAATAGCAGCTCATTCTGATGTAGGTGTTTTGGAAGTAGCACAAACATAGGAAGAAGGACAAAATTAGATCAACACAGTAATAAGCTAATTAATATATCATATCATTTATTATTTCAAGAATTATAGAAAGAAACTTCTAGTTACAAGAAATACCTTCTTGGAACGAATTCTGCTAATTCCTTTTTCTAATTTAGTCTCAAGGTTTTTGAGATCCTTAGTATTCATAGTGCTCAAAGCCTCACCCATCATTTGCCTACAATTCAAAACATTTTTAGCAAAGATTGGAATAATATGCTAATTGCAAAAAAAATAAAAAAAATAAAAAAAGAAAGAAAGATTGATTGAAATTTTTTATTTTTCAATTATTATTATTGTTATTTCTTGTCCTAATTATAATACATGAAAGGATAATTGAACTTGCCTATTGTGATTCTGCAGATTGCTGATTTGCACACGCAGTTTGGCAGCTTCTTGCTGGTAAAACTGAGATTATATATTCAATCACGGTTAAAAAGGTTAGTTTATTCAATGCGATGACATTGAATTTCATTTTCTACAAGATATTTAATGTTTCTATTATTGTTTGATGTTTAATTATTTTCAAATAAAGATGGTCAAGTTGATGGATTCAATATTTATCTTACTTGAAAAAGTGTAGAGAAGAAATAATGAATACCTGAGCATTAGCCTCAGAAGCAGATCCACCACCAGATGAATCTGAACTTGCTTTCTTGTACCTCTCAATTGAACCTTTGACGCTGTAATAACAGTAGGATTATTTACAATTTATATTCATTGTGTAATTGGAATGCTAAGTGGCATGACAATACAACGATATCTAATAAAGAACATTACATAAGGACAACAAATCATTTATTTTAGCTAATAATTCTTCAAGAGTACGACCTTTCTTATGAAGAATTAATAAACTTTTATACACATTCACAAATTATTCTGTTACAAGAACCCAAAAATCACCATAAAGAACATGAGACTGACAACCAAATTTCCGGTAGCATAGTCCAGTGACATAATTTTTTTTGGAAAATATCATCTACAGGAAACAAATTAAAAGGAATAGGAATGAAAATCTAAGAGGTAGATAGATAGAACAGTAATTGGCCTACATAATATAATTTTCAAAACTAATATATTGCAATCATCCAAATTCCAAACAAGGATATTACACGGGAACATAACTAAAATATTTCTTTTTAAGTTAAATAGAGCTTTAGATTCTTTTACCCTTTCATATGATATGACTAGCCCCGGGTTTCCTACCTTCTTTCCTTAACTCTATGAAGGCTAAGTGATTTAGAAATCTGAAAAAATATCTTTAAATGGCCTGAAGAGAAGGGGGAAATTGACACATTAACTATATTTATCTCTTGATTTGATATTGTTACATAAATACATTACCAGGGCTTGAGTGTATAACACGATACAGTATAAATAATTAACATTAAAAGAGTAGTTAATTCCAAAAATTCAGAATTATTAATTACTTTGAATTCTATAAATGCAAACAGCTAATTTTAATGTCAGTATGATCATTTTAACATTAGAGTGTATTTGTGATAGGTGTAATAATTAAATTATTCAACAATCAATTATTGATTATTGCCATAAAAATAAATTTGCTAAAAATTGATTATAACAATAATTAATCATAATTAAAATATATTTTTGATTAAGTAAATTTATTGAAAAGTTATTTTAAGATAATTAATTTGATTTGGATAAAAAAAAACTTTTATATAACAAATTACAAAAATATAGGGTATGTCTTGTACCCAAAAAAAATCATCCATGTACCAAAAAAATATAGGGTATGTAGTGAAGTAATGTTGTGGATGATTCGGGGATGTACAATTCTATAAGAGAAATAAGTGGTTCGAAAATAAACAACCCTTCAAATTTAAGATGCTGTGAAATAACTCTTTTTTGTTTTAATAACCTTTTTTTAAATTTCAATAGTATTTTCTAACAAGAAGCTTATTTCATAAAAAAAAATTTCTCATAAACACAGCTTAAGTTTAGAAAGGAAAAAAAGTTACTTTTCCAGACACTTCCTCTGAAGTACAGTTCACCCTTTAGAACATCTTTATCAGAAAATTTCAATTTAACTCAGATTCTTGGTTTTTGCAACAGAAAAGGAGGAAGGAATCATGCGTTCGATTAATTTAAGATTAACCATAGAGTTGGCCCAAGGTTGATGGTCGTCAAATCATCCAACTGGTTCAGTTAACCGAACCTCAAACGCAACGATCTTCACGAAAAGCAAACATCACATTATCTCAATCATCTCATTACTCATAATACTCCACGTCAATGTCTGATTGGATGTGATAAAAATAAAATCTTAAAATACCAAAATGACTCTGTTATAATGAGATTAAAAAAAATTCAGTTTTCACTATTGCACTCAACTGATACCTTAATATCCTCGAGCCACTGATTGGCTGCCGCTGCCACGGTGGCACGTGTTCCAACAATATGATTGGTTCAACCATTTGTAGACCTATTTTTTTCGTATGCCACGTAGGAGAAACCCATGTCACAGTGGATAATACTCTCAACCACATCTCATTGCCAACCTCGATTCTAACAATATAAATTTGGTGCAAGTTTTTAAGTAATATATTCAATATAATATAAATTTCGTTTTTTTTATATGAAAATAGACGTTAAAGATTAATTTGTACTAAATTTAATTAATTAAATATTATTTTAAATAAATAAAAATTGAATTGAAGAGTGTTATTAGATCGACTCTTCATATTTTAGGAAAGATATTACAATTTCAATTACTAGACTAGAAAAATTAGTTTAGCATGATATCATATGATTTTTATTTTCCTTCTTTACATGAAAGTGTGTATATATTAGTGTTAAAATAATGTTTAATTATTTAAATATTTGATTATTCATTTTGAGATAGTACTTGAAACCTTAAGAATAAATCTTTTCGATTCCTGCACAAAAGTATTGTAAGAAAATAGTACTTTAATCGGTTACATATAGATGTTAAAATAATATTTAATTAATAAATCTTTAATTATTTAGTTTAAGTTTTTAGTATATAAGTAATGATTCACTTATTTTAAGAGAAAGTTTTTATAAACTTATCATTTATATTGAATTTTTTATAATTTAATTATTAAATTAAAAAATTTTAATACATAAATTAAGTTAAATTTTTAAAAAAGTTTAAAAATTATTTGATACTTCGATCTAATAATTTAAATTGATGAATAATCATAAAAATATTTTAATTGTTAATTTGAATTAATTAAATGAAATATTATATAATTTTCAAAAATTTAAAAAAAAATTAGATTAAATTTATATATTAAAAATTTTAAACGATGAAAATTTACCAAAAATGATGTGTGTACATCACAGCCTCAATTGAGCTACCGCAATATTACCAGCAAGCAGGAGCAGGAGTTGTACATGGAAGAAGCCAAAAGGCTCAGAACACTCTCATTGGCTCTCTCAAATTGTCGTACGTTGTCTCTGCCCCCCATTTACCTCACTTACACACTCTCTCTCTCACATTGAGCCTAGAAAACCCTTCTCTTTCTTTTTCTTTTTGTTTCTCAGTCTACAACTTTCATAAATATGTTAAGTGCAAGATCTTGAGCAAATGCAAGGGCTCCAACTGCTACCAGTGATGTTATGATAAGCCAGTTTGGACCCTCATGCTTCATCACTCTCTTTCATTGTCTTTTGCTGTTTCCAACCCATGTAAAAGAATTTTTTACTCTATGCTATTGCTGAATTGAGAGTTTCCTAGAGGAGGGATGTTGCAGAAGGTCCAACACTCCAACTTTAGGGTTCAGATGCAAGAGTTATAGAGATACCAATTCCAACTTCCAAGTATGACTTGGTTAAACTATTTTGTCAAAAGTCAAGAACCGAAAAATCACGTGTGACGTGTCCAAAGATTCTTTCACCCAAGACAAACAAATCCTACTCTAGCAAGTAGTGGAAACTGGAAACTCCTTATTCCTTAAAGCCCTAACCATAGTTACCAAACTCCATTTCCTAAAACAGGGAAAATCAACTGGCAATAAATTTTATGAGAGATTAACTTTTACTATTTTAAAGTTTTTGTTATGCAGAGATGAGAAAACTGTTTCATTCTTAATTTCTTTTCTCCCCCCTTGCTTAGTTATTGCTCAACATGTATTACTCCCTAACAAAACCCTAATTTCTAGGGTTATTTTTAACCCAGCTGAGATCTTGCAAGTGGGTGCCAAATTTCCCTAACAATAGTCATTTTTTTTAACTCTATTATTTGTTCCGGATTAAGTAGTCATTGACAACTTGTTGAAACTTTATTGTGATTTTTTCTTTTTTCTAACTAACTGGCTTGATATTAAGGAAGTGTGAACGTGTTAGGATTGAGTTAGAGGATTGGGCTAATGGAAAGAAATTAAACATGACAGCTTTTGCTTTTAGATGGGTTAAGAAAGAGAGAAGAGGGGAGTGATAGAAGGGGAATGGGGAAAAAAGGAAACAGAAAGTTGAAGAAGGGGTTTTAGGGATTGGCTGATCTCACAGACCTTCAACATCCCCAAATCCTTTCCTCTTGCTACTAGTTAACAACCATAGTGCTTCTATATCTATCTGCTACACCAGATCTATGTGCCCACCAAACCAAGAACTAATTGTCATATAACAGAAAGAGAAAGGGGAGGAGAATGGGCATAAAAGCTCATAGAAGGAAAAAGGCCAAAATAGAAGAAACACAGAAAAGTGAATCTTGGTTGCAGAAAACATATATACAAAGAAAAGGAGGAAAAATTAACTCTTTCCTAACTGCATCACAATAATTATTAGGTTCTTTGAGCTGAACTCCTTCAAAAGGTTTATTTGCACCAGAAAAATTATAAATTCAAAACATTTCTAACATGGCAAAAACTCAAAAACAAAGAGGAAAAAAAATGATAGAAAAATTGGTAAGAACAAGAACACACAAAGCTTGAAATAATACCCCAAAATTTTATGAAGAGAAGAAAAGCAGGTACCTGTTATTAGCATATTCATAGAGTCTGCCACGGCTTGAAAAGACTATTAGAGCAACCTCTGCATCACAAAGCACAGATAACTCATATGCCTTCTTGAGCAAGCCATTTCTGCGCTTGCAGAAGGTAACTTGACGATTGGTGGTGTTCTCAATCCTCTTGATCTCAATCTTCCCCCTTCCCATCTTTCTCTGGGGAGAAACTGATGACATGGATTGGTTTGGAAAAGCCATGCTTGCTAGCTGAATCGAGTAAAAGATCATCATTTTATTCTCCTCATACACACACACACACACACCTCAAAAAGCAAAGACTATAGACAAAAACATCAGTAAATTTTGATCTTTCAGCTAATTTTTTGTGTGGTTGGGAAGAACTTGGAAAAGAAAGAACAACAAATGGAATCTTAGACAGCCTCTTCACCCCTCAAGACACCTAAACCCAACATTTAAATCACTAGATATATATACATATTTAGCTTCAAAGTTTCCTTTGGCTTGTAATAGTTTTATAATCTAGTTGTGTTGCCAAATCTTGGTTTCAAGCGAAAAGTTTGAGTTTGATTGACCCCAAAAAGAGGTGAACCGTTGAGAAGGGATTTTCAATGATGTTTCAGTATTTTGCTCACTAACCTGGTGAAGAAGTTATATTAAGGGCAATAGAGCAGGTTCAAGTCCTTAGCAGAATGTGTATATGATTTTTCTCCTTTTTTCCACTTAGCAGAACAGGCAGAAGATATCAGAAAATGAAAGCAAAGTGGCCAAAGATGGGTGTATATATAAAGTTAAAAACTACCTATCTTCCACAATGGTTTATGGATATGAAACAAAACGAGTGTATACACACACACACATCTGCATCTGTATATATTTTATTCACTTTTTTTTTAGTCTTTTTTTTTTTCTTTCCTCTACCTCCTGGTTGTTGAATGGCATGTGGGTGAATCAAATTAATTAAACTTCCTTAAAAATTTACTTTTTTTTTTTCTTTTGAAAAAATTCATAGCAGTGAGGGAGTAGGCATGAGAGAGAGAGAGAGAGATCTGGAAACGATTATTAATGGGGTGAAAGGGACGTAGAGCGAAGTTGCTAGTGATATTCCATGATATGATTCAGTGGAACCTCTTTTCTCCTTGTGTGAGGTTTTTCATGGAGACTTTTTGATACTGTAAAAAATTGTAAATAAAGGTGAAGGATGCGGCCACAATTACAGTGGAATATGGTCATGTAGAATCCGAAATTCTTGATGTCGCAACCTAATTGTTACAGACCATTTCTTAAAAAAATCTTAACTATGTCTATAGTTGATGAAATGAGTATCTTGTGTATAGCATTGGTTTTTCTTAAAATCCAGTTTAAAATTTCAAAATATTATATAAAGTAAAAGATAACATATTGAATGTGTTCAATAAAAAAAATAAAGAAACTAATCTCTGTACGTGTAAAACATAAAACTATTATTAAAAAGAATACAGAAGGTATATATAAATATATATATTATATATATATATATATGCACTGTGTTATTTTGATATACAATTAGATTGTTGTTAATTGAAATTCAAGCTCTATGCATTGTTAATTGATATTCAGTCTTAATTTAAGAAGTAAAAGCCCAACAGATATTAGATAATTGGTTGTTTAAACATGTTGTTAGATGTTGAATTATTGATTATGTATGCGGAGAAAATTTTCTTAAAAGAAACAACTTAATTCAATGATCTCTACATTTCAAAAATAAAAAATAGTATTTGATTGTTGGTGGGAGGATATATTTGTTTTGTTTTAAAAAAATATAAAAAAAAATACAATGTTAAGCTTTTAATGAATTTCAATAATTCAACAGAAAATAGTATTTGGCTTCTGGTTCACAATTTTTTTTAATTAAAGTTGTGGTTTTTATTTTATTTAATATGTGTGATAACATGAGTAAAAATATTAGTTACTTAAAGATTATATAATTAGATTAATTGGTGTCAAATTATTCCAACTTAATAAATATTATTAACTTAAATGGTTCAACATTTATATTCTTTACCTAAAGATCAATATTTGATCATTGATTTAGATATAAAATTACAACTAAAAGTATCACTTTATGATTATAGAGATTAATTCAATGAAAAAATATGATCTCTTTATTAAAAAAATTGAATTCGGATCTTTAATAAATTGAATATTTAGAAAAGAGTTTTACCACTTATTGAGTAAAAATAACTATCTCTAATAAATGATGTTTGTAATTCCTACATATAAAAATATAGTAAAGTTGCAATAAAAAATATGTTACACCAAGTTGCAATAATTTTTAAAAATAGAAATATTAGTAATGCTTTTTTGTAAACAGTAACGTAAGAAATACGCAAGCCACTATGTAAATGTAGTAAAAGTTACGGGCGGAGATGTAGTTTTCATTTGACAAATGAATTGGTTGCGCTTTTTTTTTTTTTTTTTTGTTGGTTCGTCCCTTTTAAAACTTTGTTATTTTTATTGTATTTTTTTTATTTTTATTAATTGTATAATTACCTTTTATTTTTATTTTTAAGAATTTGCATAAGAAATAATTATATGAACTTTTTTAAAAACACGGATATGAAAAGAAGGTGCATTTTTATTATTAGAAATAGAAAAGGAGTTATTGAAACAAAATACGCGTGTTACTGTTCCAAGTAAAAAAATTCCTTTAAGTTGACATATTTAATGCATCATGTTCTTAATTTTCCATTTTGGGTATGATACATACAAATGCGTCAAACAATTCTCATTCTTCCGAGTATTGTGTTAACTTTTCTAACAAACTGACAATCATAAACAACGCGATTTTATTCTTTTTGAAGGTTCTATCTTACTCTAATATTTACAATATGTACCACTATTAAGGTCCTTAATTAATATTGGAATTGTATTATAACTATAGTGTGGGACATCTTTCGTCATTGACAGGGCAGTGACCCAAAAGTTGAAGGTGACTGCTATGTGACAACCTCATCTTCACCATCCATCCTTCATCCTTTTGCTGCTGCTACCTTCTTTGCTGACATCCAAGCTAGGTCACCCTTCTTTATTTTACTCATTATTATATGAATTCCCTGTGTAAAATCATATTTTACTTTTCTATTTTTAGCTTACCCTCATCAAATTTATTACTCACTATCAAAATTAGTATTCATATGTATTCTTAGAAATATTTTCTTTCCCATAAACAAATATAGATAGGTTTTTCCTTATATGCTTAAAATTGGATTAAATTTTTACTTTTGAAAATAAAAAATGTTATTAAAACAATTTTTTATCAAATATATAAAAAAAATTGTACTTATCATATCAGTTGACATCAATTAAATAGCTATGTGAGTATTTATGGTTGGATAACCATTATTTATTAACACACATTATCACTTAATAAATAAGAGTGAACTCCTTAAACTAATCTTGTGACAGAAAATTAATAAAAAACTAAAAATTGATAATTTTTTAAAAGAATTAAAAAATAAATTCTTAAAAAGCTGAGAGATTAAAAATTTATTTAATTCTTTAAAATTTTACAACATTGCTTTTAAATTCTAAAGTTAATTAAACATTACTTATTTTCAAGAATGTATATATTCATTTAATATAAACAAATATAGATTATTTTTTATGTCGAACATTAATCGTAATTTAGATGCGTTTCTTTTAGTATCTATGTACCAATATGTAATGAAATGGAGAACAATTTTATGCTAACTTTATCTTTTTTATATATAAATTTTTCTTAAACACTTTTAAAATAAAGTTAATTTAAACTTTTAGCTATTTTTTAATTTTAAATCCACAAATTTAATATGTTATTTTAATTATGTAATTTTGGTCCAACTGTAAAATGTAAATGTTTAAATTTAGAAAAAATGTATATATATGAAAAGTGAGAGTGCAATGATATTTTATTAGGGATGATAAAACAAGCTAGTTTAATCTATTTAGATTTAACTATTGTTGACCGTAAAAAATGAGAGTCAGGTCAAGTTGGTCTGTCAAATAAAAATGGGTCGAAGATCTAGGCTCGTCTCGCCTAGGGATAGGTTGGCATGTCAGCAAGCCAGTCTATCAAATAACTAAATAAATAAAAGGGGGAAAAGGGAGAAAATGAAAAAAAAATTACATATTTATTTTGAGTTAATCTTCCAATATTTTTTTCTCAATATCTAAAGGATCAACATAAATCAAGGTTCCTAAATAATGAAAAAAAATCAAATTACAACTAATTTGATTTGATTTATAATCACTAGGGTCAACCTAGTAGTAGGATGGGGAGGAAATGAGATAGTTAGAAGCATAAGGATATAGGTTCAATCCTCGTTACGACCATCTTTATAATTTTTCCTATCTTTACAAAAAAAATGATTTGATTTGTTGCACAACAAATCTTATTACATATAATAAAATAAATCAAATATATAAAATTTATTGAACAAGTTAGGTGGGATGGAGAGATGAACTAATAGACTAGAATAATTAACTTGACCTGCCAATTTTTGACGAATTAGTGATCTCGTTTACGATTTGTGATTGTTGCATACTCATGTGACATAATAAGTATTCCTTAAATATTATGCTTCAATGTTTGCATTACATGTGTGCAAATTTAAGAAAGCAATAAAATTGTAGAGTTTTTAAAATTGAAGAAATAAAATTACATAATTTAAAAAAAATCAAGAATTATAATTATTGAGTTAAATAATAAATAAAGAATAAAATTACAATTTATCCTAATAATAACAAGAAGGTAAAATTTAGTTATATACAAACTAATTTATAAATAATTTAATTTCTAAAAAAAAATTTAACCTATTATTTTATTCTTTTATAAGTAATTATAGACAAATAATCATAATCCTAATAAATCTTGAAGTGTACCTGCGCGTTCGAAAAAAATGTTGACTTGAATGTAATCCATTTTTTTTTTTTAATTTATAGATATAGTTTTATGACTTCTCAACGTGAATTTAAACAAACACAAAGTATATTAGGATTGTAGTGAATCTTTATTGAATGAAAAAATAGTGTGGTAAAATGAAGTGATATGACAAATGGAGTCATTTCTAAGAACAGTTGATTTGACCCTTGCTACTTGATTTAATTCATTTTTGGTGCATAGTTATTCGATGGTGGGTTATCCGAACCAAAGTTTACCATCCACGCCCCCTAACTACGCATGCAATGCAACTCCCACATATGATATTTGACTTGATTGGACATGGCAAGTGAAATTGTGTAGTGGCTACAGTTTGGTCTATTCATCACTCATTAGTTGTGGCATGGGACCAGGGATGGCAACGGGCGGAGCAGGTACGGGTTTCATGATATCCGTCTTCGTTTCTGCGAGTTAAACTCATCCCTGTTCCCGTACTCGTATTCGTCGGATATGTAATTTTCATCTTCATCCCCGTTTCTGTCAGGTATCGGGTATACTCGTACCCGTACCCGTATCCGTCAAAAATTTTATTTTTTATTTTTTTAAAATAATATTTTTAAATTACTTTTTTAATTATATTATAATTATAATTAGGTTATTTCTCTATCTTATATTATAATAAATAATCACACATAAAAAAATATTAAATTTTTTTAATATAATTAAATTGAAAGTGAGTATTAAATTAAAAATGAGAACGGGGATGGGTACGGGTACGGGTACGGGACGGGTAAGTACATACCCATACCCGTACTCGTACCCGATTTAATATATCGAGTTTTACCTGTACTCGTACCCGTACCCGGTCAAACTAGGTATTCCCGTTAAAGTCGAGACGGGTTCGGGTATTACTCGCAGGTACGGATATATTTGTCATCCCTACGCGGGACACCTATCTTATCCATCTCTATTACCGACACATGTTCAACATTGACAGGCCGTTACATAGCATTTACCAAGCACATGTTTTATATATTAGCCACCCATGCTCCATGGATTTAACCAAAAAAAAAATATAAAAAAAAGCACCATCAACACTCCACAATTTGTACTTCATGTGGTAGAGGCTACTATATATGGTTCACTTTCATAAGTGATCTATAGTGTATATTTTATTTAGTGTCACATACCTTATGTAATTAGTGAAAGATAAGCCTTTATATCTACGTCAATTGTAATACACTTGATGTAGAAGACACATTCTACTTATCTATTCTTTAAAGAAGTCACCTACTTCTTTATCTATTAAAAAAAAAGAGTAAAATAAATAAGTGATTATATTTTTTTTTTATAGAAGATTACATATATTTTTTTAGTTATTTAAGAGTATTATCATTTTCATAAAAGTGGAAATCAAGGAAATAATTACTGAAAAATATTTATAGATAAAGAAACTTTATGAATAACAAATAAAGTAATTAAACTTAGATATGGTAAATGGGACCAAGAGATCCAATTTCGTTAAGATGTAAAAATGGCTTAACAATTTATGTTACAAGCCAAATTTATCTGTTTGTTTTAGCTTAAATATCAAGAACGCAATCCAACTTTATTTATTATTTATTGTTGTTCGTGCTATAGCTCAAATCAATTCATACACCAATAGGCTTTTGTTCACCTTGAAATTAACTTAAAGTTGGCTTAATTCACCTAACTGCTTTTACATCACTCATCTCCTATGCGTTGATGTAATATTTACCTAATTTACGTGTTTGAATGTTTCCTTTTACAACGTTTATGTCTTATTAGTACACAAATAAATATCAATGTCACAATTGTTAGGAACTCTCATATTGCACGTCTCAATTTTCTGGTACAGTTTATATATTGGTTAGACAACTTAATATCAATTAATTTTAATATGATATCAGAGTTGAGATCTCATCTTCCTAAGTTCCACATACATTAGTTTTAAGATGGAATCTATCGTAATGCCAGAAATAAAAAGTTTCATGAACTACACATAATGTCTAATTGTCTATGTTATGCTAACGATCATGAAAGGTACCCTAGTTACAGTTCCTTAGGGCTAATCCTAGCTTGTCAAGATTTCTGTCTCCACGACACGTTATAACATAGCTCAGACAAGTGATTTAGACATTTTCTTTCTCGCTAAGTAGCAAATTGCTTAACCTTCCTAATCATAGCTTCAACTTGTGTTTAGCATTGAAATAGAAATGCTGAAAAGATAATAACGCATGTTCACAAGGGTCAACCTCGTTATGTTTCACAGAATGAAAATCTTCCGCATATCTGTCTCCAGGACCACAAGTGGTACCACATTATGCCTCCTGTTCCTGCCATCCAAATGCTTTAAGTTATGAAATGTGTCATTATCACACGACATATAATGGTGCTTTCAATTATCAGAAATTCTCATCTACGCGTACAACTAAACAGATTTCTCATAAATAGTTACTCGCTACAAGAAAAATAACTTATACATGCATAGCTTTGTTTTTACAGAGTATAGGTAAAATTTTAAAACTGTGTTTACCTAATAAATACTTTTATTTATACCTCTTAAAAATTATGTTAAAAGTCTAATTCTACTTATATACTTATATATATTATTATAATCTTATTTATAGTTGATGTGAAATCTCTAACACACTCTTTTTACGCTAAGAACTAAATATATGCATTTGATCCAATACTGACTGATAGTAGATGCTTTGATAAATTCAATAATAATCGATAGTTGTTAAGATATAGACTTTGATATGTTTTGCAATTATCTTAAAAAAGTAGATTAAGAGTTTAATTCAATCATACAAAATTGGTTTGTAAGATATTTCCATTTATATATGATTTAATTATTTTATCTTTATTCAATGTATGACTTGAATTTTTTTGAATACTATTTATTGTGGATAAAATCTAAAATGCTATTGTTATACAACTAATATAAGGATGGATAAATCTTCTTGTAAGTTAATGTAAAATAAATATTTATCTATAATTTTTTTTTAACTTTTAAGAACAATTTTGATGTATTACTATTAGTTAATTTTGTTGTAGTAATTGCAATGACATGATGTAGAAGATCAGCGAACATGGTTGGCATGTTAAGAATTTGCCTTCAATTATTGGCCATGTATATCGAATTATGCAAAAGCACTGAAAGAATTTTTTTTTTTTGAAAGTTAGAACCTCGAAGGGTAGCTTCATGTCATTAGAAATGTCTAAAGAGAAGGTTTGAGAAGAGGAGAAAAAAAAAAAAAAAAAGGAGGAAAATGAAAAGACATAAAGGGAGGGAGATGTTCCTTTCTTTTTCTTTCCTTTTCTTTGAAAACTTTAAAAGTAATGTTAATTTTTCTAATTATAAATAAATATTAAATAAAAAGTAAATACTTTTAGTACCATGAAAATATAAAACACATTCAATTTTTTCATTTAGTAATGAGTAGATAATTTTTCATTTAGGGCGTGTTTGGCAAAATCAATTTATAAGTTAATTGAAAACTTATGAACTAGCTAAAAACTTGTAAGCAATAAGCTAAGTAAATTACTGAAAATAAAAAATGAAGAAAAAATTGAGTTTATAGGTTATAATTAAATTACTTCATTAGCTTATGAAAATAATCTACAAGTTTCTAAAATAAACTTACATAAACTCTAGTATCAAACAAATTTATTTTAGTCAAACTAAGCAAAAAACTTTATAAACTCTTGGAATGTCTTATAAAACACACTCTTAGTAAATTTGAAACTTAAAATTTTTTTAATCATGATTTAAATATTTTTTAAAAAAAACATCTTATTAGCGTTTATATAATAGCGTGTTCAAAAGCTTTAAAATTATGTAAATATTTATATATATATATATATATATATAATTTATTAAAACTTATGTACTTATAATATCTATTTTTATATACTAAATCTTCTATTAAAATTACATTTTTTACTTAAGTTATTTTTCTAAACGAACCAAAGTAAGACAATATTAATTAAGAACGGCGGAATAAAATAAAATAGTAGACTCAATCTATACTAAGTAACATCATTCTGTCCTTGTCTCACTCTTCTATGGGGTCACTCATGTTTTATCTCAACCCATCCTTTTTCCAAAGAAAACTACTAGTAAGTAGTAACTCGATCACGCTTGTAATCCCATTTAAATTATAAATCTGCTGTCCATTTTTCACTTCTGTTATTTCTTTGTTCCCTTTTCTCTTTTACCTTTGCCCTATAAACTTTTGTTGATGGTCCAAAAAGATGTTGAAGATAAATCGAGGGTCTCTCTGTGACCACTCCTTAGTTGGATGACAGAACTAGAAATAATTTAGTACATCTTTCTCTTGTGATGGAAACTTTGTGGCCGTATTTGCTATTTCATATTTACCTATGGTGGTTCTCAATAGCCTAATGTTTCACAAGTGGTTCAGAACTTTAATAGGTGTAGTTTATTACATTTGTATAAACCGGAGGCTATCGGCGGTATGTATAGCCTTATATCTAGAAGCAAACTAAAATTGAAAAATACAAAAAGAATTCTCATTCTTATAAAGGGTGTTCAAATCTAAATTGATTAAAAAGAATCCAAAAAAATCCGAGCAAACTAAGATTATTTGATGTTTAAATTACTAAGGTTAATATAATGATAAAGGATTAAAGGAATACAAAAAGTGTTAAGTTTAAATTTTGTTGTCGTTATTGTAATGTTAATGAGTAAAAAAAATTACTTGAATGTTCTTTTGGTCAAAATGATTCGATTAGTATTTTTATAACTGATCCAAACTAAATTGAATGGAACGAATTATTTTTATTATCAAGTGTGCATTTCACGTTAAAATGACACTTTTTAATACCATTTTATATTTTTATCTTCTAAATTAGGACTTCCTTTTCATGAAAAATACTAAACATATTTGCTACAATTTATTTTTTTTTTAAGTGGGGACAAGAGTAATTAATCACCTTAAATTTTACTTTTTTTTTACAAATAGGCATCATAAGTTTTTATTTTTATCTTAATCAATCCTTAAACTTTATATGATTTCTAAATAGACATCATGAACTTTAATTTTGTTTTAATTAATCCTTAAACTTTACTTCTTTTACAAATAAACACCCTTAACTTTAATTTCATTTTAATTGATTTTGACCTTAGTAATTTATTACTTTTACAAATTTTTTAGATTATCAATTTAGGGTTAAATTATTTATCTTAAATATTAACCCCTCACTAATCTTTTTCTTTTTATATTACAATTTTTTTAAATATAATAAAAATATGAGTTTAGAAAAGAAAAAAAAAAAGAATGACAAAAACAATAAAAAGAAGGCTTTATTTGATTTTTTTTCTTCTTCTAAATTATATGGTATTTTAATATATATGAAAATAAAACTAATATATATGTACCAAAAATTAATAAATAAGTGTGATTTAAAATAAATAAATAATTGATATTTTTTTATCTTAGTAATTTAATCTCAATATAATATAAGAGGCTTACAAAAAAAATTAATTAAGAAAATTTACAATCAAGGTATTTATTTGTAAAATTGATAAAGTTTAAGAATAAATTATAATAAAATTAAAATTTATGGTATCTATTTGTTAATAAAACAAAGTTTAAGGATCAATTAGAATAAACTTAAATTTGTGGTATTTGTTTGTAAAAGAGATGAAATTTAAGGAGTTAAGTACCTTTTTTTTTTCTTTCAAGTATGACTTGTTTTTCATATTAAAGAAACGAGTTGATTATGCTATTTGAGAGGTGTACATACCCAAGTTATAGTAATGTTAGACTTCGATATGTTTTTCTTATATTTTTTGGTTGAGAGATATGTTCATGTAAACTTTGTGGTATCCAGATTGTCTATACAAACACGCACGCCCACCTAAGCTGAGTCTTCGACATGTCTGAATCTTAATTCTTGTTACTTATATGATGATCATCTCTCACTCATTTCTCATTTTACAGGGTATTCAATGGTTGGAACGCGGACCCTACCCCAAAAGAAATCCCATGTTATGTTTAACCCGGGAATGGGAACAAATTTAATTGGAAGTTATTAACGACACGTACTACTTTGCTCACAAAAAAAAAAAAAACATTATGCTTCTCATGGCACATTTGTACGTTGTCACCCAAGAGATCATAATAAATGATCTTCCCGATGCTCACTGATTTCCCCTGTTTCCAATCAACTACCAAGCATTTAAGAGACAAATTCCATGTTAGGTCCAGAGTAGGCTTAATAGTTACTCACAGCTAAAATAAGAGATGAGTAAAAAAGAGACAAGGGAGAAAATAACCACAGTAAAAATATTATTTACTGAAAGGGAGGAAATTACAACACTTCTCTCTCTATAACTTACTCCTTTGAATTAGGAGACTACAACTACCGAGAACAGATCTCAAGGTGTATAAGAGAGGAAGAGAGAAGAGAAGAAGATTTGGGATGAAAATTATGATTTTCAGCTTCCCTATTTATAGGAAAGTCCCAATGGCATTTTCGTAATTTCTCCTAAACTTTTAATATTATTTTATTATCATGTGGGACCCGCCGCTAATTAAAAATTCAAAAAATCACCGAAAGTATTTCGGTGCTGGCCGCCTGCCACAGCTGCCCACAGCTGTCTAACATTTCTCCCACTTGAAGATTATGATTAAGTTCATCATATCTTCACACCATTGATACTTCATGTTGCTTATGTCTTCAATAGGCCAAATAAGGATCGACACCATGTAAACTTGTCAGTGTTGACAGGCTTTGTCATTACGTCTGCTATGTTGTCTTTTGTATGGATCTTCTGCATATCCACTTTTCCTTCTTCTACTACTTCACGAACAAAATGATATTGAACTCCTATGTGCTTTGTCCTGGAATGAAAGGCTGGATTCCTTGCAATGTGCAAGGCACTCTGACTGTCACAATACACAGTAATTTTCTCCTGCTTGTGCCCGAGTTCTTCCAATAACCTTTGAATCCAAATTGCTTCCTTGCATGCTTGCGTAGCTGCCATGTATTCAGCTTCTGTAGTAGATAGAGCTACAACAGTCTGTAACTTAGACAACCAGCTCACTGCTCCTCCAGCAAGTGTAAACACATAACCAATAGTAGATTTTCTTTTATCCAGATCTCCTGCAAA
The DNA here is from genome assembly GCF_000230855.2 of Cajanus cajan. Lineage (NCBI taxonomy): Eukaryota > Viridiplantae > Streptophyta > Magnoliopsida > Fabales > Fabaceae > Cajanus > Cajanus cajan. The sequence goes on from NC_138518.1 coordinate 65,846,603, forward strand.
ATCTGAATCAACATAGCCTTTGACAAAAAACTCCGATCCTTCAAAACATAATGCAACATCTGAGGTTCCTTTGATATATCTAAGGATCCTCTTTACAATACTCCAATGCTCTCTACCAGGATCTGCCATAAACCTACTGACCGCTCCCACTGCTTGTGCAATGTCTGGTCTCGTACAAATCATGGCATACATAAGGCTTCCCACCGCTGATGCATACGGCACTCGAGACATTTCCATCCTCTCTGCTTCGTTGCTAGGACTCATACTTGAGGATAATTTGTAATTGACAGGAAGTGGGGTCGAAATTGGCTTACAGTCTTGCATGTTGAAGCGCCGCAAGACTTTCAATAAATAATTCTTCTGAGAAAGCCAAATCCTCCTGTTTTTTCTGTCTCGGTGAATTTGCATCCCTAAAATCTTGTTTGCTGGTCCCAAGTCCTTCATATCAAACTCCCTAGCCAATTGTGCCTTCAATTCTTGGATCTGATCTTTGTTGGGGCCTACCACCAACATGTCATCCACATACAACAGCAAGATGATGAAATCATTGTCATCAAACCTATTGTAGTACGTACAATGGTCTGAACTCAGTCTGTTGTAACCAAGGCTAATAATGAAGGAATCAAATCTCTTATACCAACACCTTGGCGCCTGCTTTAAACCGTACAGAGATTTGGTCAACCTACAAACCAAGTTTTCTTTTCCTTGTTCTTTAAAGCCTTCTGGTTGGAGCATATATATTTCTTCTTGGAGTTCCCCATGAAGAAAAGCAGTCTTTACATCAAGTTGCTCAAGATGTAAATTAAATGCAGCACACATAGCCAGAACAACTCTGATTGTGGTTAATCGAACAACTGGCGAGAATATCTCGTTAAAATCAATGCCCTCTTTCTGAGCATATCCCTTAACCACCAATCTTGCACGATATCTCTCCACTTGATCATTGCCATCACGTTTGATCTTATAGACCCATTTGCAACCAATGGCTTTTCGACCTTTTGGAAGATCAACAAGTTCCCATGTTTTATTTCTATGTAAGGCCTCTATTTCTTCTTGCATTGCTGCCATCCACTGAGAAACATCAGAACTCCTCAACGCCTCTTGAAAGGTTGATGGTTCTCCTTCTTCAGTTAAGAGACAGTACGCATCATGACTTGCCATAACATAGTCTGAATGCCAAGATGGTTTCTTCGTCTGACGTGTTGTTCGTCGAACATCTCCATCATTGTCCTCATTTGGTTCTTGTTCATCGTGCTCTTGTTCTGCTTCAGAGGTGTCATCTTCTTTAGATTTTCCTCCTATCTCCACTATACTGGTGTCTTTGATAGTGCTGTCATTTTCCTGCTCCTTTTGCAGTTCAGTTTCTGCAAACACTACATCCCTGCTAACAACAACCTTGCGGGCAGTGGGATCCCACAAGCGATACCCCTTAACATTGTCAGCATAACCCAAGAATATACATTTCCTGGATTTTGGGTCCAGCTTTGTTCTTTCTTGGGAGTTGTACATCACGTACACAGGACATCCAAACACATGTAATGAAGAATAATTAGATGGTTTTCCACTCCACATCTCCATTGGTGTCTTTAAACCAATTGCTGTTGATGGTGAGCGATTGATCAAATAACAAGCAGTTTTGACTGCTTCTGCCCAGAAAGACTTGGCTAATCCTGCAGTTCTCAACATAGCTCTTGTCCTTTCTAGAAGAGTTCGATTCATCCGCTCTGCTACCCCATTCTGCTGAGGTGTATGAGCAACTGTAAATTGCCTCTTGATACCCTCTTGCTTGCAGAATGCCAGAAAATCACCATCTATATATTCTCCTCCATTATCTGTCCTCAAGCACTTAATCCTTTTTCCAGTATCAAGTTCTACTTGTGCTTTAAATTCCTTGAATACTGGGAACACATCTGACTTCTTTTTGATTGGGTACACCCACAATCTCCGGGAATAATCATCAATGAATGATACAAAATATTTTGCTCCTCCCATGGAAATTTCTGGTGATTCCCAGACATCAGAATGAATTAAGTCAAGTATGTGTTTGCTCCTTGTAGTTACTTTGGCAAATTGTAATCTATGTTGCTTGCTTGTCACACAGTGCTCACAAAATGGTAAGGTTACCATTTTAAGCCCTGACAAGAGATTACGTTCCGCAAGAATTTTCAGGCCTCGCTCTGACATATGTCCTAGTCTACGATGCCACATCATCGTTGCCTCTTCTTGACTTATTGCTGCAACTGATGCATCTGCTTCTTGCAACGTTTCTCCCAAAAGCAAGTATAGATTTGATGTGATCTTCTCAGCTTTCATCACCACCAAATTGCCTTTAACTACCTTTAAGATTCCACCTTCAACGTGGATCTTGCACTTGAGATCATCTAGTTGCCCAATGGACAATAGATTCTTTTTCAAGCCCTTCACATGTCGTACCCCTTGAATTGTACGAATAGTACCATCATACATTTTTAATTTGATAGTACCAACTCCAGCAATTTCCAAAGCATGATCATTTCCCATAAATACGGATCCTCCTGAAATTGATTCATAAGTGCAAAACCAATCTCTATTTGGAGTCATGTGCCAGGTTGCACCTGAATCCAATATCCAACATTCATGGAGTTGTTTTTCGCCTCTGGAACTTATTGCTTCACTGTACAAGATTTCTCCATCTTCTTGGGTACTAGCAACACAACCTTGAGAGGTTGAAGCTTCAGAATTCTTCCCTCCTCCACTCTTCTTGTGCCAACAATCTTTCTTCATGTGCCCTCTCATGCCACAATTATAGCATTTGAGGTTCTTCCTTCCTCGAGATTTTGATCTACCATGATTTTGACTCCCACTGGAGCCACGTTCCATTGATCTTCCTCTCATCATCGTCAAAGCTTCTGCTTGCTTTGAACTTTCCAGTCTGTCTTCCTTATTCTTTCGCCTGGACTCTTCTTCAAGAATAGCTCCGGCAACATCCTCAAAGGATAGACGACCAACAACATTATTGTTTGTTATGTTGATGATGAGTTGATCATATGAATCTGGTAAACTCTGAAGTAGAAGCTCCGCACGTTCATTTTCCACTATGTTGAAATCAGCTGTTGAAAGCTGAGCAAATAGCGTATTCAGATTGTTGATGTGGTCCGTCACTGCTGTGGACTCACTCATTCGAAGAGTGTAGAGTTTCCTCTTTAAGAATATTCTGGTGTGAAGTGACTTGACCTCGTATAATTTTACGAGCGTGTCCCAAATCTCCTTTGCAGTTGTCTTCTCTGCTATGCTCGACAAAACTGAATCAGCCATTGCTAAATGCAAATTGGCAACAGCATTGTCATCCATTTCTCTCCACTTTTCATCAGTAATATCTGATGGCCTGCCTTCAATTGCTTTAAGACAGTTGTCTTTTCTCAAAATTGCTCTTATCTTCAATTTCCACAGGGAAAAATTGTTCCCGTTGAACTTCTCTATCTCAAACTTTGCTGCCATAATTTCTTCTATTAAACCGACTTAAGTAACTTCCACTAGAATAGTACCGCCTACTGGAACAATGATAAAATCCAGTAACAAGAATAATTCTTTTCTGATGTGACTGATCAGACAATACTGCAGCCACAGAGCATACTAAGAATTTTCTCCGATACTATACCAATGTACACCACAGCGGAATAATAAACAACCTGGCTCTGATACCACTGTTAGGTCCAGAGTAGGCTTAATAGTTACTCACAGCTAAAATAAGAGATGAGTAAAAAAGAGACAAGGGAGAAAATAACCACAGTAAAAATATTATTTACTGAAAGGGAGGAAATTACAACACTTCTCTCTCTATAACTTACTCCTTTGAATTAGGAGACTACTACTACCGAGAACAGATCTCAAGGTGTATAAGAGAGGAAGAGAGAAGAGAAGAAGATTTGGGATGAAAATTATGATTTTCAGCTTCCCTATTTATAGGAAAGTCCCAATGGCATTTTCGTAATTTCTCCTAAACTTTTAATATTATTTTATTATCATGTGGGACCCGCCGCTAATTAAAAATTCAAAAAATCACCGAAAGTATTTCGGTGCTGGCCGCCTGCCACAGCTGCCCACAGCTGTCTAACATTCCATGCCCCCAAAAGCATGCTACCACATTCATCCATGCCAAACTCGTTTGTAAGTTAGCCTTATATAGCAGTTATGTGTTCTAGATAGCAGATTTGATCAATTCCAAATCTAAAAGGTGCATGCATTAGTTCTCTAATGAGGCAAGGTCTTTTGACTAGGCTTAAACCTATAATCTCCCAAAACTACCATTAGATGCTTAGCTGCTGTATGATTGTTGTAGGCCTCGTAAAGAACCATACGGAATCGCTGCTAGCAATAACTCAGTCATGTGGCTGCAGCCAATAATTTGACAGCTTCATTCACTGTCCTCATCTCCCAGAATACTAGTTCCCGAATACTGACATACTACTGTACTATGTAAACATAAGTGGTCCACTCCTACGTTCCACAGAAACATAAATAGTGGTGATATGCCAATGGGATCTTTTGAGATTAGCTTTACTCTGCTCTATACTTTGGCTCGTGCATAATAAATAGTGCACAGGTCTTATTATGGCACCCTGGTTGTAATAGACTGGTAAGGTTGTGTTAGGGAATAATTAGTTTGACTAAAATCAAGCAATGAACCATAAACCAGATTGATCCACATATGGAGCTTTGCCCCACCCACCATCACTGCAAATGCCCCACCTCCACCGCTGTGATAACAGATAACCTCTCTTACATTTAATCCAAACTACCACCTTTAACGGAGATTTGGTGTCATTCAGGTAAATATTTTTTTTTCCTCAAACAAATAGAAGTATATATCTCATGGAACGTTTTTCTCTTCTATCAGCTATGCTCTCCTCGGGGTATATTCTTAAGGAGAGAGAAGTTCTAGTGAAGCAAAGCGGCTTTCATGAATCAATCAATACCTAAAGAGACCTGTTGTTACTTACATTAAGGCTCTATAAACTCAAACTAATATCACAATATCTGATTGCACAACAGCACAGAGATTCACTCTGCATTAACATTGTTATAACGAAGAGTAAGCACAGTTTCTCTTGTTACTTAAAATTCACTTAGGTCTCATTAATTTGAGAATGAGACCCACCAAATCAGAAATGAGATGTATATATTTAATCTGACTCGCATCAATTTGACTTCCACCCAATATAAAAAACTAGGTTGGAAATAGAGTACATGATACAGTGCTGCAAGCATTTCTCTTGTTACAACAAAAATTTTTTTTTTTATTATTTGTTAAAAATCACAAATTTCAGTAAGTCTCAGACGCACAAAATTTGTAATTTGTAATAGATTATAATAAACAAGAACTTTGTAAGACAACAGTAGGTGCGGTTGAGAAGCTAATTAGGAGCGAGAGTGCATTCAGCAATTTTCTCCCAAGATTTGAGCGTTCTATCTTCAGTGTCGGTTTTGTACAAAGCAAGGCGATTAATCGGAAAAGTCAAGCCAGCGAGTGAGTCATCGATAGCATTAGCCCTCTCTTGAGCCTTCCGCTTCTGTTGATCCGTCAAATCTCCGTAGAGAAGACTGAGGTGCGGCATGTACGCTGCAAAAAATGCAAAGGAATCATCAACATTCGCAAACGAAAGGGGAAAAGGAAAAGGAAGAGATAGCGTTAAGGAGAACTGACGAGTGGAATTGGCGTAACCGAAGCGGGTGCAGCAGTACGCGCTGGTCTCGAGAATGTGAGGGTCGGGGCGGAGGAGGAGGTAGACGCACTGGTAGAAGAAGGTGCCGGTGGCGACGCCGTCGACGGTCACGTGGAAGGGCCTTAGGGCTTGGCACGCCGACCGGAGCTTGGCGAGGGCGTCGTCGGGGGTGAGTTTGATGGCGCCGACCACCGTGATGTGGGGATGGAAAGAGGGCCCGCCGAATTCGGATCGGAGGGCGGTCATGAGGTTGGTGCATCTGCTGCCCACGTCTTCCGGTGGAATCGCCCACACTGAATACACCGCCTCACTTCCCATCTTCTCAATTCTCAATTCACTCAACCTTGATTGGGATTAGGAATTTAAAAGCTTAACCAGTGCCAGTCGCATATGCTCTGCATATACTCGCCTCATATTTTTATTCGGCTAAAATTTTATAATATTAAAGTTTTTTAATTTGATTTCATTTTAATTTTTGATTTTAATTTAATCTTAATTTATTTTAAAAATTTTAATGTGAGATTTCTGTCCAAATTTTATAAATGGTATTAAAGGTTCGTGAGAATCACGCATGTGATTCCAAATCACGAGTGTGATTCTCACGACTTAGGAACCACTTGAGATCAAAAAGTGTGAAAAGAAGTGGTAAGAATCATTGTTACGAGAATTACGACCGTGATTCTTTCGGACCTTTAACGTCATTTGTGAAATTTAGACAGAAATTTCCAGTTGAAAATTTTAAACTAAATTAAAATTAAAAATTAAAGTAAGACTAAATTAGGGTTTTAACCTTTTTATTTTCATCATATATACATATAATAATCTAAATAGTATTATTAGTTTCTTTTTCTTTCTATCATGTATTTTCCCCTTTTTTTTTAGACGATACTTGATCTAAATATAAGTATGTAACTGAAAATTAAACTTTATATATATTTTTAAATTATAATTTGAAATTTTAAAACAATTACAAATCAATTAAGTTGAATATTTAAATTAAATTAAAACATTTTTCATAATTTTTAAAATAATTTAAATATTTTATATGACTTGTGATTACTCTGAATTATAATACGAGATTTAATATGTATATTATGTGTATAATTTTTACTAATTCCTTACTAAAAAAATTATACCATTTATCTTTTTTTTTTCCTTCTCAATTTGATGGTGTAAAACCATATCTTCATTTTGATCAATTTTGTGTAGGATTGTTACCAAGGATTAATTTTTAAACAACTATCTCATTAGTCTTTATGTTTAAAATTAGGAGTGTAAATAAGTTTAACTATATGTGAATTATTTGGATTTGACTCATAGTTAACTTGTTTGTTTAATTAAATGTGTTTGTGGATAAATATTTTATCATGCCTAATGCAAAGATTTGCTTGCGCAAAAGCAACGTTAAGCAATGCCACAAAGCCTATTTAGCACTTGTGTAAAGTGAACAAAGACCACTATGAACTATCTGTTGAGATGCAAGTAAAGTCTCACATCGTTCAAATAAGAGGATGATCATGGTTTATATACACACCATTGGTTGAGAGGCCTTTTGGGTGATGTCCAAAAGCAAAATCGTGAGAGCTTGAGCCCAAAGCGGACAATATCTCACTAATGTGAAGACATGTGTATGTGTGGTAACCCCCCAGTGCTCAACAAGTGCGGTATCAGAGCCGCTGGTCTGATCAGGTGACTGGCTCGACGAGTATGATAGCTGGCAGGTGGATCCAAGTTTGGGATTCCTTATGTCGAAAGTCTTCCTAATTGTGGGTCCATGTGGAATAGAGGCTTCCTGGTAACATGGAAGGTTATGAGGCGTGTCCCGCTATCATGAGGGAAGTCATGATGGAGCGGTTGTGCAAGCACTCTGAGCGTGAGTGAGCTCTGTGGGGCCACCATTGAGCCCAAAGTGGACAATATCTCACCAATGTAGAGACATGTGTATGTGTGGTAACCCCCTCGGTGCCTAACACTATCACCCTCATTGTTGTAAATATGCACCCGATGTGACACTAGTTCATAGAAATCTTGTAGCATGTGTGAAAATTGCATAAGTTCGACACTTCTAACTCACTCCAATGAGTTTAAAGATCAATTGAAATATAAACCTACTTTATTATACTATTAATTACTCAAACTCAACATCAATTTCACATAACAATACAATTAACATCAATTTTCATTGTGCTCTATAAATCTAGAGTTTCTTACCAAAACTGCAGTCAATTCACAAATAATTTAGTCCAAGCACAATTTCATGTCACATATAACATAATGATCAACCATATAACACATATGAATCATAAAAAACACAAATTCTCATTGTACATATTAAATAATGATTTCTCTCATAGATCACAAGCAAATAATGGGATTGAAGTCAATCCTACTACCCAAAATATAACTCACACCCTAAAACAAAATTACTCACTTTCTCCTTATCTCGATGAACATTAGAAGAAGGATGCACAACTCTGAGATGATCTTTAATGACTTTTGGTAGGCAAACTTCAATTTAGAAAAAAGGAACATAAGTGTAAAACTTGAAAATTAACACTTTCTTTTTCAAAACTTCACGTTTTTTTTTTTGGATAATCATAATATTGGTACGAAGTATCCACTATCAAAAGTAGTGATTAATTTCCCCTAAGAATTGTCCGTGCACACAAAGTGAGTATTCTCCTTCCGACAAAATTTATTTTAAGCATGCTTGACATGAGGTAATTTAGGGATGGGTGACTTTCTGGGAAGTTTGTGGGGTTTGTGGGGTTAATCTTTGATCCTAAAAACATACGAATATCTCAAAAAGGGTTACCCAGAGCTCTGATTGGTGAAGGGTTTTGACCAACGAGGAGTTGCATGAAGTGTCTTGGGGTGATGTGTTATTTAGTATAATTTTTTAAAAATATTATCAATAATACCAACGGATAAAATCCGTGGGTAAAATCTGTAGGTAATTACCCGCGGATTTTAATCTGTCAGAAAGTTACCCATGGATTATAATCCGTCGATAAATGTTTCAGACAAGCAATTTTTTGACAGATTATTGTCTGTCAGAAATGAAGTGTTACCCACGGATTTTTTGGATTATCCACGGATTTTGATCGTCTATAATTTCAAAAATTCTTGTAGTGAGACTTTAAATTTTTTTTTGGGTAATCATAATATTGGTACGAAGTATCCACCATCAAAAGTAGTGATTAATTTCCGCTAAGAATTGTCCGTGCACACAAGACGAGTATTCTCCTTCCAACAAAATTTATTTTATACACAAGATCAAAATTCAAACTTTAAACAACTTGACTAAGGGGCACAAGCCGCTATCAATTGTGTCAACCAATGTTGATCAAAACTTCACTTTTTAAACTAACACTTTTTCCCCTTAAATAAATAAAACATGATTAATTATAAATAAATCCAAAAAGTACAAAAACAATTATAAAACACATATATGAAATAATTATTTTACAAAAATTTTCTCAAACTTTATTAATTAAAACAATTACAATTATTTTAAAAGCTTTAGAATTATTTTATAAACTCATTTTATTAATTAAAATATTCTTTTAATAATTTATAAAACTTAAGATGTCTATATTGAACATCTTTTAAAAGTTAGAGAACCAAATTAGATCATTTTAAAATAGTGAAACTAAATCGAATATTTCATAAATATAGGAGCTAAATTAAACAAAAAATTATTCAACATTTTTTTCTCAAGATAAATTTAAATTTTCTTTTACTTATTCAATAAATTATTTTATTAGATAACCATTTCATTTTGTAATATATGTATTTTTTTTTAAAAAAAATTTAAGTACTCATCTTATTGTCATTCATGATAAGAAGATCCAAATTTATCTAGATATTTTTTTTTATAGAATTTTTATTATTTAAGTTGATCCTATTATTTTGAAAGTATTCAATTTAGTCATACTATTTTTAAGATGTTTAATTTGGTCCTCTAATTTAATATTTATAATCAATAAGATATAATTTTTTATTTACTAAATTATAAAAATATAATAGTAAAATAAAATAAAATAAATTAATTTTACATATCACATATTAAACATATTTTTCTATTAATAATTAATTATCTACTATCGAGAAAATTATTAAATATTATATTTTCCTTGTCTGTCTTCCAACTATAAAAACTACTTTTCAGACACTTTCCCTCGCTCAAGCACAAGTTTCAATCTTTACTCAGTCTCTTTGCCAACCAATTCTTGCCTCCAATCCCAATTCTAAAATCACATTTTTCTTCTTCTTCTTCTGGGTATTGTTAGAAGAAACCAAAGCTTGGGTCTTTTCAAGAACCTCTGAATCTTTTCCTTCCAAGAAGATATAGCCAACGAGGGATGTTTTCGTGCATTGCAAGTCTAGTTTCGTCGTGCCTGAACTCTGCTCCCGTTATCAGCGATGATGAATCTTCTTCTTCCACTTCTGCAGACCCTCTTCTGTGGTGTAGAGACCTTGAGAGGCATTCTTGTGGCGAAGTCTCCTTTGCTGTGGTTCAAGCCAATGATATAATTGAGGATCATAGCCAGGTTGAGATTGGCACTGGTGCCCTCTTTGTTGGGGTTTATGATGGCCATGGTGGTTCTGAAGCCTCCAGCTTCATCAAAGAACACCTCTTCCATCACCTAATGAGTGAGTCTTTTGAGTTTCTTTGGATGTTTCTGGTTTCTAAAACTGAGTGGAATTCAGTTTGCTTTCTTGATGCTTTTCTTTTGGCTTTTTCTTCCATCTGCTACTTTTCTTTTGAATCTTTGAATTTTTTTTTTTTTTTTTTTTTGGAAAGAGTGAGGGATGGAATGTAACCAAATGTTGATTGAATATCCAAGAATTGTATACTAATGTTTGTAATTATGTGTATGTGTGTAATATGGAAACAGTAACTTCTCCCTTTAAGATGATAAAAAATTGGCATACATATTGTGATATCTTGGACACATGCTACAAATAGATTTATCTGCCCATTTAGGATTGATATGGTTCATGAAATTCCATGTAGTATGTTTTATTATTTTAAATTTCTATTTTAGTTTTTGGAGCTAATTTGATTGGCGTTCTGCATTTGTACTGCATCGGTTAGAGCAATTATGGATGTTTTCTGTGGAACCTGATTACAGGCATCGCTGAGGATAATGGAACTATTACATCAGAAATTCTCAGGAATGCTGTTTCTGCTACAGAGGATGATTTTATGGCTCATGTTGACACGAGTTTTATAACAAATCCGTTGATTGCAAAAGTTGGTTCCTGTTGTCTGGCTGGTGTTATCTGGAAAGGGACTCTGCATATCGCGAATGTTGGTGACTCTCGTGCCGTAATTGCTTCCACAGGTAGATGTAACAAGATAAAAGCTGAGCAGTTGTCTATAGAGCACAATGCTAGTAGGCAAGATATTAGAGAAGAACTCAGGGCTTTGCATCCGCAAGATCCACACATTGTAGTTGTCAACCGTGGATCATGGCGCGTTAAAGGCATCATCCAGGTTTTGTTTTACAATTTTACCTTTAGAAAGTGTTTGTTAGTAGTTTATGTTGCATTTGCCTCTTTTAAAAAATAACTCATACTTACATATAACAGTTTTACGCCCCTTGGATTGTTTATGGAGCTTTTTACATATTTTCTTACATTTTTCATGTCATCTTAAAGAGTCCAAGCAATGCAATTTTTCCTGTAGTCTTCATAATGAGTGACTAGGAACTATTTGTCTCCTTTTTTTGTAGTGCATATTATGTCATCATTTGATGGGTGGACGGTTTGTGATTTGTGACATTGCTCTTCATCTTTTGTGGACATCTTCCTCTAGTACATGATAATTGACCATGCTTGTTGCAAAATCATCAAATGTTAAATGTATATGTTTATATCGCGATGCATTCTCTAAATTTTATATCAAATGTAATAGGTTCTGTTACAACTCACTATATTATATTAGATGATTGTCTTTGGACTCATTTGAGTTAGTGGAAAATATAACTAATTGATTAGGGTGTACCCTTCTTAGCTTTGTCAAAATTAGCTTTCTAGAAAGTTGTCTCTAAATTCTATTATATGCTAAAATTATCAGGTCTTTCTATTTATGCAAGCCATATTTCATTGCTGCTTTCATTTCTGTTCACTTCTAAGCTAGTCATTGTTTTTTTTTTTTTTTTCTGTAATTAGTTTTTAAATTATTAATGACATTTTGTTAGCAATAGCAACCATATTCTAATCAACAGAATAAAATTCAGGTATCCAGATCCATAGGAGATGCATATTTGAAGAATCCGCAATCCTATATGGATTCATCATCCCCACCGTTCCCCTTGACTGAATCTCTTACCCAACCGGTGCTAACAGCAGAACCATCCCTATCTTCAAGAGTTTTGCAACCCCGTGACAAATTCCTTATATTTGCATCTGATGGACTTTGGGAACACCTGACAAATCAGCAAGCAGTCGAGATTGTTCATAGGAATCCACGAAATGTATGCTTTTTGTACTTGTCCTTTCTTCCATTTTTTTCATCTATTATCTGTCCTTGTGAAAAGGTTCTAACTTTATTCTTATGCTATATGCTGTGCATTTGTTCAAAAAACAAACTCCAGGGAATTGCAAGAAAACTTGTTAAGGCTGCTCTAAAGGTGGCAGCTCATAAAAGGAATGTGGAATATAAGGAGCTTCTGAAGATTGAGAAAGGGATCAGACGGCCTTATCATGATGATATCACTGTGATTGTTGTCTTCATAGATCATGATTTGCTTGAGCATATAGTTAATGAACCAGAGTTTCATTGGCTACACTGAACTATCAAATTTTAATGGGTATCCAGGGGTTTATGTGATACAAGGATTATTCTTTCTAGAACTATCAAAGAACTTGATTGCCTCTGCCTTATTTTGGTTCAAAAGAAAAATAAGAATCTAACATTACATTTGTACACAGTTTTGCAACATCCAATTGTTGTTCATTTTGAGCATTTCTTGGCACCTATCAAGGTTCTCCTCCCCACTCTTGGTTTAAATATTTAATGATATTTTCAATTAAAGTTAATAGGCTGAAGAATGATTTAACTCTAATCACTAAAAGTTAATAGCATTGAAAGAAATATTAGGAACACTCTACTTGCAGTATAGGATCAAGCATGATCCACTTCCAACACTAGGTTTCATTACATTTAAAAAATGATAAAAGAAAAGCAGGTGGAAGCTAATTATAAAAAATAAAAATGCACTTATTTCATTTAGGTTTAAATACCTTTTTGATTCTTATAATTTCATTTACTTTTCTTTCTAGTTTTTATAGTTAAAAGTGTTCCCTTTTAGTTCTTAATGTTTATTTTCTATTTTATTAATGACGTTTGTGTTGTGATTACGTGACAAAAATCACTTTAATGTATATTTTTAACCAATTGCAATTCTCACCTTACTTTAGGAATGTATGAAAATGAAGATAAAGAAATGTTAAAAGAAGTGGAAATAGAACCAAATGTCCAAAGGCAAGAGGTAGAATACAAAGTTCAACATGGAATTCTGGAAAACTACAGTTCTTTGAGCAAATTTTCCACTTTTATTACAGGAATTGCTGCTTGCAGAAAAATCCAAATCTCCACATGGTCCAAAAATCATTGCTCTTTTGCAAAAGCCAATCTCGCAATTCCAAGATAAATGCAAACCTTTATTTTCTCACCACCAATTTTTATTCCTTATCTGGTAATTGATAATCATATTAGACCTTTATCTCTCTCAATGTTCACTCTTTTGAGTTGTCACCAGTAACTATAGAGTCTTGCGGTCTATACTTGTACCCCTTTGAAACGAACAAATATGCAAAGAAGTTGATCAAGATTAATATGGCAAGGAACAAGTAGAATAGATTCAAGTTGTTTGTTAATATTGTTCCCCGCTAACTAGCCTCCACTTGCAGTAATATTCTTGGTGGGCATCGTTCATAGCTTGCACCAATATGGAACTTAGAAAATATCCAAGAGCCATAGCACCATAGGAAGCAAGTTGAAGTGGATTTAAGCCCTTTTGATGCCTCTGAATATAAAACTCAAGAAGTCCAACATAGGTAAACAAGTCAACTTTACGCCAAATACAAAGTACTGAAAAGAAAGCTAGAATATACTCAATGGCAATGGTTGTTTCAGTGGCAACGCATCAAGCATGTTGTTGTCTCTAGCAACTCCTTTCCTTTTTGTGGTTGCTGAAATTGCTATGGAGATTGAGGTAAATATTAGGCCAACTCCTGTGCGCTGCAATTTTGTAATGCAAGTGGCAATGCAGGTGAATTTAACTAGAAGAAAGCCACACAAATGGCATTATAGAAAAGGATTGTGATGATTAAGAAGGCAAATGGGATATTGGTAGAAATACTGAAATTTTTGGTGAGCCTGGTGTCCATGGTGTAGCCTTGCCTTATAGAGATCTGCTTAGGATTTTGGGCAAGTGAAGATGGGAAGTCAAGGGGTAAGCAAGATAGTTGATATCAGAGAAATTTGGTTGAAAACTAATATCGGATGCAAGTTACACTTGAAGAATGTCAAACACATCCCTAACATGTGCCTTAGCTTGATCTTAGTACAGGAACTTAATGAATATGATGTGGTTTAGGGTTTAGGCTTAATGAATATGATGTGGTTTAGACATTCTTCGAGCTAAGGCACATGTTAGGGATGTGTTTGACATTCTTCAAGTGTAACTTGCATCCGATATTAGTTTTCAACCAAATTTCTCTGATATCAACTATCTTGCTTACCCCTTGACTTCCCATCTTCACTTGCCCAAAATCCTAAGCAGATCTCTATAAGGCAAGGCTACACCATGGACACCAGGCTCACCAAAAATTTCAGTATTTCTACCAATATCCCATTTGCCTTCTTAATCATCACAATCCTTTTCTATAATGCCAGTTGTGTGGCTTTCTTCTAGTTAAATTCACCTGCATTGCCACTTGCATTACAAAATTGCAGCGCACAGGAGTTGGCCTAATATTTACCTCAATCTCCATAGCAATTTCAGCAACCACAAAAAGGAAAGGAGTTGCTAGAGACAACAACATGCTTGATGCGTTGCCACTGAAACAACCATTGCCATTGAGTATATTCTAGCTTTCTTTTCAGTACTTTGTATTTGGCGTAAAGTTGACTTGTTTACCTATGTTGGACTTCTTGAGTTTTATATTCAGAGGCATCAAAAGGGCTTAAATCCACTTCAACTTGCTTCCTATGGTGCTATGGCTCTTGGATATTTTCTAAGTTCCATATTGGTGCAAGCTATGAACGATGCCCACCAAGAATATTACTGCAAGTGGAGGCTAGTTAGCGGGGAACAATATTAACAAACAACTTGAATCTATTCTACTTGTTCCTTGCCATATTAATCTTGATCAACTTCTTTGCATATTTGTTCGTTTCAAAGGGGTACAAGTATAGACCGCAAGACTCTATAGTTACTGGTGACAACTCAAAAGAGTGAACATTGAGAGAGATAAAGGTCTAATATGATTATCAATTACCAGATAAGGAATAAAAATTGGTGGTGAGAAAATAAAGGTTTGCATTTATCTTGGAATTGCGAGATTGGCTTTTGCAAAAGAGCAATGATTTTTGGACCATGTGGAGATTTGGATTTTTCTGCAAGCAGCAATTCCTGTAATAAAAGTGGAAAATTTGCTCAAAGAACTGTAGTTTTCCAGAATTCCATGTTGAACTTTGTATTCTACCTCTTGCCTTTGGACATTTGGTTCTATTTCCACTTCTTTTAACATTTCTTTATCTTCATTTTCATACATTCCTAAAGTAAGGTGAGAATTGCAATTGGTTAAAAATATACATTAAAGTGATTTTTGTCACGTAATCACAACACAAACGTCATTAATAAAATAGAAAATAAACATTAAGAACTAAAAGGGAACACTTTTAACTATAAAAACTAGAAAGAAAAGTAAATGAAATTATAAGAATCAAAAAGGTATTTAAACCTAAATGAAATAAGTGCATTTTTATTTTTTATAATTAGCTTCCACCTGCTTTTCTTTTATCATTTTTTAAATGTAATGAAACCTAGTGTTGGAAGTGGATCATGCTTGATCCTATACTGCAAGTAGAGTGTTCCTAATATTTCTTTCAATGCTATTAACTTTTAGTGATTAGAGTTAAATCATTCTTCAGCCTATTAACTTTAATTGAAAATATCATTAAATATTTAAACCAAGAGTGGGGAGGAGAACCTTGATAGGTGCCAAGAAATGCTCAAAATGAACAACAATTGGATGTTGCAAAACTGTGTACAAATGTAATGTTAGATTCTTATTTTTCTTTTGAACCAAAATAAGGCAGAGGCAATCAAGTTCTTTGATAGTTCTAGAAAGAATAATCCTTGTATCACATAAACCCCTGGATACCCATTAAAATTTGATAGTTCAGTGTAGCCAATGAAACTCTGGTTCATTAACTATATGCTCAAGCAAATCATGATCTATGAAGACAACAATCACAGTGATATCATCATGATAAGGCCGTCTGATCCCTTTCTCAATCTTCAGAAGCTCCTTATATTCCACATTCCTTTTATGAGCTGCCACCTTTAGAGCAGCCTTAACAAGTTTTCTTGCAATTCCCTGGAGTTTGTTTTTTGAACAAATGCACAGCATATAGCATAAGAATAAAGTTAGAACCTTTTCACAAGGACAGATAATAGATGAAAAAAATGGAAGAAAGGACAAGTACAAAAAGCATACATTTCGTGGATTCCTATGAACAATCTCGACTGCTTGCTGATTTGTCAGGTGTTCCCAAAGTCCATCAGATGCAAATATAAGGAATTTGTCACGGGGTTGCAAAACTCTTGAAGATAGGGATGGTTCTGCTGTTAGCACCGGTTGGGTAAGAGATTCAGTCAAGGGGAACGGTGGGGATGATGAATCCATATAGGATTGCGGATTCTTCAAATATGCATCTCCTATGGATCTGGATACCTGAATTTTATTCTGTTGATTAGAATATGGTTGCTATTGCTAACAAAATGTCATTAATAATTTAAAAACTAATTACAGAAAAAAAAAAAAAAAACAATGACTAGCTTAGAAGTGAACAGAAATGAAAGCAGCAATGAAATATGGCTTGCATAAATAGAAAGACCTGATAATTTTAGCATATAATAGAATTTAGAGACAACTTTCTAGAAAGCTAATTTTGACAAAGCTAAGAAGGGTACACCCTAATCAATTAGTTATATTTTCCACTAACTCAAATGAGTCCAAAGACAATCATCTAATATAATATAGTGAGTTGTAACAGAACCTATTACATTTGATATAAAATTTAGAGAATGCATCGCGATATAAACATATACATTTAACATTTGATGATTTTGCAACAAGCATGGTCAATTATCATGTACTAGAGGAAGATGTCCACAAAAGATGAAGAGCAATGTCACAAATCACAAACCGTCCACCCATCAAATGATGACATAATATGCACTACAAAAAAAGGAGACAAATAGTTCCTAGTCACTCATTATGAAGACTACAGGAAAAATTGCATTGCTTGGACTCTTTAAGATGACATGAAAAATGTAAGAAAATATGTAAAAAGCTCCATAAACAATCCAAGGGGCGTAAAACTGTTATATGTAAGTATGAGTTATTTTTTAAAAGAGGCAAATGCAACATAAACTACTAACAAACACTTTCTAAAGGTAAAATTGTAAAACAAAACCTGGATGATGCCTTTAACGCGCCATGATCCACGGTTGACAACTACAATGTGTGGATCTTGCGGATGCAAAGCCCTGAGTTCTTCTCTAATATCTTGCCTACTAGCATTGTGCTCTATAGACAACTGCTCAGCTTTTATCTTGTTACATCTACCTGTGGAAGCAATTACGGCACGAGAGTCACCAACATTCGCGATATGCAGAGTCCCTTTCCAGATAACACCAGCCAGACAACAGGAACCAACTTTTGCAATCAACGGATTTGTTATAAAACTCGTGTCAACATGAGCCATAAAATCATCCTCTGTAGCAGAAACAGCATTCCTGAGAATTTCTGATGTAATAGTTCCATTATCCTCAGCGATGCCTGTAATCAGGTTCCACAGAAAACATCCATAATTGCTCTAACCGATGCAGTACAAATGCAGAACGCCAATCAAATTAGCTCCAAAAACTAAAATAGAAATTTAAAATAATAAAACATACTACATGGAATTTCATGAACCATATCAATCCTAAATGGGCAGATAAATCTATTTGTAGCATGTGTCCAAGATATCACAATATGTATGCCAATTTTTTATCATCTTAAAGGGAGAAGTTACTGTTTCCATATTACACACATACACATAATTACAAACATTAGTATACAATTCTTGGATATTCAATCAACATTTGGTTACATTCCATCCCTCACTCTTTCCAAAAAAAAAAAAAAAAAAAAATTCAAAGATTCAAAAGAAAAGTAGCAGATGGAAGAAAAAGCCAAAAGAAAAGCATCAAGAAAGCAAACTGAATTCCACTCAGTTTTAGAAACCAGAAACATCCAAAGAAACTCAAAAGACTCACTCATTAGGTGATGGAAGAGGTGTTCTTTGATGAAGCTGGAGGCTTCAGAACCACCATGGCCATCATAAACCCCAACAAAGAGGGCACCAGTGCCAATCTCAACCTGGCTATGATCCTCAATTATATCATTGGCTTGAACCACAGCAAAGGAGACTTCGCCACAAGAATGCCTCTCAAGGTCTCTACACCACAGAAGAGGGTCTGCAGAAGTGGAAGAAGAAGATTCATCATCGCTGATAACGGGAGCAGAGTTCAGGCACGACGAAACTAGACTTGCAATGCACGAAAACATCCCTCGTTGGCTATATCTTCTTGGAAGGAAAAGATTCAGAGGTTCTTGAAAAGACCCAAGCTTTGGTTTCTTCTAACAATACCCAGAAGAAGAAGAAGAAAAATGTGATTTTAGAATTGGGATTGGAGGCAAGAATTGGTTGGCAAAGAGACTGAGTAAAGATTGAAACTTGTGCTTGAGCGAGGGAAAGTGTCTGAAAAGTAGTTTTTATAGTTGGAAGACAGACAAGGAAAATATAATATTTAATAATTTTCTCGATAGTAGATAATTAATTATTAATAGAAAAATATGTTTAATATGTGATATGTAAAATTAATTTATTTTATTTTATTTTACTATTATATTTTTATAATTTAGTAAATAAAAAATTATATCTTATTGATTATAAATATTAAATTAGAGGACCAAATTAAACATCTTAAAAATAGTATGACTAAATTGAATACTTTCAAAATAATAGGATCAACTTAAATAATAAAAATTCTATAAAAAAAAATATCTAGATAAATTTGGATCTTCTTATCATGAATGACAATAAGATGAGTACTTAAATTTTTTTTAAAAAAAAATACATATATTACAAAATGAAATGGTTATCTAATAAAATAATTTATTGAATAAGTAAAAGAAAATTTAAATTTATCTTGAGAAAAAAATGTTGAATAATTTTTTGTTTAATTTAGCTCCTATATTTATGAAATATTCGATTTAGTTTCACTATTTTAAAATGATCTAATTTGGTTCTCTAACTTTTAAAAGATGTTCAATATAGACATCTTAAGTTTTATAAATTATTAAAAGAATATTTTAATTAATAAAATGAGTTTATAAAATAATTCTAAAGCTTTTAAAATAATTGTGATTGCTTTAATTAATAAAGTTTGAGAAATTTTTTGTAAAATAATTATTTCATATATGTGCACTACAAAAAAAATGCTATTTAGTGGGGGTTACTTTACGGCGGTTTTAAAAACCCCCTCAAATAAACATGAGTTGCGGCGGTTTGGGGGAACGCCCAAAATTGTAAAGATAGCGGCGGTTTTTATCATTTTTTGAGGAGGTTTATGCCCTCCCAAATTCAGAGGCAATTTTTCCTGAAAATTTTTCACCATTTTCTCCCGCAATTTATTTTCACCCAATTAATCCCTCCAATTTTCACCACCTTTACCTTTTACTGACTCCGCTCCTCCATCCAAGGGCACCGCTTCGTTCATCCGCGCATTGCTCCGTTCAGCCATTTCCACTTCCACCGCTCCGCTCAGCGGCGCTGCTCCGTTCATTCGTGCGTGCGGCTTCGCTCATCCGTGCGTCGCTCCTCCCACGTTCTCCTCCCTAGACGACGACATTAAGGCGTAACATCTTCTCAGGTTGGGCCTCATTTCAATAGGGTATGTAGCATCTTCTCAGCTTTGGTAAAAGCCATTGTGAAGGCCTTGATGTGTCAAATAATTTGACAGTCACAATGGTCTAAGGGAGATGAAAGCATTACATTTTTCCCTTTCTGTTCATTTTTTTTTAGATTCACTTTCACTCTACAGTACAAAGCATACAGTTTTCTTTTTAATTTTACCCTCCTTTTGAAATGAGCCCCTGAATTTTGAAGGTTGATTCCCCTGTTGCACAAGCTCGCAGTTTCACCAGGAACTGATCAATTGTTTCAGCTGTCTCTGGAGTCACTTTCTAGAAGGTAAAAAACATAACATTAAATTATTTAAAGAGAAATGCATACATCAAACAATGATATAGAGCAAAAACTAATAGTACTTTGCGTTCTTCTTGAAGGGCCTGAAGTTCATCAACTGCTCTACGTACTCTGATTGCTAGCTAGGTATGACTTTTTTATTCTTAAAATTTCTGTTTTTTTGGTTTTTTTAGCTGGTGTGTGTGAATTAATCTAAATTTATAATCAATATTTTATACAAAATATTCATCCTTATACAGTGGATTATTTTGTTTCCAATATTTTATATACATGTAGTTTTTATGCATGATTCAGTGATTATAATTGATGTGTCAATAAGCACTCGTCTAACCTTATATGTTATATGTTATGCTCCATCAAAGTTATCTGGAGTATGGACTTAGTTGTAAAGGTCATCAATTATCTACCCTTCTCGTTACATTCAGTGTATCTAGGCTTTGATATTTTGTTAATATAATTATAGTTATGAGAATGAGAAATATTTAAGTGGCTTTGAGATACTTTGTTATCATATTTCACACAGATTTCTTCATAGCAACCATACTTGAAAACTTGGGTTCTACTCTATAAATTTGATCCATATTTATTTTTCTGTATCATGTTTGGTTGGAAGATAACAAGGTAATTCTTGCTGGTTCTAATCAACTTGTACTTCTAGTATTGGACTATTGGTCTGTGTTTGTGTTAATTATTTGAGATCATAATCACAGTTGAAAGTGGTATGTGATCTTCAAATCGCCTTAAAGATTAGGACTTTATAGTTCAATTCATTCTTTTATTTGATATCAAACCAACTTAAGGCTTATCCCCGTATTTCACATCTTTTATTTGAATAATCCTTATTTAGATTACATCTCTCGGTACATGCTGGGATCTTACTTTGTATGCGGTTTAATGTAAATTTCTATATGTAGTTGTTTATTGTGTAGTCTTATTATAGAGGCCTTGATGATTTAGTTATTGAGTAGAATGTCCAGTTCTTGTTGAATACCCAGTTCAGCTCTAGTTATAGCCTTTCAACAAAATGCCCTGATCTTGTTGAATACCTAATTCAGCTAGTCGTAGTCTAGCAACAAAACGTTCAGCTCAAGGGGACCATCTATTCTACTTACCACTTCCCCAGTTAATGCAACTCTAGTTGTCTTAGTCATCATTCTCCACTTTTGTACCCTCAGCTCTAAATTTGTATGTTACTAATGATAACAGAGAAAACTAAACTTAAAATTTCATATAAACTATTTAAATCCTTCACCGCAGTATAAAAGGATAAAAGTTTATATAATATATATATATATATATATATATATATATATATATATAGATATATTAACTTGATGAAAAAAGGTATCTACTTGTACAAAATTCACTTTTGGGAATTCTCCAAGATTCAACCAAGAACCACCTCTTCCTCTTGGAGTTTTCAACTTTTCCATGCTTAGGCATGGTGGAAAACTTATGTCCTTGGCCTTGTGTGGCCAACGTATTCCCTCCTTCTAAGCCTCTCTCTAAAGATGGTGCTAGACCACCGAATGGAGTCAATGCTGCATTTGCATCATTACAAAATTCTGCTGCACCGCAAGTAGCACATGGGGCTGTTGCTGCCGCTTCACAAGGCAACCAGGTGGCATATGAAGGTGCAGTTTTAGCTGCTGCTATTCAGACAAATGGAGCAGCTGTTTCAGCTGCAAAATCTGCTGAAATAATTCCAATTCCAGCTGCTAATATTGGTGCAGTTTCGGGGGAGTTAATTAGAGATGCAGCTGTGAATTTTGAGGCCAATTTGGGGAACAATATTGCAGGACCAGCAACAGCCAAAGGTGCAGTTTTAGCTGCTATTTTTCAACCAAATGCAGCAGCTGTTTCAGCTGCACAAACTAACGCCAAAGTGCAGCAGCTGTTTCAACCAAAGTGCAGCAGCTGTTTCAACCAAATGCAGCAGCTGTCTCTGCAATTGTTCCTTGATTGACTTGAGTTGGAATTTCCTTATATCTTTATTTGACTTTTCCCTTGCTACCTCTATGGGTTCGGCATTTCGTTCCTTTTGTATGCTGTGGGGTGGTGGTTTCTTCCACTTACAAAGAGAATCTTCCTCCTAAATAAGTTATCTACTCATTAAATATATCTAAAAAAACCTAGCACGTGCAGAATACACAAACCCATAGCATATATCATCAAAGTACAGTCTCCAAAGTTTTTTTTATTTTTATTTTATTGTTTAATTAAGGTTAGGAGTCTTTTTTATTGGCAGCCTTGAGCTTGTACTAGTAGCATTACAATAATGTTTTTGTTTTATTCCTCTATTTTATGAAAAATGATACCGGCAAGGTGTAGTATTTGACATATAACTATAACTATATTTTATTTGAATTTTCAAATAGGAATTTAAGATCCTTCTAAGAATTGGGTTTCAAGGTTGCACCACCACGTAAAAGTGTAAAGATTCTTAAATTACTTTGAAGTAAGTCAAATCTCATCTCTTCTTTTACTTTAATCCTGGTTTGATTTTTGTCTTTTTAACTTTGTGATATTGTTTTTCCATCAATGCCCTATCATGCTTATTTATTTTATTTCATGTGTTTTAACTTGTCTCATATCAAATTTAGCTTATTTATTAATATATATTTTTTATGATTTAAGAGAATGTAATTTTAGATAAACTAAAAAGTTAGGAATATACTTTGTGAATTTAATGTTATGGATTTGGAATTATTATTTGACAATGTATAAAAATGTTCTTGTCATTCATGACAGCATGTTTGTGTAAAAATTTGCTCGTCATCCGGCCAAGAATTTTCTTATTTATCTCATATTGTGCATCAAATTCATATTGACCAATGGATAAATCTTGGATTTCTAAGTCACGAAATACAATTGAATACTCAATTGGTTTGAGTAAATTCTTAGACTTTGCATTTGAAAATGGAGCTGTTGGGGATACTATACGTTGTCCATGTCCAAAGTGTGGATTTATGAAATGGCAAACTAGACATGTGGTACAAGACCATTTGATTTGTAGACCATTTCCTGAAAATTATGTGTTATGGAATCTTCATGGTGAGAAACAAATATTAGAGCCTTCTACAGATGAAGATGGTCCACAAGAGTCATTCAACTTTGCAAATCCAATGGAAACAATGGTTAATGATGCATTTGGGCACTGGGAGGAAGAAATCGTTAATGCAACGACGTCGCAAGCATCAGGTGGAAATGAAAGATTACATGAGCAGCCTAGAGAAAATCATAATGGCTTTAGTGAGTTTCTCAATGATGCAAACCAGGCATTATATGAAGGGAGCAAGTACACAAAGCTAGAATTTATAATAAAATTATATCATATCAAAGTTTTGTGTGGATTAAGTGACAAGGCAATGACTATGATACTAGATTTGTTGAGAGATGCATTTCATGAAGCAAAATTACCTCCTTCCTTTTATGAGGCCAAGAAAATCATTACCAAACTTGGCCTTAACTACACCAAGATAGATGCATGTCCAAATGATTGTATGTTATATTTGGAAGACGATGATAAAGACTTGCAAACATGCAAGCATTGTGGTACATCGAGATGGAACCCAAAGAAGAAAAAAAAGCAAGCTGCAAAGGTTTTGCGTTACTTTCCATTAAAACCAAGGTTGCAAAGATTGTTTATGTGTTGTAAGACTGCTGAGCATATGAGATGGCATGTTTTGGGGGGCAACAAAGATGGGTTGTTAAGGCATCCAAGGGATGGCGAGGCATGGAAGACATTTGATTTGACACACCCTGAGTTTGCTTTAGATCCTAGAAATGTTCGCTTAGGCCTTGCTAGTGATGGTTTCAATCCTTTTGGAACCATGAGTTCTGCATATAGCATTTGGCCAGTGTTCTTGATTCCATATAATCTTCCTCCTTGGATATGTATGAAACACACTTCTTTCATTTTATCAATGATCATTCCAGGAAAGCAGATGCCTGGAAATAATATAGATGTTTACTTACAACCCTTGGTGAAAGAGTTAATTGAGTTATGGGATAATGGTGTGGAAACATTTGATTCATCATTAAATGAAACTTTTAAAATGAGAGCAGCTCTCATGTGGACAATTAGTGACTTTCCTGGGTTAGGTATTCTATCTGGTTGGAATACACATACAGGTTTGGCTTGCCCAACTTGTAACTTTGACGCAGAACCTTGTCGACTTCCTCACAGTAAAAAATGGTGTTTTGTGGGTCATCGTCGATTTTTGAGCACAAATCATAGATTTAGATTGAATCGTGTTCGATTTGATGGAAGCACAGAGGAACGAAATCCACCATTAAAATTATCAGGGGTTGACCTTTTAAGGCAAGTGGAAAGTCTTAATGTTACATTTGGGAGAGGAGCAATGCAACATGGTAGAGTAAAAAGACCTAGACAAGCAACTAAGCAATGGAATAAAAGGAGTATATTCTTTGAACTTCCGTATTGGAAGTCCAACTTGTTGCGTCATAATCTAGATTTTATGCACATAGAAAAAAATGTATGTGACAATATCATATATACTTTGCTCCACGATAAGTCAAAATCAAAAGATAATCTTAATGCTCGAAAAGATCTAAAAGATATGGGCATAAAGCCTGACCTTTGGCCAGATGATAAAGGATCATATCACCTTGCTTTATATTCACTGACAGGTGAAGCCAAAAAGTTGTTTCTTGCAAATCTGAAAAATGTTACAGTACCAGATGGGTACTCGAGTAATATCTCAAGATGTGTTGATGATGTGCAAAAAAAGATCTTTGGGTTAAAAAGTCATGACTGCCATATTATTATGGAGCAATTGTTGCCATTAGCTATTCGTAATTTATTGCCAACCCATGTGACTGCAGTTTTGGTGGAATTTTGCTCATTTTTTAGAGTTCTTTGTGGTAAATGCTTGAGCATTTCAGACCTTGATAAGCTCCAAGATCGGATTGTTGTTACACTTTGTCACCTAGAAATGTTATTCCCTCCATCATTCTTCACAGTTATGATTCATTTAACTGTCCATCTAATAGATGAAGCAAAGCTGGGAGGACCTGTGCATTATCGATATATGTATCCTGTGGAAAGGTAAACAAAAGATACTTTTTGAGGTATTTTTTCAAATAAGTTCCACTTCTTTAGACTAATTATATTATCCATTCTTTTTTTTTATAGGGAATTAGGTCATTTAAAGTCTTTTGTACGAAATAAGGCACAACCAGAAGGTTCTATAGCTGAGGGTTACTTAGCTGAAGAGTCTCTTACTTTTTGTTCACGATACATAGAAGATATGGAGACAAGGTTTAATAGGCCTAGACGTGTTTGTGATGACCCAAATGAGAATGAGACACATGAAATGTCCTCTATCTTCCCTCGAATGGGTAAACCAGTAGGAGCTTCCTCAATGTTCACTTTAACTCAAATGGAAAAACTACAAGCTCATAGATATGTGCTTTTAAATTGTGCAATTGTCATGCCTTTTGTGGAGTAAGTAAATGAGGTTAACATTAAATTAATTTTTATTATATTATTTGTAATATTCTAGCCATGCTCATTAATTATAAGCATATTTGTTTATGTAGTGAATTTAGACAATTCATAAAGAGGAGTACAAGGGGAAGAAGACCTTCAGATACAGATATAGAAAAAAGAGTCAATAAGGAGTTTGTTGATTGGTTTCGAAAAAGGGTGCGTAGTAAATAAGTAGTTTTCTTTCTACTTTTCATATTTACTATCAAATCGAAAACATTATTACTTCCTTTTCTTTCTAGATTATGAATCCAGATTCAATAAACACAATGTCTGCTGATATAAAGTTTCTAGCACGAGGTCCATTAGATAATGCAAGAAGATTTACCGGTTACAATATCAACGGGTTCAAATTTCGAACTTTAGCTCGGGAGAAGGGTTGAAAACACAGAATAGTGGAGTTTTCTTAACCTCTAACACATCTTGTGTTGCAAGTAGTGTTGATAGAAACTTAAGGCAAGCAGACTTACCATATTATGGGAAATTAGAAGACATCATTGAGATTAACTATTATGGTCGATTCAAGGTTATTCTTCTAAAATGTAAATGGGCTGATACTACTCATCATAGAGGATATAAGAAGGATGACTGGAATTTCAATTGTGTTAATTTTAATAGATTGATTCATGTTGGTGATCGTGAAGAACATGAACCCTATATTGAAGCATCTCAAGCACAAATGGTGTATTATGTTGATGATGTGGTTAATGAAGGATGGAGTGTTGCTGTACATCTAAAGCCAAGAGATTTATATGAAATGGGAGAAGATGTAGAAGATGAAATATATGAGAATGAGCCATACCAACAACAAGAGCTTGACCAATTTTTTGGCCTTAATGATGAATTTTTGCAATTGGCTACAAACCACTTAGATGATGATATAGTTGAGACAAATATTGCTACAAACTTAGCAGCACACAGTTGAATTAAAAGCATAGTTAATATGGTGCTTTATTTAATGGTAATGGTTTCATATTTTATAATTGAAAATGTTGTTTCATTATTATAACATGTTTAAGTTACATTTACAAATTTGTTATATATCTTACCTCTTATCTTTTTTTCTTTTATCATATAACATGCAGCCATGCCAAAGGTTAAACGTTTTCAGAATCCACTAAAGTCAGCACCTCAACCACAACGAGATATTAATCCTCTAACACAAGTTCAAGCACATTCTTCACCCACAATAAATCTTAGAGAACCTTCACCATCTGTTGAAGTCCCATCAAATGTTTCACCACCAATAGATTCCTCACCAACAAATGAGGTTTCACAAGAAGAAACCCCACAAGAAGAGTTCCCACAACAAGCTCCAACATCTAGACGTACTGATCGTGAGTCTTCACAACATTGGAATGTTGATGCCATAGGTATATACATTACATATATTTGTAATTGATTGATATTTTGTTTTTAATTATTTTCTTGTGATTAAGTCAATTGATTATTTGTTAAAGACTCAGAAGGAGTTATAAAGAAGATTAAGATAAAGGTTAGGGAAGTTAATAACTTACCTAGTGGGGAACGCATCGTTGTGGAGTTTGATGACCAAGGCCAAGCATTTGGACAGGCACAAGGTCTACTTGCTGGATTTTGTGGAATCTTAGCAACTGATTGTAACTTGTTTCCAATCAATTTTGAAAGGTGGTCAGGGAAAACAGGCATGCCTAAATGTTACTTTGATGATTGTTATTTAACAATCTTAAAGGTATGAAATATTATGCATATATAACTTTTTATTGCTACTTATTTTACTGATACATGTAAATGACATAAAAATTGACTATTTTATTTTTAAGCCAAAATATTGTTTTAGGACCATTGAAGCTACTGCAATACGATATTGTAAGCTTAGTATTGGAAAGAAGTGGGCTGCCTTCAGGCAAAGTTTATGGAATGAGTTCAATGATCCTACCAAGACTAGAGATGAAATTATAAGTAATGTGCCAGTAGGTATAGATAAGGATCAATGGGCTCATTTTGTTAATTATCGAATGAAACCATCGACATTGGTAAGAGTGATACTTTTCTTGTTGTTTTGTTAATATCCCTAAATATTTTATCCTTACCATGAGATTAACATTGTTCATAGGAGCTTTGTAGAAGGAATAAAGAAATTCGAGGCAAGCAAAAAATTCCACATACAGGTGGTTCTAAGTCCAATGCAAGAAGAAGGCATGAGATGGTAATCACACTAAAGTTGAAACTTTTTACTACTTTACAAAATTAAATACCCATTTTTACCTTTTCTTTTCCCATATTAGTTTTTGGAAACTGGTCAAAATCCTAGTCGTGGAAAACTGTTTATTGAAACTCATAAGAGAAAGGATGGATCTTATGTAAATGATACAGCAAAGACAATAGGGGTAAGTATAACCTTTGTTTGTTGTTTTCACAAATTTCACATTTCAATATTCTTAACTTTGTTATTGATTTGCATGCATATTAAAGGAACAAATTGAAGTTGGTCTGACCCAAAGCACTACAGATGAATCTGAAATTTCTCCTAATGATGTTGTTGGTAGAGTGTTTGGGCCAGAACTGATGGAAGGTGGCTTAGTTCCATGCACGCCCTTGATCTTGGTTCAACAAGGGAGACTCCAAAATGGAGGTGATGTAGGCGGAAGCACAAATAGATGATGGTGAAGATGGTTTGCTCAAGGTAGTATCATCCAAGTGTAGGATGAGACCTAAGTAGGGTTTTGCTTTTATGGTGGAGATGGAAGGAGGTTAGCCAAAGGCTACCTAGAACTATGGAAAGGTTGGTGTTTAGGGTGGTTGAAGGTGGCGCACAAGGTGAAGGAAAGGTGTTTGGTGGAGGTGATGCTCCTTTTGGCTAGCTCACTTCACTAGGGTGGTGAAGGCCAACCAAGGAAGGCCAAGCTCACTCACTCACGGTGGTTTAGGGAGGAGGAGAAGGGAGGGGCCGTGGAGTTCCTAAGACTAAGGAGAATGACAATGAGGCAAGAATGCACACTCAATATCACTATAATCCAAAGTGTTTACAAGTGGTGGAGTGTTGGGTATTTATAGGAGGGGAGGCATCTAGGGTTGCATTTGGAGCAATGCATGGCCGAAATTCACAAGGCAAATGCACTCCAAATGCAATGCCAAATGAACCCTAGATGCTACTTGGTGGCCAAGGATGGAATCTAAGGGGTTAGATTGGCTACAACTAGGTGCATGATAAGTCCATGCAACCTTTGCCCTCCACTTGGGCCTAAGCCTTTCTAACACCAAAAATATGTCCAAGACTCACCAAAAATACGTCACCTCCTAATGGATGCACCCTAGTCCAATTAAAGTCCTAAGCATCTAAATTACCCCATAATACAAGGGCAAAATGGGAAATACAAAGAAATAAATCCTATGACTAAAATACCCCAAAATACAAGGGTAAAATTGGAAATACAAAGAAAATAAATTCTATACCTAAAATACCCCTAAGGTAAAATTTGGAAGTAAACATAGTTAAGGCCCAAAAAGTAGGCTTATTCCTCTTCATGGGTTTTCAAGTCTAACCCATTCCTCTTGCCTCCTTCAAAATGTCACCCCTTGGGCTTCGTGGCCTTATTGATATTCCATCATTCCCTCCCTCTTGAAAAGGATTTGACCTCAAATCAAGAGGTTCGTCATGATGGGCTTTTTGATTAACAAAAACATAAAAATAAGCGTTAGATGTAAAAGTATATGATAGTAATGGAAAATGTATCCTACGAAAAAGATGGTCTAAATGAAAAGGATTAGACTCCCCAATAGTAAGGATAAGATCCTCTCTACTGTAAAGTCTAAATGGATAAATGAGACCTAAAAAGGTAGAAACACTAAAACTATAACACATTCTCCTAAAATTCTTGTCTAAACTAAAAGGACTAGACGCACTAATGTTAAGGATAGGATCCTTCCCATAGTGAAGTCTAGGTGTATAACTAAAACCTAAAAAGGTAAAAAGACTAAAACTATGGCACACTAACATATGAGTCCTAAAAACTAAAATATCTTGCCTAAAGTGTACAAGGTAATGTCCTAGAGATGTGCTAGGAAACAAAGAAAGTACCACTAAAAAATTTCCTAGACAACTTTTTATTGCATTATTTGTTGGATATGTAAGAGAAAAAGGTGTTAAGATGTGTTTAGAAAAATCATATAATCTAAATTTGTCTTGTAGGGAAGTAGCCAAGTTAAGTGTAAATAAGTTTGAACTTCCTTCAAGATCAAAATTAGAAGATAAGACACCATGAGATGTATCCAACAAATTATTCAATTTTGAAGTTGGGTGCATTATTGACACAACCAAGGTAGGAAAAATCCTACACAAAGGAATGCTATTTTCCTTGGGCACCACCAAGGAAGTAGCACAAGAAGTGAGATTAAGTGAAGTCCACTTCTTCTTCACCAAATCTTGAAGTTGAGATTTGTTTGCTTTAAAAAGAGTTTGTTTTTGATTCTCTACTTCATGATTAGTGGCATCATAAGAAAAAGAGTTAAGGTTTTGATGAATGAAGAAAGTCTTTGTTAAATCATTTTCAATGGGAAAATGACTTTCTTCAAGCATAAGGCCTTTGGAGGAAATATTATCCTCCTTACTCTTCTCTAAGGGTGTTGGTTGTGTTTCTTTTTCTAACCATTCTTTAACTATTTCTACACTTTTCTTTTCCTTTTCTTTCTTTCTAAGTTCCTTTTCTTGATTTTGATACCTAGTTGAGTTAACCCTATGTTTGGATTCACTATTTTCTTTCCTCTCAACTAAGGTAATAAGCAACCCTTTTATTTCTTCACTATTCTTTTCTAACTCTTTTTCTTTTCTTCTTGCTTCTTCCTCTCTTTTTATACTTCTTTTTAGGTACTCTTTTATTTGCCTAAGTTCATCCCTAGAACTAGATCTAGAACTACGCGAATTATGACTATGAACACTAGAATGCTCACTCATCTTTGATCAAAAAGGTTTTCACAAAATTTTCACAAAGAGCTAAAAAGGTTTTCACAAAGATTGAGTGATAAAAAGATTTTCACAAAAAGTTTTTAAAGGTGCAAGATAAGTAGGAAAGGCTTAAATGCACAAATTGAACCTTCAAGGGGA
The DNA here is from genome assembly GCF_000230855.2 of Cajanus cajan. Classification (NCBI taxonomy): domain Eukaryota; kingdom Viridiplantae; phylum Streptophyta; class Magnoliopsida; order Fabales; family Fabaceae; genus Cajanus; species Cajanus cajan. Next base: position 65,877,463 of record NC_138518.1, read on the forward strand.
GGTGGACTACAAAGAATCACTTAATAACCAAGCCCTCTTAAGTAGGAATCACTAAGCCCTTACCACTTTTCTTACAAAACAATTTTGACACTACCAAGTGTGTGTGTGCACGCACCCCTAGTAGGCAAAAATTAAGCCTTCTAAACGTTTTTGGAAACAAAGGATAAAAACTTAAACAATTATACTAGTAAAGCTATAAAGCATGCAATGGAAAGCAATTTAAAACAGACACTAGTCGAGGTCCTAGTGAAGGTTTTCAAATCACCTTCTCTACACGAACTAAAAACCAAGTTGTAGAGGTTTAAAATGGCCAAAAATTACAAACCAAATGGGAAAGAGGAATGGCCTAAAACAAAGAGGCCGAAAGCAAGAAAAACAAAGTAAAAAAATGAAAGCAAGAAATTTAAGTCTTCAAAACTCCTTCTCTTTGGCTCCTTCACAAATAGCAAACGTGTTAGCACCTCTCCAAAGTGTTTACTCTCCTTTTGGTTTAGTGAAAACCCTTCCAAAGGCTAGGTTGGGTTTTGGTTCACTCCTCCACTCAATCCACCAAAGGATTGCTACTTTGCTAGTTAGGTGCTTCACCTACAAGTCAATGAGAACAACCAAGAGCAAGAGTTCCAAAGAAATAAAAACTGAAAAGGCTAATTATGAAAGGCTAAACTCAGATTGATTAAGATGAGACAAAACAAAAGAGATCAAAGGAAAGACAAGCAAAAAAAATTAAGACTCAATCAATAGAAGCTAGCACTCAAAAGAATTAAACCTAGAATGGCACTAGAATGGTTTGTGTTTAAGTTTCACTTGATTAAGTCCTTTAGTAATTTCGGTCCAGCCAAGGTATAAGTCCCAAAATAAGTCCAAAAATGGTCAAGTTCCAACTCCAATGCTAAGGTAATTTGGTCCAAGTCCACAAGTCAAGCAACAAGTCCTTTTTGTCCAAGGTATTTTTTTTTGTCCAAGATTTTTTTTGTTCTTGTTCTTTTGGTCACGGCAATTGGCTTTTAAAATGTCCTTGGGTCCAATTTTTTTTTTTTTTTTTTTTTTTAAGTTTTCAGCCCAAATAGTTGCTTAGGTTTTGCACTTGTGGTGGCACAAAATTAGGTCAAAAATATGTAGCATAGGAGCAAGACAAGTGGCGTGAATTTAGAGGTCCTTAGGGAATATTTTGAGTGGATTTTGTTTTGTACTATTTAGGTCAAGTTGTTTAGCACAAAAAGTCCAGCACCTCTTAGATTCTTTTAGGGTTCTTGGCAAACAAAAGATAAACTTAAACAAGTGAAAATGCAAGGGTAAAGATGGGCGGTTTTTCTAGCATGTGCAAGGAGGTTCACACATGGAAAATCATGGCAACATAGAACATGCTAGAATCTATTAGCATGCATGAATGACCTAGATAGGAATTCTATATGACACGCCCACTTTAAGATGTATGCATCATGGTATTTTTCATGTTTTCATGCAAGGTGTTTGGCACATACATGGAAAATGTGTAAAACAAAATATAGGAAGTAAATTGACAAAACAATAGGTAGATTCAAAAAGAAAAATGCATGATCATGTAATACTCAACCTAGCATAGAAATATGACAACCTAACAATGGAACCTAAAACATGGAAGGTTCAAGGAAAACAAGCATGAACCACACAAAAATATATTCGGTCAAGAGAGGAGAAGAAGTGAAATGACCGAATACAAAAATAGAGCACAAGGAAGACTCAAAGGAAAGACAAGGAAAGGAAACATTTACCCTTGAAGAACCATGGCTCTAGATACCACTTGATGGAAGGTGGCTTAGTTCCATGCACGCCCTTGATCTTGGTTCAACAAGGGAGACTCCAAAATGGAGGTGATGTAGGCGGAAGCACAAATAGATGATGGTGAAGATGGTTTGCTCAAGGTAGTATCATCCAAGTGTAGGATGAGACCTAAGTAGGGTTTTGCTTTTATGGTGGAGATGGAAGGAGGTTAGCCAAAGGCTACCTAGAACTATGGAAAGGTTGGTGTTTAGGGTGGTTGAAGGTGGCGCACAAGGTGAAGGAAAGGTGTTTGGTGGAGGTGATGCTCCTTTTGGCTAGCTCACTTCACTAGGGTGGTGAAGGCCAACCAAGGAAGGCCAAGCTCACTCACTCACGGTGGTTTAGGGAGGAGGAGAAGGGAGGGGCCGTGGAGTTCCTAAGACTAAGGAGAATGACAATGAGGCAAGAATGCACACTCAATATCACTATAATCCAAAGTGTTTACAAGTGGTGGAGTGTTGGGTATTTATAGGAGGGGAGGCATCTAGGGTTGCATTTGGAGCAATGCATGGCCGAAATTCACAAGGCAAATGCACTCCAAATGCAATGCCAAATGAACCCTAGATGCTACTTGGTGGCCAAGGATGGAATCTAAGGGGTTAGATTGGCTACAACTAGGTGCATGATAAGTCCATGCAACCTTTGCCCTCCACTTGGGCCTAAGCCTTTCTAACACCAAAAATATGTCCAAGACTCACCAAAAATACGTCACCTCCTAATGGATGCACCCTAGTCCAATTAAAGTCCTAAGCATCTAAATTACCCCATAATACAAGGGCAAAATGGGAAATACAAAGAAATAAATCCTATGACTAAAATACCCCAAAATACAAGGGTAAAATTGGAAATACAAAGAAAATAAATTCTATACCTAAAATACCCCTAAGGTAAAATTTGGAAGTAAACATAGTTAAGGCCCAAAAAGTAGGCTTATTCCTCTTCATGGGTTTTCAAGTCTAACCCATTCCTCTTGCCTCCTTCAAAATGTCACCCCTTGGGCTTCGTGGCCTTATTGATATTCCATCAAGTGGTATCAAGAGCCAAGGTTCTACAAGGGTAACATCTAATCTTTTTGTGTCTTCTTTGAGTCTTCTCTTTGTTATTTTTTGCTTTCGGTCACTTTCTTCCTCCTTGCTTTCTTTGTGTGGCCGAATAGCTTTAGGGTTCACACCTTGTCCTTGTGAGCCTTCCATGTCATTTTAGGTTTCCATGTTTTTTAGGGTTGCCATGCTTTTCATTTTTCTTGAGTCTCATATGAAAATGCCATAAACATGCTTTTTGATTTTTGAATCCACCTAAGTTTTGTCATTACTATTTCCTATATTTTTTTGTCTACATAAATTCCATGTATGTGCCAAATACTTTGCATGAAACACATGAACAAAATATATGCCATATTGCATGATAGTGGGCATGACATTTAGAAGCTTTTTAGAGGTCATTCATGCATGCTAAATAGTCCTAGCATGTTCCTTGTAATTTTGAGTTTCCATGTGTGAAATGATTCCTTGCACATACATATAACTTGTTGCCCACTCTTTCCCTTGCATTCCACTTGTTTTGGTTAATTTTGTATGCTTAAAGGAACCCTAAAAGAATCTAAGAGGTGGCTATAAAAAAAAAAAAAAAAAAATTGTGCCAACAACTTGTACCAACTAGTACAAACCTTTTCCACTAAAAAGATTCCTTAAGGAACCACTAAGAAACGCCACTTGTCATCCTCTCTTCTCCTAAAGTTTAACCTAATTTTTGACCATCCACAAGTGCAAAACCTAAGCAACATTTGGGCTTAATTTAACAAAAAAATTTCGGACCCAAGACATATAAAAGAAAACATTGCCGTGAAAAGAAAGAAAAAGACTAGAACAAAAAAAAATTCTTGGACCAAAAAGGACTTGTTGCTAGACTTGTGGACTTGGACCAATACCTATGCATTTGGGAGTTGGACTTATGACATTTTGACCTTAATTTGGGACCTTACCTTTGGCTGGACCGAAACATATAAAGGACTTAATCAAGTGGACTAAACACTAACCTAATTCTAGTGCCTTTCTAGGATTACTCTTTGTGTGCTTCCTTTCTTTGATTGAGTCTTAATTTTTTTGCTTGTCTTTCTTGGCCTCTTTTGTTTTGTCTCCATAAATTCTCTCTGATTTTAGCCTTTCCTAATTGTGCTTTTCAGTTTTATTTCTTGGACTCTTGCTTTGGGTTGGTTTCATTTTGATTGTAGGTGAAAAACCACTCTAGTCAATTTTCACACCTTTGGTGGATTTGAGTGGAGGGGTGAACCGAATCCAAGCCTAGCCTTTGGAGGGATTTACACCACATCAAAAGGAGTGAACAAACACTTGGAGAGGTCTAACAAGTTTGCTCATTGTGAAGGAACCCAAGTGGAGGAGTTTGAAGACTTAAATTCTTGTTTTGCATAATTTTTGCTTGAAATTTTCTATTTTCGGCCTCTTTGTTTTTGGCCTTGGTTTCATTCTTTTGGTTTGTAATTTGGCCATTTCTAAACCTCTTCAACTTGGTTTTAGTTCGTGTAGTTGAAGGTGATTTGAAAACCTTCACCTAGGACCTCGACTAGAACATGTTTTAAGTGCTTTCCTTTTGCATGTTTTAGAGCTTTTGGTAGTATAATTGTTTAGGCTTTTATCTTTGTCTTCAAATTCGTTTAGAAGGCTTGCTATTTGCCTACTAGGGGTAACGTGCACACACACACTTTATTGTTGTTCCAAATTGTTTTGTAAGAAAAGTAGAAAAGGCTTAGTGATTTTTACTTGATAGGGTTTGGTTATTAAGTGATTCTTTGTAGTCCACCTCCCCTTGAAAGTTCACTTTGTACACTTAGGCCTTTTCCTACCTATCTTGCACTTTGAAAACCTTTTGTGAAAACCATTTTTTATCACTCACTCTTTGTGAAAACTTTTCTAACCCCTTTGAAAACAATTTGTGAAAACCTTTTTCTTGATCAAAGATGAGTGATCATTTTAGTGCACATGGTCATAATTCTTGTAGTACTAGGTATAGTGTTAGGGATGAACTTAGGCAACTCAAGGAGTACCTAAGAAAAAATATAAAAAGAGAGGAAGAATTAAGACAAAAAGAAAAAGAGTTTGAAAAGAATAATGAGGAAATAAGAAATTTACTTGCAAAGTTGGTAGAAACTAGTGGATCCAAACCTAGGATTGTTCCAACTAGATCTCAAATAGGAAAAGAAGTTAGAGTCCCTAGGAGTATGCATGAGGAGGAAAATACAAAAAGAGAGGAAGAACTTAGAAGAAAAGAAAAAGAAAAGAAAATAGAAAAGAAAGAAAAAATGAAGAAAAGCATAGAAAAAGTTCAAGAGTGGTTAGAAAATGAAAAACAACAAACACTCTTAGAAAAGAGTAAGGAGGATAATGTTTCCTCCAAAGGGCTTATGCTTGAAGAGAGTCACTTTCCCATTAAAAATGATTTAAAAGAAACTCTCTTTATTCATCAAGACCTCAACTCTTTCTCCCATGTTGCCACTAGTCATGAAGTGGAGATTCAAAAACAAACCTTTTTTAAAGAAAAAGAATCTCAACTTCAAGATTTAGTGAAGAAGAAATGGACTTCACTTAGTTCCACTTCTTGTGCTACTTCCTTGGTGGTGCCCAAGGTAGATAGCCTTCCTTTGTGTAGGACTTTTCCTACCTTAGTTGTGTCAATAATGCACCCAATTTATGGAATATATTATTTGTTGGATATAACATATGAACCTTCAAGGTTCCTTGTGACAAATTCTTTTCATAACTATCCAACAAATAATATAATCCAAAATTGCTTAGGAAATTTTCTAGTTGTATTTCCTTTGTTTTCTAGGAAATGCCTAGGTTACCACATAGGGTACTTTAGGCAAGATGTTCTAGTTTTTAGGACTAATGCATTAGTGTGCTATAGTTTTAGTCTTTTTACCTTTTTAGGCTTTAGTTATACACCTAGACTTCATCATGGGGAGGATCCTATCCTTAGCATTAGGGAGTCTAGTCTTTTTAGTTTAGAAAATCTTTTTAGCATTTTTAGTGGCACTCCTCTTAGGATGCACTTTCCATCTATATCATATACTATTACCTCTCATGCTTACTTTTATGTTTTTGTTGGTCATGACGTCCACCATAAAGAACCTCTTGATTTGAGGTCAAATCCTTTTCAAGAGGGAGGGAATGATGGAATAACACTAAGGTCGAGAAGACCAAGAGGTGATATACTAAAGGAGGCAAGAGGAATGGGATAGTAAGGCCATTTTTGGACCTTAGCTCCTAGGTTTTATAGCATTTATTTCTTTATTCCTATTTTGCCCTTGTCTTTAATTTCCTATTTTACCCTTGTATTTTGGGGTATTTTAGTCATACAATTTATTTTACTTGTATTTCCAATTTTACCCTTGTATTTTGGGGTGTTTAGGACTTAGAATTTATTTTCTTTTGTATTTCCCATTTTACCCTTGTATTATGGGGTGCTCTAGATTATTAGGGTTTTTAATTTTGGGCTAGGGTGTTAATTAGAGGGTGACACATTTTTGGTGCTTATTGGGTCTATTTTTGGTGTTAGAAAGGCTTAGGCCCAAGTGGAGGGTAAAGGTTGCATGGTCTTATCATGCACCTAGATATAGCCAATCTAAACCCAAAGATTCCATCCTTGGCCACCAAGTTGCATCTAGGGTTCATTTGCATTTCATTTGGAATGCATTTGCCTACTCCAAATGCAACCCTAGATGCCTCCCCTCCTATAAATACCCAACACCCCACCACTTGTAAATACTTTGGATGTATATGAATTTGAGTGAGCATTCTTATGCCTCAAGTCCCTATCCTTAGTCCCTAGCTAAATTTGGCTAGCCTACCTTCATTCTCCACCCTTGGAGAGTGATACCTAGAGTGGCCTCCACCTACCTTGGAGTGAGCCAACCTAAATCACCAAACACCATCTCCTAAATAGCTTCCGCCCAAACACCTCCCTTCTCACGTCAACTTCCTTTCCTTCACCAAGTACCTACCTTTGTCTTCCTTGTTGAACCTAGATCAAGGGCAAGGCTTCCTCTCCTTCATCTCTACGTCATTTCATGGAGAGGGAACCCATCAAGTGGTTTAGATGCTTATAGTGATATTGATTTGCATGCATATTAAAGGAACAAATTGAAGTTGGTCTGACCCAAAGCACTACAGATGAATCTGAAATTTCTCCTAATGATGTTGTTGGTAGAGTGTTTGGGCCAGAACACTCTGGGAGAGTGAGATGCATGGGTATGGGGGCAGCTCCTACTAATACATTCCGTAATACTAGACTTCGAATTAGTGATTTGAGCCTCTCTTCATCCAATGTTGCTTCATCATCATCATGTTCTAACCAGTGCAAGCAAAAGTTCAATCTTTTGGAGTCCCAACTACAAGGAACATTGAATGCCCTTAAGGCTTATATGATAATGAAGGAAGGAAAAATTCCTGATGAATTGGCTAGTTTCTTTCATTCACAAGTAAGTATTATGACTTATTATTTGATGATTGAATGTAATATTGGATGTGATTGCATAGGCTTAGGTTACTTGTTTTTTCTTTCTCTTATTTGTTGCTTCAACAAGTGACAATTTTATTCAATTTTATTTCTTAACATACTTATTAGTTTGATCTTGGAGATTGCACTTGAATTATGGAATTATATATTAGGACTAAATTACACTTCCTTTATCTTTAAATTGTACTGATATTAATTTATTTTTCTTATTTCAGCCTAGTGACGTTGGAAGTGAACCTGAATCGCCGTTAGATGCTAGAGGATCATCTGGTGGTAGCAACTTGAATAGCCAGTCTAATATTTAGACTTGGTTTCTTATATTGTAGACTGCTTTAGGTTATCATGATTTTTGGATTTATAGTGTTGTAAAAACTTTGTTTCTTTTGGTTATATATTGTGGTGTTGTATTTGCTGTCAACTTGGACTTCTGAATTTGCTTTGATTGTTGTTACTCTTTTATAGTTTTGTAACAGATATCAAATGTTTGATTACCATTGTTTTTTATGTTGTTATTGTCTTTTTTATTTGACATCTTGTTGTCTATATTATGGGTTTCTATTGATAGTTTGTATATTCCCATTAATTTTTTTCTCTTATAAAAAAGTTAATATTATCCAATGGAATTTGGATTATGTTATGAGTACCTCCTTATTTTTTTGTATACAGGTTAAATGTAATTTAGATTAAAAAAATAAAATATAATGTGAAATTAAAAAAAAAATCATTTAGATTGAGGAGGTCAAAAACCCCCGCTAAACAATGGAATTTGGATTATGTTATGAGTATCTCCTTATTTTTATACAGGTTAAATGTAATTTAGATTAAAAAAATAAAATATATTGTGAAATTAAAAAAAAAAATCATTCAAATTGAGGAGGTCAAAAACCCCCGCTAAACAAAACGCCGCAGAATGCAAAAAGGTAGCGGAGGTTGGTAAATATCGCCGTATAATGCTAGTGGCGAACGTAACTGCAGCGTTTTTTTAAAACGCCATTATTTATTTTGAGGGGGGCAAAAACCGCCGCAAAATGAAGAAAAAACCGCCGCAAAATAACGAATTTCTTGTAGTGGTGTTTTATAATTGTTTTTGTGCTTTTTGGATTTATTTATAATTAATTATGTTTTATTTATTTAAGGGGAAAAAGTGTTAGTTTAAAAAGTGAAGTTTTGATCAACATTGATTGACACAATTGATAGCGGCTTGTGCCCCTTAGCCAAGTTGTTTAAAGTTTGAATTTTGATCTTGTGTATAAAATAAATTTTGTTGGAAGGAGAATATTCGTCTTGTGTGCACGGACAATTCTTAGCGAAAATTAATCACTACTTTTGATTGTGGATACTTCGTACCAATATTATGATTATCCAAAAAAAAGTAAAGTTTCACTACAAGAATTTTTGAAATTATAGATGATCAAAATCCGTGGATAATCCAAAAAATCCGTGGGTAACACTTCATTTTCGACGGATTACAGACAGACAATAATCCATAAAAAAATTGTTCGTCTAAAACATTTACCGACGGATTATAATTTGTGGGTAATTTTCTGACGGATTAAAATCCGTGGGTAATTACCTATAGATTTTACCCACGAATTTTATTTGTGGGTATTATTGATAATACTTTTTAAAAATTATACTAAATAACACATATCTGACCTTTCAGCAGCTCCACTTCATGACACTTCACGCAACTCCTCGTTGGTCAGAACCCTTCACCAATCAGAGTTCTTCATGGATAACCCTTTTTGAGATATTCGTATGCTTTTTGGATCAAAGATTAACCCCACAAACCCCACAAACTTCCCAGAAGGTCACCCATCCTTAAATTACCCCATGTCAAGCACGCTTAAAATAAATTTTGTTGGAAGGAGAATACTCACTTTGAGTGCACGACAATTCTTAGCGGAAATTAATCACTACTTTTGATAGTGGATACTTCGTACCAATATTATGATTATAAAAAAAAACGTGAAGTTTTGAAAAAGAAAGTGTTAATTTTCAGGTTTTACACTTATGTTCCTTTTTTCTAAATTGAAGTTTGCCTACCAAAAGTCATTAAAGATCATCTCAGAGTTGTGCATCCTTCTTCTAATGTTCATTGAGATAAGGAGAAAATGAGTAATTTTGTTTTAGGGTGTGAGTTATAGAATTTGGATCCTCTCCTGCAATCTTCTCTCTCCAGCCTCTCTCCAGCAACATTAATAACCATTGGATATGCAAACTTATGGCACAAATGTCTACAACTCAAGTCAATGCAACTGAGGATTGCTCTACAAATTTATGGCACAAATGACTTGTTCACTTGAATGAGAAGGGTCTCGATACTCTTGTCATTCAAGGTTGTTTCCCATTGAAAGTACATCTCTTGAAACTTGTTATAATTTCATTGTTGATAAGTAACATAGTTCTTTTTGCACTTATCCTCCACATAGAAGGCCCATGTCTTGGATTTAGATCACACTGATGTTTGCACTACGAATGCTAAAATCATTAATGGTTACACCTTTTTTTCATTTTCTGGAAAAGTTTGGGCTTTTTCTTTGAAATCCAAATATTAGTTACTTGGTGTGTTCAAGCACTTTCATGTAGTGTTGAAAGAGAAATAAACAAATTGTTGAAATGTGTCAAAGCAAATAATGGTGGTGAATATAAAGGCTCCATTTAAGCACTATGGCAAGGACCATGACATCAAGCTTGAGAAGACAATTCCAAAGACCCCACAATTAATAATAGAATCAGATGCATGCTCTCTCAAGCCAAATTACCTAAAGCCTTTTAAGGTGAACCATTAAGAATTGCAGTGGACTTGGTCAACCTGTCTCCCTCTATTCCTTTTGATAATGATGTTCCAAAGAGGGTGTGGAGAGGGAAAAATGTCTCCTATAGTCACTTGAGAGTGTTTGGTTGTAAGACATTTGTTCATATCCCTAAAGATGAATGATCAAAATTTGATGGTAAGTCTAAATAGTGTATTTTCTTGGGTTATGGTTGTGATGATTTTATTGGTTATAATTTTTGGAATCCAATTGATAAAAAGATTGTTAGAAGTTGAGATGTTTTTTCTTAAAGGCTAAACCATTAAAGATATTTACAAGAAGGAGAACCCAAAACAGGTTATTCATAGGGACATTGATGTGGAGCTAGAACCTACTACTAGGGCCACAAACAATGGGGGAGATGTGAATGCATATGTGGAGAATATAGTTGATGCAGCTAAACCATAAGTTAAAGAACAAGTAGAGTCAATTCCTCATGAACCACCTATAGTGCCTTAGTTGAGATGATCTGTTAGAGTTTTGTCCTTCACAAAAATATTTCCACCACAAGTATGTGTTGTTGATTGATGAGGGAGAGCCAGAGAGTTATGAAGAAGCTATATCACATGAAGAAACAGATAAATGGTATGAAGTCATGTAAAAGGAGATGAAATTCTTACACAAGAACCATACATTTGAGTTGGTGAAGTGGACCCAAGGAAAGAGAGCACTAAAACAAATAGGCCTTCAAGTTCAAATTAGAAGAGAATTGCTCACAACCAAGGTACAAGACAAGGTTGGTTGTGAAGGATTTCAATCAAAAGAAAGGAGTTGATTTTGAAGAAATATTTTCACTTGTAGTCAAAATGTCTTTAATCAGTGTTTTGCTTTGCCTATTAGTTAATTTGAACTCGGAGATTGAGCAACTTAATGTGAAGACCACTTTGCTCCATGGTGACTTGGAGGAATAAATTTGTATGAAGTAACATGAAGGTTTTGCACTAAAAAAATAAGAGATCTGCAGATTGAAGAAGAGCTTGTACGGGCTCAAACTAGGTCCAAGGTAGTATAGGAATTTGATTCCTCATAATGAATCATGGGTATGAGAAAAGATAATTTGATCATTACATGTTTGTGAAGAAATTTTCATACAAAAGATTTATTATTCTCTTGCTTTACATGGATGACATGATTATTGGTTATGACATAAGAGAGACTCAAAATCTTAAAAGAGAGTTGAACAAGTCCTTTACAATGAAGGATTTGGGTCCTACAAGGCAAATTCTTGGCATGAAGGTTATTCATAGAAGAATGGCAAATTGTGGTTATCACAACAAAAGTTCATTGAAAAAGTATTGAAGAGATTTAATATGGGCAGTTTCAAGTCTATTAGTACTCCACTTGCAAGTCACTTCAAGTTAAGTCCTAAGCAATGTCCTACAAGTGAAAAAGATAAAAGAAGAAATGTAGAAGATTTCGTATGCATCTTCAATTGGTAGCTTGATGAATGTGATGGTGTATACAAGACCAAATATTGTTCATGTTATTAGTTTAGTTAGTCGTTTCCTCTGTAATCCCATTAAAAAGCATTGACATACTTAGGTATCTTAGAGGCACTTCTAGAGTTTGTTTGTTTTTTGGAAGTGGTGAGCCTATGTTGAACGATTACATAGATGGAAACATGGTTAGTGATGTGGATTCAAAGAAGTTCACTTTGGGTTATATGATGAATTTTATAGTGGGAACAATGTCATGGTAATCTAGATTGCAGTAATGAGTTGCTCTATCTTCTACGGAAGTAGAATATATTGCCATAGCAAAAATGGCCAAGGTTGTAAATGTGAAAATTCCTACAAAATTTGGGACTTTCATAGGAAAAATATGTTTTGTGTTGTGATAGTGAAAGTGCAATCCATCTTAGCAATAACTTGACTTTTCATTCAAGGTTGAAGCATATTGAGATTTGATATCATTGGATACACGATACGTTGAAGATAAAACAATTATCAATGGAGAAAATCCATATTGATGCTTTGCCGGGGACTTGTGTCAAGATAGTTGTGATTTCTATTGTACTAGTTGGAGCTTATTGTATATATTGTTTAGTTTTCATTTTGTTGAATATATTCTTTACCTGTTGTTCTAACTTTTCTGTTTAAGTCAGTCTTTGTATGCGAGGAAAAATTCCTGCTGAGCAGCTGTTATTTGATCCAGAGATTGAGAAAACAGCTAGGAAAAATAATAGCAGAAGAAGGCGACAAAGGAAGCTTGAACAGGAGAGACGGGAACAAGAGGGTACTTCCACTTCAGTTTCAGCTCAACACTTTAATTCTGAATCAATGGCTGAAGAAGGACCAGGTGGTCATGGACCTCATCATCAGCCAAGGAGACTCCTTGGAGAATACAATCATCAATTGGGTCCTAGGCACTTTTCCAGTATAGCCAGACCAGCTAAGGGGGTGGAGATGAAACCAGCATTATTATCTCTCATCACTGCCAATCAATTTGCAGGGATGGACCATGAAGATCCCTACACACATCTGTCAACTTTCTATGAGCTTATTGGCACTATGGGCATTCCTGGAGAAGATGAAGAAGCGGTCTACTTGAGATTATTTCCCTTCTCTTTGACAGGAAAAGCGAAGACATGGTTGCAGGCTCATCCAAATCAGAGCCTAACTAGATGGGAGGACGTAGAAAGGAAGTTCTTAGCTAGATTCTTTCCTCCTTCTAGATATATAAGTGCCAAATCAGCAATTGCAACATTCTCTCAAGGCGCTGATGAACCTTTGTGTGAGGCTTGGGAGAGATATAAATCCTTGCTGAGGAAATGCCCAAATCATGGGTTTGATGATGTTGCACAACTCAACATGTTCTGTAATGGGTTAAGGCCTCAAACAAAGATGCTATTGGATGCTTCTGCAGGTGGTTCTATGATGATGAAAGATTCTGAGGAAGCAATCACTATTATTGATGCTTTGGCAGCCAGTGATTACCAAGCTCACCATGACAGGAGCCAGCCTTCCAAACGGGGAATTCTAGAACTGGATACTCAAAATGCAATTCTGGCTCAGAATAAGCTTCTTTCTCAGCAGATGGAAGAGATAAAGAAACAGATGTCCAAACTTCAAGTAGGATCATCTTCACGCTCTCAACAAGTAATGAGATGTGATTTTTGTGCAGGTGATCATCCAAATGGGCAGTGCTCTATATCTGAATCAGAACAGGAGGAGGAAGTTAATTATATGAACAATCCAGGAAGGCAAGGGAATTTCTCTGGTAACTATAATCAGAATCAAGGCTGGAGAAATAATCAAAATCAGTACTCTGGGTGGAAACAAGAAGCAGGACCATCACAAAGGCAGCCTCCACAAAAGCCACATCAAAATCAGTCTTCTTATCAGCCAGATAGGTTGTCAAAAATGGAGGATGCTCTTACACAATTCATGCAGGTTTCCACAACTAACCAGAAAAACACTGAAGCGTCTATCAGAAACCTGGAGGTTCAAGTGGGGCAGCTAGCCAAGCAATTGGCAGATCAACAAAGCAAAAATCTTTCAGCTAATACACAAGTCAATCCTAAAGAGCATTGTCAGTCAATTACAACTAGGAGAGGCACTGTGATAGGAAAGGGGATTGGTGATAATTTGAGAGACAATAATGGTGGAGAAGAAGAAAAAAAGAGTGGAGTTGAGTTAGAAAGTGAGAAAGGAGTGGAGTTGAATAAGGAGGCTGAAAAAAATGAAAAAAATAAAATAGAAAGTCAAAAAAATGAGAGTAGAGATAGAGATGTGAAGGAGGAGAGTAAGAAGAAAGGGAAAGAAGTTGTTAGGCCTCCTCCTGTGAAGAATTTACCTTACCCACATGCTCCGTCAAAGAAAGACAAGGAACGACAATTTGCAAGGTTCCTTGATATAATCAAACGGTTACAGATCAATATACCTTTTGCAGAGGCCTTGGAACAGATGCCATCTTATGCAAGGTTTATGAAAGAGCTTCTGACAAAAAAGAGGAAGTTGAGTGAAGATGGAACAGTGGAGCTAGAGGCAGGTTGCAGTGCTATAATTCAGAAGTCACTTCCACAAAAGTCTAGAGACCCAGGGAGCTTTACTTTGCCAGTCACTATTGGCAATGTTTCTGTGGGGAAGGCATTGTTGGACTTAGGAGCCAGTATCAATCTGATGCCTTTGTCTATGTTACAGAGGATAGGCCAAGTAGAGGTGAGACCTACCAGGATGACCCTGCAGCTGGCTGATAGATCCATAAAGTATCCTCATGGTATTGTTGAAGACCTCTTGGTGAAAGTTGATAAGTTTTGGTTCCCAGTTGATTTTGTTATCATGGATATGGAGGAAGATTCTGAAGTTCCTCTTATTTTAGGACGACCATTCATGAAGACAGCCAAGGTCATTATTGATGTTGATGATGGCAAACTCAAGGTTAGAGTTCAGGATGATGAAGTGAATTTTAATGTATTTGAAGCCATGAAACATCCAAGTGATAAGTCAGGCTGCTTCAGAGTGGATGTGATTGATGAGCTGTGTATGGAAGCTCAAAAGTCATTCTCAGTAGCTACACCATTAGAGAAAGCACTGGTTAATGCAGTCAGTGAAATCAATGAGGAGGATGAAAAAGAAATACAGAAGTGTTTGGAAGAGCTGGACAAAGCAAAGGAAATTTCTCCTAGTTCAACAAGTGTTCAAGATTTAAACAAGGAGGAAAAGTTTCAACCTCAGAAATTAGAGTTGAAGCAATTGCCAAGCCATCTCAAGTATGTCTTTCTTGAAGCAAATGGTGGCAAACCAGTTATAATCAATAGTTCCCTATCTGTTGAGGAGGAAAAGAAGCTAATTGAAGTTCTGAAGGCTAATGAGGGAGCTATCGGTTGGACGTTGTCAGATTTGAAAGGTATTAGCCCTTCATATTGTATGCACAGGATTTTGATGGAACAGGATGATAGGCCTGTAGCACAACCTCAAAGGCGCCTCAATCCAATAATGAAGGAGGTAGTCAGAAAAGAGGTGATTAAGTTGCTTGAAGCAGGTATGATTTACCCTATTTCTGATAGTGCATGGGTTAGTCCTGTCCAGGTGGTTCCTAAAAAAGGAGGTATGACAGTGGTGATGAATGACAAGAATGAATTGATCCCGACACGCACAGTCACTGGTTGGCGGATGTGTATTGATTACAGGAAGCTGAACCAAGCCACAAGGAATGATCATTTTCCATTACCCTTCATGGACCAGATGTTAGAAAGATTGGCGGGTCAGGCCTATTATTGTTTCTTAGATGGTTACTCTGGTTATAATCAAATAGCAGTAGACCCAAAAGATCAAGAAAAGACAGCATTTACATGTCCCTTTGGTGTTTTCGCATATAGAAAAATGCCATTTGGATTATGTAACGCACCAGCCACTTTTCAAAGGTGTATGTTGGCCATTTTTTCCGATCTTGTGGAGAAGAGTATAGAAATTTTCATGGATGATTTTTCTGTGTTTGGAGCATCATTTGACACATGTTTAGAGAATCTCAACATTGTACTGAGGCGGTGTGTTGAAACTAATTTGGTGCTTAATTGGGAGAAATGTCATTTTATGGTGACTGAAGGAATAGTGCTTGGCCACAAGATTTCTGAGAAAGGTATTGAGGTGGATCCAGCCAAAGTGGAAGTCATCTCTAAGCTTCCTCCACCAACAAATGTAAAAGGGATTCGAAGCTTTCTTGGACATGCTGGATTCTATAGGCGTTTCATCCAAGATTTCTCAAAGATCGCCAAACCGCTTAGCAATCTCCTTGTTAAAGATGTTAAATTTAATTTTGATGATAATTGCTTGGCTGCTTTCTCACTTTTGAAACAAAAACTGTGTTCGGCACCCATAATCACTAGTCCGGACTGGAATTTTGGTTTTGAATTAATGTGTGATGCGAGTGATTATGCAGTAGGTGCTGTACTAGGACAAAGGAAAAACAAAATTTTTCATGCCATACATTATGCGAGTAAAGTTTTGAATGAAACTCAAATGAATTATGCAACCACAGAAAAAGAATTACTTGCAATAGTGTATGCACTTGAAAATTTTCGTTCTTATTTGATTGGCTCAAAAATTACTATGTTTACTGACCATGCAGCAATCAAGTATTTGTTAACTAAATCTGATTCCAAGCCAAGGTTAATAAGATGGATTTTATTGTTACAGGAATTTGATTTAGAGATAAAGGACAAGAAAGGCTGTGAAAACCAAATTGCAGACCACCTTTCCAGATTGGAAAATGATGAGGTGACCATACTTGAAAGTGCAATCCATGAAGAATTTCCAGATGAAAAATTATTCTTGGTGCAGGAACGACCTTGGTTTGCCGATATGGCAAATTTTAAAGCAGCCGGGGTCATTCCAGAAGATTTTAATTGGCAGCAAAGAAAGAAATTCTTAAAGGATTCTACTTATTATGTGTGGGATGATCCTTATTTATTTAAGATTGGTGCTGATGGTTTGTTAAGAAGGTGTGTTTCAGGTACAGAGGTCAAGGATATCTTGTGGCACTGTCACAATTCACCCTATGGAGGTCACTACAATGGAGATCGCACAGCAGCAAAGATTCTCCAGTCTGGATTCTACTGGCCTACTATCTTTAAGGATTCTCATGAACATTGCAAGAATTGTGATAAATGTCAGAGAACTGGTGGAATTTCCAAAAGGCATGAGTTACCATTGCAAAATATTCTTGAAATCGAAGTGTTTGACTGCTGGGGAATTGACTTTGTAGGACCACTTCCTTCCTCTTATTCCAATGAGTACATTCTGGTTGCTGTGGACTATGTTTCTAAATGGGTGGAAGCTTTAGCAACTCAGAAGGCTGATGCACGAACGGTGATCAAGTTCTTGAAGAAGAACATCTTTACTCGATTTGGAACACCGAGAGTGCTCATTAGTGATGGTGGTTCTCATTTCTGTAACACACAGCTGAAGAATGTGTTGCAGCACTATGGTGTGAGACACAAGGTAGCTACACCTTACCATCCCCAGACGAATGGACAGGCAGAGGTTTCCAATAGGGAGTTGAAGAAAATTTTAGAAAAGACTGTAGCCAGTTCAAGAAAAGATTGGTCTTTGAAATTTGATGACACATTGTGGGCTTACAGGACAGCATACAAAACTCCAATTGGACTTTCTCCATTTCAGCTTGTCTATGGGAAAGCCTGTCATCTTCCAGTTGAGTTGGAGCATAAGGCCTATTGGGCATTGAAAGCATTGAATTTTGATTTGAAAGCTGCAGGTGAAAAGAGAAAGCTCCAGTTACATGAGCTTGAAGAGATGCGGTTACAAGCCTATGAATCATCACGGATTTATAAAAGCAAGGTCAAGTCTTATCATGATAGAAAAATTATCCAGAGAAACTTCCAACCAGGTCAACAGGTGTTATTGTTCAATTCCAGGTTGAGATTATTCCCTGGAAAACTCAAGTCCAAATGGTCAGGCCCTTTTGTCATCAAATCAGTAAAGCCATATGGGGCAGTAGAATTGGAAGAACCAAACTCTGGAAGATCTTGGATGGTGAATGGCCAAAGAATTAAGCCATACTTGGGTGGTGATATTGAGCAACTCACCAATGTCACTCATCTCATTGATCCATGACTTCAAGAAGTGTCAAGCTAATGACAATAAAGAAGCGCTTGCTGGGAGGCAACCCAGACGTTATGTTTTTAAAAGTGGTTTGATTATTTAGTATTGCATGTTTAATTTCATATGTGTGATGTTTTAGGGAGTGAGTTTAGAATTTAATGCTTAAAATAAATTCAAGAATATTGTGTTAGATTATGCATTTTCTTTGATGTTCAATGTGTGTTTGTTTTGATGGAGTAAAGGAAGAATATTAAGGAATTTGGGATCAAAACTGAGCTAGAATAAGAATTGTATAATTTCTGATCCAGGACTCAGTGGCTCAGCCCCTCTGAGTGGCTCAGCCCTTTATATCAGTCAATAATCAGATGAGTCCCTGGAGGTCAGGCGCTCAGCGCTTGAGAGGCGCTCAGAGCCTCATATGAGGAGGGGTTCTGGAGGCAAGGCGCTCAGCGCCTGGGATGCGCTCAGCGCCTGGAAGGAGAAAACCCCTAGAACTCTCTGGAGCCAATTGGCTCAGCGAAATTAAGGCGCTCAGCGCCTGGGGTTAGTGATCTCTCTGGAGCCAAAGCGCTCAGCGCTTCCCAAGCGCTGAGCGGATGAGTTACGGGTTTGAGCCTTCATTTGAATTAAAAGCCTCAACTGCTCAAGGGTCACACATAACCCACTCAGCCCTTTCCTATTCTAAACGTTTGAAAGAGCCTTTCCCCCTCCCTCTTGCTATTTTTATTCTCACTTGCTCTCAAGTTCTTCTGATTCCTTAGTCTTTTGTGTGCTTCCAAAATCATCATCTCAAATCCCAGGTATGCTCATATACATTCTTCTTTTGCGCCAACCCTTGGTTGTTATTCATGAAATACATTCTGCTGCTTTGCCCTATTTATGTTAGTTAGGATTTGGTTATTATTCTGTTCTTGAAATTTTGTAATCCAATGGTTTGTTTTTAAAGACATATGTCTAGGGTTTGAAATTGCTGCATTAAGGTTCGTACCTTATATGTTAGGGGCATAACTCTCTGCATTCCAAAATCAGGGTTTGAATTTCACTGCCATACATTGTTAAGTTTTAAGTATATTTTGGCGTGGGTTCCATAGCCATGGGTTTTAAAAATGATAGTTCAGTTTCAACTTCTGGAGGAAGGCGCTTAGCGCTTCCAAAGCGCTGAGCGGATAGAGGTCAGAAACCCATGATGGCTTAAAGCGCTCAGCGGATAAGAGGCGCTGAGCGGATGGAATGCAGAGTCTCATGTTCTTTTATTGCATGAATTAAGTGAAATTGTCTAACATTTATGGTTTGCTCTTGTTCTGAATGAATTGCAGATGGGAAAATCAAGACCCACTCATGAGATTCCAGCCAGTAAAAAGAGGAAGGGGGCTGCTTCTTCAAATCCTCCTCCACATGATTCTGACACTGAGGAGCCTACCCATTCACCTGTGGCTTCAATCCGTTTGGACAGGAACAGATTCATGACCAAAACTAAGCAGCAGCGATATACTGAGTTGGAGCCTCGCCAAATAGTTGCTGAAAGACGGGTGGAGTTGGAAGCTGGAGAATATATGGACTTCCAAAGGGAGCTGACTCGCAGGAAATGGAACAAATTG
Source organism: Cajanus cajan (assembly GCF_000230855.2). NCBI lineage: Eukaryota > Viridiplantae > Streptophyta > Magnoliopsida > Fabales > Fabaceae > Cajanus > Cajanus cajan. The sequence goes on from NC_138518.1 coordinate 65,896,771, forward strand.
GCTACTCCTGAAAAGAAATATAATGAAGAGATCATCAAGGAGTTTTATGCCAATGCTTACCCGCTCCAGAGGACTGATCAAACTAGAAACAGCTGGGTCAGAGGCGCTGTGGTCAGTTATTCTAGGGATGCCATTCAACAGTATTTGGGTAGTCGTGATGTTATAGGAGGTGATGGTTTGGATGAATTTGGCCGATTGAAGAAAGCCCATGCTTTTAATGCGGACAAAATGGCTAAGCTGTTATGTTTGCCTGGATGTACATACACAGTGGGACTCACAGGTAACCCAGTTTCATTCCTTAGGAAGAACTTGACTACCACTGCACGTATCTGGCAGAATCTCCTATATTGTAATGTGTACTGCATCACCCACATATCTGATCTAAACATGCCCAGAGCAACACTTCTTTATTCTATTTTGCAAAAGACAGAGGTGGATATACCTACAATTATTTCAGATGAAATACACAAGATCGTGCTATCTTCTCCGTCTTCAACAGGTGTTTCTAGACCTTTGGGCTTTCCAGGTTTAATTACTGGGCTATGTTTATTTAGTGGTTCTCGTTTGCCTGGCAATTTAAATAAAGCTCTCCGACCTCCCATCAATGCTGCATATATTAAAATACATTGCAAAAGTGAGCAGCATGGAGATGCTTCACAACCTCGACCCCAGAGGCATGGGCAAGGCTCTTCTTCTTCCCAAGTACCTGCTCAGGACTTCATGGCTGCACACTTTCATCACATAGAGCAGCAGAATCTGGCCAACCATCTGGCACTGATGTCACTCAACACTAGCATGTATCATGCCCATCAGCAACAGTTTCAGGGTGGCCCTCCTTTCCAATGGCCATCCCCAGAGGCATTTCAGCAACACTTTTATTGGCCTGGGGACAGTCCACATTTTGAAGGAGGAGAGGATGAGCAGGAGCAAGAAGGAGGAGATGGAGCTGAAGGAGATGACCATGATGATGAGGACATCTGAGGGTTTTTGTGCAGTTTATTTTGTTTCGTTTTATTTATTATCAGTATTGTGCATTTTATTTTGGATACATTAGTTGCTTGCTTTGGTTTAACTCAACTGACAAATTTTTCTAGAAAGTGCAAATTTATGATTCCAAGTTTTCAATGATCAATATTTTCTAATCTGGGAAGTTACATTGTTGCACAAGTGGTTACAATTTTGACTTTGATTGTGTGCTTCAAGTTTGTTCAAGTGAAGTTGAAATGATTCTAAAGTTGTTGATGTTAGGGCACTTAACCAAACCGTGTGAGTGAGTGAGCCAAACAGTTAAAATACAATCTTGGAGAGTCATCACTAATTCATGCGGTCAGTTTTGTTTGAGTCTCTCATTAGTTACAGTTATGCTATGCATGAAATTTCTAAGGCAGTTGTTTAATTTAACCAGTAGCCAAAAAGCCAACCCATGAATCCTTGAACATAAAATCTGACCTTAAACAGAACCCCTAAGCTCAAAATGGAAAACCATGATTGTCCTTAGCCTTGTTGGTAAGAGACATTTTTATGAAACAAGTGGGTTTGAACCAAGTTGGGGGTAGTTTGCATGGAGAGATCATGTGGTTGAAGCTGGATTGTATATCTCTATTACAGTGTATTATTATGTATATCTCTTAAAAAATATATATATATATATATATATATATATAAAAAAAAAAAAATTTGAGTTAATTTTGTAATCAAGGTTCCTTGTTATCATTCCATTAATTTGTGCAATATTTCGAAAGAGAAGGAACCAGTAAGTCATTCAAAGAGGGATGAGGTATAAAGAATCAAGAGAATTCAAGCTAGAGCAAGGATTTGATTAACCATATGAGTGAGAATGTCTCTTGTCAAACAGGCTTTCAGATCAGATTCCCAAAGAAAAACCAAATCTCTGATAGCCAGGCCATGTTACAACCCTCTTAAGTCCTTAGTAATTCATGCTTAGTCTTAACAATAGACTTGTGAGAGACAGGTAACAAATCAGACTTAGCTTGTTTGGTGCATGAAAGGAGAGAAACACTCATCTGCACAATATACTAAGAGAGTTATACACTAGTGAGGAAATTTGAGTGCTCTTGGCTGAAAACAATGGAAGATGATTGGATATTTTCCTTGAGTGTGCTTGAGGTTCACAATGTTTGTCATCAATTGGGTATCAATTGTTGTAGCAATCACTCACTGGATTTTGAAAAATAAGTTCATTGTATTCTGTGAAATCATGAAAAATGTATTGATATATTTGTTGGGTGAAACTTTTGTATTCACTGGAAAGATGAGTCAGTCATATTATTCTCAACGAAGATTGTTGTTTGAGGACAAACAAATTTCTAAGTTGGGGGTAGTTTGATAAGTGTCTAATTAGCTTGATTTAACATTCATTTGAGACACTTATCTAATAGTTTTTGTGTTGTTATTAATGTTATTTTGATTTATATAGGCATGGAATCAAAGAGATACTCTTGATCAATGTTAGCACATAGAATAGGAAGCCTTTGATCTAATTTTGTGCTTATTTTGTAGGATTTGAAACCTGGAGAAGAATGGCTCAGCCATTCTGAGGCGCTCAGCGGAATAAGAACAGAGAGTTTCCACAATGAAGGCGCTCAGCGGATCATATCCGCTCAGCGAATTGGTCCCTGGAAGAAAAGGAATGCTCTCTGCCTCCAATCCGCTCAGCCATTTCCAATCCGCTCAGCGGATTTCATCCAGAAATGTGAAGGTGCTCTCTGCCTCCTATCCGCTCAGCGAATAAAAGGCGCTCAGCGCCTAGGTTCCTTCATGGTGAAGAATTCAGGTTTCTTCATGGTGAAGAACTCTCAATCCGCTCAGCCGTTTCGAGGCGCTGAGCGGATTCATATCTCTCTTGCTTACTCTGTTTTCATATATAAGGAAAGAAAGAGAGAGAAAGGGGAGACGGACACGAGAGGAAGAAAAAAACAGAGTACTCTGGAGCTCGTGGGAACGCGAATCTTCAAAGGATCTTCTTCTTCTACCTCTCAACTTGTAATTTGGTGATTTCTTTTAATATGGAGAGCTAATCTCTAGGGTTGGGATAGATGTAATCATCAAACTCCTATGTATTCTCTTTGATTCATATATATATATATATATATCATCCATTACTTTATGTTAGTGATTCTGTCCTGTTCTTAATGCTTTGATAATCTGATCACTTATCTCTGATCTCGGATTTCGGATTTGGTTGGAAAACGTTTCTGAAACCAGACTTGGAACGAATCACCTATTAACTTCGAGAGCCAGGAATGGTCTTGAAATTAATAGTTGTATCAGGTTCTGATTCTTACAGCGGGATGTTTAACTTAATGAAGTGAGGAATCATTCATTGAGTTAAATATCTTAGAATTTCTTATGCCAAGGAATTGGGTTTGAATGAAATTAGGGAACTCAATGACAATGAGTAATGGAATCTTTAGAAAGAATCAATAGGAATACATAGGAGGGAGATTGATGAAATCAAATCCCAACTGTTTCTTATATCTGTTTTCTTTAAATCAAATTACTCTTTGGTTTCTTGAAGTTGGAAAATCATATATATCAAATTTGAATATGTGTAACTATTCCAGTTTTAAATTTATAAGCATCAATTAATATAATAGAAATCTAAGTTATCTCACAAGTCCCTGAGGTTCGACAACCTTTTATTTTTACTACAGAGACTTGGGTGCGCTTGCCTATTTAAAATCTTAACAAGTTTCTTATCCCAACCCTAGAGATTAGCTCTCCATATTAAAAGAAATCACCAAATTACAAGTTGAGAGGTAGAAGAAGAAGATCCTTTGAAGATTCGCGTTCCCACGAGCTCCAGAGTACTCTGTTTTTTTCTTCCTCTCGTGTCCGTCTCCCCTTTCTCTCTCTTTCTTTCCTTATATATGAAAACAGAGTAAGCAAGAGAGATATGAATCCGCTCAGCGTCTCGAAACGGCTGAGCGGATTGAGAGTTCTTCACCATGAAGAAACCTGAATTCTTCACCATGAAGGAACCTAGGCGCTGAGCGCCTTTTATTCGCTGAGCGGATAGGAGGCAGAGAGCACCTTCACATTTCTGGATGAAATCCGCTGAGCGGATTGGAAATGGCTGAGCGGATTGGAGGCAGAGAGCATTCCTTTTCTTCCAGGGACCAATTCGCTGAGCGGATATGATCCGCTGAGCGCCTTCATTGTGGAAACTCTCTGTTCTTATTCCGCTGAGCGCCTCAGAATGGCTGAGCCATTCTTCTCCAGGTTTCAAATCCTACAAAATAAGCACAAAATTAGATCAAAGGCTTCCTATTCTATGTGCTAACATTGATCAAGAGTATCTCTTTGATTCCATGCCTATATAAATCAAAATAACATTAATAACAACACAAAAACTATTAGATAAGTGTCTCAAATGAATGTTAAATCAAGCTAATTAGACACTTATCATACTCCACTTGCAAGTCACTTCAAGTTAAGTCCTAAGCAATGTCCTACAAGTGAAAAAGATAAAAGAAGAAATGTAGAAGATTTCGTATGCATCTTCAATTGGTAGCTTGATGAATGTGATGGTGTATACAAGACCAAATATTGTTCATGTTATTAGTTTAGTTAGTCGTTTCCTCTGTAATCCCATTAAAAAGCATTGACATACTTAGGTATCTTAGAGGCACTTCTAGAGTTTGTTTGTTTTTTGGAAGTGGTGAGCCTATGTTGAACGATTACATAGATGGAAACATGGTTAGTGATGTGGATTCAAAGAAGTTCACTTTGGGTTATATGATGAATTTTATAGTGGGAACAATGTCATGGTAATCTAGATTGCAGTAATGAGTTGCTCTATCTTCTACGGAAGTAGAATATATTGCCATAGCAAAAATGGCCAAGGTTGTAAATGTGAAAATTCCTACAAAATTTGGGACTTTCATAGGAAAAATATGTTTTGTGTTGTGATAGTGAAAGTGCAATCCATCTTAGCAATAACTTGACTTTTCATTCAAGGTTGAAGCATATTGAGATTTGATATCATTGGATACACGATACGTTGAAGATAAAACAATTATCAATGGAGAAAATCCATATTGATGCTTTGATATGATGACAAAAACCTTACTTTAAGGTGGGTTTGGTTGACTACGACGGGTTCACACTGATTTTGTTATAAAAAAAAACTACATTTTGGAGAATGGGTCAAAAGTCCATTATTTTCAATATACTAATTTTTATTAGCATCAAGTGTAGTGACTCTTGGTGTGAAATCAACCCTAAAAGAGAGGAGAAATTTACATGCATGCGTTGTGCCTCTTTGTAAATATAGAAAAGAAGAATTTCCTAAAAAAGAGTGTAGCATCTAATGGGGTTATTTTATGGTATTTATCTGAGGGAATATTTTATAATAGTTATTTTTATAAAGTTATTTCACACACAACTCCACAATAATGAGATATTGTCAACTTTGGACTTAAGCTCTCATAGTTTTGCTTTTGGTCATTACTAAAAGACCTCTTTGTCATTAGAGTATGTGTGTCCTTTATAAATTGTTATTTTTTCTTTTATTTTATCGATGCGAGACTTGTTTGTATCCCAACAGTATCTAGCTCAAGAAAAAGTGTTTAGTATCAATTTCTGCATATTTTGGTTCTCTTTATTGTTTGGTTAGATACTCATTTAAGGTTTTCTTATGTTTTTATCAACCCTTTTAGTGAGAAGCTATTTTTAGTGATTTCTAGTGGTTTTAGGATGACTTGTGATGTATTCATTGATTATTATTAATGGATTTTGTACTAGATTACTCTTGTGGGTTTTTCATCTCACATTGGTGCCTATTGATTTTTATTTTTTTTCATCTCACATTGGTGCCTATTGATTTTTTTTTTCCTGTTTTGTGCATGTTATTACTTTTGAAGCCTATTGTTATTTGTGTAAGGAAAAAGGAGATTCGATTTTTACTTGCGTTAAATTGTTATTATTTTGTTACCTTTCCCCCAACATCTTCGGCAAGAAAAACTTGGTTGAGAGTAGCTCTACCAAAAGTAGCCGGTCAAAATATTCTCACCAATGACATGGTGACCAAGAAGGAACACTTTAATAAGTATCAGATTGAGATAATGGAATGATTCTACTAGAAATGAGAACAAGCTAGAATAATAGGCAACATTTAAAAGAAATCATCCATCTAACTCGTGTGGTATGTTTGAAGAATATAAGAAAAGAAATATGAATCCTCTATTTTTTAACTTACATTTGACACACAAAGAAAATTAAGTACAACCCACTAATTTTTCACTCGTTATATATTTAATCATATTAAGCTAAATCTTTATCTCCCAGTATTCACTCCTCTGATTTGCCACCGGTAACTGCAGGGTATTGAGGCCTGTACTTGTACCTCTTTGAAACAAACAAATAGACAAAGAAGTTGATCAAGCTCAATATGGAAAGGAACAAGTAGAACAGGTTCAGATGGTTTCTGTTAATATTGTTCCCTGCTAACCAGCCTCCACTTGCAGTAATATTCTTTGTGGCACCATTCACAGCTTGCACCAATATGGAACTTAGAAAATATCCAAGTGCCATAGAGCACCACAGGAAGCAAGTTGATGTGGATTTAAGGCCTTTTGGTGCCTCTGAATAGAAAAACTCAAGAAGTCCAACATAGGTAAACATGTCAGCTATGCCAAATATAAAATACTGAAAAGAGAGCCAGAATATGCTTAAAGGCAATGGCTGTTTAACAGGCAATGCATCAAGCATGTTGTGTTCTCTTGCAACTCCTTTTCTTTTGACTTCTATGATTGCTGCAATTGCCATGGAGATGGAAGAGAGTATTAGGCCTACTCCTATGCGCTGCAAGTGTGTGATGCCAGTGGAAATGCCAGTGAATTTACGAAGAAAAGGCACACAAATGCGATCATAGAAAGGGACTATAATGATTAAGAAGGCAACTGGGATGATTGGTAGGGATGCTGGTGGGATGTTAAAGTGGTTGGTGATCCTGGTGTCCATGGTGGTGCCTTGTTGAACAGAGAAGGTTTGAAGTTGTGCTAAGCAAAGGGTCATTATGATTGAGCAGCAGAATATAGGGAGCATGCTTAGAATGATTTTTGCATTTTCTACTTGAGTCACTCTGCATACTTTCCATGGGTTTGGAGTCTCTTGGTTCTCAGGTTTCACATCAGATTTTCTTTGGATAGCTGCTTTGTCCAGGAACCTGTGAAAACGGACCTCAAATTTTAGAACTAGGTGCATGGGAATTCGAGTGACATAACAGGCAGAAGAAGCATTTTGATACATAAAGGATGAAATCTAAGACCTTTTACTCTAACCATGCATCAGGTTTAGTACTACTATCAACAAGTAACTTATGTGGCTATATATCACTAATTTTAGACATATTGAACCTGAAAATATCTCTATGAGGTTGATACTCTATTTCCACTGAAGCTTCTTTGTCCTGTTCAATCTCGTATAATTCCATAGGATCTGCAGGAAGGGGAAGGTTTCTATTACGAATTGCAGCTATGTAGACCTGGAAAATAGAAGCAGAAATTTAAAACAAACAGCTTGATCAATGAAAACAATATATATATACAATTCTAAACTGTGTCAAACTTTATAAATGTAACAAAAACAATTCATGTTTATTACCATGGTGCTTAGAATTGAAATAGTGACATAATCTTTTGTATAAGCACTAATTAGGACTAATTAGGACAAATGTAAGACTATAAAGTTTGAGTTACTTAGACAAAGATATGAAGAGGCTCCTACTTACTGACTCCCCCAAACTTAGAACCTTGCTTGTCCTCAAGCAAAAGGTAATTAATCAAGCAGATAACAAGCAATGCATGTGTGTCAAATTCCTTATTCTTGGTTCACTTACAATTTCATTTCACAAGCATGAACCTTAAACGAATTTTCAGCCACAATTATTGCAATGGAACATGACAATGTGCAAACAAAAGTTTCAAAAGAGATCAAAGAACTGAGAAAAGCTAATGACTATCTATGAATGCATCCTCACTAGGAAAGTGTTTCTCTCATATGCACACTAGTGTATAGGGGTGAGTGTTTCTCTCATATCTACTACTCACGCCACAGGATTCAACTTTGCTCTTCGTTTCCAAATGAAACCAATGGTAATACACATGCAGGCACTTATCACAAGGGCTTTATTAGGGCAATTTAAGGTAATTAGGGTCAAGCATAGCGGTTTCATGGTTTTTCAAGGAATAAGGGTGCTATAGCTTAAGAGAGTACTTGAAATTTCTTCAATAATTTCTTTCTCCATACCCCAATGTATCATTTTAGCACATGCCCTCAACCAATTCCAGCCATTAGCCTTTATATGATGCATCTGTACACTTTTGCATCTTATATCAAATATTTTTTTATTTTTTTTATTTTTTATTTTTTATTTTTATTTTTTTTTATTTTATTTTATTTTTTTTTTTTTTACTGACCACATACTTCTTCTTTCTCAAATTTCTTCATTCTTCAACTCCCCCAAACTTATTTGATGTCATCAATATACTCTCTTAACCAAAACAAGGATTTATGGTTAATTTTTCAAAGTTGGGATAAGTGGAAGGTTGAGTGTTTAAGCTTAGGAAGATATGGGTCAAAAGAAAAATAAATATGGCTTTTTGGCTTAGATGGTTATCAAAATATAGAAATGCCTTGATCATGTAAATACACTACACTAGCAAACCACCCGGGAAACTCAAGCAAAGTCTATCATGCAACATAAGTGTAGTTTCTCTCATCAGTATTTAGGCTCAGACCTCACTCGGTTGGCATCCACAAATTATCACGCTCAGCTCAGTCTATGATCAACATTGAAACCCGTATGCAACTAATCATGAACTAAAGCTCTAATATGACTTGAAAATGTCTAAAGTACACACACCATAAACATTAAGCAAACCTCAATCCAAAATTGATCACATACAAAACAAGTATTCAACAAGATTAAAAACCATGCTCTAGCAGGATATTCAAAAAGATGTACCAACCAGAGTAATCCAAAAACAATTAAAATACTGAAAATAACAACAGAAAAATAAATTGCAAACAGAAGTGAACTAAGGTGAGCTTCATCTATTTCCATCAAATTTGGTCATCTTCCTCAGTAAGTGCTCAACCGCATCTGCATCAGCAGCTCCACTCCCCCACATTTAGAAGCCTGGTCCCCAGGCCAACCAGTATATGCCTGCAAGTCCTAGTAACCAGAGGTTGTGAAAGAGTATAATCATGAAGAACATGGTGAGCATAGTAGACAATGATGACCATACAATTATATCAAAAATGAAGAACAACCTTAGACCAAAATTAACCACAAAGAAACATGCTTGAAAACAGAGAAATATAGGTTCAGGAGAGTGCTCGCGCCGGGCGCAGCACAAACTCGCGCCGGGCTCCATATCAGTAAAAGGCCAACGAGGTTCAAATTCTGATACCGCGCCGGGCGCAGCACAAACTCGCGCCGGGCGTGGTACTCTGAAATGGTTACATTTTGCCTAAATTTGCTTTGAAAGGAGCCTTGTAACCAACCAGAACCAGAATTACCTCATATCTCACACTCCAAACAAAGTATAGCCTATATTTACTCATTTCAAACATGATTCACACACTTAACAAATAACACAAACAATACATAACACAAACAACATATAACACAAAATATATTTACATATAAACAAACAAGTCACAAATAGCTATAAATACTCAATTTGCCATTCTAATCCCCGGCAACGGCGCCAAAAACTTGTTGAGATTTCCGTTGAAGTACTTTTTATTATAATTATAGATTAGGTTACTTCCCTCAACGGACTCAAACACGGCAAGTGTACCGGCCGTACAAGTAGTAAAAATATCGTATCCACAGGGATTAGAAGGTAAACTAAGCATTCATTGGCTACTTGTGACTTGAGAACAATCCCAATAAATATGAATATGAATTTAAGAACAAAACTACTGGAATTGTTAAAACACAAATAAATGAATTAGAAATGAAATGGGGTGAGAAATGGTAAAATGGACACTTGAAGTTGTGGGGGTTTGATTTCACCAAACAAACACTAGTGAATCCTATGTCTCTTGTTACATCCATTGTTCAGTCAACCATAAATTTACTCAGACCTAATTCCTTAGAAAAAGAGCCTAGGTGCAAAATATTGAATATCAATCCCTTGAGTACTCAATACCTCCACCCGCATTACCGGTTAGGGTTTTAAGACTACTAATGGGTCAAGCCCTATCCCTAAGTACAATTCCCACTAGGCATATGTTCATAACTAGTTTCAAGGATATTTCCCAATACTCAATGAAACCTTAAATCATGCAAAGGGTGATCAAGCCAAAGCAAGCATTAAGCATAGAATCATACACAACAAGGAATGAAACAAAACATATATATCATTAAACACAAAGGGATTACAATAGAGTTTGTTGGTTACATCAAAACCCCAATACAATGGATAGAACCTCTCAAAACAAAGAGGGGAAAACTAAAATAGAGATGGAAGAGGAAAGGAAGAACCGAAGGAATGATCCACCGTGGGAGGCTTCCGAAGCCTGAGAATCCCTCCTGCAGAGCTCCTGGAGGCGCCCCTGGGCGAATTTTTGAGAAAACCCTCGAAATTTTCCTTTTATGCAGCCCGAGGAGACAAATTAGGGTTATTGCGCCCGGCGCGTTACATTTCGCGCCCGGCGCGGGCTTCCCCTGATGCTCAATGTGCTCTCGGCCTTGAAATGCGCCCGGCGCAATTATAAATTGCGCCCGGCACGAGGTTCCCAAAGGCTGAGAGTACTCTATTTTATGCCCGCCCGGCGAGATTAATACGGCGCCTGGCGCGGTTGCCTGCTCTGCTCCTTAATTCTTTTGTTTTCCACTCCTTTAACCCTTTTTTTCCTCAATTCTCTACTTGAATACCTGCATATACAAAAGAAACCAAAATGAGAACAATTATATGCAATGATACAAAGAATGGAAGAATTTGATCATTAAATCTTGTATAAGTCTCATCCAAAAAGAGGTAAAATTGAGACTTAACAAAGGGTCTACATACTAAACTAAGTTACCAACCTGTATGATCTCAATGATGCCATTTTTTGTATCTGCAACATGAATTCTGTATAGTGGCAATCCAAAGGCAAAGATAAAGGTGGCCAAAACAATAGCAATAGTGGAGACTCCAAATCCCCAGTCCCATCCATAGTGGTCTTGTACATACACATTAAACGTTAAGCTGATTGCACCACCAATGCAAATTGCCAATAATAGACCATTGAAGAAGCTTGACATTTGCATTGCTTCTTTGGGGTCTCTTTCATCAAACTGATCCGCACCATGTGATGGCAGGGAGGCCTTCAAACCTGCACTGCCAAAGGCCAACAAGTAGAGGCTAATGAAGAGAAATGCTTCTTGCTTCCCATTAAGCTTTTCACAATGCGCATCTTTCACATACAAGTTGCAAATTGGTGGCTTCAGGCTACCCATGTGTGCCTGTATCGTAAGCAATGCCAGTCCCTACAACACAGTTCACAACACATTCGTGTATTTGTGATTCAACAGGTTTTGAATAAGACAGAACAAAAGAGGTGTTTGTTGATCTCAAAACTGATTTAAAACTATTCAATTTGTTTTAAATAAATATTACTCTCTTTAGTCGTTACTAAAAGCATATTTCAGAAGGAAATGCATGAAATTTTTTTTTAATTTTTTTTCCTTATTAAAGATTATGAGTACATATACTTCTTATTATTGAATACTAAGAAGAGAATTAATAAATAAAGGTTGTCTCTCACCTCTTAAGTTCTGTAATTGTTATTTATCAATTTAATTTTATTGGTATTAGTAAAGTTTTGATGTGGAATAATATCTTTACTTCACAATTTAATAAGTAAAAAAAGTAAAATTCATACACCCTAATTTTGAGGAAAATATTATTAAAGATATCATTTTATAATGTTTGACAATTGACATATGTGTTAACTGTATCTTTTCCTTTGTCATTTTTTGGATATAATTTTGAAATGTTATTTCGTATTCCAGGTCTTCTTGTTAGCTAGTTAATATGTAGTTGTTATACTCATAGGGCCTTGGTCTTCTGGTTTTTTGTTTGTTTGGGCGAACCGTTTTAATTTTAAAATTATTTTCTAAAATCAAAATAAGCATTTAAAACTAAAATTAAAAAAAAACCAATTTTGCCTTAAATATTTTCATTTTTGTCCCATAAATATATTTTTAAAATTTATACAAAAATAGGGAAAAGAAAAACTCGCTAAAAAAATTAACACCAGTGACAAAACAATTTATATGTACCATTTAAAAAAATGTCGTTAAAATTTTTGTGATGCTAATATTAAAAAAAAATCACTAAATTTCTTTACTAATATATATATATATATATATATATATATATATATATATATATTATTTTTTTGTGGTGGGTGCACTAGAAAAATCAAATCTACTCAACACAAATGTACTACTTACGAATCATCATCATCATCATATTTTGGCACTCGGTTTTTATATCTATTTTATTTAATCTTTCTTTTTCTTTCCAATCTTATCATCTTTTACATATATCATCGTTTTCTCTTTTCTATGTATCTTTCCACTATACAGCGGTCAAAGGTTTATTATTTCTTATGAAACCTATTATATTCACAAAGTTAAATTTGGAAAAATATTGATCTCTCTTTCATACCAGCTAGCTAGTAGCTACCTTTATGTACCGAAAAAATACCACTACCTACCCTAGTTTTACCAATAATGGTTAATGACTGGTCTTATGCATCGAGGAAGGAAATTTTGGATCATACCAGAGACTCAAAGAATCCAGAAATAAGAACGCATTTGTATCTGCCAATCCAAGTGTCAGCAAGAACAGCCACTACAATGGATAGCATGTAACTAACACCCATGTAATCGGTCAGCATGTTAGCTGCATCTGCTAGTTCATAATGCATTATTCCATTGAAATATGACACCAAGTTCACTGCTAGCGACAGAGTTGCCAAGTTCTCCATAGCACATGCGGCTGCACCCAAAACCAAATAACACTCGCTGCATCAATATTATTTGATTTAAACATTAAACACATCCCAATATGTAATGAAACTTATCCGATTTATTTACCAACAAGGTGTAACAGTGGATAGCATATAATCTTGTTCCTTAACTATATGTTCAAGATTTCGATCTATAGTTTTATGTGTAGGAAAAAATACACCGGTTAAGAGTAGTTAGTATCTCAAATAAAATTTAATACCACGAAAGATTTGTTTCGACTTAAAGATAACTTAGAGCACCCAAAGAAAAAGATTTATATGGCTTTAATATATATATGCATGATTACTGGTAATTAAATTAAGGACTTATCTTTTTCTGTTTTTTTTTTTCTTAGTGGTAACCACGGTATCACTTCAGGAATGAGTTCCCTTATTGCAACACCATTTCTCAAACTAGACAGTGACTCCAAAAGGAAAAGGAGTAAAAAGGTGAAAAAAGTATTCATATGTTTTTAGTCTTGGTTGGTATTACCTAGTACGAGCAATGAAACTTGCATCCCCCCATGTTTGTGTTTCAAAGCTTTTCTTCCTCTCCAATCAACTTTTCCATCAACCAGCTCTGCTTTCTCCTCCTCCTGTTGCATCCATTCCACATTCCGATCAACATGGTTTTCCTGCATGCAAATGATGAGCTGAATAAGTAAGTGGCATGCATGCAAGAAACTTGAAAACGGTTAGGCACATAATTAGGGTGCATGCATGCATGTAAAATAAACAAAGCAAAAATAATGAAATACCATGATTGTGCAGAAAACTTTTGAATAGCCAATTCGAAAAGAAAAGAACTTAAGGGAAAAAAAGTATAGTAAAACACAATTGGGGAAAGAAAACCATTCTCTTCCCTATATATACTTCCAAGTTAGCAGTATAAAGATAAATATGCACGCACCAAATGCGTAATGACTCATAATTCAATCACCATCATACATTGGCTAATGACCGATTCTACGGAAGGAAAATGCACTGTTCTTGTTTGATTGCGAAATTGAATTTGCCGACTCTAGAACAGTAAGATTCTATATGCTGCTTTTCTATCAGCAATCAGCATCAACAACAAGCATAAATGTCGAGAACAAACTAGCTATGTCCGGTTAATTTCCTTATTTAATTATCTACTTCCCAACGTTCTTTATCATCTAAGTAACTAATTAATCATGTTTTAGCATACGTCACAAGACTAAATTCAAGTTTTGCTTTCAGTTTAAATATATTTACAAAAATGTGTTAATTAGATATATATTTTTTAAATTAATTATGTCATTATTAATACGTAAAAGAAGTTATGCTAAAAGTCTTTTATAACATAGACTTTAGACAAAATAATCTATAATTTAACAATATTTTCAAAATGCTGCTAACTAATTAAAAGAACTCTTTGTTGTTAACACGCAGAAATAACAAGTAAAAGTACTACGTGGTGAGAGGGACCATTTTAAAAAAAATTAAAATTTCATAAAAATATTGTGGTCCAATCTCATGATAAATTTAAAATTACGATGCTACAGTAGAAGATAGGATAAATTATTTTAGTTATTAAAGAGAATAGTAAGTTTTTTAATCTAAATGACAATAACAATACTAAAATATGAATTTTAGATCAGAACATACTATCTTTAACTCTTCATTATTAAGTCGACATTAGTGACTCATGAGAAAATTATATGTGCATGCGTAATAAATCTAACATTATTAATTAATTTTTTTATCAATAACTAAAATTAATTACTTTATTGTTCATTCATTTCGGAGGAAATAAATCTAACAGCTGATTGGACAAAAATAAAAAAATAAATCTAGCTAACAGCTGATGGATACATGGTTATTGGAAGAAGTAGCTTATATTAACATTTGAAATCTTCCATGTACTTATGCATGTAATAACCAAAGCAAATCATCAGCAAGAAACAAACATGGGGATAATCCAAGAGGTTTCCAACACCTGAGTGTATGTATTCAACTATTTTCCCCCTCTCTTGCAACAACTCCAGGCTACTTTTTTAATCTTCTTGTTCGGAGACCGTTTATTAAAAAAATGGCACCACTTGCTGAGAAAAACTGTTCAGTATTATTATATTAAGTTAAAATGTCCCATGTACGTATCATGAGTGTCACAAAGAAAAGAAAGTTGTGTTGTCACATTTTACATAAAATCTAAAAGAGTGGCAACAGATCGATATACATCATATATAGATGATGGTGAAGATATCAATGATTATTCTATTTTTAAGGTGGGATCGTTAGTTGTCACTTCGAGTCACTCGTTGATGTCTTCAATCTATTACAAATTCAACTGGCTAGCCGGCTAAGTAATATAGTGTATGGCGGCGCACGAGTTCACTTCAAAATGTGGTGTCATTCATTTGTCATACTTGATTGCTTCTTTACTCCTCACAAGCAATTGGATATAATTAGCTATACCTGTAATTAATTTTTTGGGAGCTATTTAATTTGTACGGGATATAGATGAAATATTATATTACTATTTTTTTTTACATATAAATTTAAATAAAATGTATCAATTAAATGAAAACCAGTTAAGAAGAATAATAACATATTTTTCATCATTAATAATAACTATTTATTATATTAAATAATAACAAATTAGAGATATAAGACTTTTAAAATTGAGGGAGAAAGTATATATGAAAATATAAATCATTTGAGTTAAGGCACGTTATCGATCATTATATTACTTATACTGTTTCACGCGAATGTAGTCATCATTGTCCACTTGTGTTTTTCTCGAGTGACGAGTCTAATGTTCTATATCTCTTTGTTATGGAGTATTCGTGGTATGCATATTTGAAGTTATAATGGTTGGAGTTGTATCATATTAGATAGAATAGTATATAATGAATAGTACATAAGTAATAATGGATTATAATGGTTGGAGTTGTATCATATTAGATAGAATAGTATATAAGTAATAATAGATCTACTTAAAAAACTTAAAAATCGTGGGGGAAGTTTTACTAATTTTTATATAATATACGTACATATTTTACTATAATGCTTCATAGATAATATATTGTTTTAAAAATAAAAATTAAATTTTGATAAAAATAAACATGTAATATTTAAGTAATATATTTAACTTGCTGTAAAAAAAAAGTAACATACTTAGACTTTTGAAAGTCTTTTATAATATATATATATATATATATATATATATATATATATATATATATAATGTCCTCATATATAATGTAATATATTTAGAAAATAAAAGTCAAAATTTTAGAAAACCGAAATTTGCAACATACTCATTTATCTTTTTTTTTTTAAGCATGCATAGTTAAAATTTTTTGAATAATAAATGAGTTCTATGTATCTTTCTCACTCACAATTATTATTATTTTTTTCTCTTTATGAAGTATTAATGTATTTTTTTTCTTTTTTGTTAAATTATTCTTAAGTGATCCCTAAATGTTATATTTTTTTCTTCTGATTTTGTCATGATAATTTTTTTTTTTTTTTTGTATTAGCTAGATAGTTAAAAATTAAGTATTATTTTTTCATTATAAAATTACACTCTTGTTTTTAAAAGAAACATGATATCATGTGAAAATAAATTAATTGTAATTATATTTATTTTGGTTGTAGTAATGAAATAAAAATTCATAAAAAAATTATATATAATTAATAATTATATATAATTTATAATCATACTTTCATAAATGATAAGTAATTAATATTTTTAATACTATAAATTTATGTATAATTATTGTCTCCACAACATACAGTTTTTGGATTTGTCACTATATATAAATACGAAAGAAAGGTTTATCAACTTAATATTTTAAAATTTTAGATTATGATATAATGTCAAATTCACTTATATAATTTATTAATTTTGGTGGTCAACTCTCCAATAATAATAATATTATTTTTTAATAAATAAAATTTTCACCATTAAATATCTTAAAGCCTGCTAATATCATAAGTCATTGATCCTTCAAAGTTTTAGGTATTGTTAAAATAATTTTGATTCTAAAAATTATTGGAACGTATTCGCGATGATGATTGTGCAACAAAGAAGAAAAATATATTTTGATGGTTTCTACAACAAAGACAGGATATATATCAAAGGAAAAAAAAAAGCGTTTGTGAAACTCTCAATTACTTTAAGTTCAATTCAACCACCAATGTTTATTCAAAATGGAAGCAATAGTTTAATGGTTCTCTGAGATATACAATAGAGTCTCCTAATATAATTAGTACACCTACAAAAGTTTATATAGTTTAGGATAAAACGAAAATCAAATCACATAAAGGTTTTATAGAATGATGTTATATATTAGGATATTATTGTATTTAATTTAATTTTATTTTATTTTTTCTAAAGTAAAATAATTTGATGACAATTATAAAATCATTCTTAAAATTATTATATTATAAAGATGCATCTCTTTATACCTTTGAAGACATGATGAAAAATATTAAGTCTTCATTTTGTTCTCTTTAGCTATTTAATGATAGTTTTCTTAGCATAACAGTGGGTATATATAGTACGTGATTTCACTCTATCAATGTCAATGATAGTTAATAAAATAGTGTTTTCCTCAATTATCTCTATACACATGTGAAGAAAAAAAACAATTGAAAAAATAAAATAAAAATTAATTAATTTCTAAGTTATTGTTGTGTCATTATATATTATGTCTTTTGACAAAAAAAAATACAACTTAAAAATATACATTCTTTTATGAAAGAACACACATTTTCATTAACGATAAAACCTTTCATATTTGTACCTTTTTTTATAAATAGATACAATCATACAAGTTTTAAATTTATATCTTTTTATAGACACATTTGCATAAAAATAATAATAATTATTATTATAATAATAATAATAATAATAACCTTTCATTTAATTTTTAAAAATCTATCGCAAAAGTGAAAATAAAAATCAAGTGTGTCCAAATGCTTACGTAAAATAAAAACTTCACATGGATTTCTTGAAAACTATATCTCTAACTTAAGCCATTACAAGGAAAAGAAATGTACAGTCCTCTACTTCTAACATACATTGGACAAACAACATAAAGTACAAGCCTCTAATTTTTCACTTGTTTTATATCAAGCTAAATCTTTATTTCCCAGTATTCAATCATCTGAATTGCCACTGGTAACTGCAGGTTGTTGAGGCCTGTACTTGTACCTCTTTGAAACAAACAAATAGACAAAGAAGTTGATCAAGCTCAATATGGCAAGCAACAAGTAGAACAGGTTCAAGTGGTTTCTGTTAATATTGTTCCCTGCTAACCATCCTCCACTTGCAGTATTCTTGGTGGCACTATTCACGATTTTCACCATTATGGAACTTAGAAAATAGCCAAGGGCCATGGAGCACCAAAGGAAGCATGTTGCTGTGGACTTGAGGCCTTTTGGTGCCTCTGAATAGAAAAACTCAAGTAACCCCACGTAGGTAAACATGTCAGCTATGCCAAATACAAAATACTGAAAAGTGAGCCAGAATATGCTCAAAGGCAATGGCTGTTTTACTGGCAATGCATCAAGCATGTTGTTGTCTCTTGCAACTCCTTTTCTTTTGACTTCTATGATTGCTGCAATTGCCATGGAGATGGAAGAGAGTATTAGGCCTACTCCTATGCGCTGCAAGTGTGTGATGCCAGTGGAAATGCCAGTGAATTTACGTAGAAAAGGCACACAAATGCGATCATAGAAAGGGACAAAAATGATTAAGAATGCAACTGGGATGATTGGTATGGATGCTGGTGGGATCTTGAAATGCTTGGCGATCCTAGGGTCCATGGTGGAGCCTTGCTGGATAGAGAAGGTTTGGAGTTGTGCTAAGCAAAGGGTCATTATGATTGTGCAGCAGAATATAGGGAGCATGCTTAGAATGAGTTTTGCATTTTCTACTTGTGTCACTCTGCATACTTTCCACGGATTTGGAGTCTCTTGGTTCTCAGGTTGCACATCAGATCTTCTTTGGATAGCTGCTTTGTCCAAAAACCTGTGAAAAAGGAACTTTAAGCATTAGAACTAGCTATATACGTTGGAATTGGTGTGGTATAGTAGGTAGAAGAAGCATCTTGATTTATATACAATGAAAACTAAGACCTTTTACTCTGACCATGCATCAGGTTTAGTACTTATCTACAAGTAACATATATGGTCGAAAGTGAGATTGGACCTGAAAATATCTCTATGGGGTAGATACTCTATTTCTACTGCAGCTTCCTTGTCCTGTTTAATTTCGTATAGTTCTATAGGATCTGCTGGAAGGGGAAGGTTTCTGTTGCGAATTGCAGCAACATAGACCTGAAAAATAGAAAGCCAAGTATTTAAATCAAACAGCTTTATCAATGCAATATCAACCTTACATACTTCAATATATTGTTACATCTTTTTAAGAATGTGAAATCTCCAACACATTCTCCCAATCACACATTTGTAAGTGGTCCAATAACAAATATGATACATGTGACAACAATTGTTAAGATAAGATCTAAACTATTATAGATTGGACTAAACTTTACAAAATAAATTATAAAGTAAGAGTTGTCTTTCATGTATATATATTATTTTGATCTTTATCACTGATAGACAATGGTAGAAAAAGTATCATACTATAAGTGAATAAAAATAGAATAAATAATATATGTAGTATGCAGAACAAGAAATGGTTTAAAAAAGGGTACGTACGTGTATGATCTCCATGATGGGGTTTGATGTATGTGCAAGATGAATTCGGTATAGTGGCAATCCAAAGGCAAAGATTATGGTTCCCAAAACAATAGAAACAGTGGAGATTCCAAAGCCCCAGTCCCAACCATTGTTGTCTTGTATATACACATTAAACGTTAAGCTGATTGCACCACCAATGCAAAGTGCTAAGAAGAGAGCATTGAAGAAGGTGGACATTTGCATTGCTTCTTTGGGGTCTCTTTCATCGAACTGATCGGCACCATGTGATGGCAAGGAAGCCTTCAAACCGGAACTGCCAAAGGCCAACAAGTAGAGGCCAATGTAGAGAAAAGCTTCTTGGTTGCCACTAAGCTTTTCACAATGTGCATCTTTCTCGTACAAGTTGCAAATCGCTGGCTTCAGGCTACCCATGCGTGCCTGTATCGTAAGCAATGCAAGTCCCTACAACAAACTCCGGCTTCTGTAATTTAATATGTTTTACGTAGAAATTCTTTTGGTTTTCAACATGTTTTTAGTTCTTCAGATACGAACCGTATAATTTATATTTAGATCTTTAAATTTAAAAATTAATCATTAGTTTGAAAGGAAAAAAAGAAAAAGCTTATTCTGGTTTTTCTTTTCAAACATCAAATCTATAAAATAAAAATCGCCTTTAACAAATTTTTCACATAATGTTTACCTTTTAAAGTTTTAGAAAGTAAAAACAATCACATCAAAAAAAAATTATCATTAAACCCTAAAACATTTAATAAAGTTTTAAAAAAAATTGACTACATCTTTTTTCTTTATTCTTGTTTTGTATAATTATTTTTTATATAATTAGGATATATTATTTTCCTTTCACCAAACCAATCCAATTAAAGATAAAATTAGTATTGAATTTATGTCCAAGTTGAAAATTAAATCTAAAAAAATATAAATATCAAATCACCTTTGTTAATTAATAGCTTTGATTATTTGTATAATTTTTAAATGGTTTAATTATCTTTTTTATATAGTTTCATGAAATTAATTTAAATTCTTTTTTTAATAAAAAATATTAGTAATTAGTGAGTTATATTTTGTATTACTCTAATCTTATGTCTCTCTCTTCACACCAGTCAAACCTCCTTATATATACTAGTTCACATTTTAGTCCCTTTAACAGTAAAATACAAGAACAGAAGAAAAATAATATGCATAAAGACTAAAATAAAATATTTTTAACTATAAAAACTAAAATGTAAAACTTAATCCCTCGAAACCAAAACGATAATTAAACTTTTTCATATGTATTTGGGCTGAAGGACTAAAGGCCAGGATCTTCTGTTCTGGGTTAGTATGTCTCATTTGGGCTTAATCTAGGGATAGGATAAGCTAGCCATTAAAGGGGTAATACTAGATGTGTTGTCTGAAACTACTCGTTTACTTCAGTACAGTATACGAAGAGTGTGAAGAGTTAAATCACCACAACATGATTAAAAAGCGAGTCAACTTAACTTAAATTTGATAAATCAAAAAACATATGATTTATTTTATTTATAATTTTTTTTAAAATGACAACAGTTCAAACCAAAACCTTGTATATACTACTTTAATTTCACCACTAGGCCCACCTATCGATTCAAAAAAATATATAATTTAACTCAACTAATCAGGAGTTAGTAATTAAATTAGGTGAATAATAATCTGATTTACGAGTTGATTTACTTAATTTTAAAAAATATAAATATAAATACAAAAAACTACCTTTACCAATAATGATTAATAACTTTAACTAATGAGAAGGTAATTTTGGATCGTACCAAAGACTCAAAGAATCCAGAAATAAGGACGGATTTGTATCTTCCAATCCAAGTGTCAGCAAGAACAGCCACCACAATGGATAGCATGTAATTAACACCCATGTAATCGGTTACCATGTTAGCTGCATCAGCTAGTTCATAATGCATTATTCCATTGAAGTATGTCACCAAGTTCACTGCTAGTGACAGAGTTGCCATGTTCTCCATACCAAATGCCACTGCACCCAAAAACACTTTCTGCATCAATATACAATGACCACCAAAAAACACGAGTAGTGTATATGCACAAGGCAGAATTAATTCCTTTAAACATTAAAGACTCTACAGTTTGTAATGAAACTTATATGATTTTATATATACATATGGTTAAAAATTGGTCATTAAATAAAGGACTTTTGTTTCTATGGTATCAATCACTTGAGAATTAGTTCCCTTATTGCAACACTAATTTCTCAAACTAGACAGTGACTCTTAAGGTGAAAAAAGTGTTGATATGTTTTTGTTTTGGTCTTGGTTAGTATTTACCAAGTACGAGCAATGAAACTTTGATTCCCCCATGTTTGTGTTTCAAAGCTTTTCTTCCTTTCCAATCAACTTTTCCATCAACCAACTCTTCTCTCTCCTCCCGCTGCATCCGCTCCACATTCACATCAACAATACGGTTTTCCTGTGTTCAAATGAATATGTGAGTAACAAAGGGTGCGTGCATTGCATGTAATATAATTAAAGTTATAAACAAAGCAAAAGTAATGAAATACCATGATGGCTCTAGAAATTTTTTGAACAGCCAATTCAAAAGAAAAGGAAAATACAACAGGGGAAGACCATTCCCTTCCCTATATATACTTCCAACTTAGCAATATAATTATTCATACCAAAAATATATACCTCATAATTAGGTCTCTATCATATATTAGTTGTGCAGAAGAAGAATGCACTGTTCTTGGTTGATAGCGACATTGAGTTACATGGAATCAGAATAAGAACGATTCTAACGTAGTTTTCTATCAGCATCAGCATTAGAAACAACCATAATGACGAGTACCAAATGGCAACATCCGATTAGTTACCCAATTTTCTCATTTAATTGCTTACTTCACAGGGTTGATTATAATCTAAGTTCAATTTTGTAAAAAATTTACTTCCAGATTTAGGATATTAATTTTACGACTAATTTATATCTTTATCAAGCAAGGCACGCAAATTTTATGGAAAACTTCTTGAATTTCTGAATTGTTTGACACAACACATCTCATTTATTGTACGTACCAAATAAAGGATATACGTCATCTATATTTGGAAAGTGATTCAATCTGCATCAATTTACAAGTTCTAATGGGATTTTTTCTAATAAAAAATATAGGAATTTCACACATATGTAAATTACATTATATATACATGGGAAACATTATAATATATTGGTAAGTCTGCTTTTTTGAATTTGATAGCGAATAGGTTGGTACAGTTGTTAGATAATCCATGTTTGCAGTGAAGATGATATATTGGTTTCTAAAATCTAAAATAACTATATTTCTAATTCCAACTAGCTTTTCAAAATTTTGTTTTGCATGATGATAACTTCATGTCACATTATAAAAAAAATTCATGTAATGACACATCTTATAACAAAATTATTTATTATTAAAAATTATTTTTATTTATACTATAAATATAATTTATATTGATATATTGTTAAAAAGTGTTGAAATAGGTTATAGTAACATATAATTTATATGGTTGAATCTCATTCAAAATCAATACTAAATTATATATATATATATATATATATATATATATATATATATATATTGTATCAATAATGACATTTTTTGATGACAATATATAACATTTCTTGTAGTGTTAAATAATATGAACATGAGACGGTATAAAAGGTTTACATATTGTCAATTAATCATATAAATCATATTATATAATAAGTTAGTTAACTTTTATTATAATTTTATTGAAGTTTTAAAGGCATATAGAAATGAAATTTAGTGAAAAGATATAAAAAAATTGATTAAAGCGAAATATGGGTGAAAAAATATGTTCTTTAATCAGATTAATAGAATTAGAAAAGGAATAATAATATCATTTATTTTCAGTTGTTTGATTATATAGAAAAGTGAAAGAAAAGAAAGTTAACATCTTTTTTATCAAGTAAATGTAAGAACATGACACATACAAAATTATTTTATTTTTAAAATATCTTTGCTATAGCAAGTTGTTAATGTTACTTTTATAAAGATCAAACCTAAATTTTCATACATTTATATCTCAACTTTTAACCATTAGATTGACTCTAGTAATTTATTATTAGATTTATGTGAAATATACTCTTGTAAGTACAACATGAAATAGTAAATATTTTTCTAAATGACTTGTTTCAATATTTTTTTTTCATAAATACTTATAAAAAAAATTAAATAAATTTATCTATAAACTAAAATCAACTTATATAAGTTAATTTATAAAAACTCTATTGTGCTAATTTATTAAAAAAAATAATTTATACATAAACTAATTTTAATTTAAGACATTTTAGTTACTATGATATGATTCTTTATATATGATCTGATGTTTAATTATGTGACATGTGAATTACTGAGGATGAACTAATTAAAAAGAAAATGTAAAATTTAAATTCAACAAAATAAAATAAAATTGATTTAACTATATAAGAACCATATATTTTATGAAAAAAGTTATCACTTAACTGTCTTCATTTGTGACCCAATCCCATGGTGAAAGTGAGGAAATGGAAGCAGGGATATAGAAAGAACCGAAGAAGTTCCACAAAATATTGGCATTTGAAATATTCTTTGTATGTTATGCATGTAACCAAAGCAACTCTCCAGCTAGAAAAAAACTTGTGGATAGTCCAAGAGCTTCCCAACACTTGATTGTGCCTATTCAACTACTTTCCCCCTTTCTTGCACCAAGTCCAAGCTACTCTACAGAAACTTCTTCTTTGGAGGCAGTGTATCTTGAGTGTCGCAAAGAAAATAAAGTTTTGTCATTATATTTTACATAAAATCTAAAAGAATACCAACAGATATAGATATATCAAGGGTTCACGTCATACAATATATAAATTTCGATGATTTGATAAAAATTACAACAATTTGCTTTATTGATTTTTTTTCTTTCTGGTGGGGTAGCAGAACCCCACTTGTTATGACTTCGAGCCACTCGTATGTGTAATGTGTCAATATAGTATTTACAAATTCAAATAGCCAGCCGGCTGAATAATAGTATGCTGCTAAGATGGTAACATGTGAGTGGTCATATATAATTTTGCCTTTTGCGGGTGAAATTTTTATTTTAATTTTATATACACATTGAGATAATATTTCAACTTTTTGTTGATTAAATATTATTTTAACAATGATTATCAATCCGTGTCCAATGAGAGTCCTTAGTGAAGCCTAAACGATTAGGTCTACTTCATTCTAAGATAGGGACTAGTATGTTATTATGTTAATATAGTGCAACCATCCAATTTGGAACATTATGGGAGTCCCTTGACAAGTATAGTGTGAGTAGGTGAATAAGGATCCTCTAAGTTGGGCATAGAATGGTTTAGTGGGCCTTTAGTGGGCCTAGCAAGGATTTAGGCTTGACCACCCACTCTTTATTAGATTGTACTGGGTTTAGCCCTGTTGATGTAGATCTAGAACAATACTAACTTTGGATTTATTTAAATAAAAAAAATTCAGAAATACTTTTTAAAAAATTCTAAAAATTAAAATTAATTCATGCACAAATTAATTTCTAACAGCTCTTGTGTTAATTTTTTTAAAAATATTTGTTTAACTTACATAAAAAAACCTTATTTTAATTTTTCTTCTCCTAAAAGTGTTTATGAGAAAGTTTATTTAAACAAATCCGATGAAAATTAAACCCCCTTTTCAAATTTTAGATAACAATTACATAAGGTAAGTTCGAATGAATGAATCCTCGCTTAGGAAGTACTAGTTATCATAGTTTGCCACATAAAATAGGGGGAACTTCCTCTCGTACTAAACCTATTTTTTTGGGGGCAAAAATCGTAGATGTTTTGCTCATAACAAATTCAAAAAACTTGTTTATGGCTAAATCAATTATTCCTTTCATTTTATTTTATTATCATACTGTGTTTTATCCTGTCAAATTCACACAGACACACACACCTAATGCAACCAATAATTTTCCTTTTTTGAAAATTCTCCCCTTGTGTTTCTTCATTTAGTTTTTGTTAGCTCGCTAGCCAACAAAATAATTTGAGTAAGTCCTCAGGCAAGAAACGTATAACATATAAGAACAATAGGTCAACATCTGCCAACAATATCACTTGTACAATAAATAAACAAAATTGAATTCAAAGTATAGAACACATATGACCCTCAACTAAGCTGACTAACAAATAAAATCTACTTAAAAAGTAATTCAAAAGATTTTCTGTGCAAAAGAATGCTAGACTATAGTTTCTACTGAATAGGGGGGAAGAAATAACAAAACAATAAAAGAAGAAAACCAATCAGTAGTTAAGCAAAGAGTACTTTATCCTCAGTACAATTTTCCCTTTTTCCACTCCAAGCTTAGCCCCTGTGACTAACCAATGGCCAGGAATATCTTGAGGACCTTTAGACATTTCTGTCATGTCCACAATTTTTGCCAGTTTCCCAATGTGGCTTGAACTATCCTCCTTTTTGTCATCAGAGGCTTTCTTTGTCGATGATGATGATGATGATGAGCCAGGAGTGGAAGGGTTATGATCCCATACAGACCGCCTTATCGTGCACCCTGGTACTTTGGAGAAAAGAAGTTTGAGGTGTAACACATTTTTGGCACCAAAGTCCCACACACCAAGCTGAGCCCCAGTGACAATGTGGACACCAGAGAGGTCACCAATACTAGTTTCAGTGTACTCAATTGGTGCAGTGCTTACATGGGAGAAGTTCTTCCATTTGATTGGCTCAAACCAACGGCTGTCTTGCTCCTCGGGACCCTGCCACTTAGGAGCGCCTATCGCCACGTGTGCATCCCAGTGAGGTACGAGGTTTTTCGGGAGGGAGACTAAATGCTGCAAATGAATTGCAAGCCGGTTCTGTTTGTTGCCTTCTAGACCAAGTTTTAGCCCAGTCACAGGCTTGCGTCCAACTGTTACCTGAAAAATCAAGTCACATGGTTGTTACTTGGCTAATGGCTGGGGAATAAATACCAAACATGCATGCAGACTTGTAATGTTAACTCCATCATATGTTGATATGTTGATTTATGAATAAACCATCAATTTGATCCTCGAGTGTTACTCTTTCCCCTAAACAGTCCTTAAAGTAATGAAGTTATATAAGTGGTCTTAATTCCTAAAGTATTGAAAATCCACCCATTTAATCCCTGCGCTGATATATTTTACTGATGTTGAGGGTTTAATTTGAAATATTTTCTCATACCTGAAGGACTATGCAGCATGATTTCTAATAGACTAATACTGTAGGGACTACATATATAATTTCATTACTTTATAGGACTACTTAGGAGAGAGGGATATACTTCAGAGATTAAATTGATGGTTTATTCATTGTTTTATTTTACCTTGTTTATGGATCAGTGTTTATCCATTGTTTAGAATTGTTTATTGAATTATTAAATAATATTATTATGAAAAACTATTATGTTAACATCAAATGTAGCAAATGACCAACATTATTGGCTGAGCTATTCATATAATGCCAATTAAAAGGACCCTACTCTAATCTTCTCTAGTCACCCAATTAGAATGAAACTTGTTTGGTGATCAGAAATATAGTCGTTTATCCTCAAGAAAAAGAGTAATTCACTCTCAAGATCAAACGGAAAGATGGATCAGCCTTGGAGCCAGGTACACAGTTTCAACACCTAATTTTCAATATATGTCTCCAGTTTTAAGTATCCACACGTAAAAATTAATCCAGGTGATTTACTAATTTTACATCAAGACATGATATATTCTTCAAAACTGACGAGCCCTAGTATGACACACATAAAAGAGATGCTACAACTTAGAGATGTAAAATCTCATTTTTTGGCACAAGCTAACTTCTGTCATGTCATTTGATTTAAGGATTTTTATAATATTTTTTTTTTCTTCACAATTCTAACACGTGATAATTGTAAAATCATGAAGTCAATTTCACTAGTTTTATAATTAACTCGCATCACATTAAGAATCAATGCTGAACACTACCCAGAAGATCATAAATAAGGCCATTAACAAACAAAAAACTTACGTGTAAAACTCTCGCACATTAAAATGGGAACCAGGCAAATTCAAATTCTCAATTTATTGGTTTGCTTGTTCAATTTAATGTCAATATGTCATCAATAATATATGTAGACCACAAGAGAATATGAACCATTGTTAAGTCTCAATTTTACATCTTTTTGGATGAGACTTATTAAACAAATTCCGGTCATCCTCTAAACCATTGCAATATAATTGTTCTCTTTTTGGTTCATTTTGTGTGCAGATATAACTAACCCAAATTTAGCTAACAATACCTTAATACATCTCATTTTTTGTGCAGGTATTGAGCTAGAGACTTGAGGGTTGAAGACTCTTAGGATTGGAAATCTAAGAAGCTAAGGAGCAGAGAAGAGGTTCTGCGCCGGGCGCAAGGTGATCCGCGCCAGGCGAGCAAAGCAGAGTATTTCGTCTCTGGGAGCCATTGCGCCGGGCGTAATGTGAATTGCGCCGGGCTTGTCCTAAGGCAGAGAGTATCTGGAAGGCCCCGCGCCGGGCGCGAAGACTTATGCGCCGGGCGCGAAACCCTAATCTGACTCCCCAAGCTCGTATTTGAAGCCATTTTCGGGGGAGAAACCCCCATTCACACATTGGGCGCGTTTTGGGAGCTGTGGAAGGGATTCCCGGAGCTTGGAGCCGTTCGTGTGTGGGTCTTTCCTTCGGTTCTTCATTTCTCCCTTCATCTCTATTTTGTATTTACCCTCTTTGTTGAGTGGTTTCACCCATTTTTGTGGGGTTAGATGTAACCAACGAATTCTATTGTAATCCTTACGGTTTTTATGATATATATACATGTTGTTTCATTCATTGTTGTTTATGTTTCTATTCTTAATGCTTGCTTTGGATTTAATCTCATTGCATGATATAGGTTCCATTGGGTATTGGAAAATAACCCTTGAAACTAGCTCTGAAACAAATGCCTAGTGGGAAATGTATCTAGGAATGGAGCTTAGCCCATTAGTAGTCTTAAACCCTAACCCGTAATGCGGATGTAGATATTGGGTACTCAAGGGATTGATATTCAATATCCACATCTAGGCTCTTGCTCTAAGGGATTAGGTTTGAGTAAACTATTGGGTTGACTAAGCAATGAATTTAACAAGAGATTAAGGATTCATTAGTTTGACGTTTGGTGAAATCTGACCCCACAATCTCACAAAACCATAAAATCATTTCTACCCTTTCCACTCACAAACCAATATTTATTTACAGCTTTCATTCCAATAGTCTTAACTTTGAATTCACATGACAAATTATGAAATTGGAATTATTTTTTAGTCACGAATAGTCAATAAATGCTTATTTTACCTTCTAATCCCTGTGGATACGATATTTTTACTACTTGAACGGCCGGTATACTTGCCGTGTTTGAGACCGTTGATAGAATTAAACTAAATTTCAATTATAACAAAAGTACTTCAACGGAAATCTCAACAACCATCCTGATAGATAGTTTCAATTCACTCAAATAGGAATAGAAACACAGTTTTAATACTTTTATGAATATTTTCTATAAGGAATTTGTGAATACTGGCACATTTAAGCAAATAGCTTATGTAAGTAATTATTCAAAAAGAACTTGTCATATGAGGGCTTATTCATAAGCTTAGACTGTGAAACTTACTGAAACAAGATTGCAAAAAACAAGAAAAGCCTTTTGTTTTTGTGCCCAAGGTATCCTCCGGCTTAGAGCTCCAGCTAAAGCCAAATACTAATCTTTCAATGTACAGAGATCCATTTAAATAGTTTATGGGAGGGTCATAACTCATACGATGCTTTCATATGCCTAAGTAAATTATATAGAAGCCGCCCTCTAATTCTATTTGACAAATTTCGCTATGTGTAATCAAGCTTTAGTTAACATTACCTGATCTGAACTAACAAAAAGTTTTGGTCCCATCAAGCTGAACTGGAGGGAAGGACAGACAGGCTCCTTTCTTTGTAGATTGGTCTGCTCAGGTGCCCACACTCGAGCTATTTGAAAATCCAAGAAATACTGTAGATCTTCAATGGGAGGTTTGTCTGGCGGATATAGAAGACAAGTGAATTATCTACATTATGTAAAACAACAGAAACATATATCTATATTTCTTCAGTATTATTTATCAAACTAGTCTTGAAATCATTATGTAAAATGTGAATGTCCATAAATTTCAAGTAAATCTATAAATAGGCTTCTGGCTTACTGAATTGAAAACAATTACTCCCAAATTTTAACATCGTAGGTAAACCCCACATATATGCAGTTATGCACTCATAAAAGTAAGCAAGTGTAAGAAAATAACAAGAAATTTTCAAATTTCCACAAACTTGCTGAGGGCTACAGCATATATACAGGCAGGAGGAAAATCATCAAATGTCATCTTTGTGACCGCTATATCCATCATCTTAATATCATTCACTCTCCATCAAGATCTGGTGCTGATTTAATTAAATTGTAAAAAGGATTTGAATAACTTTAACCAATATCAATCAATTAGGTGGCAAACAATCAAGTGGCTGCATATCTAATGGAGAACTCATCAAATTATCCACAAGTTGTGTCTTCTTTAAATTTATTTATTATTTTTTACTTTTCTCTTTTGATTACGTTTAAAAGAAGACATGAGTAGACATTCCAATGAACAAAGTATTGAATAGAAGGTAACTGATTAAAAGTAGCAGAGGATGAATTAAGAAAACATTAGGAGAAACCAATAAACTATTAACAATACCTTTATTTGTTTGAAAAAACCATTAACAATACCTTGTTCACTGAAAACTTGGATTATGATGCCCAAAAGCATTAATTGATTATTGTAGCTCACTTGCATACCCACTTGGTGAGATAAGGCTTGGTTGTTGTTTTTTGGAAAGTTTTGAAGAATATTATTTCAATTAGCTTAGACAATAAACATTTACTGGGAAAAAAGTAATTAATGATTAAGGCACTAAAGTAAACTAGACAAACTAACATGCCCCTTCATGGTGGAGTCCTTTCATCATGAAGCAAATGCTCAAGCCCATTTTACCTTGGATACAAATGTTGTATCCTTTATATTTTAGGAATAGTCGTAAATATCAGATACTAGTGGATCCGTATCATATCTTGAATCATAGGACCATAGACGCTGTGGTGCCCTATGAAAGACCAACTCTTTTCAAAGCTTAAGCTACTAAGTGGACGCCCAACAATGGTTTTATATCTCAATTCTCAAGCAGCATTTTACCTATGTTTTGACAGATTATGAATTTAAGTGCTTCTAGGGGTCACTGAGTGCATTACCTCAGAATACTTATCATAACCAATAAATAAAGTTAACTCCACAATCTTAATAATTGGATTAGAACTTACATTTGAGATATAAATCAATGGCACGATCCAAATGCTTAACACCAGGTACTCCTTGAAGAAGAGAAACCACGGGTGTGAATGTCATGTTAATGATATCTGGTGCGAGTTTTACGGTCTCCACCCATTTAGAGTGATTTTGCTCAAGATCATTCCCACCTCTCCTCCTAAAAATGACAGTGACATCCTGCGGCAAGAAAATGAAACTCACATCATCGGATTCCTGTACTTTATGTATGGAATCAGTGACTACATAGTTGTCAATGAGATAGAGAGTGCAATAGGAAGCAAAAATCAAATGATGCAACAAGGGCTATCCCAGAACCTATTTTGAATAAAGAAGGGCAAGTTTAATACATAATTACAGGTAGAAAAATGTCATGTGTTCAGTGAGTAATCATAGGGAAAAGGCATTTCTTATACAAACCTTCTCCTTGTATTTTAAAGGACCGGGACCAGATACATTTTGGCCATCATGAAACCTATCATCTCCAATGTCCTTTATGTAATTCTCAATGTCTGAGGGCGACAAACTAGATGATTGGTGCTGCCTGACATATATGACATCTCTCCCACCAATTGTTGCTGATGTAACAATATGTGTACCATAATTTTCAATAAAACTAAGAAGAAAGGAAAGAAATTATGTATTAGTACTTGACCCTGTACATCAAATCTAACAGATATAGTATATAAGGCATATAAGTCTTTTGTATAATCAAGGCAAGTCCGATTACAACAATGGCTTGTACAATCTTTATTGATTTTGTACCTAAACTAGGAAAAACTTCTGTGTCTAAAACATAAAATATTGGGTCTCAAAGATAAATACATGTAACAGGTGAAATTGTATTGTCCAATGGAAAGTATATGACTTATTCTTGATACCCTGTGAAGGTATATTTGAAGTTGGCTTTTTTCAATTTACATATCGGTGTAACATCCAGCATTCAGAAAAGTAACTAGTAATTTAAAATCATATATAATAAGACAAGTATATAGCACATCAAACTTTTGTTTCACAAGCCTTCCATATGAGTAAAAGAGCACATCTATAAGAATACATATATCTATGATTTCCCCAACAAGAAAGAAAGTTAGTAAAACTACATAATCACAACTTGAGCAATGCATTAGTAATCATTTCCAAATCAAGTTTTAGAATTTACAATTTACAATTACTGAAGTAAGTTGAAATGAAAATCAAATCAAAACTGAGCCAAAAAATCCAGGACTGGACAGAGTTAACACAAGATAGCAGCATTATTGTGCACTATTGATAACTTTCAAAAAAATGTTTTTCTTCTCTATAGTGCAAGAATCAAAACCTGGCATAAGTGTATACTTGGTAGTATGTGTTTATATGAATAAAATCTACTTAAAGTGTATTTGGATACAAGCTTAAAAGAGCTTTGGAGAGCTTCTCCATTAAAAAAAAAAAAAAAAAAACTCTTATTTTCAGTAGAAAAGTTCTCAAAAACTCTTCTAAGCTTGTATCCAAACAAATTATTAAACATACAAAATTCTCGGTATTCAAAAATTCAAACCAAAAACATTTTCTACAATAAGTTGAAAACAGAATAAATATTATTTGCAGCTACAATGAAACATGTTTACCTAGCCAAGGATGCTGGATCCCAATAGTGAGGAACAGAATGCTTAATTTCTTCCTTCAAGACTAAATTCAGATTGGTGAGTTTAACTTCAAACAGAGGAATGAAATGCCCAACCATCGCAAGGGATTTTGTGGCTGCTGAATCAACTGTGCAGGATCCAGTAAAATTGAACATAGAATTGAAGCTTCCAAGTGGAATCTGTTCTGCTAGGCCTGACTTCTCATTGAAACATTTTGCCATCTGGAAAGCCAATCATCAAATATGGTAAAGAAACAAAAGATGGAGAGACTTTGTTGATACAAGGCTCAAACATTACAATGCATGCGAGTATAATAGAATCTATGTGAACAATATATGGGTTCTCAAACCAACTAGACTGCTCAGATTATCCATCTATCTTATCTCACGAGACCTTTAACAAGTTGCAAAACAAAAAGATAATTGAAAAGCAGGAATTCCTAATGTCCAAAAGGAATTAACAAATAACAAACTATATTTTATTCAGTGACGTAAGTGACCCATCATTTTGAGAAAAGCTAAAGCTGTAATACTACTTAAGCTGTCTTGAAATAGTTTCTACAAGTAGAGTACAAATCCCAATTCCCAACTTATCAGCTACTTTACAACTCCCATATTTTTAAAGAATTTGCTACATCACTCTTCAGCATATTGGGTATTTAAAAATGAATCCAATTTTTTTCCTCTACCGAGAATATATCCTTTGAATAGTTTCTAAAAGTATCTCTACAGCTTCTAGGGCTGAGATGCTTGTTTCAAAAAATAGTGTCACTACAAGGAACAACATAGTAGTAACATGCACAGGTTGTATGATAAAATGTGCCTTGCTGCCTGCTGGAGATAAGCAAACAGACTTTACTATTTAAGAGAAGTGTTAGCAACACACTCACAAACACACAATTTAATGTTAGTTAAAATTTATTGAAAATAATCAAATCAAAACAGAAATTCATTAAATGGGAAATGGAACCACCAAAATTTGTAATTTTCTTACAAATTTCAGTTAATAATTGAGAGTGTATTCAAAAGAGTGTGTTGCTAACATTTCTCATCCATTTAAAGTGCACATTAGCCAAATCCTCACACAACACTTCCAAAAAGTTATGCTTGATCATAAACCAATCCCAGACATCATTTAATACAATCAGTCTACATAACCACTGACCCATCATTTCCAAAAAGAAAATACCACGCGGAAGAGGACATAAAATAGTTCATTTTTAAACCACACAGTTCCTATGTCAGGAAACTAGTAACACATTAGCAGCACCATCATTCCCATTTTCGCAACCAAATTTACTTTCTCAAAATCAAACATGGTATACAAAGCAAAAGGAAATCCCTGCATGACAAAAACTGCAAATTTGTCACACCCCAGATTCCTTTTCTTCCCAATCTCAAAATACATTCCATTACACACGACAATCAGGTCAGAAAACAAAAATCCAGCAAGAAAAGGGGTAAAAAGAAATCACCTCAGGGAAGCTGCATACAGGGATCTTCTCCATGGAACTCTTCCCTGGGAAGCAACGAATGTCAGAAGAGACATTTGGAAGAACAATACCATGAGGGAGAACAAGATCGGTGACACGGTCCTCATCAAGGTGAACAAGCCTAGAGCCAGGTGCCCCTTTGCAATATAGAAGCCGAAAATCAGAGGTGACATCAAAGCCACGCCCCAGAGCTTGGATTGAGTTGCAAAGGGTGGAAGTGAGAGAATCTGAGGATGTTGGTGTTGGGTTTTCCATTGTGGTGTGTGAGATGAACAGAACAGCAGAAGAAACAGGAAATGGTTTGATTGGTTGCACTTTTGTTTTGGTGTCTCCAACAGCATCCAAACTGAAGCTCTCTTCCTTTGTTTGTAAGATTGTTTGGTTTTCTTTTGCTTTTCCTGTTGTTCTAAAGAGACGTGCGTTTGACTTTAATAACAATCATGTCTCAAAACGCGTCTTTTTTATTGTAATCTGTTCGGAGTTGACTGGAAAATTCTTCACTTTTGAACTTTGGTTTGGCCCATCAAGTACTAGTATTAATAAGGTGAGATGTGTTGTGATTTATAAAAAGTTGGATTATTTTTAAGTGGAATTACCATTTTAGTCTTTTGATTTTATTCCATGTTTTCATTTGACTTTTTTTATCATTCCATGTTCTTTTTAACTTGGATTTTTATATCATATTTATCTTTCTATTAACTTTCATTTAAGAGTGGAAATCAGTTGCGTGAGTTGCCCAGAGTTCATAAGCTGACTTTTTTAGGTTTCATTTTACTTAGTCTATTTAATAGAAAGGTTGAATTTGGGATTTTAAAAAGTTCTTTTAGTTAAATATATTCTTTTTAAGAATATTATTGGCATGAATTGAATTTACCAATGCTAAATTTTAATATAAATTTTTTTTACTACTTTTAATAAAGTCTTTTCTCTTCCAATCACATTATTTTTATATATAAAATTTGAATTCAAAACTTTATTTAAAGATCCAGAATTTAATACCACTCAAATTAATATATATTAAGTTTTAAGCTTTTATTTAAGTCTCTCTTAAATTTGTTGTCCAACAACTGAATTATTATAATATTTAAAATTAAATTTTAAAATAAGTTTTTGAGACAACTCAAATTTTCAAATAAATTTTGAGATTCATAATCATACTTAAGATAAGTTTAGATTTTATAAATTTTGACTTGATGTCTTATTATTGTCCATATGTTTTTTATCCATCAGAATCACATTGACAATATCAAAATTTAAATTTATAATTTAATATGTATTATCTTGATCTCTCATTATTAGGTCAATCCTAGTAATCTATAAAGATGTTAAATTGCTCATAAACTAATCAAAATTAAATAGAAAGGAAAAAAATAGAATAGAAGCATTTTTTAACCATACATAATATGGTGCATTTAAAGGAGATGATGAAGTTTTCATATGGTTAGCAATGAAAAGGATGAGATGTTATAAATGGCTCTATGTGAGCATTTAAGATAACAATTGGTTATAGTTGATGATAATAAGGTATAAGATAAAAGTGAGATTTCTTGATTATTTGTTACTAAAATAAAGCTTTAATGACTTTGATTATGTTTTTATGGTGATTTTGGTGCTTTTGATTTTAGTCAATCATTTTGACAAGTTAGGATAGAATTTAGCTCTATCTCAACTCCATACTTTTATTACGATGAACAGGTTAGTGCTTGAATTGAGGTTTGTCATTAATTTCATGGTTGATGAAGGGTTTTCCATGGAAAGTGAAAAACAACCACTTCATTGAAGTCCCTTTATGTTTTTTGCTTTGATCTTTATATAATGTGTAATGGTAAAAGAGAGATATTAGGGTAAAGTGTGCATGTGAATATGTGATGAAATTTGTTGAATAATGTCGAGTGTGTTTCATTAAAGATGAGAAGGAAATAAATTAAGGAACAATATTTTAAAACTTGGATTGGAATAATCGACCTGACTGGTTTAACCAAGAATCAAATATGTGACTAATCAAGCCAGACATGCATTAATTTGTGACGATGTCATTGGTTTTCCCTTGAAACAATGAAAATAGGTGACATAGTCCATGTAGTCATGCTTTTCAAGCAATATGAAAAGGTTTTGCATAGTGTTTAAAGCATTGTTGCCAATGCACATTTGATCTTACTTACCTAACACAAGTGTTGGAATTTTCTAGCAAGCATACTAAGTTTGTTGTAATATAATTTTGAAATGCAGGTTGTCGTATGCATAGGGATTTGAAATATATTTTATAATTTTTGATATCCTAATTAAATCCTGTAAAATAAAGATTTACAGTTAAATATAAATATATTGTTTTCCATTTCAACATTGAGTTAGTAAATAAACTAATAATAAAAAGGAAGTGCAAATTTGAAAAGAATACAGTGAGAAAAATTATTGAGATTGAATTTCACTTAACTCCTATACACTCCTAAGATTATTTACATATGATTTTTATCAGTTAGTATTATTGAATTTTTAAAGTCATTTTAAATTAATTCTTTGTCTTTAGAATTTTTAAGGATTTTAATTTAATAATCAATTCCTCAGTTTATCAAATTAGAGTCCTTGCATTAAACTTAAGAATTTGTTCAAATAATGACTTTAAATCTATTCCTAACCTTTAGAATCATTAGGTGGTTTGTTTCAAATTGGATTTAGAAAATATTTTTTAAAGTCTAAATCACAAATCAAAAGGTGAGTGATCAATTCACATCAAGTATTAAAAATAAAATCAAATCACTAACACTGAATAATAGAGTATCATATATATAAATTAAAAGAATTACATAAGAGTGTGATTATTACATTCAATCCCAACAAAAGAGAAGATTGGCAACTCAAGGTGGTGAGAGCAATCTCCATATACAAAGAAATTATAGAAGGAAGAGATGAACCCAAGATCCTTGTCCCTAGATGTTTCTTGAAGCTTTTTTTTTCAGCTCTATTTCTCTCTGTGTTTTGTTCTATTATTTTTTTCTTTTATCATTCTTTGTCCTTTATAAATGTCCAAGAAATTAAAAAAAGAGTATGTTGTACATAACAAATTCGCTTAGCCCTTTTCAAACAATTAAGCAGATTTTTGAATTCTTCAAGATAAAGAAAGTTCCATCTATTGAGCCAAATATGATTCAGTGAGCCCTTTCTGAATCAAAATTTTCTTGTTTCTTTGGACCAAATATGTTCAGCCACTTACAAATAATTGAAAATTTTTCTTGCAACAGATCATTACTTTCCATCTCTAATCCACTAAACGCATGCAGATCAACTGAGCAAATTTGAAAAATTTTGAGATCTTGAGATTTGATCAAATCTGCATAAAAGATAAGGGTTCATAAGTCAAAAATCTATCAACTCTTCACAAGCTAACCTATTTGCACATCCTTTTGATTCTTTGAATATTTTAGGAGTTAAACATATTTTTCTTTTAAATCTAGTTAAATAAGTGTTAAAAAAATTACTTTTTCTAAGTAAAATGGACACTTATCACCATGCTTATTTGCATTGTACATTAATATTGTTGCATTTGATCTTACTAGCTCAACACATATGATTTAACTACGAATTAGACCTATGACCAATCCAACCAGACATGTCATTAGCTTATGATGACATCATTACTTGCTTTTAAACAAGTAAAAATCAACAACTCAACCCATTTAGGGATGACAAAATGAGTCAATTTGTCATTGGCTCGTCAAAAATGGGTTGGATTAAACTAATCCTCTAGAAGACTATAGGCCACAAACCCTGGTCCACCCGCCTAAGGGCGGGTTGGCAGGCCAGTTTGCCAAAAAAAAATTAAAAAATGAAAAAATGAAAAAGGAAAAAAATGTATATTTATTTTGAGTTACTCTTTCAACATATTTTTTTAATATCTAAAGAATTTACATAAATTAGTGTATCTAAATAATAATAATAAAATCTCAAATTATATATAATAAAATAAATCAAATGCACAACAAATTTGTTGTACAATAAATCATATATTATACACAAAATAAATCTGAAGTGACTTAATTGAAATTACATTAAAAATAGTAAATAAAAAAAAATTAAAAAAAAAGTGGGTTAGTGGATAAGTCGGCCCTCGACTCACCATTTGGCCCGACAGGCTAGCAAACTAAGCAAGATGAGTCAAGCAAGGTAACAGACTAGAATACCTAACCCAATCCACCAATATTTTTACGGGCCAACAAATCAACTCACAAACTGTAACCTATTTTGTCACTTATAATTAGGGAAAGTGTGGGGAGGTTATTGAGATAAAAATAATAATAATCATATAATTTTAAATAATGCTAATGATAATAAATAATGAATATAATTTTTATTTATTATATTTAAAATAAAAGGAGTGATTATGTTATATATATATATATAATAAAGTAAAAAAAATAAAAAAATATAATAATAAAAAACAATTTTCATTTATATTTTAAAATAAATTTATTTATGAATATTATAGTTTTTTTTTAAAAATAATATGACTATAATAAAAATATTTATTATGTTTAAATAAATTTTTTATAATACTATATTTGTTTATTTTTAAATAAAATATCAAAAATAATTAACTTTCACTCTATTTCTTTTCCATTTCTCTCTTATCAAATAACTTTTATTTCTACTCTATTTTTTTTACATTTTCTCACATTTCTCTTCTTCTTCTCTTTTTTTTTCTCTTCATTTATTTTTTCTTTAACCAAATACAATGTAATAAACACAAACCAATACATATGTTTAATATATATGTGAAAATACTTATTATATATATATATATATATATATATATATATATATAAATTCATATGGTTTAACTATTATCTCACTCTTTATAGTAAGAAAAAAAGTTTTAGAAGCACACTCTCCCACACATTTCACTATCTTGTTGGTGAAAGTTTATTCAAAACTACAAAATCATGATAAAAAAAATTTCATTAAATAGAATATAAAACTTATCAAATTTTATAATTTCAACAAATTTTAACTAATTAAAGAAAATATGTTTAAAGGATGTATTTCCTAACATTTCTCAAGTAAAAAAGAGAAGAAAAAAAAATATTACAACTAAATTCTCATTAATATTTTTTATATATAATGATGACAATAAATTTTAAAAACAAAGTTATCCAAACTTTTCAATAGACTAACTCTAATAGAGACTTTAATGAGATAATTTAGTATCTTGGACGAAATTTTGGTGAAGTAACATTAACATTACTATAATGCAAGTTTATAAAAGATTAAAAGCTGTCATGAAAAAAATTATTGATGACTAAATTAAACCAAAATATAAGTTATAGAATCAAACTAAGACGTAAAATAGTTAGAGTATTATTATTAGTTTTTTCTTAGTATCAAGTTTAACACTTTTCAATAATATGCTAGTAAACTATTTATACGGCATTACAATTAAACTAAAATGAATAAATTATATTTTTTAGTCTTTTATTTATTTGAAAATTTATTTTAATCTTATTTTTTTAAAGGCTTTAGTTTAGTCATTTGATTTTAAAAAAATGTTAAATATTATTCTTGTATCTAAATTAATACAAACTACATTAATAAAATTAGATGAAATGATAAATTGAACTTTTAAAAAAAAAATAGAGACCAAATTAAATATTTTAAAATTAATAGGATCAAATTAAATAAATAAATAAAAGATTATCTATATTTTTTATCTGTATAAATGACAAAAAATTGAGTACTTTGAATTAAAAAAATGATCCAAAATGGAAAAAGAATATATCTAATAAAAGAAATTATTGAATAGGTAAAAGAACATTCAAATTTATCTCGACAAAAAAATGTTAGATGAATTTTTGTTTAATTTAACCCCTCTAATTTTAAAATATTAAATTTGGTTCCAATAATTTTAAATAATTCAATGTAGTTCTTCAATTTTTAAAAGATGTGTTAAATGTTGTCTTTTCATCTAATGTCATTAATATCATTAATGTTAAATTAGGTGAAAGGATAATATTATACATTTTAAAAATATTAGAAGATCAAATTGAACCATTTAAAAATAATGAAACTAACTTAAATTTTAAAAATAAATAAAAAACTAAAAACATAACATATATAGATATATATAAATATATTTGTTTTGTAAACTATAAATTACTCGTTGAACTTTTACTTTTCATTATATAATATTAGTTCACTTCAACGTTGATCAGGTTGCAAAAATTTCGTCTCTAGAAGTTGTCTTGCCAAAAGAAAGATTTAAAGATTTAAAGACGTAAAAGCCATGAAACTTGTATTGGCTACACAAGTTTGACGAATGGCGGCTACACAAGGTAAGTATTTCCCACATTCTTCGTTTATGGCACAACCCTTTGAGAAAGGAAAAGCAATAGTAACCCATATAAATTTGAAGTGTTATTTAATAAGGCACATGACGAAAAAGAAAAACATTTTTTATTATTTAAAAAATAAATAAACACCCATTTTAATTCTGATTTTGAAATATCTTATTATATTAATTACTAAAAAAAATTATCAAATACAATAAGTTATTAAATTTAACTTTTTACTATCATTTTAATTTCTTAAGAATATATTAATATTATCATTATAGTTATATACTTTTTTATATTTAAATTAATATGATTGTATATTTTTACTTTTAAATATATATTATAAACTCTCCTCATCATATATATATATAACACGAAATATTTAATACTTGAATCACCGTATTCCCTTCAAGTTTTACTACTTGAATCATGAATGAATGTAAGATTTTTCGTTTTTCCTTCATATATACAGAGCGGTTACTGCCATGCAAGCATTTAGAGAGGAACCCTTTCAATTTCCTATACATGGAAGACCCCAACAGTTTACTAACTCCAATTCCCATGAAAAGCTCAAATCATGCACGCGTGCTTAATTTCAAGATACCAAGCGGTCCTTTCGTTTCATTTTCCCCTTAGCTTCTCTATAAATACGCATTCAAGCTCAAAATGCCCTCACTCAAAACAAGCTCAAGCATACCAAACAATACCTCTCACAGTCTCACTCTATAGCTTCCAACTTTGTGATTTTTACGTGAAAATGGCTGGAGGATTAAGAGCTGTGCCCAGTAAAGCTATTGTTGTTACTCAACCACAGCCACTAGCTATAGTTGCACCTATAGTTTCATCTTATAATGAAAAAATTCGTCCAGTTTTGGATGCAGTTGAAAACCTGAGGCGCCTTAACATTACAAAAGAGGGAATTCAGCTTCCTGCTATTGTTGTTGTTGGTGACCAATCTTCAGGAAAGTCCAGTGTTCTTGAATCTTTGGCTGGTATTAGCTTGCCACGTGGCCAAGGCATTTGCACCAGGGTGCCCTTGGTGATGAGTGTTAGGTCCAGAGTAGGCTTAATAGTTACTCACAGCTAAAATAAGAGATGAGAAAAAAGAGACAAGGGAGATAATAACCACAGTAAAAATATTATTTACTGAAAGGGAGGAAATTACAACACTTCTCTCTCTATAACTTACTCCTTTGAATTAGGAGACTACTACTACCGAGAACAGATCTCAAGGTGTATAAGAGAGGAAGAGAGAAGAGAAGAAGATTTGGGATGAAAATTATGATTTTCAGCTTCCCTATTTATAGGAAAGTCCCAATGGCATTTTCGTAATTTCTCCTAAACTTTTAATATTATTTTATTATTATGTGGGACCCGCTTCTAATATAAAATTAGAAAACCACCGAAAGGTGGTGGCAGCTGTACGCAGCTGTACCTAACATTTCTCCCACTTGAAGATTATGATTAAGTTAATCATATCTTCACACCATTTCTTCTTTATTGATACTTCATGTTGCTTATGTTTCCAATAGGCCAAATAAGGATCGACACCATGTAAACTTGTCAGTGTTGACAGGCTTTGTCATTACGTCTGCTATGTTGTCTTTTGTATGGATCTTCTGCATATCCACTTTTCCTTCTTCTACTACTTCACGAACAAAGTGATAT
Source organism: Cajanus cajan (assembly GCF_000230855.2). Lineage (NCBI taxonomy): Eukaryota > Viridiplantae > Streptophyta > Magnoliopsida > Fabales > Fabaceae > Cajanus > Cajanus cajan. Next base: position 65,939,006 of record NC_138518.1, read on the forward strand.
TGAATTCCTATGTGCTTTGTCCTGGAATGAAAGGCTGGATTCCTTGCAATGTGCAAGGCACTCTGACTGTCACAATACACAGTAATTTTCTCCTGCTTGTGCCCGAGTTCTTCCAGTAACCTTTGAATCCAGATTGCTTCCTTGCATGCTTGCGTAGCTGCCATGTATTCAGCTTCTGTAGTAGATAGAGCTACAACAGTCTGTAACTTAGACAACCAGCTCACTGCTCCTCCAGCAAGTGTAAACACATAACCAGTAGTAGATTTTCTTTTATCCAGATCTCCTGCAAAATCTGAATCAACATAGCCTTTGACAAAAAACTCCGATCCTTCAAAACATAATGCAACATCTGAGGTTCCTTTGATATATCTAAGGATCCTCTTTACAATACTCCAATGCTCTCTACCAGGATCTGCCATAAACCTACTGACCGCTCCCACTGCTTGTGCAATGTCTGGTCTCGTACAAATCATGGCATACATAAGGCTTCCCACCGCTGATGCATACGGCACTCGAGACATTTCCATCCTCTCTGCTTCGTTGCTAGGACTCATACTTGAGGATAATTTGTAATTGACAGGAAGTGGGGTCGAAATTGGCTTACAGTCTTGCATGTTGAAGCGCCGCAAGACTTTCAATAAATAATTCTTCTGAGAAAGCCAAATCCTCCTGTTTTTTCTGTCTCGGTGAATTTGCATCCCTAAAATCTTGTTTGCTGGTCCCAAGTCCTTCATATCAAACTCCCTAGCCAATTGTGCCTTTAATTCTTGGATCTGATCTTTGTTGGGGCCTATCACCAACATGTCATCCACATACAACAGCAAGATGATGAAATCATTGTCATCAAACCTATTGTAGTACGTACAATGGTCTGAACTCAGTCTGTTGTAACCAAGGCTAATAATGAAGGAATCAAATCTCTTATACCAACACCTTGGCGCCTGCTTTAAACCGTACAGAGATTTGGTCAACCTACAAACCAAGTTTTCTTTTCCTTGTTCTTTAAAGCCTTCTGGTTGGAGCATATATATTTCTTCTTGGAGTTCCCCATGAAGAAAAGCAGTCTTTACATCAAGTTGCTCAAGATGTAAATTAAATGCAGCACACATAGCCAAAACAACTCTGATTGTGGTTAATCGGACAACTGGCGAGAATATCTCGTTAAAATCAATGCCCACTTTCTGAGCATATCCCTTAACCACCAATCTTGCACGATATCTCTCCACTTGATCATTGTCATCACGTTTGATCTTATAGACCCATTTGCAACCAATGGCTTTTCGACCTTTTGGAAGATCAACAAGTTCCCATGTTTTATTTCTATGTAAGGCCTCTATTTCTTCATGCATTGCTGCCATCCACTGAGAAACATCAGAACTCCTCAACGCCTCTTGAAAGGTTGATGGTTCTCCTTCTTCAGTTAAGAGACAGTACGCATCATGACTTGCCATAACATAGTCTGAATGCCAAGATGGTCTCCTTCTCTCACGTCTTATTTGTTGAACTTCTTCATCATTGGCTTCATCTGGTTCTTGTTCCTCATGCTCTTGTTCTGTTTCAGAGGTGTCATCCTTTTTAGACTTTCCTCCTATCTCCACTATACTAGTGTTTTTGATAGTGCTGTCATTCTCCTGCTCCTTTTGCAGTTCAGTTTTTGCAAACACTACATCCCTGCTAACAACAACCTTGCGGGCAGTGGGATCCCACAAGCGATACCCCTTAACATTGTCAGCATAACCCAAGAATATACATTTCCTGGATTTTGGGTCCAGCTTTGTTCTTTCTTGGGAGTTGTACATCACGTACACAGGACATCCAAACACATGTAATGAAGAATAATTAGATGGTTTTCCACTCCACATCTCCATTGGTGTCTTTAAACCAATTGCTGTTGATGGTGAGCGATTGATCAAATAACAAGCAGTTCTTACTGCTTCTGCCCAGAAAGACTTGGCTAATCCTGCAGTTCTCAACATAGCTCTTGTCCTTTCTAGGAGAGTTCGATTCATCCGCTCTGCTACCCCATTCTGCTGAGGTGTATGAGCAACTGTAAATTGCCTCTTGATACCCTCTTGCTTGCAGAATGCCAGAAAATCACCATCTATATATTCTCCTCCATTATCTGTCCTCAAGCACTTAATCCTTTTTCCAGTATCAAGTTCCACCTGTGCTTTAAATTCCTTGAATACTGGGAACACATCTGACTTCTTTTTGATTGGGTACACCCACAATCTCCGGGAATAATCATCAATAAATGATACAAAATATTTTGCTCCTCCCATGGAAATTTCTGGTGATTCCCAGACATCAGAATGGATCAAGTCAAGTATGTGTTTGCTCCTTGTAGTTACTTTGGCAAATTGTAATCTATGTTGCTTGCTTGTCACACAGTGCTCACAAAATGGTAAGGTTACCATTTTAAGCCCTGACAAGAGATTACGTTCCGCAAGAATTTTCAGGCCTCGCTCTGACATATGTCCTAGTCTACGATGCCACATCATCGTTGCCTCTTCTTGACTTATTGCTGCAACTGATGCATCTGCTTCTTGCAACGTTTCTCCCAAAAGCAAGTATAGATTTGATGTGATCTTCTCAGCTTTCATCACCACCAAATTGCCTTTAACTACCTTCAAGATTCCACCTTCAACGTGGATCTTGCACTTGAGATCATCTAGTTGCCCAATGGACAATAGATTCTTTTTCAAGCCCTTCACATGTCGTACCCCTTGAATTGTACGAATAGTACCATCATACATTTTTAATTTGATAGTACCAACTCCAGCAATTTCCAAAGCATGATCATTTCCCATAAATACGGATCCTCCTGAGATTGATTCATAAGTGCAAAACCAATCTCTATTTGGAGTCATGTGCCAGGTTGCACCTGAATCCAATATCCAACATTCATGGAGTTGTTTTTCGCCTCTAGAACTTATTGCTTCACTGTACAATATTTCTCCATCTTCTTGGGTACTAGCAACACAACCTTGAGAGGTTGACGCTTCAGAATTCTTCCCTCCTCCACTCTTCTTGTGCCAACAATCTTTCTTCATGTGCCCTCTCATGCCACAATTATAGCATTTGAGGTTCTTCCTTCCTCGAGATTTTGATCTACCATGATTTTGACTCCCACTGGAGCCACGTTCCATTGATCTTCCTCTCATCATCGTCAAAGCTTCTGCTTGCTTTGAACTTTCCAGTCTGTCTTCCTTATTCTTTCGCCTGGACTCTTCTTCAAGAATAGCTCCGGCAACATCCTCAAAGGATAGACGACCAACAACATTATTGTTTGTTATGTTGATGATGAGTTGATCATATGAATCTGGTAAACTCTGAAGTAGAAGCTCCGCACGTTCATTTTCCACTATGTTGAAATCAGCTGTTGAAAGCTGAGCAAATAGCGTATTCAGATTGTTGATGTGGTCCGTCACTGCTGTGGACTCACTCATTCGAAGAGTGTAGAGTTTCCTCTTTAAGAATATTCTGGTGTGAAGTGACTTGACCTCGTATAATTTTACGAGCGTGTCCCAAATCTCCTTTGCAGTTGTCTTCTCTGCTATGCTCGACAAAACTGAATCAGCCATTGCTAAGTGCAAATTGGCAACAGCATTGTCATCCATTTCTCTCCACTTTTCATCAGTAATATCTGATGGCCTGCCTTCAATTGCTTTAAGACAGTTGTCTTTTCTCAAAATTGCTCTTATCTTCAATTTCCACAGGGAAAAATTGTTCCCGTTGAACTTCTCTATCTCAAACTTTGCTGCCATAATTTCTTCTATTAAACCGACTTAAGTAACTTCCACTAGAATAGTACCGCCTACTGGAACAATGATAAAATCCAGTAACAAGAATAATTCTTTTCTGATGTGACTGATCAGACAATACTGCAGCCACAGAGCATACTAAGAATTTTCTCCGATACTATACCAATGTACACCACAGCGGAATAATAAACAACCTAGTGGCTCTGATACCACTGTTAGGTCCAGAGTAGGCTTAATAGTTACTCACAGCTAAAATAAGAGATGAGAAAAAAGAGACAAGGGAGATAATAACCACAGTAAAAATATTATTTACTGAAAGGGAGGAAATTACAACACTTCTCTCTCTATAACTTACTCCTTTGAATTAGGAGACTACTACTACCGAGAACAGATCTCAAGGTGTATAAGAGAGGAAGAGAGAAGAGAAGAAGATTTGGGATGAAAATTATGATTTTCAGCTTCCCTATTTATAGGAAAGTCCCAATGGCATTTTCGTAATTTCTCCTAAACTTTTAATATTATTTTATTATTATGTGGGACCCGCTTCTAATATAAAATTAGAAAACCACCGAAAGGTGGTGGCAGCTGTACGCAGCTGTACCTAACAATGAGGCTACAAAACCACCCTCTTGCACAACCGGAGTTGGTGTTGGAGTACAATGGCAAAATTGTTTCAACCGATGAAGCACATGTTTCTAGTGCTATAAATGCTGCAACAGAAGAGCTTGCTGGTCATGGCAAAGGGATTTCCGACAATCCCTTGACTTTGTTGGTGAAGAAAAATGGTGTTCCTGATCTTACTATGGTTGATCTTCCAGGTATTACTCGTGTTCCTGTTCATGGTCAACCTGAGAATATTTATGACCAGATTAAGGACATGATCATGGAGTATATAAAGCCAGAAGAAAGTATTATCTTGAATGTTCTTTCTGCTAGTGTTGATTTTACTACTTGTGAGTCCATTAGGATGTCTCAGAGTGTTGACAAAACTGGGTTGAGGACGTTGGCTGTGGTGACAAAGGCTGATAAGTCTCCTGAAGGCTTGTTAGAGAAGGTTACTGCTGATGATGTCAACATTGGTCTGGGCTATGTATGTGTGAGAAATCGAATTGGTGATGAGTCTTATGAGGATGCACGTATTGAAGAACTCAAGCTGTTTGAGTCTCACCCTATGCTTTCTAAAATTGACAAGTCTATTGTGGGGATTCCAGTTTTGGCTCAAAAACTGGTTCAGGTTCAGGCTTTGAGCATATCCAAAACCTTGCCAGAGATAGTGAGGAAAATCAATGAGAAGCTTTCTAATAATTTGTCTGAGTTAGAAAAACTGCCAACAAACTTGACTTCTGTAGCTGATGCTATGACTGCTTTCATGCATATTATTGGATTGACCAAGGAATCACTTAGAAAGATTCTTCTTAGAGGAGAATTTGACGAGTACCCAGAAGACAAAAAGATGCATTGCACTGCTCGGTTGGTTGAGATGTTGGATTCGTATTCAAATGATCTTTACAGTTGTGCTCAAAGTGATGCCACCAAAAATTTTCTTATGGATGAGATAAAAGTGTTGGAGGAATCTAAGTGGATCGGTCTACCAAATTTCATGCCTCGTACTGCTTTTTTGTCTATATTGAATTTTAAGGTTAGAGGCATTGCTGATATGCCAATAGGTTTTGTTGAGAATGTGTGGAACTATCTTGAAGATGTGCTGATTTCTGTCATAAATCGTCATTCTGAAAACTATTATCAGCTTTTGTTGTCTACTAGGCGTGCTGCCCAGGTTCTCATTGCAAAGAAAAAGCAAAATTCAATCAAGCATGTCATTGAAGCCATTGAAATGGAGAAGTACACTGATTATACTTGTAATCCAGAGTTCTCTCTGGAATACAATAGGCTTATATCTCTGCAAGAAGTCTTTGTGAATGAAGTTTTAAAAAATGAGAACAATCCATCCCATGTAAATCTTGAAGGTGTGGGTAAGATTGAAGTTGGTCATTTGAGGAACTACCCTTCTATGCTGCTTCAAGCATTTGACTTGAAGGTGAGAATGATATCTTATTGGAAGATTGTGCAGAAAAGGCTTATTGACACTATAGCCCTGCATTTGATGTTAAGTGTTAATAATCTTGTAAACCGTGATTTGGAGAAGGAAATTGCTCATGATCTGTTATCTCCAAGTGGTGGTGGTATTGAAAGGCTGTTAGAGGAGTCTCCTTCGATTTCTGGGAAGCGTGAGAAGCTTCAAAGGAGTGTCAAGGTGCTCAGGGAGAGTAAGGAAACTGTTGCCAATATCATTGACCGTATTGGGAGTTATGGAGATTATTAAGAGTTCATCAATTTTACCTATATTATCCCGATCTGAATAACCAAGCTATTTGTTGTTTTGAACTATTAGTAGTTGAGGATGTTGTTTTTCGTTTTGCTGCTACTTTGTTCTAACGTTTTTTTGTTTCATTTTTAATCAACTTATGCTATTTCAAATCTTATGTGTTAATGAAAATATGCCAGTTATTTTCAATTTTTCTGTCTCTTCACATCATTATTTTATTTCACCCTCTAATTTTATCTTAATTCTTCTTTTCTCTCTCTCTTTTTGTGAAAATGCAACTAACATGATGTAAGTTAGAAGTTCTTCAATTAACGTAGTACGCTGAATTAATAATTTTATAAGAACCCATTCAATTACTCGTGACCACTTGATTAAGTGAAAATCAAATTTACACATTTGGTTAATTGTGATTCAAGCATAACGGGTGTATACTAAATGGAGAATCCCAGCGTTATGTTAATCAATACTCCGAAGAAAGTAAAAAACTGGCAGCTGAAAAGATTAATAAGAATAAGACATGTAAAATTAAGCGTTTTTTTGGGAATATGTCTAAATAATTTTTAAAAAAAATTTAATAGGAATTTTTTATTTATATTTTAAATATTTAGATTTAATTGTTTCAATTATTTTAAAATTTGTTTTGTATCACATTTTTTTTATAAATAAAAAATTCATAATTAAAATTAGATTACGTTTCTCTAAAAAAAAAATATATATATATATATATATATCTTTACAAAATATAAATATGGAATAACTCATTTTTATTCACACCACATTTACATTAACCCCGAAGTTCAAGGGGGTGATATGTACATTGTTTCACCAAAAGCTTTTATATAGTGAGTGAGTCACTCAGTCTCTCGTAAATGAGAAATTATTACATGATTTTGGACCGTAGTCTTGACCAACTTCTATGTGATAAATTATTAATTCTTTTTTGTAAATTGAAAAATATGATTATACATCATGTCGAGATTGACCAAGACCATCTGATCCTGAACCATATAATAATTTATCAAAAGAAATAAACAAAAAAAAAAAAAAAAACACTTCAAGAGCAGTTAGAAATTTACAGGGGTCTAGATGCGAATATATTGTCAAAGGCAGAAAATTGCTATTTCCTAAAATAGTGATCATTACGGTTGGTTTTCCTAAAAGATTAAACCTCAGCTATGCTCCAAGTATATCTCACGTTGTTGTAATATGGCCAGCAACAATGAAATGACGAACCAACACCAAGTCATTGCCAAATGTTTAGGGAGAGCCAAGTGTAATGACTCCATTTGAATTGTCTGTTCGGCTTGTACTCAAACTGTGATTTTCCCTTTGTTGATGTATGTCTCTCATGGCTTTAAACCTTATATCTTCTCTAAAATCACTGGGTTGTGGGACAGCATCTGGAATGCTCAATCTTCCTACAAGCATGTTTACAACCTCAGACATTGTAGGCCTAACTGAAGGCGATACATCAGTGCACAAGAGAGCTACTTTCATCAAATTTATTGCTTCACTTGGGTTTGCCTCTGATCTCAACCTTTCATCAACCAGCTCTATCAAGTTTTCTGTACGCTGAAGATGACATGCCTGCAATGAGAATTTTGTAAACTTTCTTTTACATGGTAAAAACACATTTATATTGGATAACTACCAAACAAAAGGGATTCATAATGCCAAAAGTGGATAAGGGATTTAGGACTTGGATAAACTTCTCCAAAAGAAATCGTAAAAGAAAAAATATAAGAGGGAAGATCATAATAAGTTTTACTATAAGTTTAAGCATAAATTAAAAATATGATTTGGAAAAGTGAATAGGAGAAAACTTTTATGAATTAGTTTATTCATACACTAATTTTAGCTTATGGATAAACTTATTTTATTTTTCTGTCCTATTTTAGAAGTGCTTTTGAAGAAGCTTACCCAAACAAACTTTTAAGCATAGTAGAATACCTTGTCTAAAAGGCAAACATAGTTATCATTTGGCATCTGATTGTTGTTGTTCTTCCCACTAACAACTTCCAAGACCACAACTCCATAACTATAAACGTCAGCCTTGTGAGACAGGTAACCCCATAATGCATATTCTGGGGCCATATACCCTCTGCAAAACAAATTTAACAGATTCAAATTCATGGTCAACAAAACTTTTAGAGTTGTATTATCAAGTGAGAGAGATGGCTGACATTGTCCCAGCTACTCGGGTGATGACATGGGTCTTCTCCTCTTCATCAAGCCTAGCCAACCCAAAGTCAGATATTTTAGGGTTTAAATTCCCATCCAGTAAGACATTAGTAGCTTTGATGTCTCGATGAACAATCTTGAGTCTGGATTCTTCATGAAGAAATGCAAGACCTTTTGCTATGCCAATACAGATCCTAAGCCTTGTGGCCCAATCAAGTTTAAGTTGAGTTTTTGAGCCTATAGAAGATGCAAAAAGAAGTTAAAATTGAACTAATATGAATCATGATCGCAAATTTCTGTGTCCTTGCTGCTAAAAAAGTGATAGAAATGGGAAAAAAGAAAACTATTAAGAGTGTAAAAATCCAAGCAGAGGGAAATAATAACTGAATTAAAACGGGGGAAGAAAAAATGCTTATTATTAATAGCATTCACTCATTAAGTTTATACCCAGAGAAATGAAAAAGGAAATAATTCTGTTAAGTCAAACTTCCTAAGGTTAATGATTAATCAGATAATCTTTTACTGATATCTCATAATGACCACTTGCAATCTTATCTTACGGAACATATAAAGAATGACAACGCAAAAGACAAATATAATAGTTTACAGTTTACACTCTTGGGTACTGATAGAAACTCACTGAATAAAGCACGAGCCAGACTATTATTTTCCATGTACTCATACACCAATATCAATTGATCCCCTTCCATGCAACATCCATGAAGTTTCACAAGATTAGGGTGTTGCATACAAGATATCATGCCTATCTCATTCAAAAATTCTCGGTTTCCCTGCTGGGACCTTGATGAGAGTTGTTTGACAGCTATCAATGTACCATCAGATAATTGACCCTGCAATCCAGCAGTTATTTACAATCTTGCATGCTAATGATGAACAGAAATTTTTAAGCTCGGAAGCAAGTTGGGTGTTCGCTCTAATACCTTGTAGACAGGACCAAAACCACCTTCTCCAATCATGTTAGCGGGATTGAAATCATCCGTGGCATCTCTAATTTGTTTTAACGTAAATGTTCCCTTCTGAGAATCTTGTCTTTCAGTATCTGTCCAATAAACCAAGGCAAGTACAAATGCTTGTTATGTACATAGATATACTTGTCAACATAATGCCACTACGTGGATGCAAATAATTTATAAGCATAAAAACCACCCACAGAAGACAAAAACAGTTATCTCTAATCCTTAAAGGCAATTGGATCCGGGAATGAGGCCTATTAAAAGATTATAAAAAGAAACCCTAATGCACAACATTGAGAAAAAGCTTTTCTTGTGTTATAGGGAAGGTCGGAATACAGGGGTGAATCATACTATATACCATTTACTTTTTACCATAATGATGATGACATTGATTATTACAATAATCAAGGGTACTTCAAATTAATCAATATGACTTCATGATGTTGTTGGGAATCTCACATCAAGATAGTGCAAACCTTGGCTAGGTAAAGAAAAAGAGAGCTAAATGCAGTGAAATTTGAAGCTGGCTGTGCAGTGTGCAAAGTGTCTCGATCATAGGATCGACGTTGTTAAAGTTTAAGCCTCAAATATACCAACAAAAAACTATTTGCTTCCAATTTTAGTCAAAAGGCCATAAATGTTGACCAAAAGGTCTCATATGTTAGAAAAAAAACTTAATATATATCTCTCATTTAAAGGAAAAAATAATTCTCAAAATTTGCTTTTGGTCCCACTTATTGTCAGGCCCTGCTCAGTGATTGCTCTCATGTGTTCTTCCTCCCTCGACTCTTTCCAAAGAATCACATATAAAGGGTGGAGTTTCCCTTGGAGGCACTTAATTACTTCCTTAAACATTAAGAAGTGGGAAAGTTCTCTTTTACACAAGGGAAGTGGTGCTGTCAAATACAATCTAAAAAATCAGGCAAGTTCTTTGCATTTGGCCATAGTGAATCCCTAATGAGGTCTATCATGATGGGCACTATATTCGATCTTAACCACATCTTGCAGCACCTAGCTAACTTCGCAGCTCCTAGATGCCAAGTCAAGTGTTTGACTTATCAGGAAGTTTGAACTTGGAAATCATTAATAAGAAACAATTAAGCAAATCAAGAGAACTAATTTCAGAAAGATATGAACATAATGGTATTTACCTTTTATTTTCCTAATCATTCCCTCGAAGTATCCCTTCCACCAAAAGATTCCAACTATGATAGAGACTAGGCATAAGGCTGTAACACTAAATCCAACTCCAACGATTATCTTTCGCCTTACATTGTTTTTGTCTGAACAAGGTTTAGAATCTGGAAAAGAAAAAAAAGCATGAGATCTAAATTAGAAGTATAGAACCACAACTTCAAAACTAAGAACCTCTGTTCTGATGCAGAAGAAAGGTAAAGAAACGCAGCTTAGCCATGTCATAATTAATGATTGACTTGCTCAATGGATAGAGAAGCATGTTTACTTTCCAAGGTCTATACAATATTATACAATGTAACAAATTCAAGCATGTAAGAAAAATTCTAAAGTTCCAACAATTTAAGATAGAACAACTTCATTTCTTGCCCTCTAAACGCTATTCATGAAAAAATATCCAATAATGCTATCTTATAATCAAAGGTATAACAGAAAAGTCAACCCACATTAAAATTACAACACACAAACTGAATCATTATACAACTCACCAGAAACAATAGAGAAAGCTGATATGAGGGGACCATAAACTCCACTAACAGGAATCCTTGTAGTTCCTTTGCCAGCCCAGTATAATCGAATCTCCAGAATATTGTCTGTTATAGTGACATTATAGATGGACAATATATATGGTTTTTGAGCAGCATGTGTTTCACCTTCAATATTAAAATCCTTCCTAACTAATCTTTCCTGCAACAGGGCAATCTTATTAAATTCTGATGTGGCCAGCAAAACATAATTTCAATATTTTGATCAATACCTGAACATAAATATCAAATAAGCGCTTCCCAAGGCTTCTATATGTGTTATCGTTTGTAAATTGTATTTCTGCAAAGTGGAGTTTTACAGTATATTTCCCATTTTCCAAGCAATAGTGAAAATAAGTAAGCGAAATTGGAGTAACACGGCCTGTTTTATATAATTCAGGCAAATTTGACGATGGCAAAGACCTAATGTAACGTGAATTTAGGTAATCACCATCATCCATGAAGTCCCCAGTGCTGCTAAATCCCCAGTGATTTTCATAATCAATAAAATATTTAGCGGCACCACTGCCTAACACATTTCCATCTCCTACATAATGAATATTTTCATCATTTTCCATCACCTTTAAATCCTTTCCACCACAATTAACATGAAGACAATGTGAATCTGCAATAATAGAAAAATGATGTGAGAAAAATATATCACAGACCAGTTGTGCATCAACCATGATGAACTTCTAGGATGATCATGGTGTACTATTTTTTTTTTGGCTGTTCCAATCTCAAATAACTTGAAAGTTGTGATATAATAATAACAATCAATATTCAGTACACTCTATACCGATAAAATATACCTATACACACTTTCAATTAAAGTCAAGCTCTTCTAGCATGAATTTAAGTTGTCAGAGTATATTCAGTGATACATTTATCCAATTCTATATTTCCTATTTTTCACATTCAGCAGTGTAACTTCTTCACCAAAATAACAAATCCAGGAACAAAAGAATTATAAAATTTATAACTCAAGCTATCATACTTTATGTACTTGACAAATCCAGATTTGGTACAGACAAAAAAAGATATAAAAATAAATAAATAAGATTGAGCAATTAACTTAAAACAGGAAAAATCGAAATGAAAACAACTTAAAGAAGAAGAAAAAAAAGTATGCATATTCATAGATACATGCATACCAAGCACGAGCATCTACCATTTTATCCATCTATGTACGTTCATTTATTTGTGATGTGAATACATGCATATATACAGTAGCAGACGTGCAATGGTGCCTATAACTTCCAAAGCTAAAATGAATCAAACTTTAAATTGATCAGTCATTTTTGAAGAAAATAGGATCTTATAACACATGTGAATATGCAAAAGGAGTTGTCATGTAAGTTCTCTGAGACTTGATAAAGGAGAAAAAGGGCCCAATAGAATAATACCACTTACATGCAGGACAACTGGAGATATTTGAACATGGAAGAATCCCCCCTCTGTCAAGAATTGACAACCACAGTGATACAAAAATAGTTCACTCAAATTATTAAAACAACAGAAAAAGATAGGTTCTTACAATTTGGTCCCTAAGAAGCTCCGGAACAAGTTTAAGTTTAAATTTCTGCCCAAGTTAAACAACGTCAAACAATCATCAGTTTTACAATAGCATCAAACTTGAAGATACATAGGAATAACAGTAATGCTATTTTTAAGCCATTTTCATCACTTCATTTTTACACCACTTTCCTTTTAGATAATAAAACAACAAAAACTCACATTCCAACACACTACTGTGCACACACACAAACACATACATTATCTTTATTTCCTAAAAGAAGAAAAAAGTATGAAGAAAGTGAAAGGATTTAAATGTACAAGTAACAAAGTCACAGGAATAATTATTGCAAAAGACTTTGCATTCTTACAGGTTATCTCTACAAGCAGATTCATCTGGTCCTTGCCATGTAAAATTGTTGTAAGAAAGGTCGCTGCATACAATTATCAGAAAAAATATATTATCAACAATCAGATGGTTTTAATTATACCACCATATACACGGTCATGTTCTTCAGTTAGTGCAGAGTCTATCCAAAAGTATTTTACAAGAATTAAACCAGAAGACTTATACAAAGTTCATCGGCTAGAAAACTGTGGATACTGAAGGGTTGTTTTGCAAGTATTATATCTTGTTCACCGAGGATTTTCACACATCTTCACATTGGTATGATATTATACACTTTGAGTTTAATCTCTCATGGATTTGTTTTTAATCATCACCTAAGAAGTCTCGTACGAATGAAAACTTTGACTGCACTTATAAATCAAGTTTATCCTCTTGTTCTAACAATATAAGACTTTGTTTGTATCCTAACAAATACGTAGTGTTGGGCAGAGGAATAAAGAAATGTATAAACAAGAACAATTTGTAACAAAATCAAAATCATTTTATCACTATAGAGCAAAACAAATTAGGAATTCCAACAGACAGCAGCAAAATGATAGAGTCAGTGGGCTTAAAATTTAAATTTCATCCTACTTGTTGTGAGAATAACAGCTCAGAATACACTTGCATTGGAACAATAAAAGATACATCGCAATATTGAAGTTAAATTGACCTAGTGAGAAACATACACACTGCTTCCATCCAGCAAGACTGAGTCGGGTATATTGCCACTTAGCATGTTGCCAGTTAGGAAGCTGGAAAAAAAACAATGGAAAAGGGTTTACTATTAACTCCGAGGCAATAAAAGGGAACTTTTAGTGTGTTTGCTTACATGGTTCTTTCTAAAAACAAACTCAACTTGAGGATAATTATTAAAATAATACCTCCTTCACCCCACACTTGCCTTTAATCGTGACAACACATTTAATTTTATGAGAGAAGTTTCATCTCTTTTATGATAGTTGAGAGAAAGAAGGTAAATTACTTAATCTACTTTCAGTTTAATGCAGCATATTTCAAATTTAGAGAACAGAAGCCAACATAAAACCACCGATATACCAAACATGATTTTTTAAAATTTAGAGAAGCTCACTTACAGAAATCTCAGATGCCCTGCATGTGGAGTGTCTGGTATTTTACCAACCAGCTTATTGAAACTAAAGTCCCTACAAATGTTGAAGAAATAGTTTAAATATTTCCAGAGTTAAAGATGGATTGTTTTGTATTTGTTTTTATAGATATATTTTTCAAAAAGAGCTTGATCCATTTAGCATACCAAGAATTGGTGAAAACTGAAAAGAAAAGCAGGGGATTATACTTTTAAGTTCTATCACTTACATGTGTAGAGAAACAGTTAAAATTGGTAATTTTGGGAGATATCGAAGATGAAGTAATTTCTATTAAAGATGATATAGATAATGATGAAGAACTAATTTCCTGCTTTCAACCTTGAAAACAAGGCTGAATTTTCAGCTGGAAGTGACGATAGGAACTGAGTGTTAGGGGTAGTTATGACAATTATTGCTAGAAAATAGTAGCAATTTAATATTTAAATATCTGTAATAACGTATTTATATCATTAGAAACTGTTTTAACACTTAAATTAGGAGGATTTATATGTTATTAATGTATGAAAGGTTATGTTTGTAATTGTTTTGAGAGGGATATATTTTTTTTAGGTTCGTTCCTGGAGTATCCACCGCCGACAGCAGTGACTAATCTCCTCGCTACGTTGGAGGCACCTCAAAGGGTGGGATAGCTGGCCCCAAGATTTAACGCGGCTGCATACACAAGGCAGGATATCTAGAGGAATATATTTAGAGGAGGAATGTTATATCTTATTTTTATCTATTATTTACACACAGCTCTCCATATTTTGTTCTACGTGTGTGTTTTATAAACTTTTATTTATTATTTAATCTTAACGATGTAAAGATTTTTGTATACCAACAATCTTCCCTTTAAATAAAAGACCTAATCTCCCATTCAAGGTGTTTGTCTTTATATTGCATTTTTGTTATTGTTGTTTTGTTTGTGTGGGTTATCTATAACACTCCATTTTTCATGAAAGATAATATAAGAATTTTATTAATAATTTTGATATTTTATTTTATTAACAAGAGTTGTTATATATTTGTTTTAATTATGTAATATATTTAAAATATAATATATGATATTTTATTAAAGGATAATATAATATTTTATTAAATAAGAGAAGAAAATTTCGGGATAATCATGGTGGTTATTATGTTTTAACTAGAGGGTAAGAGGGAGATTAAGATTTTTAAAAGAGGCGTTTTCTTATAAAATCCTTTGTTTTACTTCTTATTTTTCTTGTGCAAGATTAATGTTATGAATTGTCTAAATGTATTATTAATTTTACGTACATTTTGGGATGGTAATTATATGATTTGGGGCCCTGTAGGTTCCCATGAGAAACACTAAGGAAACTTGTTATGATGATGGTGAAGAGATAATAGTTGTATGTGTAAATTGAGGGATATTGAATATTAATTGCATGATATAGAACTCTTTTACCATTAAATTGTATGTTTTGGTGATTTAGGGTGTGACTCAAAATTTTATGTTTTGTGTTGCATGTGTTTTTTTATATGTCATCAAACGCTACTTGAGGTGCATCGGGTGTCGTCAAGGTCGAGAGAAAAATTTGTTTTCGGGGTCTCTCGCATTAGGTGTGGATGACCCTCATCAGGAACAAAAACTCCAAGGGTTTCTTGTGACGCTTCCGCTGGGCGTGAGTTGACTCTTGTAATGTAATGATGTGGATGTGAATTGAACTCCATTGATAAATATATGAAGGCATCTAATGAGTAATGAGATATGATGAATGTGTAAAATGTGAGATTATGAAATCATGTGAATGTGATGCATAAAGTTTGTTTGTCATGTATCATAAGCACAAAATGTTTTTGAAGGGGTATGATATGGAATACAATGCTAGAAAAGGTCCCATATGTAAAAGTTTGGGAAACAACCTTGGAGATAACTTAGTTTGGAAGTCCCAATCTTTCCCTCGTGAGCATGGAAAGTATCTTGTATAACTTAGTTATCTTAATGAGACCATGATAGTATGTTCTTTTAGTGAGAATGTAGAAGTCCCTTGTGTAAAAGTTTGGGAAACAACCTCGGAGATAACTCGGTTTCGAAGTCTCAATCTTGCCCTCGTAAGCATGGGATGTATCTTGCACGACTTAGTTATCTTGACGAGATCCTAATAATATGTCCTTCTAGTGAGAGTGTGTGGAAGATGTGACTCAACATTGTTAGAAAAGAATGGCCCAATCCAAGAGGGGGGGTGAATTGGATTCAATGACCCTTTAAAAATTTATCAGAGTTTTTGGATCTTAAATTCAATCAAAACTTTTCTATGACAGAATTTTCAAATGAAGCACTCTTAAAGACTTGTTACAATGATATGAATGCAATGTGCAACTTGATTACAAGACAATGAGGTTCAAATATAATATCCAATTATAGATTTAAACCATCAAAATTCACATACACATGTTAATCAAGTTTTATCTTCTTTAAAGCACAACCAAGAAATTACAAAATAAGAGATAAAGTTGAAGAAGATTGCACAAGTCTTTTATACTGGTTCAGCCACTCCACATGTGACCTACATCCAGTCCTTAATCACCACCTGATTAAGATTTGATCCACTATCTTTTAGCAAGAAGGTTTACAAGCACACACATGCATATACTTCACTACAAAAAGATAACCACTTTCTTGACCCTAAGAAAGTAACCCTTGTAGAACCCACTACAAGAAACTTCACCACTTGAGAAACCCTTCTCAAGATTTTTCACAAAGATTCACAAAGAATAAAATGAAACGAATTCACCTGGAATTCTTGAACAAATCTTTGTCTTCCTCTTTCAAGAGTATGATGATGATGATGATTTCCTCACAAGCTTTTCACAAACGTTTTTCTCTTGGATTTCACAAAGAAAACTCTCCAAGATGTCACACAGACTCTCTAAAACGTTTTTACCAGTTGATTATCAGTTTTTACTCAATGTTATGAAGTTTCAAAAGAGTTCAAACTATTTATAAAAATTCAAACCCAGATAATCGATTATTTTAAAGAATAATCGATTATTTTGTTCTTTAGATTTCTGGAAATCAATCAAGAACAATTTAATCGATTATTTAGCTGGATAATCGATTATTCCAGAGAGTTGTTCCTGAAATAATCGATTATTTTGGTAAATAATCGATTATTACAGCAAGGCATTCCACTTAGCCCACTTGCTGAAATAATCGATTATATTTAACAATAATCGATTATTTTGAGTCAGTTCTTAAAACTTCATTTTAAGTCTCAAAATAATTTTTCAATGTTTAACTCATCATCATCTACTCCCTACTTGATTCTAGACAAGATTTGCTCAATGCACAAAGCACACACAGACACAAATATAACAATTCATTCATAACAATTTGCTTCCTAAGCTATGTAACATAGCTATACTTCAAGGTATTTTTCTTGACTCTTCCTTGACTTTGTTTTTGTGTTCAATGTTGTTGTTGTACACTTGTTGTCTCCAAGTTGTTGTGATCATCAAAACTCTTAAAGTCTTCAGCTCCCCTAAGCTCAACAATCTCCCCCTTTTTGATGATGACAACCCATGAACTAATATTCACTTAACTTCTTATTGTGCCATATTGTGCCACGAACCACCTGCACAACACACACACACAAGCACAATACCTGCAAACAACAACTAAACACACAATACACAATACCATTTCTCCCCCTTCGGCATTATCAAAAACAAAGTAAGCCAAGGTTAACAAAGAATTGCCATGTACAGATTCTCTCCAGCAATATTATCATAAATGAACCAATTTTGGTTCTGCAACTCAAACCAAATTTTAACCAATTTGTGATGCCAATTGTGCACCATATCACAAACCAAACCAAATCAAGTCAAGATAGTCATTTTCACAGTACAAAAACAGAGTATTCCAAAGCACAAATAATCACATGCATTAATAAAATGTCATCCCGAGACATTTGTGCATGGTTGTGCAACCTTGGTTTTAACATCCAGGCAATAATGAAAGAAATTAAACGAGAGTTTTTCTTCATACCTCGCGCCAAAAATTTCTCGTAGTTGGTGTTAGATAGAACCCTTTGACAGTCCCGGAACGTTGTCAGTTCTTCAAAATCCCCGAAATTGAATGGTTGGGGTTTCTCCTTTCCGGTTCCGCTCAGCCCAGCAACCGCTTTCAATGTAGGTCCATCCAGCCTGATTAACTTCCCCTTAATGACAAATTGCATAACCCCATCATTAGTGGAGGCAAAACAGAGGAATAACCTGATTAGCTCCGGATAATAGGGTCCTTCCATTTCCAAGAACGCCTTCAACTTCGTGATTAGCTGCCCAGAGGGAAGAGGACGCTTGCTCCCCCTCACTTCGAGTTTCTTGGGCCTTTTGGAAGAAGATGCCATGGTTGGGTCTTGTAAACCTTCTTGCTAAAAGATAGTGGATCAAATCTTAATCAGGTGGTGATTAAGGACTGGATGTAGGTCACATGTGGAGTGGCTGAACCAGTATAAAAGACTTGTGCAATCTTCTTCAACCTCATCTCTTATTTTGTAATTTCTTGGTTGTGCTTTAAAGAAGATAAAACTTGATTAACATGTGTATGTGAATTTTGATGGTTTAAATCTATAATTGGATATTATATTTGAACCTCATTGTCTTGTAATCAAGTTGCACATTGCATTCATATCATTGTAACAAGTCTTTAAGAGTGCTTCATTTGAAAATTCTGTCATAGAAAAGTTTTGATTGAATTTAAGATCCAAAAACTCTGATAAATTTTTAAAGGGTCATTGAATCCAATTCACCCCCCCTCTTGGATTGGGCCATTCTTTTCTAACAATTGGTATCTAGAGCAAGGTTCTTGAGAGTTATTCAAGATTTAAAAATGGCCAACAACAACCTACCCTATGGTGAGGGTGTCTCTATACATAGACCTCCTATTTTCAATGGTGAAAATTATGTCTATTGGAAGATTAGGATGAGAATTTTCATTGAAGCTATTGATATTGCTGTATGGGATGCTATAGAAAATGGACCCTATATCCCTATGAAAAAGAATGATGATGGTGAGCTTAAGGAAAAACATTGGAGTGAGTGGAGTGATGAGGAAAAGAGAAAAGCCCAACATGACAAAAGAGCCAAAAACATCATAACATCTGCATTGTCTATTGATGAATTTTTCAGAATTTCACAATGCTTATCTGCTAAAGAAATGTGGGACACTTTGCAAGTCACTCATGAAGGAACAAGCGATGTAAAGAGATCAAGAAAGCATACTTTCATTAGAGAATATGAGCTGTTTAGAATGCAAAATGGTGAATCTATTTCTGATTTTCAAAAAAGATTTACACACTTGATAAATCACCTTGTTGACCTTGGCAGGAAATTTGAAAAGGAAGAGCTGAATCTAAAAGTGCTGCAATGCTTGGATAGATCATGGCAAGCAAAGGTGACAGTCATTGAAGAATCAAAGGATTTGACCTCCTTGACATTAGCTACTCTCTTTGGGAAATTAAGGGAGCATGAGCAAAAGCTGCACATATTTGATGAACATGAGCAGCAAGATAAGAAAGGCAAAGGAGTGTCATTGAAAGCCTTGAAATCTGCCAAAGGTAAAGAGGTGTGTGAAGAAACAAGCTCCGATGATTCCGAAACCGAGAACTTCAATCTGCTGGTAAAGAAGTTCAGAAAGTTCATGAGAAGAAAGAAGAATTCCCCCTACAAATTCAATAAGAAGTCAAACAAGAAAGAGGAAGCAAGCACATCCTCCTTTAATTGCTTTGAATGTGGTAAACCGGGACACATGAAAGCTGAGTGTCCAAATCTCTTGAAGAAGCAACAAGAGGAGAAGAAAATTAAGAAAAATGCAAAAGGAAAGAGAGCCTACATTGCTTGGGAAGATAATGACTCAAGCACATCAAGTGATGAATCTGAATGTGAGGAGAACAACCTGTGCTTGATGGCTGGAACTGACCATGACACAATTGTAAGTGACTCTGACCTTGAATCCAATCCGGATTATGATCAGCTTCAAGAAGCTTTTATACAAATTCATGAAGAAGCTGTCAAATTAGGTGCCTTAAATTCAAAGTTGAAAAACAAGCTGAAATGGTATGAAAATGCTTTAATTGAAGCTGAACAAGAGCTTGAAGATTTGAAGCATGAGCATGAAAATCTTCAAACTATGTTTAACTTTAGTGAAGCTCATTCCTCAAAAGATGTTTGTGAACATTGCAAAGTTTTTGAAAAAGAAAATGCTGACTTAAAATCCACACTTGCAAGGTTCACAAAGGGAAATGCAAATTTGAATATTCTTTTGGGAAAACAAAGAAACACTTTTGATAGGAGTGGACTTGGCTTTAATCCAAGTACAAGCATACCAATTGTGTCAAAGAAAGTAGCTTTTGTGAAAAGTCAAAATTTTAGAAAACTCAAAAGCAACTTTTCTAGACAAGCAACTTGTTTTTATTATTGTAAAAAAGGTCATACAATTAGGAACTGCTATTCAAGAAAATATGGAGTTCCAAGTGGAAAAATGATTTGGGTTGAGAAGAGTCAAAGGCTGAGAACTAACCAACAAGGACCCTCCACATGGGTACCTAAATTTTTCCTCTAAATTTATGTTGTAGGAATGCTTGAGGGCAAAAAATTTACTGTGGTATCTTGATAGTGGCTGCTCAAGGCACATGACCGGGGATCCCTCCAAATTCTCAAGTCTGAAATTGAAGAATGAAGGGTATGTTACCTATGGTGACAACAATAAAGGCAAAATTATTGGCCATGGCAATGTTGGTAATTCCTCCTCTCAAACATTGATTGAAAATGTTTTGCTTGTTGATGGCTTGAAACATAATTTGCTGAGTATTAGTCAATTGAGTGATAAAGGCTTTAAAATTGAATTTGATAATACATGTTGCTTGATATGTGATAAAAAGAGTAAAGAAATCAGATTCATTGGTAAAAGAATTGACAATATATACATGCTTGACTTAGAACACTCTATAACAATGTCAAACACTAAGTGTCTAATAACTCAAGAAGAAAACATATGGCTTTGGCATAGGAGAGCTGCACACATTCATATGGATCACCTAAATAAACTGTGTAGGAAAGAATTAGTGGTTGGTCTACCTAAACTCAAGTTTGGAAAAGACAAACTATGTGATGCTTGTCAAAAGGGCAAGCAAGTGAAGGCTAGCTTTAAAAGTAAAAATCAGATTTCAACATCTAGACCTTTGCAATTAATTCACATGGATTTGTTTGGTCCATCAAGAACAATGAGCTTAGGCGGAAACTACTATGGCTTAGTAATTGTTGATGACTATTCTAGATACACATGGGTTATGTTTCTTGCAAACAAAAATGATGTTTTTAATGCCTTTAGAAAATTTGCAAAACTTGTTCAAAATGAGAAGTGTTCAAACATCACCTCTATAAGAAGTGATCATGGAAGTGAGTTTCAAAACATAATGTTTCAAAAATTCTGTGAGGAACATGGTATAAACCATAATTTCTCAGCACCTAGGACACCTCAACAAAATGGGGTTGTTGAGAGGAAAAATAGGTCCTTAGAAGAACTTGCTAGAACAATGTTGAATGAAACAAACTTGCCAAAATATTTTTGGGCTGATGCTATTAACACTGCTTGTCACGTGTTAAACAAAGCTCTGATACCAATTGTTAGAAAAGAATGGCCCAATCCAAGAGGGGGGATGAATTGGATTCAATGACCCTTTAAAAATTTATTAGAGTTTTTGGATCTTAAATTCAATCAAAACTTTTCTATGACAGAATTTTCAAATGAAGCACTCTTAAAGACTTGTTACAATGATATGAATGCAATGTGCAACTTGATTACAAGACAATGAGGTTCAAATATAATATCCAATTATAGATTTAAACCATCAAAATTCACATACACATGTTAATCAAGTTTTATCTTCTTTAAAGCACAACCAACAAAATTACAAAATAAGAGATAAGGTTGAAGAAGATTGCACAAGTCTTTTATACTGGTTCAGCCACTCCACATGTGACCTACATCCAGTCCTTAATCACCACCTGATTAAGATTTGATCCACTATCTTTTAGCAAGAAGGTTTACAAGACCCAACCATGGCATCTTCTTCCAAAAGGCCCAAGAAGCTCGAAGTGAGGGGGAGCAAGCGTCCTCTTCCCTCTGGGCAGCTAATCACGAAGTGGTTTGCGGATGAGAAAGCTCAAGAATACTATTTTGAGTGTTACGCCGGTCGGAGAATCATTCCTCCGAAGACCTTGAAGCTTGATTGGTTCAAGAACGAGGGGTTTAGCTTTCCAACCCTTTTGGAGCATCAGAAGTTGAAGGCGTTCTTGGAAATGGGAGGACCCTATTATCCGGAGCTAATCAGGTTATTCCTCTGTTTTGCCTCCACTAATGATGGGGTTATGCAATCTGTCATTAAGGGGAAGTTAATCAGGCTGGATGGACCTACATTGAAAGCGGTTGCTGGGCTGAGCGGAACCGGAAAGGAGAAACCCCAACCATTCAATTTCGGGGATTTTGAAGAACTGACAACATTCCGGGACTGTCAAAGGGTTCCATCTAACACCAACTACAAGAAATTTTTGGCGGGAGGTATGAAGAAAAACTCTCGTTTAATTTCTTTCATTATTGCCTGAATGTTAAAACCAAGGTTGCACAACCATGCACAAATGTCTCGGGATGACATTTTATTAATGCATGTGATTATTTGTGCTTTGGAATACTCTGTTTTTGTACTGTGAAAATGACTATCTTGACTTGATTTGGTTTGGTTTGTGATATGGTGCACAATTGGCATCACAAATTGGTTAAAATTTGGTTTGAGTTGCAGAACCAAAATTGGTTCATTTATGATAATATTGCTGGAGAGAATCTGTACATGGCAATTCTTTGTTAACCTTGGCTTACTTTGTTTTTGATAATGCCGAAGGGGGAGAAATGGTATTATGTATTGTGTGTTTAGTTGTTGTTTGCAGGTATTGTGCTTGTGTGTGTGTGTTGTGCAGGTGGTTCGTGGCACAATATGGCACAATAAGAAGTTAAGTGAATATTGGTTCATGGATTAGTTCATGGGTTGTCATCATCAAAACTCTTAAAGTCTTCAGCTCCCCTAAGCTCAACAAACATGTACTCCTAGACTAATGCACAAGTATGATATTTTTACTAGCGTCACATGTATGATGACATGTAATCCGTGTCTATTGCATATGTGTTATAATCTTATTTGTTGTTGTTCATTATGCTATGAATGAATTAAATATGATGATGTGTAATTGTTTATGTTATTTGTATTCCTGCACCGTGTGGCAAAGTGAAATATTTTTCACTTCCTTTTCTTTTGTATTATTTTTTTTTGTAGCTGTTGTAGGTGATCATTAACATGGTGTCGAGGATATTGTTGATGAGGCCTAGTTCTCAATGTTGAATTTTGCTTTGATAGAACACGTAATACTGAGAATTAGTTAGGATTTGATTCATGTTATTTAAATTGAGTAGTTGATTTTAATTCATTTGTAATTTGTTATTTCCATTAAATATAATTTATGTTAACATTGTGATCCTTTTTACCCGTATGAATTTTGAGTTTATGTATTATATAGAGGCATTTCGGTTTTATATTATATTATGTGTTATGACATACAAGATAGAAGATGTCACATTATGGATTATTAGTTCTCATCAAATCAACTGACGACTCTCCTATTAAGATTATTGTTCACTTTAAACTTACACCTTTATAGTTTTACTTTTATTCATCACTCAAAAATCCTTTATCTAATGAAATATGTATGTGTTTTATAAACTCTTATTTTTCTTTTTGTTTTAACGATATTTTTATATACTAGTACCAATATCTTTGTAAGTATCTATGCATGTATAGGAATTTGTATTTGCTTCAATAATTAAGAAAGAAAAGCAAACCTTGGCATAAAAAATTTAAAATTCCTACTTACAACATATTCAAACTCTCCATATTCCAAAAGTAGCCAGGAAGCTCTCCAGTAATATGACAATTTCTCAAAGCCCTAATTAAATTGAATAGCGTGAATTACTTTAAATTAAACAATAGCACAGAAAATATGTCAACTATTTTATAACTCAGAACTCAACATACAATATCGTCATTCCTGTCATGTTGCTTAAATTAGGAAAATCCTGACTTGGACCATTGATATCACTGATCCTCCTGTATCAAATTTGGCGCCATGAGCTAAATATAGATGTAATGAGATAAACCGGAGGAAACATTAAACTAATAAAAAAAAAAATAGTAGGCAATATACTTACAACCGACTTAAATTTCTCAAAAGAGATATACTTGATGGGATAGGTCCCTCCAGTCCACTTGCATGCATTTCTCTACAATGATGCACATTATAATGATAATGCCTATCTTAAAGTAATAAAGACTTTATTGTAAAAAGTTAGAGTGCATTTGAAGTATTGTTAAAAACAAGAAGAATAAAAATGAAATGTAATCTCACAGTCTTTGAAGCAATTTCCAATTCTGTATGAAGCTAGGTATTTTCCCGTTGAAACTGTTATCACTTATCCTCCTGTAGTGCACCATAAAATGATCTTTATCAGGGAATGTTTCGGTATTTACTTTCAAAATAAAACAGTTAATCGGAACTTACAAATCTGTCAAATTCTGCAACCTAGCAAATGTCACTGGTAACTTCCCAGACAATTTATTGGATGATAAAATCCTTCAAAGATAACATTGCAAGTAAAAACCATCAGATACCGAGTGTTCAATCTTTCAAATTTATTGTCAATCTTGGAAAATAAATAGAAATTCATTGTCTCACAAAGTCTGCAGATTAAATAGACTTCCAAGTTCAGGGGGAACAACACCAGAAAAACGGTTGGCTTCAAGGTTCCTGATTTGAGTTCAGACGAAAAAAAAAGTGAGAGAGAAAAAAGTAGGGGTTATTTGAGATATTGTCCGCTTTAGATCTAAATTCTTAAGATTTTGTTTTTGATCATCATCCAAAAAACCTCACGATCATTGGAATATGTGTGCCTTATAAATTATTATTTTTTTCTCTTATTTTATCTATGTGTGACTTGTTTGCATTCCAACACTTTAAGAATTGAAACTACGTACTTGATAAGTAATCACAATACATGGCCAGAATACTGCTTGAAACTTCCAGAATTATATTATGGCAAAAGAAATATGAGCCAGAAATTTAGTTTCACCTTTGAATTTCAATGAACATAAATCTTCAGAAAATAAATAAGTGAGAAAGTTTATTTATTAACTTACAGATATGTTAGAGTGGTAATATTTGACAACTCCATAGGAATTTCCCCTGATAAACGATTAACAAATAGAGAGCTGCACAATATATTGTATTTAATACAAAAGGCAAGTAACTTGATGAATAATTCAATTATTTGATAAGAACTTACATGAAAGTTAATTTTATTGAACCCCATTCCTTTGGGATCGTACCACTTAGGTAGTTGGAAGCAAAATCACTACGATGAGAGCAAATTTCATTTTAATTGGCAAGGTGACAAGTTCAACCAAGATGGGAACAAAAATAAGCTCAGA
Organism: Cajanus cajan; assembly: GCF_000230855.2. Classification (NCBI taxonomy): domain Eukaryota; kingdom Viridiplantae; phylum Streptophyta; class Magnoliopsida; order Fabales; family Fabaceae; genus Cajanus; species Cajanus cajan. Next base: position 65,964,536 of record NC_138518.1, read on the forward strand.
CAAAAAAAACAAGAATCTAAATTTTAATTAGACAAATACAGAAGTATTTTTAAGGTGTTCAAAGTTTCTTACATCACTCTGAGGTAAGGAAGCTTAACCAATTGAGGTGGAAGCATGCCAGGAAGATTGTACCACTTGAAGATACTAAAACATGGAAAATTATTTTTAAAAGGACTAAAAGGAAACAATAGATTAAATATATAAACAGCTAGCTATATCAATGAATATAGAAGAACATAAATTACTTCAAAGCATTCAGGCTAAGATAGAGATTTTTACATCCTTACTACATGACAGGTGTTATTTTCAAAATTGCAATCACAATCAATGCTGCTTGGATTTCCTTTATGTGGCTCTGGTGTTAATCCCAGCATTTTAATATGACAAGAATCACTATCAAACTCCCAATAGGTGGCACCCATCGTGCTAGTGATTTCCTTAAGAGCATCAACTGAAAAAATTTGACAATATAATTATGACATAACAAATCAAGTTGTATAGAATAAGAAAAAAAAACAATAAAAAATAAAATGGAAGTTGGAACTTAATAAAGCTTGATATAAGGTATCTCCAAATATAATATGTGGAACTGACACTAGATTCACTATCTAAATTGGTATCGACCATGGACGAGTAAAAACATTTCAGAAGTGATCAAGTGTTGTTAGTAGTTTCAGTCAACTGCACAAAATATTATGTATATTTATAAGTTGTGTACAATGATTGATTGGCTTAAAAATTTGATAGAAAAATCTAAGAAAATTCTAAAGAGAATAACGAGATATTTACACACCTAAGGTAAAATATACAATAAGTTTCTTATAGAGAATTTGACACCGTTTATAACAAATAACCTCAGAATTAATACCATCAAAAATGATTTCTCAGTGAATTATTTGTGTGAAAACTTCAGTTGAATTACTCAACATGACCTTTTGAATGTCAACTGTTTATTTCTATCGCAGCCTTGTTTCTTACAAACTTGCCGGAGATCTTACATTGACTAACTACGATTAAAATAGTGAACTGTTTAGACCCTCACTAACGTCTTTGGTTTAACTAGGGGCAACTCTCACTCCAAGATCTAACTTTTTGAGAGTTAGGCTCAAACCCAAATTCTATGATTGTTTAAGAAGGCTATACAAGTAGTTGTTATTAGGCTTATTAGATAATGCTTGAGCCCACACCCCTTGAACTCGGCTTTTGAGGTTGACTTGAGTCAAACTTGATGGCATTCTTAGACAAAAAATAGCAAAAGCATTCATGGAATGCAAAGGAAACAGAGTCTTACCCAGAGCAAGCCAGCTGAGGTTGATCCTTAAAATCACTACAGATAATAAAAAAAATGGCCCCAACTATAGAGACTTACTCTTCTTCCCGTACTAAATCTAACGTAGAAGGATAGAAGGTTTAATTAGATAAACTTCTTTATAGGCATTTTTAAAAAAGAACAATTGGAAAAAAAATTAAAATAAATTTGATCATAAACTAAAATTAACTTATATATAAATCAAAAATAAATTTAGAAAAATTAATAAAAAAGTAACTTTTATAAAATAACTTATGTATAAATTAATTTAAGGGAGAAACTTGTTTTATTTTTTCTCTCTATTTTGCTTTCTTAAAAATGTTTATAAACTAAGTTTATCCAAGACCAAAATATTCATAACTCTTTCCTCGTTGCTAATAAACTGAAGGGGGCGTATTCCTTTTATTCCGGACCAAGTGTGCTTTAACACTTGTCATGTAAAGAACAAATAGGAACAACAACCTATCCTTCAAATCAGATCAACAAGAGGAAAAAAAAAAAAAAAACCCTTCAAAATTGAGGAAAACAAATCATACCAATGGACAGTAAGAAGACATTTTTAGTTCCATTTTTTTTATTTTTTATATATTCATTTATTCTTTTTCTATTATTAAGATGAGCAGGGAGAATTGAAGTCAAGGGACTGTTCATACGGTCAAATTAGTTTATTTGGTAGAATTTCTGACATTTTACAGCAAAACGACAATTTTAGTAAAATGCGTCAAACTTAACCTACCAAATATTGAAGAAGTATCTAAGATGTGTTACTAGCAACACAAAAGAGAACGGTGATGAATAAAGAAAGATTCATGATGCAAGCAAAAACAAAGCACAGGGGACACCGTCATTCCCCCTACACCAGCGTTTTGTGTACCCTTTTGACACTTTGTTCAGGATTCCACAAACACTAGAATGAAAAAGAAAAAATGATTCTTACCCTCCTCTTGTGGTAGTTTGGATTCTGCATATTCTAGGCATCTGAAACAAAAGAGTGCAAAGAGTAAGAAAGCAAAGAAGGTCCTAGGTAGTAGCATCCTCAACTCAACCACTGGGAACACAGAATGTTTCTTCGAGCTGCAACAGCAACAACAAATACTTGCCTTGTCTTGATAACCTCAACTTGTTTGTGCCTCTGGAAGTGAGCTGAGGAAAGGAAAGTGACAGGTAAGACATATCCACTTGGACTTAATAAAGGAAAAGAAAAATCTATCATTAAAGCAGAAAGAGAGTATGCACGTGATGTTGCTTTCATGTTTATGAATTATGAGTATTGAATTGAGGTGGAAATAAGTGATACTGATAAAAAGAATAAAGACACAGTGAAAAAAAAAAAGTGATAGGTAATTTATATCTGCCTAAAACCACAGGTTTGACGCTTAAGATTTTTTATGAAATTTATTTCAGAGATATATTTATTAAGAGGGGAGTTATTATAATATAACTTTTATGGATTATTCATGTACGAGAAATGTTAAAAGCACATTTTTTAATTAGTTAAAATTTGTTAAAAAAATATATAACTTGATGTATTTCACACTTTATTTTATATCTCTATCTTGATTTTATAGTATTTAATAACTTATTAATAACTTTTTCTCATAATTTTATGATTTTTAACAAATTATATCCAATAAAAATGAGTGTGTTAAGAGAAATGTATTATTAGCATTTTTCATTTACGAACATCTCTACAATAATAAAATATTATTTATTCTAGATTTAAATTTCATGAAATTTTTTACTAATAGAGAAAAGAAATAGACAATTACATCTCAACAATCAAAGTATCCAATGAACCTCATCCCGATTCAACTTTGCAAAAGAGAGCACATGCTTGAGAAAGACAATTTATTAACAACTTCAAACAAATTTCGTGAACATATTTAGAAATGTGGGAATAATGAAAATTAATCCTTTTTTTTTTGTTATTGTGAGAAAGAAATAAATTCGAGTATGGTAGCAATAAATGAACGAATAGGGAATATGCACTTTCTCATAAAAAAAGAAAAAAAGGAATATGAACGTGAATGTTGTTTTGTTTTCCGTAACAGCGCTGTAAAGTTATTGGTTGAACTTAGACACTTTGACGGGTTTCTCTCGACCACAAATAACATCGTCCTGCATTTTTTTTTTTTCTTATATTAGAGGCATCTCAAAAAATGAGATAGTTGACTTTAAAAATAATTAACTATTATTTAAATAATTAGCTTGTACCAAAAGTCGCATAACGTAGGACATATGGAGAGAGAATCTAAGAAAAAGAATTATTGTATGAGTAAGTGTTCTTATATCTTTTCAACTAAAATTATGATTCATACTTAATTATAAGTTTTTTTTAAGAATATCTAACACAATTATATATTTAGATCTGAACCCGGAATTACTGAAATTAAATAATTTTATATTAATTGATTCGCGTAATTGATGAAAGTAATATTAAAATAATTTACGTAAACAAATTGAACTACAAAATAGTAAGGTAATAACTTTGACATATAAAAACCCCTCTCATGTTAAAAATATTATTCAAAATAAACATACGTCAAATAAATAGTTAAAGATACTTGTATCTTTAATTAATTTATAATAATTTATTTTTATTTGCTTAAATTATAAAAATTCAATTAAATTGACTTTGTCAATTTCTATTGTTAATAAGACTTGTAAGAAATAAAATCAATGAGTGAAACATGGTCCAGAGGGTAGCACATTAATAGAGGATTTTATTTAATATCATAAAATGTTCAGATCATTGATATATTCATACTTTACTTCGTATAAGACACTAAACCAAAATTATGTTTTTGTGGTAATAATTTATTCTTTAGCGATCATATAAATGGTCATTATTTTTTATACCAGTATTTAAATAATGGCTGGTGTATCCAGTGTCGCTAATACTATTACCGGCATTTATATAAAATGCTGGTAAAGACCTATTAAATTGTCGAAAAACTTATTTTTTTAAGTGGCAATTTTAGTAGTCATTTTAAAGGCTATTAAAATTTATTTTTTTAATTGTCTTCTTTTCATCCATTTAGTGCCTTTTATCTTTTGCTAGTAAAACTTTAAATAATTTATTCCTATAATTTTCTTTTCTAAATTCATAACTTATATACTCTTTTTTTTATCTCTAGTCGATGTGAAATTTGTAAGATGAGGGTTGTTTTCTATTTATATATTTTTTAATTTATTTTTTTAATTGTCTTATCTCTTAAGAGATGTGAGATTTATAAGGTGAAAGTTGTTCTTTAATTGTTTTATAACACTATTGAACTTGGTAATAGTGGGTGATTTGATACTAATTTGTTATAGTGAATTAAGAGTCTAACTCAACCCTATAAATCAACTTATAAGGTGATAGTTATACTCACTTATATACTATTTAATTATCTTATCTCTAATCGATGTGGGACTAGTTTTTTTAATAAATAATTGTCGCTAATAGTAAACTTTAGTGTAATATAAATACACTTTTAGTGGCTATTATATATTAACCATTAATATTTTTATTATATAATTAAATAGCGACAATTAAATTATTGTCATTAAACAATTGTCGTTAAAATTTTTTTGTTGTAGTGAGAGGAAAAGAAAACAGAGAAGGGAAGAGAAAAGAAATATAAGTAGATAAAAAGATAAAATGAAAATTAAAGTTGTTTAATACAAAAAAAAAAGTAAGAGAGAAGTATGTTAAACAGGTTAAATTGTTACATTTAGGATGATGTTGAACTATTGTTTTGTTGCTTCACTTCCATTCAAACGTTTAAAATCATTTTCCAATATCTCTTAAAAATTTCAAGTTCAAGTTAAGGGTCATCAAACCATAACAAATATTATGCACAAAAAATAGAGCAATAAAACTGAATAACAACTAAGATTAATCACTTAGAGTTTACACATGAGAATGAATTTAGTTACATCAAACCCCAACAAGGGTGAGATTAGTTATACATAAACATGTAGAACTCTACAAAATGATGAAGAAAGAAAGAAGTTTGATGTTGAAGGTTCCAGAACTCTCTAGCTGTCACACAAACTCCAAGAAAGGTTCCTCCCTTTCTGTCCTCGAAATTCCTCATTTTAGATCATAAAAGTTTTTGTCTTATATGAATAATGAGATGTCAACACAATTCACGTTAAGCATGAGATGTCACGCTAAGTGTGAGGGATAGGTCCGGAAGGAAGTGACTTTCTAGAACACTTACGCTCAACGCCAATTTCCACTCTCAGCTTGAGGATTGAAGTTTGTTCCTTGACTCTGTGCCAAGCTGAGGCTAAGCATGGATCTGAGGCTTAGCGTGGAGACTTAGTCAAAAATTCATTTTGCTTTGGATTCATCACTTTGTCCTTTGCTTCCTTTCTTCTTTCCTAACTTTCTCATAAACTACAAATAACAATCAAATGCTTGTAAGTTACCTAAAAACATAATTCAAAGATAAAATGTGATCACCTACTAATTTATATATGTTTTGAGTTAAAAACAAGATCTCAAACTATTGAAAATTGATATAAATGCTCTAAATTGGACCATAAACTTAATAAAAATGTAGCACTTAACACATATATATTTTTTATGTGAAAAAAATGACTTGAAAGTAAAATAGAAGCCACTTGTGTTGGTCAAGATCCACACATGATTCTAATAACACTTATTCTAAATAATTTAAAATAAGTGTTATTGTTTCTAATCGAAAGATTTTTTTTAATAATTAGTGTCCCTATCAAATGATAAGGACTAATTTTCACATTTTTTTAGAGTCGTAATTTTAAGTGGGGAGTCAATTTTTTTTTTAATAATTAGTATCATTATCTCTTAATGAAAGATTATTTTTTTATTTATTTTTCTAGTATTATTATTCCTAATAGGAGAATTTATTATTACAAAAGTTAGTTCCTCATTAGAGGATAATGGCACCAATTATTAAAATAAATTAAGGACGATGACTTTATTTTAAATTAATTACGACAAGTGTCGTTAAAATTGTGTGTAAGATCACTATTAATACACAAGATTTTAACTTCACCGTCAATCTATTTTGTTTTTATAAAAATAATATTACATGATACGAAGTGACACTTTGTTAACCAATAATACTCACATTGACCACTCAAAAATGATAATAAGTTTTAGAACAGTCTCTTTATGTAGTATATTTACATAATGATCTTAATTTGACCACTCCAAAATGATAATAAATTTTAAAACAGTCTCTTTATGTAATATATTTTCATAATGATCTTAGTTGGTTAAAAAGTCAAATTAAATGTTTCACCAAAAACAAAAATTAAAAGGATGTCGTTGCAATTCGCAAAGAGACAGAATTATTATGTAAATGTTTATCAGAAATAAAAAAATATTATTAGACTACGAAAATGATTTGTTCGGTTCAATTAATATTAAAAGACCTGACCTGAGAATTAATGGCTGCAAAGGCACAACCACAACCGTCATTTCATTTACCACTGCGAGGAAAGCAAAGATGGGAACGGATTTATTTTTGTTTTTATTCTCTCTCAGATTTTAATCAAGTCATTTATTTAATTTAAATTTACAATGTTTTAGATTTAAAATATATTTAATGAATCTAGTTAATTTCACGTATTAACGTAATATTAATATTGATATTGTTACATTATGAGCGAATTTATTACCGTAGTTAAGTTGGTTAGTGTTTGGACTTAGGCAAATTTTCTATGTTCCGGTGTTAGGATACACACTCCAATTATCCTTGTTGTAGCGGGTCGGGTCCGGGGTCTAGGTCTTCTCGTCCTTCTCCGAGTAGTCCGAAATGAGGGGGGGTGCCTGCAAAGACACTCCAACGCTCAAGTAAGTGCTCGGCGTATTAAATGCGGTAGTTGAAAAGTTGGTTACGTACCTTAAGAGGGGGTCTATTTATAGTGTTTGTTGTTGGGCCGTGATTAGGGATTGGGCCCCGAAAAATTAGGGGACTAACCTGGCGTATTATGCAAATTAACCCTTCCGTAATCATACTGGTGAATGTCGTCAGTTCGGCCGAGCACAACGAGATGTTCCATTTCGTGAATGGTCGGTGTGATCGGGTACACGGACTATTCGGTTATAAATTAGAGTGCTCGGCCGGGTCGGTTCCATACAATTGTTCGGTCAGGTCGGCCCATACGGTATACAACCCCCGCAGCGTCGAGGATGTGAACGACGAAGACGGTTGAAAATTGTTCTCTCGAACGCCGTAGTTGTGTAGTGCCGTAATGCATCGGACTATATTGGTCGAGAACGTGATCTTTATTTGAGTGGCAGTAATGATGAATCTGGCCAAGATGTTGGCCGAGACCTCGGATGAATGGTTGTTATGCTTAGGCCGTTGATGGGTGAACCCGAGCTGAGACCTCTACTGGACAGTGACGAGGCCGAGGTCTTGGCTAGTTGGGGTTAAACCGATGCCTCAAGTGGACGAAACCTATGCTGTGGCTTGTTACTGCTCACGCGCGATCTCGGTTGGACGGACTTTGTGCCGAAGTAGTTACAGAACTCAAGCCGAGACCTTTACTGGACAGTGCTTAGGCTGAGGTCTAGGCTAGATGGAGCTAAACTGATGCCTCAGATGGACGAAACCTACGCCGGGGTTTGAAACGATTGGAGTTTACATCTGGGCCTCGGTGGATACGGCCTGCCACGTTGGCCCTAGCGGTTACGGGTCCAACGGTTACAAAATCTGGACCGTTGGATGGCTTGGATCGAACGGCTGGGGTGTCGAGACGTCTTTTCACCTCCCCATTCACCTTGCCTATAAATAGGGGGAGGGCTGCTAGTGAATTTACCTGCTGTAAATTTGTCGAGCGCTCTCGACTCTCCAGGACTAACCGAAAAAAACCGACCAAAGGTAAATTTTGTATTCTTTTTTCTTGGTAATAAATGGATAAGGGTTACTCCTCGGGTAGGACTTGTACATCCTCGGAGGTGTCAGGTGCTTCGTCGGATCGTGAGGGGTCGGATTCAAGTGAAGTATCGAGGTTGCCTCCCCTGCAATGCGAAGTTGTCTTTCCTTCTGATTTTGCTGAGCAGGACGACAGTGGAGACGAAGTGGTCGAAGTATCACCCCCCAAGACTTTGGCCGTGGCCTTGGCGCAAGCAACCGAGGTGGATGCTAGGGGTTTCAGACGGGTTGGCAATCAAAGTGTTCGTGCCGAGGCAGGCGTTGCCGAGGCAGATGAAGACGCTTTGGCAGTGGTTGACACTGGTCGGAGTAAAGCCGTGGCCGTTTCGAGGGTTCAGCCGAAGGCGAAGATTGATTACGGTACGGTGGAGATGTCCGGGTATGAATGGGTGGACGGTGAGGTCGGTATATATTTTTCAAAGTTATCCGACCAAGAACTGTTAGACACGTTCGTGTCTCTAGAGAAATGTTTCGGGAAAGGGGAGGACGAGATCTCGCTACTTGCCGAGGCATGTGAGGACGATGGGCCGAACACTGATTTCGTGTTCTTGGAATCGGGGTCCGATGAGGACGACTTTTTCTATGCCTACATGTGTTGGTTTGAGGATCTCGGGGTGACATTGCCCTTTGATGATTTTCAGATGGGCGTCCTCCGTGCTTTAAATGTGGCGCCGACCCAGTTACACCCTAATGCCTGGGCGGCCATGCAGGCTTTCCGGAATCTATGCCTTTGTCTCGGCCTAACACCTCGACCCCTTGCTTTCCTCTATTATTATATTTGTCGACCGAGCAAGCCTGTAAAGTGGGTGTCGCTAGCCCGAGTGCCGAAACGTGGATTTCTCCGAACATTCACCTCCTCTTATAAGGGATTTAAGAGTGGGTTTTTTAAGGTTCGTTGGGGTTCGGATTTAAGAAATTGCTTTTATGACCGGGAGGCAAACCCACTATTCCCCTTCTATTGGACGAGGCGGCCGACGCGGTTCGAGGCGATGCCTTTTTCAAAGCTCCCTGCCGAGGATAAAAAAATTGTGGAACTTCTTGACAAGTTGCCGAAGGGCTTGCCTGTCCGAGACCTCTTGGACGTATTTGAAACGTCTCACTTCGAGATGGCTTTGCTAGGTATGTGTGTTAGGCTTCGGTAGTGTAGCAGTGTTTTAAATTGATGTTAAGACTTTTTGTGTTGCAGGACTGATGGCCGGAGGGGACCTTGACGTGACCGCCATGCTCGCCAAGCGAGCCAAAGATGCAAAGGCTAGCGGGCAGGTGCCGCCGGCGAGGTCGGCATTAAAGATTCCGAGGGATAAGCCCTCGTCCGTAATAATTCCGGTGGCCGACCAGAGAAAGAGAACGGGGACATCTCGGACACGTCGGACTGATCAGACCGTGGAATCCGAGCAAACGGGCCCTTCCAAACGTCAAAAACAAATCACGCTGGAACAGTCCGGATGCGGGGCGTTTGCTGTCCCGGCTGTTGTTGCTGGGTCAAATTTTTTGGCCCCGGCCGTCCAGTCCGAGAACCTGGTTAGCCTGGACCTCACTACCGGAGGTGGGCTTCAATACTTGGAGGGTATGTCTACGGAGGCCGAGTATAAGCTTTTCTGTGAGCTTGATGTGCGGACCTCATTGGTGGCCAAGCATGTGATGATGAGATCGGCCGTCTCAGCTGAGCGACTTCAAGCCCGGTTAAAGGAGGCCGAGGCCACAGTGAAAGAGGCCTTGACTGCCAATGCAAAGGCTAACGAGTCGGCCGAAGAACTGAAGAAAGCAGCCGACGGCTACAGGAGGGAGGCCGATGACTTGAAGTTGTCGGTGCAGAAGATGAAAGTCGAGGTCGCGGCTGCTGCGACCGAGATTGCTAGGCTGAACGAGGCACATGCCAAATTGAAAGCCGAGGCCACCGATAAGATCCTCGATCAGCACGATGCGGGATTTCGGCAAGCAGTCCGACAAGCTCAGTACTTCTGCGAGATCCCGGCTGATTTTAACTTTGATGTCAGTCGGGATTTTTATGGGGGAAAGTACATCAGCTATGCCGAGTTCCCTAAAGGGGCTAGCCCTGATGACGAGGCTCCCCGCCGAGGCATCTCCACACAAGCACCGGAACCACCACCCACGGAAGAGGATGACCCAATCATAGACGTGGTTGGTGACGGGAATTCGGGCGGCTTGGCCGATAAGTAGGGGTCGGCTTTGATGGTAGAGTAGGTTGTTTTTGTAACCGGGCCGTTAGTGCCTTTTTGTAGTTTGGCCATTGGCGCCGGTGGATAGTTGATGATTTTTTTTTTTTTTTTGTAAGTAGCCGTTATGATCAGATATACTTGTTTTAAATATACCGCATTCCAACTTTCTGCGTTTATACATTTACTTTGCATGTGTGGCCGAGAGGTCTAACCTTTCGATTTATGATTGTGATCAACGCGTGATGTTCGTTTATACTAGAGTGTTCGGTAGTCGTGAGCGTTAGGTTAGCGACGCCTCGGTCCAAGCTTATTCGTTGCGCTAGCGTGTAGTACTCTGCTTGTGTCTAGTCGAGAAGGGTTTGTTTTCGAGTGCTCGGCCAAAGATCGTTCGGTTATGGCGCATATTTTGTGTGATGCTCGGCCTAGGTGCCTTAGCCGAGGAACAAAACCTGCATAGCGTAGTGGTCGACCTAGGTGCATTCTTAGCCGAGGGGGGTCTTCTGGAGGGAGACTCGTAAGGCGCGAGTACATTTTCGAGCGAACGGCGAGGCTTGTTCGGTGTCGACGCGTTCAAGCGTAGTGCTCGGCCCAGGTGCATCCTTAGCCGAGGAGGGTACTCGGGAGGGAAACCTGTCGTACGTTTTCGTGTGGTTTGCCGAGGATAGCTCGGTGCCGACGCGTTCGTGCGTAGGGCTCGGCCCAGGTGCGTCCTTAGCCGAGGAGACCTGTCAGGCGCGAGTACGTTTTCGAGTGGTTTGCCGAGGATAGCTCGGTGCCGACGCGTTCGTGTGTAGTACTCGGCCCAGGTGCGTCCTTAGCCGAGGAGGTTACTCGGGAGGGAAACCTGTCAGGCGCGAGTACGTTTTTGAGTGGTTTGCCGAGGATAGCTCGGTGCCGACGCGTTCGTGCGTAGTACTCGGCCCAGGTGCGTCCTTAGCCGAGGAGGTTACTCGGGAGGGAAACCTGTCAGGCGCGAGTACGTTTTCGAGTGGTTTGCCGAGGATAGCTCGGTGCCGACGCGTTCGTGCGTAGTACTCGGCCCAGGTGCGTCCTTAGCCGAGGAGGTTACTCGGGAGGGAAACCTATCAGGCGCGAGTATGTTTTCGAGTGGTTTGCCGAGGATAGCTCGGTGCTGACGCGTTCGTGCGTAGTACTCAGCCCAGGTGCGTCCTTAGCCGAGGAGGTTACTCGGGAGGGAAACCTGTCGCGCGAGTACGTTTTCGAGTGGTCGGCCGGGGATTGCTCGGTACCTCTGCGTTCGTGCGTTCCGAAGGAGGACCTGCATGAGGATGATTTGAACGTGTTCATATATGCAAATAGTAAAAAAGACGATCATTTCAAAAATGTGTTGTATTAATGGAGTGCCTCGTTAAAAACCTTGCCGACCCAAAACCCTCCTTAGGGAAAAAAAAGTCGGTTAAGGAAAAGAGTGCACTGTTACATCAACTGTAATACACTTTTAGATGTGAGGAGTTCCAAGTTCTCGGAACTGGCTCCCCTGACAAGTACTCAAGCTTGTATGCCCCGTTGTTTAGGTTGTGTCGTATTCGGAAGGGTCCGTCCCAATTTGGGGCGAGCTTTCCTTGTCTCGGGTCTTTTCTCGCATCGCCGGTGGCTCTCCACACAAGGTCTCCTTGTCGAAATTCTCTGGGCTTCACCTTGCTGTCGAATCTTCGCTTGTAGCGTTGCTTGGTAGCCTCGGCCACAATTAATGCTCGGTCTCGAATTTCCTCAACTACGTCTAGGCTCGTTCGGAGCTCGGCCTCATTATTTGCTTCATTAAAGTGGTCTCGGCGGAACGATGGTTCTCCGATTTCGACCGGGATCATCGCGTCGGATCCATATACTAGGCGGAACGGGGTTTCCTGTGTGGTCGACTGAGGTGTGCACCTATAAGCCCATAGCACCTCGGGCAATTGCTCGGCCCAGGCTCCTTTTGCTTCTCCTAGCCGTTTCTTTAACTCCTTCAAAATAACCTTGTTGGCGGCCTCGGCTTGACCGTTTGTTTGTGGGTGCTCGACCGAAGTTGTCTTATGCTGTATCCCTAGGCCGGTGAGGAACTCATTAAGTTTTCGGTCGGTGAATTGAAGACCGTTGTCGGTCACCAGGGTGTGCGGGACGCCGAACCTTGTTATGATGTTTCTCCATAAGAATTTTTGGACTTGATGAGCTGAGATGCATGCCAAAGGCTCGGCTTCGATCCATTTGGAAAACAGATCTATGGCGACGATGAGGAATTTGCACTGTCCCTTAGCGACTGGAAAGGGCCCGAGTATGTCGGCCCCCCAAGTAGTGAATGGCCATGCTGAGGGTATGCTGTGCAGCTGCTCGGCCGGTTGGTGGATTAAGTCGCCGTGTTTCTGGCATGGTTGACACTTCTTTATGAATATTGTGCAGTCCGTATTCATGGTCGGCCAATAGTATCCGGCTCGTAACAGTTTGGAAACTGTTGTTCTCGCGCCCGAGTGCATCCCGCAAATGCCCTCGTGTACTTCTCTCATCACGTAATTGGCCTCGGCGGGGTCTAGGCATTTTAATAGCGGGGTGGAGTAGCCACGCTTATACAACTGATCGGGGATGACGGCATATCTACTGGCTTGCATCCTCAATCTCCTGGCATCGGTCGGATCAGCTGGTATGACACCGTTAATGATAAATGCCTTGATTTCGTCTCGCCAGTCGGGCGTGTTGATTTGTCCGGTGTGGTCGGTATCCACACTTGCTACCATGTCCGCTTCGACACTCGGGTGGTCGATTTCTTGTTGAATGATGGTTCTCAGTTGTCCTGGCTTCTTGGTTGCGGCCAACCTCGCCAATTGGTCGGCTTGAGTGTTGTCCTCGCGTGGGATGTGCTCGACCAGCACCTCTTCAAAGTTTGACTTCAACTTCGGGAAAGCATGGTAATACTTCAACATGTTGTGGTCTCTTACTTGGAAATTACCCCCGACCTGCTCGACCACCACCTTGGAATCAGTTAAACACTTGATTTTCGAAGCCCCCATGTCTTCGGCTAGCCTCAGTCCGGCCAACAGTGCTTCGTATTCGGCTTGGTTATTCGAGGCCTTGAATCGGAAACGGAGGGACTGTTCTAGAATTATTCCTTTGGGTCCTTCCAGAATTACCCCTGCTCCGCTCCCCTGGCAGTTTGAGGAGCCGTCCACATGGAGAGTCCACCAATGTTCTTCGAACTGGCCATGCGGATGGAGCTCATTTATGAAGTCGGCCAGACATTGAGCCTTGATCGGCCCTCTCGACTTGAAGGTGATATCAAACTGCGAAAGTTCCACTGACCAAGCCATCATCCTTCCTGCGAGTTCCGGCTTGCCTAAGACCTTCGAGATTGGGCAGTCGGTGTGAACCACTACTCGGTGGCTCTGGAAGTAATGTCGTAGGCGTCGGGAGGTGTGCACTAAACCAAGCGCCACCTTCTCTATCAACTGGTATCGGGTTTCGGGATCTTGTAAAAGCCGACTGGTGAAATAGATGGGGACTTGGGTGCTTTCTCTTTCCTGCACCAAAACCGAGCTGATCGCCTCCTCGGAAACAGCCAAATACACAAGTATTGGGCTTAGGGGATCAGGTCTCGTGAGTATCGGTGGCGTCGCCAGAGTTGTTTTCAATGTTGCAAAGGCCTCTTCACATGGCTCGTCCCACGTGAAGGCCGAAGCCTTCCTCAGAAGCTTTGTCATTGGGCTTATTTTGTCGGCCAGACGGGGAAGGAATCGGGACAAGGCGACTAGTCTTCCTGAAAGTCGTTGCAACTCCTTCAGGTTGTTCGGGCTTCTCATGTCCAACACTGCCTGACATTTGTCTCGGTTTGCTTCTATCCCCCTGGCCGATAACATAAATCCTAGAAACTTTCCTCCTTTAACTCCGAAAGTGCATTTCTCGGGGTTGAGCCTCATGTTGTGTTTGCGTAGTTCATTGAAGATTTCGGCTAGGTCGGCCACGTGATCGGCCAAGGAATTGGACTTGACCACCATGTCGTCCACGTAAATCTCAATGTTTCGCCCGATTTGGCCCTGAAACACCTTATCCATTAATCTCTGGTAGGTCGCCCCGACATTCTTCAATCCGAATGGCATGACTTTATAACAAAAATTGGCGTTGTCGGTGATGAACGCCGTCTTTTCTTCATCGGCAGGATGCATCTTTATCTGGTTGTAGCCGGAGTACGCGTCGAGGAAGCTGAATACCGAGTGGCCGGCTGCCCCATCGATGAGTCGGTCAATGCAAGGGAGAGGATAGGCGTCTTTTGGGCAAGCTTTATTAAGGTCGGTGTAGTCAGTGCACATTCTCCACTTCCCGTTCGCCTTTTTAACCAACACCACATTGGCCAGCCAGGTGGTGTAAGTGACTTCTCTGATAAATTGTGCCCGTAATAATTTCTGGACCTCGGCATTGGCGGCCTTCCTCTTCTCGTCTCCCATTTTTCTCTTCTTTTGGGCCACTGGTCGAGCGTCTCGGCACACAGCCAATCGGTGGCATACGAAATTGGGGTCGATCCCTGGCATGTCTGAGGCCGTCCAAGCAAATAGGTCCCTATTTTCTCGGACTGCTCGTTGCACCCGGTCTGAATCTGCTTTGCTTAGTAGGGATCCCAAGTATGTGACCTGTTCGGATGCTCGGCCAAGCTGAAAAGGGATAAGGTCCTCTGCGGGCTCAATTCGTTCCTCTTCTCCTAATCGTGGATCAAGATCGATACCTTCCACCACCTCCTGTCTGACCGTATTCACACCTCTTGCTGCTGTTATGGGGTCGGCAAGAGGTTGTACCTTCAAGCTAGAAAGGTAACACTCCCTTGCTGTTTTTTGATCGGCATGGACGGTTATTACCTGTCCATCTTTCGACGGAAATTTCATGCACAGATGAGGGGTCGAGACAATGGCTCTTAGTGCGTTGATGGATGGTCGGCCTAGCAAGATATTGTAGGACGTGTTTGCATGCACCACGATGTAGCGGATCTTTATCTCTCGAGATAACTTTTGGTCGAAACCAAAACGCGTGTATAGGTCGATGCACCCTCTCGTCACCACTCTTTCGCCTGAAAATCCCACTAGCGGTTCATTGTAAGGTTCCAGGCTTTGTTCCGGAATCCCCAGCTGTACAAACGTGTTCCAATATAAGATGTCGGTCGAGCTCCCCTGATCGACTAACGTTTTCTTCACAATGCAGTTATGCATTTCGACCGAGATTACCATGGGGTCGTCTTGTACAGGGTCGGCGCCACGAAAATCTCGGTCAGTAAAAGTGATGGGTGGCATCTTTGGCATTCTTGGCTGGTTCACATAATTCACTGATCGAATAGCCCGGAGGTGTCGCTTTCGTGCTGAGGAGGAGGAGCCGCCTCCGGCGAAGCCACCGGCTATTGTATTGATCACCTTCCGTGTTCGGTCATTGTCCTCCCTGGGATGCTGTGATCGGTCTCGGCGTTCAGCCGAACGGGACCGGCGGCGTCGGTCCCTCGGTGGACGAGCTTCACGAAAATGCTCTCTTTCCCTTGACCCGTGGTCTTGGGAGGTGGTAAAGCTTTTGAGGTGACCCTGTTTGATGAGGTCCTCGATCTTGTCTTTCAATGCTGAACACTCTTCGGTGGAGTGCCCCCGGTTTCGGTGGAATCAGCAATTCTTCGCCTTGTCGGCTCTAGGGGGCGTGTTCGCTCTTTTCGGCATCGCCATGATTTCTGATGCAAGAGCCTGCTCCATTACTTTGGCCCTGCTTGCATTGAGGGGAGTATATGCTGTATAGCGGGGTCCTCTCGGGGGGCGGGTGTTTAGGGGTTCGGCGTTGGTCTTCCTCACTGGTTCTCGTCCGGGCTCCTTTCGGCTATAACCCTCCTCGGCTCTGGCCTGATTTCGGGTCTCTGCCAACTCCTCCATTTGCATGTATTTTTCTGCTCGGCGTCGGAGATCATTCATATCCACCGGCGGTTTTTTGCACAAACTATTTACGAAAGGTCCGGGCCTGAGTGCCGTGCTCAGCCGGTCCATTGCCACGGCAGGGTTGAGGTCGCCGATTTCCATTGCGATTTTATTAAACCGGTCCATGAAAGTCCTCAGACTCTCTTTTTTCTCTTGACGAACCCCCGCTAAGGCTAGTGAGGTCGTCCTGTACGGCTTGCTCGTTGCGAACTGGAGAGTGAATTGGGAAGACAGTTCGTTGAACGAGTCGATGGAAGAGCTCGGTAACCTTGTGAACCAAACCAGGGCCCTTCCTTTCAGAGATCGTCTTGAGTGGAGAGGGTTGCTTGAGTCAAGAAAACATTCAAGTGCTCTTCTGGGTCGGAGGATCCGTCGTACTTCTCAATCGGCATGCTCTTCCAATGGTCCAGCAGTGTTGCCTCCATGATTCTCCTGGAAAAAGGATGCCTTAGGGAGTGAACGGTGGTGTCGGCCTTGTTGGCTATCAAAGAAGTGACTGGGGTTCGGGTGACCTGGTCTGTTGGGGCATGATAGGCGGACTCTTCTACGAGCGTAGGAGTGGTCGGCACATATGTTTGGTTCAGATGCCGAAGCTCAGCGTTCTGCCGGCGTAGCTCGGCCAGCTCTCGGGCGTCGGCTTCTCTTTGCCTTTGGATGGCCGCCATTTCCTCGCGAAGTGCTCGCAAGTCATCTTGAAAGTTCGATTGAGTTTGACTGGTGTTCGGCTGGACCTGCTGTATCACAGGTTCCGGTTGGGTCCGAGGCATCCCGTACGGGTAGCGCTCTTGGTTGGTCATGACGGGGTTGCTTTCGGGGTTAGGAATCGGGTGAGTCGTTGCCGATTGTCCTTTGCGCGTTGTTACCATATCTCGGTCTCAGTCGTAGAGTAAAAAGGGGCTGAAAACGTCTCTTCGGCCCCACGGTGGGCGCCAAATGTTCCGGTGTTAGGATACACACTCCAATTATCCTTGTTGTAGCGGGTCGGGTCCGGGGTCTAGGTCTTCTCGTCCTTCTCCGAGTAGTCCGAAATGAGGGGGGGTGCCTGCAAAGACACTCCAACGCTCAAGTAAGTGCTCGGCGTATTAAATGCGGTAGTTGAAAAGTTAGTTACGTACCTTAAGAGGGGGTCTATTTATAGTGTTTGTTGTTGGGCCGTGATTAGGGATTGGGCCCCGGAAAATTAGGGGACTAACCTGGCGTATTATGCAAATTAACCCTTCCGTAATCATACTGGTGAATGTCGTCAGTTCGGCCGAGCACAACGAGATGTTCCATTTCGTGAATGGTCGGTGTGATCGGGTACACGGACTATTCGGTTATAAATTAGAGTGCTCGGCCGGGTCGGTTCCATACAATTGTTCGGTCAGGTCGGCCCATACGGTATATTCTATAAATATAGGAGGAAAAAACAAAAGATTATTTTTCATAAATAAAAAATAATTTATATATACTTTTATTTCCATAAAAATATTATACTTTAAGAGATTAAAATTATAGAATTAAAAATAATAGATAAAAAGTCGAATTATTTTTAGGTTTTTATTCAAATACAACATGGTAGAAAAAATAGGGAGAATAAAATAATATAAGCGTTTATGATGTGGAGTTGTTTACGTATAATTAACTATACTCTTGCACGAGAGAAATCGTACGTTTGGCGCTGCGTTGACTGGTGCATGAAATATATGATTAATTACACACAGCAAAACTAACGCAACGCATTGCTTAATGCTTATCGCACAAACATGCTTCGGCTTATAGTGCGGATCGAGAGGCTGATTTTCTTGAGTCACTCACTCATCATGCATGATTGCATATCCATGATTGTACGTGATTTTGTTTTATTTTATCAATCAAATGATGAAAATATGATTGTGAATGAATGTGGATGATAGCTAGATTCGATCATGGACACAGACAAGGGTGCAGAGAATAATGCTAACAATCCCATGGCCATGGAAACCGAACCCAACACCCCAAGAAAAGACACCTTGCTGCTCTCGTGCTCCGGCAACCCTCTTCTGGTCTCCAACCCCGGCAAATGCCTTTCCAACGCCGGCAAGAAGTACGTGAGGCAGGTCATCGGCCGCCACAACGACACCGAGCTCCACCTCGCGGCACGGCGGGGCGACGCCGTGGCCGTGAGGGAGATTCTTAACCTGATCAATGACCAGATGGTGGGGACGCTGAGCGGCGCTGATTTCGATGCCGAGGTTGCGGCGATAAGGTCGGCCATCGTGAATGATGTGAATCAGTTGGGAGAGACTGCGTTGTTCATTGCCGCTGATAGAGGCCACCTTGATGTTGTCAACGATATTCTAAACTATGCTTCTTCCGAAGGGGTTTCGTTGAAGAATGATCTAGGGTTTGATCCCTTGCATGTTGCTGCTAGCCGTGGTCACCTATGTAAGTAACAACCACCTCCTAATCAAATCTTCTTCACTTTTCACATCATTCTCGAATTGTTTTCATGAACTTACATTTTCACATACTAGCTAGACCTGTTATTATTTTAACACCGAAAAGAATCGATCTTAATAGTAGATAAATTTCTTGTAACTACTAAACCAAAATGTTTGGTTAGAATAATGATCATATGAGAATGGCTCATGTGAATTATTATTATTCTTATTATTTTGTTTTCAGCTATTGTTCAGTTGCTGCTAGACCGTGATCCGGGGCTGATCAAGACATGTTCCCTATCAAAAACAACCCCTCTAATATCTGCAGCTACAAGAGGACATACGAGTGTTGTTAAACTTTTGTTGTCACGCGACCCTAGTCAACTGGAACTATCTAGATCCAACGGAAAGAATGCACTTCATTTGGCTGCTCGCCAAGGACATGTCGATGTTGTAACATTATTGCTCGCCAGGGATCCACAACTTGCTAGAAGAACTGATAAGAAAAGGCAAACTGCACTGCATATGGCAGTGAAGGGAGTGAGTTGTGAAACGGTGAAGTTGATTCTTAACACTGATGCAGCAATTGTCATGCTGCCAGACAAGTTTGGCAACACTGCATTACACATAGCCACAAGGAAAAAGAGGGTAGAGGTATTGTACACTGTCTATGACTGAACAATTCAAGAGCAACGTTATGTATTATTCCTATTCATATTTTTCTGCATCATATATTTACATGCTATATGTTGAGAGTAAACTCTATATATCCAATGACCAACTGTCATATACCGTGAGTTTTTGCCTCTTCTAAATAATTATTTTAGAAGTTACACCAACCATTGATTTTTGATAAAGGAAAATAGGTTATATATCTACGACATAAAATAATTTTATACTATTATCTAATTACAAATTAATTTATACATATAATAAATTTATTAACTTTTATAATAATTATTTTAAAAATCATATTAACAATGATTTTTAATTTGATAGAGAATGTAAAACTCTTATTGTACTCTTTTGATAAATTATGACTTCTGATTCATCATTTGTCTTCAATTTATTGTCATATATTAATGCATGGAAATTAAACTCTATATATATGATTTCATATATAGTTTCATGCAGATAGTGAAAGTGCTATTACTTCTTTTAGACACCAACGTGAACGCCTTAACAAGGGACCACAAAACAGCTCTTGATATTGCCCAATCCCTTCCAGCATCTGAAGAAATCCTATACATAAAAGATTTCCTAGTTCGTTACGGTGCAGTTAATGCCAACAATCTCAACCAGCCGAAGGATGAACTCATCAGGAACACCGTGACACAAATCAGAAAGGACGTTCGCACGCAGCTTGAACAAACTCGGAAAACAAACAGGAATGTAAACGGAATCGCCAAAGAGCTGCGCAAGTTGCAAAGAGCAGGTATCAACAATGCCACCAACACAGTAACGGTGGTTGCGGTTCTCTTTGCCACGCTTGCATTTGCTGCCATCTTCAGTGTTCCCGGTGGTGATTCTGATAGCGGGGTGGCAGTGATGGTAGGCACGATGGCCTTTGATATCTTCTTCATTTCAAATTCCGCTGCGCTTTTTACTTCACTGGCTGTTGTGGTGGTTCAAATCACACTTGTGAGAGGGAGAACGAAGTCTGAGATGAGGGTTATGAAGGTGATCAACAAGATGATGTGGTTGGCGTCAATATGCACCACTGTTGCATTCGCTTCAGCGTCTTATATAGTGATTGGTAGGCATCACAAGTGGGCTGCAATACTTGTCACTGTTGTTGGGGCAGTTACAATGGTTAGTGTTCTTGGTACTATGACGTACTATGTGCTTAAGAATAAACATAGAGGGTGGAAGAAAAATAAGAACACGTTCTTGGGCGGAACAAACTCCGGGTCAGAAACTGATGTAGAAGTAAAGCCAATTTATGCCATTTGATGATGCGTCCAGCTTTAAAGTGAAGTTTGATGTTTTTATGCTTGCTTTTGGAGATTCAAAAGGCATTGAGGAACAATTAAAGTCAAACACTTGGATCCCAAAGTAAGTGTCTGTGTATTTGTATGAATGGCGTTTCAAGGGGGAGTAATCAACAAAGCATCCAAATTCGTTGGTACGTATCAATATATCATTCTTAATTAGTTTGATAAATAACATGAATTATATCTTTATGGCACGCGTTTCCAGTTGTATTCCGTTTAAGATTTTATTACAATATGACTTGGCAATTCCTTATTAATCAAACATATTCTTTAACATAGTCCTACATATGCATGTATACATTAATTCAGGGGCTAATATATATTTGAGACTTAGATTACATATACAGTATGTTGTTTTAGTTGAAAATTATTTGATGAGTTCTAGTTACAGAATTTCTCATATACAAACTGGGTGTTTCATCTATGCAGATGTACTGGTTAAAAATATTAATAGTCATGAAATTGCAAATTGGTAATGTGGATTTGGATCTGCGTGGCTTTAGTGTTTTTAGTTTTTAGCACCTTAATTGTTATCTTCCATGAGATGGGGGAATGGGTTAGTTTTGTCTCTTGTTTCTTTTCCTCCAAAAGGATAATATTAGTTTTTAATAAATAAAAAAAAATTAATCTGTACATGTTCTGTTTTTCGATAGGATTATATTGTCGGGGGATAAATGATATAGATGAAATTGATCATCCAGGTTTCGTTTATTTTGCAGGAATGAGGCTTTAGGATGGGAGGCTAATTCGTTAATTTATGCTGACATTCCTACATTGCAGGAATGCTGAATTAGAAAGGGAAACTATAGTGTACAGTTGGTATGCTCACCCTTTGTAATTGGAGGGCTATACACGATGAAGTTGTGTCAGAAATTGAAATTAAGTCATTAGTCATCACCGACTTTTTTTAGTAGGTACATGTTTCACAAAATTTCTTAAATGATTAAAAAGGAAAAAAAATACTATTGGAGAATTATATAAAACTCCTGCATCGATTAAATAATAATGACAAGCATAAGTGTGCTTAAGCATAGAATTGAGTTTAATTGATTCAAATATTTTGGACAATACATCTCCTATCCTTGACATATATAGATTAAACCCAATTCATACTCTTATTAGCCCGCCATCCAATTCTAATAAGTTGGAACATGAAAAATATGAGTCTAGTACACGAGAGAAAGGACGAAAATTAGTTATATATAACTGTTTAAGAACATAGGGTTTAGGGGGTGGTTTTTAAGTTTGTCCATGGATGTTGGCTAAAAGTGTCGATCTACATTACATTCGCATTTTCATTGTTTTCTATATATTAATGTATTTTGTGTTGTATCTTCTATCCTTGTGTTCAATTTTTCCTTAACATAATGTAATGATCTATTTTGTGATTCTTTTGCAAATTGATCCTTTGGATTCTTACATTTGTTTCTTCTTCATATCTCTTGTTCCACCATCGCCCATTGCTTCAAGGAAGTCAGTCGCGAAACATTTCCATACACGCACACCACTCATCGTCATTGTCATTGTGAGTTTAAGAATTGAAACGAACTAGGTGCTTTGATGTTTTTGAAAGAAATAAAGGGATATGTGAAGAAGAGAAAGAGAAAACACTCAAAACTTAGAAAACTAATTTTATGGCAATGGCCAAGAAAGAAAATTCCTATCTTTGTTTTCCTTGACTTACTTGCAAACGCGCCGGTACATAGATATTTATAAGTATGTATAAAGTACTTCTTAATTAGTACAATGAACATACATTCAAATAACGCAACTCATAAAAAATATAAGGTGATAAGGGAAAACACTTTTTTTGTATCACTTTTTTGAAACATGACATCCAAGTTGTTGTTATTTGCATCAATTTATATATATATATATATATATATATATATATATATATATATATATATATATATATATATATATATATATATATATGAATTTTGATACGATATCAAAGCTCTCTAATAAAAAGAGTATTGTTTTTGTTACAAAATGAGGAAATGGACTGATTGGATGCCATGGTTGCTCAAAAGATCCAACTTTTATGGAGGTGGAACTAATGAATGAAACAACTAATTTGAAGGAGGAGAACAATAATGATATATAGTGAAAGCTCATTAAAATCGAAAGGGAATATTATTAGTTAACACATGATGCTCATTAATTTTACAAGAATGATTTAAAAAGTTGGAAGTAACACTATAACACAAAGAACTTTTAGCAACATTTAAAAACTGTTATCTAACTGTGTATAAATATTGTTAATTTACTTTTTTAACATATTATTAAATGTTGTATATAGTCTATGTTAACGATTTTTAATAATATTTTTATATAATTAGACAACATTTTTTAAACGTTATCAAAATAATATTTTTATAACATTTTAATGATGTTATTGAGTTTTGGTTAATTTTATAAAATAATAATTAGTTTTAATTTAGATATTATTGTCAATTATTATATTTTTATACCTCATAAATAAACTTCCACAAGTTCTTTAAGAATGTCTTATACCTTCTTAATTAGTCATCACTAGTTATATATAAAATATCAAAGTTCATTTATCTTAAGTATAACAATATGATTATATATACTCTCTATAAGTCATTCATTTACTTGATATAAGACTTTAATTATGAGTAACAATTAAAAATGAGATAAATATATTTTTTTTTACTTGATGTGAAACTTTGATTTTAGAAGTAATTAGAATAAATAATGTTGAGATAAAAAAATATTACTTATTTGTAGTAACATTTTTCAAAAAAAAAAATGTTACAAAATAACTTGTGTGATATTTTTTTATTCGACATGAGACTTTGATTTTAAAAATAAAAAAAAAATAATATTAAAATAAAAAATATTACTTTATTTATAATAATATTTTTTTAAAAAAATTATTAAAAAATAATATATTTATTCAATATATAATAATATTTTAATAAATATAAGAAAGAAAATATTGCTAAAAAAAAATAAAAATGTAGTAATGGGAAGATGTTGTTATAAATAAACTATTCATTTTCATCATCACTTCCTTTCTTATAATATAAATTTGGAGGAAATGTTTTCAAATATACCCCAGAAAAGTTACTGACGAAAAGCCATGTAATTTATTTATACCACAATCTTTTTGTGTTCGTTTTGGAATATGATTTTTGTATTCTTGAATATATACTTTCTTTTTCAGAAAGAAAATTCTCAATTTTGTGGTATCAAAATGAACCACTCCCCCAAGTTCAAAATCCGATCACAATATCTTCAATGGACGCGCCGTTTTCGGGCCCAAACAGCCAAAACGACGACGTTTTCTTCGACGCGCTTCCTCACTGCCCCTTCGACCATTGCTCCGGCGCCGCCGATAACTCGCCGGAATCTTCCGCCTCCGCTTCCATTCTCTCCGGCCCCAACCCACCTTCTCCATCTCCGGTGACCTCAATCCGCCGCCGTTCAAACCGCCGTCGTTCACCGGTGAGGGAACCCACGAACACTGATTCTGACGGCAATTCGACCACTGGCGCCGGAACGAACCTTCGAATCAATCAAAATCTCGGAACTTCGAAGGAAAACGAGAATTCTCCCGAGAAATGCGATTCAAATCAAGAGAATCACCGTCCCTCTTCACCTCCAAGCGTTGGCACCGAAGAGGGGAATGTCAAAGGTTATACCTGCTAACCTTGATTGCACTCACTCATTCACAATTTTCTTAGAAATTGTAGAGGAAACTGAATACTGAACTTCTTATTCATAATCCCAATTCTGTACAATAGGGTCTATTTATAATTCTGACTTCTCACCGATATAACCTTTTCCCCCGGCCATAATCCTAATTACCTACTTTCTAAACCAAAAAGCAACTAATAACAGAATTAATCCTATATTTTTAATTCCCTTAATTTCCTATTATTACAGGGAACGAGGAATCGACGTTAACCACCGCCGATAACGACGACGGTGCCGCCGATTCCGCTGACTCAGCGGCGGTAGTCAGTAGTTCCCCTTTGAATTCTCTTGATTATGTAACGGGGTTGTTGATTAGGGCAATTGTGTTTCAAATCAATTGTTTCGTTGTTTTGGTGAAGTGGCCAATTTGGTTTATGTTACACGCTTTCATGTTTTTCGTGGACCCTTTTGGGACAATTATAAAAGGGAAGGGTTTTTTGTGGGAGATTTTGGGTAGAGTGAGGTGTGGTGTTTGGGGGTGCATTGGTCCTTCGGCTCAGGGATGGTTGAGAGAGCACAAGTCATTGTGGAATGTTGCATTTAGGTGTGGGTGGGGATTGTTGTGGTCAATCTTTGTTTGTTGCATTTTGTTTTGTCTTTTGGTTTGTTCCCTTATGGTGAGTGGGTTTTTGTTGAGGTGCTTGGTGGAGAAGCCATTTCAGATGAGGCAGGTTTTGAACTTTGATTACACCAAGCAGAGTCCTGTTGCATTTGTGCCTGTAATGTCTTGTCATGGTGTTGGGGTTGGGGGTGGGCAAGATTCTGAGAATGGCATTGCTGTTAGAGAGTGGATGGGTAGGAGAGCTATACCTGCTAACCAAAAGGTGCAGGTCGCTGTTTCATTGGTTGTGCCGGAGTCGGAATATAATACAAATCTTGGCGTCTTTCAGGTACTTGTTTTAATCTAGAGAAGCTTTGGATTGACTTGAACCTCTTGCATGATGTGTTACTAGTTCAGTAGTTCTAATGTATATGTGTAATGTTAGCATGTTACTATGTTAATATGGGGACCTTTGATGGTGAATAAAGTTATTTGTGTCGCTAGTGTATATATTTTGAAGATAGTTATGTAAGGATGACTTCAAAGGGTTTGGATGGCAACTTGGTCCTAGTTTTAACTCTCAATATCTTCTAACAAGGAATGCTAACAACTCTCTTTTTCTCTCTCTATTATTGATAGAAATTTATTAAAAAAACACAAATTTTTGTGGATCACAGGTATCATTTAACAAGTCTCTTCTGATTTAGTGATAGGAATCACTAAAATTTATGATTTTCAATAAAATTTTCAACCAGTAATAAAGAAAGTGTTAGCAAGAGTATCACCAGCATTCCTCTCTTATTTGCGTTGTTCAAGTATTATTGGAGTTTGGTTCCGAGAAGTGATATAAACATGATTGTTGAATTTCACTATTTCGTTTCTTTAAAGAGTTCAATAGCTTCTGCTATGGCTATGCACCTGTGCCATTGTGGCTCAAGCTGTTATTGGAAGGATTTGTATGCCCTTTAACTCATTTGGATTTTCTAAGGAATTGAACTGGCTAAGAGAGTTCAATTTCTGGTGTCCTTATCTAATTGTTTAATTTTAATTGATAACAAGAGGGTAGGGAGTTATCGGCACAATCCTGTTCCATAATTTATGCCAAGTGTGGCCTTCACGTTGAAGGTTGTGAGCTTGTGTTAGAGACTAGGACAATTCGCTGGCTTTTACATAAAAGCTAAAACTTTTAACTGAAGTGGTTCTTTTATTTCTGTCTACGTACTATGTTTCCTAACATTGAGGTGTGGGTGCTTTAAGATATTAGTTAGGTTTATTAGGCAAATAAGGTAATCAATTGTACTCTTTGGCTGTTTGATCGTGATTTCTTTAGTAATTATTCTGTTAAAATTGTAATTTCCTTGAACTTGTATCATTCTGCTTAAAAATCTGAACTATGATGATAATCACAACAGTTCATGATTTCCTGTTGCTTGGTTTTGAGTTCTTCTTTGACTCGTCTATTTTATAGATCAAGGTAGACTTCTTGTCTTATGATGGCAAATCAATTTGGAGTTCAAACCAACCTTGCATGTTAAAATTCATAAGTGAGCCTATCCGCCTAATCATGACATTCCTCAAGCTTGCACCTCTTGTCACTGGTTATATATCAGAAACCCAGACACTGAATGTCAAGATGAGAGGTTTTGTTGAAGGGGATGTACCTACTTCATGCTTAAAAGTAACCCTTGAGCAGCGAGCAGAATATCCACCTGGTGCGGGCATTCCTCAAATATATGATTCATCAGTAGTTATTGAATCAGAACTTCCCTTATTCAAGAGGATTATATGGAATTGGAAGATGATCATATTTGTATGGATCACAATGGTGACATTCATGATGGAGTTACTATTTGTTCTAGTGTGTTGTTTGCCTATAATTATTCCAAGAATCAGGCAATGGAGTGGTTCTGCTCGTGGTACCTTAAATAATCTCCAGGCACCAAGTTGAGTCTAGTTCTTTTCCCTGGCTTCTTGACAATAATGGAAGATTTTTTTTCGTCTAATAATATAACCTAGCATTTTCTGACACGTATACCTATCTTTAGTGAGGCATCGTAACTTAAATTACTTTTTTCCTTTCCAAATCACTTGTGTACATGTTTAAATGTAATGTAACATGGCCAAATCTGTCCATATCAATAATTTTCTTCTTATTATCTTTTTTACTTTAAGAAAATCAGACAAAATGTTTAACCATAACTGACAATAACAATTATGAAAAAATAGGTTATGCATTGAGATGCAAAATAATTTTACAATGTAATTTAATTATAAATTTAAGTTTGTTAATTTTTATAATAATTATTTTTAATTGACTAACAACGCAAAATTATTTTACATTTGTCATTGAAGTCATTGGTTATTGATGTTCACAATATTAATCTAAATTAATCGTTGATGATTGTTTTATTTGACATTTTCCTTCATCGAAGAAAATGGTCGACGTTCTCTTCAATTAAAGAATGCAGTTTCCGCAAATATATATATATATATATATATATATATATATATATATATATATATATATATAAATTATTGATACAAAATTTTATATAATTCACAATTAATATAAATTATTGAACAATCTAATACTGATATTATTTGAACTTTTCTCTCTGTATATATATATATATATATATATATATATATATATTATGACGAACTTGTGGTGTAAATCAAAGTGTCAATCTGGTTCTCGAAGAGTAAAATAGATAGGTAAATAAATAAACTGAGAAATAAGGAAAAAAGTTGTTTGGTATGAAAGATTTTTACATGATGGATGATTAATTTCTATAAAAAAATCTAATTGACTACTTTCGGTGAGTCTTCTTTTTTAATTGCGTCTTTACATTCATAAAATTAAAACTTTGATACCTTAATATGATTGAATACACTACTACATAAACTAACATCTATGTAAACTAGACTTAAGAAAAAGTTTTAATGATGTATATATTGTTGTATTGAATGTTATTAATGTAAAGTTTACATAGATGTACAACGAAGTAAATTTTTTTTTATATCATATTAAAGTAAATTATAGATGAGAATGTTATATTCTACTTTCTCTTTTGTTAAAATATATAATTTAGTTCATTAACTTAACATCGTTAATATAAATTACATTCACCTCTATTAAGAGATATAAATATTTTGCTATTCATCTTTCATATGTTAAAATATTAAATGAATTGTGATTTTATCTCTTAGAGATATAAATATTATACTATTACTCTACTGTCATATTAATTTAGATTTAACTTAACATTACTAAAGAATAATTATTAAAAGAATTTAAAATATACTTTTAATTTAAATATTCATAAAAAATTATATTTTTAATATAACTATTCATGAAAAATATAATTTTATTTAAAATATACTTTAAAATATTTCTAATTCATTGTCATTCATTCACCTAATTTAAAAGTTGTAAAATATATAATTAAATTTTAATTAAATTATTAAAATAATAAATAAAATAGGAACTATAAAATAAATTATATATGTATACTTTTATATATAACTTGAAACTTTGTAATAATTTATTGTATTAATAATTATCATTAATAATTTAATACATTGAATGAATAATTATTATTAAATTTTTTAATAACTATATTTTATGCAATAATATTTTCATATAAATATATTTATTTAAAATTATATATTTAATATACATATTTTAATATTATATTAATTAAATATAATAAATGATATTTTATCATAAAAAACTAATTTATTTGGAAATTTTAAAATATTTTATTAGTAACAACAATTAAATAATATCTTAATACCTATATATTACTTTTAATATATATATATATATATATATATATATATATATAATTTACATTTAATATATGTAATTAATATTATATAATGAAAATACTATTTTATTTAAATTTTTATTAAAATATTACATTGATTACATTGATTAGATATTATCTTAATACTTGTATTTGATTATACTTATTTATA
Organism: Cajanus cajan; assembly: GCF_000230855.2. Lineage (NCBI taxonomy): Eukaryota > Viridiplantae > Streptophyta > Magnoliopsida > Fabales > Fabaceae > Cajanus > Cajanus cajan. The sequence continues at coordinate 65,993,510 of NC_138518.1, forward strand.
TATATATATATATATATATATTATATTTTTATTTATATATATAAATTTAAAAATATTTTGTAAAAATAATAATAATAATAATAATAATATTTTTTATGGTTTATAGTTAATTCCAAAAAAATTGATAATAATTTTTAAAATAATAACTAATTATACAAATCAAGAGATAAATTATTAAAGTATAATATATTTGAATTTGTTAAGGAAGAAAAATGTATATTTTAATATAAAAAGAGAGGGTGGTATAATATTTATTTATATTAGAAAATATTATTGTAAAAAGTATTTTGGTAATAAACTTTTTTAACAAAAATTAATGAAATTTTAATAAAAAAATTTAAAAAATGAGTAAAGTTTTATATTAAAATCTATCGTGGAAGGAAGTGTAATTTTTAATATAAGATGGGAGGATGGTTTAATATTTTTTAAAATAATACTTAATATTTAATATATTGTTGGATTGAATGTTATTAATGATGAATTTTAATAAATGTACAAATAAATAATTTATGTATAATAATTATTATTGTATTTATTATATATAATATATTTATTAAGTTTAATAACTATAACCAATGATAAATAATTGTATGACTTTTCATATGATATATACAAATAACATACTTTGCCTAAAAGAAACTATTAATCGAAACTTGCATTTGCGTTAATATTACCTTAAAAATACGATTTCTAAAGAGGATATTAAATTTAAATTATTAGAGATTATTAAATTTAAAAATAAATACTATATCCATACACACATCTTTCTTTCTTGGAACTATACAAAATGAAAAGAATATCAGGGTCACGATCAATTCAGAGTCATGAGCGAATCGATGATATGAACTTTATTTATATATATATATATATATATATATATATATATATAGAGGAGGGTTGGAATATAAAGATTTATTACATAAAAGGATTTATTATATAAAAAAATTTAATTAAAAATTAAAAAACTTTAATCAAATTATTATATTTTTTATGTAATAAATTTTTATATTTCAACCCTTCTTTATATATATATATATATATATATTTTGTAATTTAATGTTTAAGGTTAGAGATCATTTTATTATATGTGAAATTTGAAGAATAATTAATATTTTATATTAAATTTTAACAATTCAACTGTTAAATTTAAAAAATTTAATGAATAGATTAAATTTGTAAATTTTTTAAAAATTTGAAAATTATTTGATACTTTATTTCATTAATTTAAATTGACGGATAATCATAAAATTATTTTATACATTGATTTAAATTAATGAAACAAAGTATTAAATTATTGTTAAAGTTTTAAAAAATTTGCAGATTTAATTTATGTATTAAAAACTTTAAATTCAACAGTCGGATCATTAATATTTGATGTAGAACATGAATTATTGAATGAAGTAAATCTAAGTAAACTTACTCCTAAAGTAAACATATATCTTCTTATATATATATATATATATATATATATATGTGTGTGTGTGTGTAACTTGAAAATGATTATGTATTTTTCAATAATTTTACAATTAATTTTAAGGAAAAAATATTAAAATTCATGAGACCAAATAGGTCTAATACCTTTCCAACCTAGTTTTTATTAGTCTAGCCTGACTTGATTGGTTTATCGGGTTAGAACAAATTGGTTCAATCTTTTTCAAGTCTAAAAATAAGTAGTCTAACTAAACTTGACTTAATAGGCCAATGAAGTAGCCCATCATGCTGAGTCAATTTTAATTATTTTATCCATTAATGTATAACATAAATTTGAACATATTGTTCGAATTCAATAACATGAATAAGAAAATATCAATAATTGGAGATTGTGTGTGGGAGAATGTTATTTAGAGGACATAAAATTAAAATCAATTTTTTATTAAAAGATTGTATTGATTTTATTTTTCTTTATTCAAACTTTATTGCTTATGTTATTTTTTTTATTAATTATATTGTTTCATAAAAATCAATATTGTACTTTAAAATCTTATAAATTATTATGATATAAATATATTAAAATGTATATAACAAAACCTTGATTATAAAATTCTTTTTATTTTTTTTAAAAGTCATTACACTTTTATAAATTTTTTAATTTTTTTTAAATCATTATATTTCTACAAAGTTTTATAAAATGTACAAGACTTTTCATACATGTTAAAATAGTCTTATAAAATTATAAACCAATACACCTCTATAAAAATAGTTAAAAAAAAAATATATACATTGAGTCTCATATTAAATAAATATATATATTTAAAATTGATTCTTATAGATAGATCCGGAAGTAATAATATACTTTGCTTAAACAAATTCTTGAAACTTGCATTTGTGTTGTTTGCAATGGCCAATTCAACCATTAAGATTCTCAACGTAGTTATCTTTCTTCTTCTCATTTCTCAAGGTAATGTTTCCGCTACATGAAGCAAATATTATTTACGTTAAATTATACTTTTAATCTTATTATAATTTTTAGATTGCAATGGTCTGTCTTTAATTCTTAATTTGTTATAATAGTCTCTCTAATTTTAAATATGCAATGTTGATCTCTTTTTTCTAAATTTTTCAGTTTAAAAAAGCACAGTTTTATTCAACTATCAATTCTGCATATGTTAACTGTTAAAATTTAGGAAAGTTGCATATGTAAAAAATTAGCAATTAATATTATTTCAAGTTATCATGTTATTACGTATATATACATGCATGGGATAAAAAAAAATATAACTAAAAATTATCTATTAGTGCATTACTTGTGTGCAGATTTGATAGTTTGATAAAAATTATATATTATTTTTAAATTAATGGACAAAAATTGTGCAATTAAAAACAAGACAATGCCTAAATAGACATTTGTTACTATTTATGATAACAAATATTTTATATTAATATCATCATTACTTAAAAAAAATAAAAGAATGAAAATTAAGGATTAAGATTTGATTGGAGACAAAAGTACAGAAAATTTTATAAATTGTTGTTATAATTTCTTGCATGCATCATGATATCAGGATACAGTCAATGTTCATTCAGAGATCTGAAAGTAAGTCAATCTAAAACTGGAGCTGTAGTGCATGGAAAATACCCAGAGTGGGTTGTGGTCATCACCAACACATGCTCAACATGTTCTCAATCAAATGTGTTCTTGAATTGCTTTCAATTTCATTCAGCTGAACCCGTAGACCCTTCACTTTTGAAGCCAGAAAACCCTTCACTTTTGAGAGGCTCACAAATTGGCTTCTGTCTTCTTAACAATGGTCTACCAATCTTTAAAAATAGTGTCAAATTCAAATATGCTTGGAACAACACATTCCCGTTGCATCCCATCTCCTCATATGTTTCTTGTAATTAATGTTTAACCGTGGGATTTTCTATTCTTGTAATAAACTTTGATGTCATTTGCTATAAATAATCATTTTAGATAGTACACGCATTTTTTTATTATTAAATCAACAATATTAATCATCAAGAATAGAGACGGCTAACTAAGAGATATAATTATTTAGTCTTTCTAAATGGATGGGAATATTTATATAGAAAATAATTTGATTATATTTTTTAATAAATAATTAATAAAAGAATCAATCATGATTAAAAATAACAAATTAATTATCACAAAATATATTACTATAAAAAAAATTACGACATCATATAATGACACATATTTTATAATAAAATAATATTTATTACTAAAAATTATTTTTATCTATACTATAAATATAATATATATTTATATATTATTAAAAATGTAAATATACAATATAATAACACATAATATATACTATTAAATTTTATTCAAGATTAATATTAAAATTATGTATAATTATAATAGCATTTTTAATATTATATTTTTATATATATTAAAATATTACAAACGTACCAATAATTTTTTATTACTACCCCAAAGAAGAAGATAAATAATTAAATACAAACATTTTTCTTAATCTTTTATGAGATAAAGATAACTAAAGCAGTCGCAGTGCAATAATAGCACTTTAATGAGGGACCGGATCAAGAAAATATGTGCCAAACGTTACAATTGTTATTATCGCAGTCCGGAAAGCAGCGACTTAAATTATAATCCCTCAATTTTTTATTCACAGTCATTTGCACGAAACTTAAAGAAATGATTGATATTTTAGTTTTCAAAAATATTTATTATTTACTTTCTTATTCTACTCTTTATTTTTTTATAGTATTTCGTTGGAAATATATTGTCCTTTTAAATGTAACATTAACTTTACATAGGTAGTTAGAGAAAAAATAAGTAGACATTAGAAATAAATAGGCACATTGTTCAGTAAACATACATTAATTATCAAGGGTAAAAATGAGGAAAAAAAAATTAATAAGTCATTGATTTTAGTAAAATGACAATGAAAAAAAATGACAAATTCTGACAAAACGACTATGAATAAAAAACGGGTAGAGTATATATATATATATGCTAAAAAAATATTGGTTAGGGCATAAGACAAAGACTTTATTGGTTTTATCACCCTAAGTTATAATAATGGTGATGGTAATGACAACGACAATATAGATGATTCTAAAAATAATGATAATAATAAAGACAATTATAATGGTGATAGTATGGATAAATTTGTTTTTAATCTTTAATTTAAGTCGCTTATTTTAATATTAGAGTTGTTATTAGTTGTTTTCATATAAGTGTTCTCACTTAAAGTTGCTTTTAATTTAATAAATACTATATTCTTACAATGTGACATCTTATAATATGGATTTGGACATAACTAATCCTTATAAAATTGGTTTGTAAAATGAAAATTATCCTTCACTTATATATTTTTATTTTGACATTATTTATAGTGAATGTGAGACTTAGGTTTTTTTTAATTCACACCCAACACTATTGTCTTTATGCATGGATAAATGGTGGTGACCATTTTTATTGATTTAGGATAGGCAAAACTTGAGTTTCTTTTTCCAATACACCTTGTTACACCTAACACTCCTAAACTTGATGCATGTATAAATATTAGATGACCCTTTTTCTTAGTGCATCTAGAATGACTCTGGTATTATTTTAGAATGTCACGCCTTATAATCAATGTGAGGTTGAACTTAACCTTTAAAAAATTGACTTATAATAAGGTGAGAATTGTCCTACTTATATACTTTGTTTTGGCTTTATCTTTAGTCAGTCTGCAACTTGAATTTTTCCAAATACATCCTCTCATATCCAATATTTTTAGATTTGATGTGTGTAAAAATACTAATGACCCATTTTTAGCAGATTTAGGATAACTTTGATACTAGCTTAGAAAATGAGTTATTATCTAACTCAATCCTACAAGTCATGTCTATCCTAGATAATTTTTTAAAAAAATTGCTTATTATTTATTCACATATCAAATATAATAGTGTCAAACATGAGGAATGTATTGAAAAAAATTCAAATTCTTGACTAAAAATAAGACAAATAAAAAATATATAAGTAATACAAATTAATTTCATAAAATTGGTTTAAGTTGAAACCTACCTTTTAAAATACATTAATATCATTAAATGTTGCATTAAATACTACATTTAATAAATTAATCTTGAACTTTACACAACCGTTGTTCTACATTAATAGCATTAAACACAAAACTTGATGAAGTAAACTTGGACATTACATAAACGTTGACCAAAAAAGCTAACATTTTTATTTTTAATAAACTTGAAGTTTTATATTACTAGTATTTTAAAGTATTAAAAAAATATTATTAGTATTTTAATTTATGTAATTCACAGAATAAATATTTATTTACACAGTTATAATTGATTATAAATAAATATTTTTAGTGTATATATATATATTAAAATAATTATATTGAATGAAAGTATTTATAGGAAGTGTTCTTCAAAAAAATATTTATAGGATTCTTTTTTACATTTCACCTCTTTCAACTTATCATTTGTGTCCTTAATTTTAAATTAAATTTTATTTTTTAAAAGAAACTATCAAGAAGTAAAGATAATATTTTATCACAATATATAAATTATTTATTATAATTCTAAATCATAACTTTGGTGTGATTAAAAATACTTATTTAATTTATTTAAAATTGTAAATATAATAAAATTTATATATATTCAAAGTATTCATTTATTATAATTTTTAGTTTTATAAGTATAAATCATAATAAATAAATATTTTTAATATATAAATTGTATTTTAATTTTATAATAAATAATTTTATAATATAAATTTATTATTAATTATTATTATTATTTAAAAATATTGAATATCAATTTAAAACTAAAATAAAAAAGATATATTAAAAGTGATAAAAGGTTGAAAAAAAATCCCTAAAACACTATGTTGAAAACCAGGCAATAAATATATAAAAAAAAATTAAGATTATTTTCAATTTTCTTAATTTGGTTATCTCTGATTTCAATTTCAATTTTTATATAATTGATTGATAAATATTAAAAGAATTTTACAATTGACTTAATATTTCTGAATTTTTGAGCTGTCATGTAAGCTTAGTAATAAATTCTATAATTCAAAGACATGTCATATCGTATCCTTTTCCGTGCGATTCTATCCTTTTCTACTTTTATATATTTTACTTGAAAAATTATATAACCTTCCAAAATTCATTCCGAATCATCTTCCGATCGATTAAAAAGCTTTCTTCTTTTAATTAAAAAAATTATAAATGTGAATCATAATTAATTCAAAAAGGAATTTTCGGTCCACAATTTCGACGCTGTAGCATTTCTCATTTGATTTTAATTGATGTTAAAATAAATCTTATATTATAAAAAATTATTATATAATAATATAATATTTATTACTAAAAGTTATTTTCTTTAAGTAATATATATTAGTATATCATTAAAAAATATAAATATAAGTTATAGTGACACACAAAATATATTATTAAATCTAATTTAAAATTAACATTAAAATGATGTATAATTATATGTCAATTAGATATATACATATATATCTATATATTATACTTATAATAAAACTTTTTATATATCACTATATGTAATATTTTTTGTAGTGTCATGATGTAATTTGACTAAAAAAAAATTGAAACTCCAACATTTATACTTTTACATGAAAGCAATACCAAATTATCAACTAAAATTGAAGAGTATGTTTGGATGAGAAATTTATATAGGATAATTCATTTATTTGAAAATTTTCAAATTCTTTGAGATAAATTGTTTTGTTTGGAGATGGAAAATTTAGAAAGAATTTAAAATTAATCTAAACATTTGTGAAATTTCTTAAAATAGTAAAATTTTAAATTCTTCCAAAAAATTAAGAATTTAAAATTCTTCATATTTATTTTTCTTGTTTGACTTATATATTTTATCTTATCTCTTATCTCTTCATTCTTTTAATTATTAAATATTTAAAAATATTTTTAAAATTATTAAATATTATCTAATATTAGTTTTTAAAATTATTAAATATTTTAAAATTGGTTAGTATTTATTTTTATAAAATTTAATTTAAAAGTTCCAACATATGAATATATTTTTAAAATCAGTTTTACCATGATGAAATCAAATTAATATATTTAAACTAAAAATTTAAAAATTTAAAAATTTAAAATTGACTTATCCAAATATTTTTTTTTAGAATGTTAGAAATTAAAATCAAAATAATTTAAATATCAAGAATTTTAAATTTCTTGAATTTATAAAATTAATTTATTATTGAATATGTGAATCAATTAACACATGATTATTTAATATGAATCGATTGATATGTGATTATTTTAAGTTAATCATGTTATTGGTATTGTATGGGAAATTTGAGTATATACAATTTCATTAAATACTTAAAAAAAAAAATTGTCTTTTGTCACCTAAAGTAATGCTATCCAACTCGAGTAGAGTTACCTCACGTGAAAGATAGTATCGACAGTTAAGGACCAGAGACGCAAGTTTTCGCCATTAAATCCATTAGTATACCGGCAATCAATAAAGAGTTCAATTGTATGCTTATTAGTCTCAACATTATTTATTATCAAATTCTTCTTGTATCCTTATTTAATTTATGACATATATTTCATGAAATATTAATGTTGTTAATTCTTTTGATTAATCAACTTTAGTCGCATTTTGGTTTTGTTAATATATATATATATATATATATATATATATATATATATATATATATATATATATATACTGTCAAACGTGTTGTGTGAAAGAAGTTTTTCAAAAGGCTAAAATCTATTTTGGTCTCTTATAATAATTGTTTGTTTCAATTTAGTCCCATTTTTATTTTTGGTCTCAATTTGGTCCCTAATAAATTAATTGGTTTCAATTAAGGACTTCCGTCCAAATTATTTAAACGGAGTTAACTGTTGGCCACGTGGATGCCACGTAAATGCATAAGTGGATGTCACGTGGATGCCAATTTTTTGAAAACACTGGAACCAGAACAACCCGTTCTGAAACTAGAACGGGTCGTTCTAGATGCACTCTTTGTGTGTTAATTTTGCATCCGGAACGGCCCGTTCCAGGTGCAAAATTAACACACTAAAAGTGCAACCAGAACGGGCCGTTCTGGTTTCAGAATGGGTCGTTCTATTTCCAGACTGCTAAACATAAACTATCAATAATTATAGTTCACAGTTGTGAATCGTGGAAGGAAAAAGATCCAAGGTACAAAGCATTTCAAATACTGAATTTGGTAATATTGTCCATGGAAATTAATAACTTCAATTGCTAAACAATTAGGCTATACAATGTATCATTAAGGACAATGCAGTGTATCACTAAAGACAATGGTAGCAGATTTTATTTCATTTCAAACTAGAGTAAACCACTTACTATCAAATTAACACTATACAGTAAAGGATGAAATGACATGGTATTTTTTCTTGAAATCATTAACGATGTACCCCAACAACAACAACAACAACCTGTTCTTGAAGAGGTAGAACCTGAAGTAAAGAAAGAGGATACATAAGACTAATATTTCACCACACAACCACATGCAGGGACAGATCTAAGTTAATCATAGTGGGGACACTTGCCCCCACTAAAAATTTTTTCATTCTTTTTTTTATATATAAAATATTAATAATTTTATAAAATATATATTATTATTTATATTTTAATTATGTTGTTATATCTAATATAATAAATACATTAATATTTTTTATATATTTTATTTTATTGTTTAATTGTTTTTTATATTGTGGTAAAATTATCTTCATTTTTAATGAAGAAAAAATTTACTTACTTCAAGAGTAAGTATTGATAGATTTATTTTATTTAATAATTAATGTTCTATATCAAATTTTTAAAAATTTAATTGTTAAATTAAAAAGCTTTTCATGTATAGATCAAATTTATAAAAAAATTTATAAAAATTAAAAATCATATGATACTTCGTTAAATTAATTCAAATTAACATATAAAATATTTTTGTTTTAAATGAGTGTACAAATTTAGAGGACACTAAAAGAAAATAAATTAATAATTTTATTATGTTTATCCTATTAATTTTTATTATTTTATTCTTCTAATTTTAAATAAGTTGTAAAAAATTATAAAGAGAAAAAGAAAAAGTTACTACTCTATTTATAAGACAATTGTATTTTATAAAAAGAAGTAATTTTAAAAATTTTACCATAAAAAAATATTTTTCAAAATTATTATATTTTTTAATAAAATTAATAAAGAGTATTTTATTGCCTTCACTGAGTTCCAGAACGGCCCGTTCTGATGTACTGGTGGTGTGTTAATTTTGCATCTGGAACAGCCGGTTTCAAATGCAAAATTAACATACCAAAAGTGCACCCAGAACGACCCGTTTTGGTTTCAGAACGGGTCGTTCTGGTTCCAAGTGTTTTCACGATATTTGGTATCCACGTGGCATTCACCTATTCATTTACATGACATCCATGTGACCAACAGTTAATTCCGTTTAAATAATTTGCACGGAAGTCCTTAATTAAAACTAATTAATTTATTAGGGACCAAATTGAGACAAAAAATAAAAATGGGACTAAATTGAAACAAACAATCATTACGAGGGACCAAAATAGGTTTTTACACTTTTCAAAACATAGAAAAGGTTAATTATTTGTAATCACTGTTTTAAATTTATGTTTCATAACTCTTTAATAACATGCACAGTAATAATAATACACGTAAATCAAAATAATTACTTCAAAATCTTAAAATTAATAACCGCTCTGGCCACCAATTAGTATTTATTTTCATATTTACTATATTTATTAAAATGCAATATGTACTTAACATTAATAATTTATTATTATTATTATAATAGATAGATAGATAAAACTTTAAATAATAATAAAAAAGGCAAGGCAGAGTCTAAAATCTAGTGATTATATGAATATAAACTTGACAGAGTGAAAAAGGAGATAAATTATATTTTTTTATTATTTATTTGGATGTGTTTGCAACAATGCATACTCCACTCCTCTACTCTGGCCTGAAACAAAATGGAGAGAAACTACTTTGCAAAATCCACACCCCTCTAAATAACATTCTAGTCCACAAATTGCTTAAGCCACTACTCTCTGCTTTTAAGGAAAGAGGCACTCTTGGTGATCTCACGCAGTGACTTGTCTGTGTATCTAATTGTGTTGTAGACCCATGCACCAGCCACAGCCCCCAAAGTTGGAGCCACTAAGTATATCCATATTGCATGGTATTCATTGTGTACAAACGCAGGCCCTATGCTTCTTGCTGGGTTCATTGATGCTCCTGACACTGGCCTGTCATACATAATATTAATCTTATAAATTTGTTCAACCATTATACGCAAATGAGATCATACTTTGACCTCTATTTTGCCTCCAAAATGTGTTCACATCTTTCACTGAATAAGATAATAATACCCTGCAAACATCACATTCAACAGCACAGTGGATCCAACAGCAATCCCGGCCAACTCACCGATCTGCAAGATTAAAAAATTAAATCGATAATTCAAAGCCAAGAAGTTTGGGTCCAAGAAAGACAAAAATATTCAAATATAGAACTTTGTTTCGTATAAGATAATGTGTCGTGTGATGTACACTTCTAGCATTCTTCCAATGATCCATAAAGCTGTAAACATATCTGGACAACAAGTCAATTTATGTAGTCCGTATTCCATTTTTTATGTCAACCCCAATTGGCTTAAACAAAATATTTTATAGAAATTAAAGGCTAATTAATTATTAAGTATAAGCAGAGAAGCAGGAAATTAAACAAAATTTAGGGATGGGATAAGAAATTTCACCGCTCTGTTATCGGTGGCAACTCCGGATACGACAAACATAAGGAAAAAAGTGATTATGAATTCAATGACAAAAGATTGGAGGTGAGACCCTGTTGGGAGTGTTCCTGAAAAATGGTCATGCTTGCCATTGAATATTAGTCTCAGACTCCCGCTTGCAAGTGTGGATCCAGCAACCTGAGCTATTACATAAACTGGCACCTGCAATGTTAAATGGAAGATCATTCATTCATTATACAACAATTTCTTTTCACTTTTAACTTTTAACTTTAATTACCATTTTCTTCACTTCTCTTCCTACCACTTTTTTATTTGATAAACTAATTAGACTTCTGATTTCCAACCTACTTTAACCAATAATCAATGTTGAAAGGAAAAATGTTGAGTTTGGTTGACCTGCTTCAATGGAAACCTTCCGATGGAGGTAAAAGCAATGGTGACAGCAGGATTGAAATGGGCACCAGAGATGTGACCAACAGAGTAAACGAGCACCATGACAACCAGTCCCCACGTAATTGCTATCCCAGGAAGAGTTACGATGTTGTCGTTGTTCTTGTTCACCACCACTGAACCACACCCCGCAAATATCAAGAAATATGTGCCCACTGTCTCCGCCACCAACTGCATCCATCAACAAACAAATCCATTTCTCATTTCCAATCTCAAAAATATTGTACAAATTATTATATGAAATGTTTTACATATATTATTATTATTCGATCTCAAAAGAGCTAAGGAGATTTCAGCCAAAAAAAAATAAAAATAGGACACACCTTCTGCAGGAAAGAAACATTAACACAAGAGCGCGAGTCTTGAGTTGTTCTAGAGACATCCTTGTTTACATCTAAAACCACGTCATGGTTACCATGTGTTGCTGAAGTATCCTCCATTACGAACAGAATAACAAAGAAAGAGCAGATAAATGAACTGAGAAAGCGTTACGAAGAAGTTGATAGAGCAAAGTCGAATGTGATCTACTTATATAATGACGCAGTTGTACCCATGAAGATTATACACGTGAGGGAAACAGAGTTAATCCAATAATAAAATACTCCTTTAAAAATTTATTAACTAAGATTTTTTTTTTACAAATTAAAAAAATAGTAAACACTTATTTAAAAAATCGATCTTCAAAATTTGACTCAGTCTTCTTATAAGAATTATTTTCACTCTCTTTCGACTTAAATCTTTAGAATGTGTTTCGCATGAGATTTGGGAAGTTTATAAATTTTTTTAAAAATTTATAATTTAATTTGATTAAAATAAATTTATTTGAAAAAATGAATTTATTTTAAGAGGATATAAATTATTCTTATAAATTAATTGAAGCAGATTATACAATCTCTATATAATCTTATACATAAAGATTTCTTTTAATCTTAATTATAAACAACAATCATTAATTTTAAAGTTATTCAAGGTTAAAGTTATTTTATACTTTTTATTTAATTCTTATACATTTATTTATAACTAATATTAAATATAACAACTGCTCAAAGAAAATGGTACATTTTAAAATTTGAATTTATGATAAAATTAATTAAAAGTAACTATATTAATTATTTTTCTTGTTCTTGATTATTTGTCTTATGTTACTTATAATTAGGACAAGAGGTAATAGCTTAAAAGAGCATCTCCGGGGGAATGTTTGTCAAGGTGCTTCAATGAAGTTCTAGTTGCTTGAAGCAACTCTCTTGTTGGAGCAATCTCACATGTAGGGATGATAAAATGGACTTGGATCTTATGGACACATGTAAAAATACCTGCATATGTGGCGGATAAATATTTGTTTATATGGGGATGGGTATAGACCCACAAAATTTAGTGAGTACGAGTGCGAGTATGGATATTATGATACCCGCCTCGCCCCATAATATTATATATATATATATATATATATATATATATATATAATACAATACAATATAATTATTTAATGATAATTTATATATATATAAATATATTAATTAGTATAATAATATTGCTATTATTTTAGATCCAACATATAAGTTGAAGTTGTTAAAATACTTTTTTCCTAGGTTTTATGATAACTTATCTTCAATTGAAATTAATAATATTAAAAAATTATGTTATTCATTATTTGAATACTATCAAACTAAAGCTAAAAGAATATTGAAATTTTCAACTTCACGAGCAAATGTTAAGTCAAACTTGGATAATCTAAATATTAAAAATTTTCTCAATAATTATAACACATTTGTGGATAATACAATTGAAATACAAAGTTTGAAATAAAGCTCTACTTAGAAGAAAAAGTTGTGCCTATGAGTACTATTTTTGACATTCTTGGATGGTGGAAAACAAATGGGATTAAGTATCCAATTTTGTAAAAAATTGTTAAAGATGTTGACAATCCCGATTTCAATCGTAGTTTTAGAATTTGCACTTAGCACATACTCATCATTCTAGGTTCTATGAATTTACTTCAGGGGCACTTATGTGTGCACAAAGTTAATTGAAATACAAACAACAAGATAATAAATAATTAAACTTTGTTTATTTAATAAAAGTTATTTTATTTTTTTATTGTTTGTTTTAATTATCAATTTAAATTATCTAATCATTCATTTTCTTGTCATGTAATTTTTATTGTATTACTGAACCAAAATAATATATAAACTTGTAAGTCAAGCGTTTGCAAAAATATGGAGAAGTTGATTCCGATGATGAGGTCAAATGTTTACATATTTGTCTTTTGAAATTTATAGTATATAATTTAATCTATAATTTTAATCTAACTAATTGCTGTATTTTTTTTCACAGGTCTTGGAGAATATTATTAATACATGATCATGATGTTGGAAGTTTAATTACAACTTTTATTATGTTAATTTTCTTAAAATTTTATTTATAAGAATTAAATGTTTTGTAATCTTTATTTATAAGAATTGCTATGTTGGATTTTTGTAATGTTAAAAACTTGACAAATTAATATTATGTTTACTTGTATGAAATATTATATCTTTATTGATATATTTATTTTATATATAAGTAAAATGTGGGTTGCAGGTGCGTGTATGGATACATAGGTGACCAACAAGTATGGAGATGGAGATTAAAATTATTACTCGCATAGGTATGGAGCTAGGTACGAGTATTCTTTTTAAACGTAGGTATCGGAATGAGTATTATAAGACCCTATATAGACCCTACCCATTGTCATCCCTTCTCAGATGACAATGAAAGTTGCTTAATTTTTTTTTTCAATTGTTTTATTGAGCAACTGTTCTTTATTATTAAAAAAATAATATTTTGGATTCAGTAGGGACCACCAAACAACTATTATAAAATCAATTCAATTATTTTAAAAAAAATATAAAGTTATGAGTTTCTTGAAGTTCCTTAAAATTTCTTCCATTGAAACAAAATTAGGTACGAGTTGCTTAGTGATGACATGATACTATGGGAACCACTAATCACATCTTTAGATATACTAAACAACTCATATGCGTTACTCCCTTTAGAGTTGCCTATAATGAAACTTCAGTTGCTTCAAACAATTCTTTCAATGGAGCAATCTAACATGACAATTAAAGTGGTTTAATTTTTTTTTAGTTACTTCAGTAGGAAATTGTTTCTTACCATTAAAAAAATACTTGGACTCAGTAGAGATCATCAAGAAATTTATATAATTAAGTCAAAATTACAAAAAAATAATAATAAAATTATAAGTTTTTTAAAGTTCCTTAGAATTTTTTTCATTGGAGTAAAAATAGGTATGAGTTACTTAGCGAAGACATGATACCATGGGATCACCGTCACACTTTTATATATACTAAATAACTCATGTAAGTTGCTCTTATTAGAATTATCCTAATTAAGTTCTTAGTTTTTTCTTTCTCTTTTCATTTTTAACCTTATTAATTTTCTCAATTTTTTTTAATCTTTTTACTCTCTCACTCTCATTATTATTAAATAGATAAATATGTCATTTTATATAGATTATAAACTAATTTTATCAAACATTTACGATTCAATCATTTTACGTATAATTTTTTAGCCAATTAATAAGCTAATTTTACCATACACAACTTTAATCCTTTTATTTTTTTAAATAATTGTATTTTTATAATTTTGAAATCTAATTAATATTTTTTTTCTCAATTATGCTCCTATTTAATAAGTTTAATTATTCATTTATTTCATACAAAACCAAGATAATGAATTTGAGGCAATGACATATTAAATGAGAGCTTTTTAAGTTTAAATTTATATCAATTAAATATTTTTTTTAACTATGTTCATTAACATTAACCAGTTAAAGATTTGGGAGAAGGAGAATAATTAAGTTAAATAATATTAAATTTGTCTTAAATTTATACTTTATTTTAAGATTTTAAATTGATTAATCCAACAATAACAATATTTCTTTAAAAGTTGATTAACATTTGGGGTGTTTGGTAGAATATTTTTTTTTCATGTTTGATAATTATGGGAATCATAAATTCTAGAAATCCTAATTTTTAAGACGTATTTTTAGAAATATTTTTACAAATTTGTTTAATTGGTCAAAATATTTTTAAAAATATTTAGAAATATTAATTGTGTATCAAATATTTATACCATATTACAGAAACAAATTAATGTGATATCTTTACTAAAATAAAACTTTTTTTCATCTAAAAAATATTAGATTCTCAACTCCCATGAAAAAATAAATTTGAGAAAAAATTATATAAAAAACATTTTGTAGAAAAACGTGTTTTTCAATAAATTTTTTTAACAATATACTAAACACAACAAACTAACATTTCCAATTTTATAGTCCTAAAAAAATCAAAACTTTTGTGTATCAAATGTCTCTTTAAAAATTGATGAAAAAAAAATGGCTCCTTAGAAATTAAACAAAGGTGTTACAATTAATTAAGTCTCCTTACTCCTACTAATTAATACTTGAAATTAAATTAATTTTTTCTTATACTTTATATCCTTTCATGTAAACTTATTTTGTTAATAAGGTAAAAAATTTATAATCCCACTAAAAATTATCAAAGAATTTGATAGTGCATAGCGTCGCTCTTTGTCCTAATCTAAGTTTTTTTTAATAAAAAAAATGTATCCTTAAACTTTTTTCACACAAATTAAAAATTTAAATGATAATTAATAAACCAATTTTAGAAATTTGACTTGGTCTTTTTTTATAAAAATTATTTTCACTCATCTTTGACATAAAACTCAAACAATTAATTTATCAAAATTAAGAAAATTAGTTATTCTTTTTATGTCAAATATTTATTCCTTGTAGTCTTCGTTCTGTCCCGAAATAATTGCTCTTTTAGTTTTAGGTTCTAATTAATATTTTTTCCAATTATATCATTATTTAATAACTATTTTCTGTATCAATTATTTAATTATTTTAAAAAAATAATGAAACTGACATAATGAGATATTGGATAAGAAATTTTAGTCTACATTTATATACATTAAATATTTTTTAATCATATGAGTTAATTAAAGATAGCAAAATAAGTCATAACACGCGAGCTAACCCACTAGTCTACTAAAAACTGGTGAGACGAGATAGACACTTTATTATTAAAGGATTATTATTAAGGATGGCAAAACGGGCCAGCCCGGCCCATTTTGGTCCGGCCTGCCAAAAACGGGGCGGGGCGGGCCGGCCCGCCAATATAAAACGGGCTGGAGATGCTGGCCCGCCCTGCCTAAGATCGAGCTGGCGGGCCGGCCCGCTTACAAAAAATAAAAATAAAATAAAAATGGAAAAAAAAAATATTTTATGGTCAAATAAAAAAAAATTGCTACAAATAAATAAATATAACCATATGAAATTAAAAATGCATACATAATGTACATAATATATGTTCAACAAAAACAAATTACAAACTTAAAACAAAATCAAATAGAAATTAGTCCATTTACACCAAAATCAAAACCAAATTATAAACTTACAAATTATTTATAAACAAAATTTTTTGATAGTCCACAAAACAAGTTTAAATACAATTAATTAACTTTATATTTTTATTTTAAGAATATTAGAAGCTCTCTTGAAAGAAGTTGTCTCTACTTTTTTTCTTAATCATCATCCTCATCTTCTACATCAAAATAAAATAAACATAAAAATAATTAAATTAAAAAAATATATATGCGGGCCGGCGGGTTGTGGCGGGCCGGCCCGCTATTTGGCCCGGCTTGGCAGGGCGGGCTTGACAGGTTGAAATAGTTGGCCCGGCCGCCAATTTTTGACGGGCCAACGGGCCAGCCCGCGAGTCATGGCCCACTTTGCCATCCCTAATTATTATACTTATAGTGTACTTCATTTGGTTTTTATTATAAGACATTTTAACCAAATCACACATATCAATATAAATAGTTATATTAGTTAATTTTATTGTGCTTATAAAACAAAATTATGATGCATGATTTTACCTTTTTTACTTGTCATTAAATTTCTATGAGACAAGTACATGAAGAAAGTATCAAAACCAACTAAAATAATGAATGACAATTGTAGATTTTAAGAGGCGAGAGACAAAAACACTTATTTATACAATCTTTAATAATGACATAATATAAAAACTACATTTAATACTTTTATAGAAATTGTAAAGTGTCTTATAAAAAAAAAAAACCAATTTCTTCTAAATTATGCCTTATATTATAGTGTGTTTAGATAGATAATTTAAATGAAGTAATTCATTTATTTAAAAAAATTTAAATTTTTTGAGGTGAAATACCTTGTTTGACTAGAGAATTTACAAAGAATTTGAAATTCAAGCATTTGTAAAATTTCCTAAAATAGTAGAATTTCAAATTCTTCCAAAAGAGTAAAAATTTGAAATTCCTCATTTTTTTTTTCTTTTTTCACTTATATATTTTATCTTATCTCTTATCTCTTCATGTTTTTAATTATTGAATATTCAAAAATATATTTAAATTTTTTAAATATTTAAAAATTAACTAATATTTATTTTTATAAAATTTAATTTAAAAATCTCAACATATAAATATATTTATAAAATCAATTTTACCATGTTGGAATCAAATTATCATATCTAACCTAACAATTTAAAATTTGAGAAATTTGAATTGACTTATCCAAACAAAATATTTTAAGAATGATAGAAATTGAAATCAAAGGAATTCAAATATCAAGAATTTAAAATTCTTTAAATTTGTAAAATTCCTCGTCCAAACACACCTTAAGGATTAAGGAGAGTAATTCTTAAAGATTATATTAGTTTTTTTTTGTTGTTTAAAGACTATTAGTAAGTAATCTTGATTGAAAATGAAAGACTTTTAATAATTTATAATTTATTATTTTTGTTTTATAGTCTTAAAGTTGAAGAACAAATTTATATCATAGTTAATAAAAAAATTAAATTTTGGTTGGTGAACTCGCCGGTTCGCCAACCCATCTCTAAGAGGTGTGTGCCAAAATTTCTATCCCATTTTTGGAAAATAGGTCAACGCCTCCTTCCCTACCTTTTTTTTGCAAGCTACATTTTTCCACCCCTAGCATTAACCTTAAAAGGAGTAAAGATTTGGGATAAAGAGAGTAATTAAGTTAACAATATTAAATTTATCTTTCATTCATTCTCAATCTTTAATACTTTAAACGTCCTTAAGATGCGTTAAGGAATTAATATATAGAAATTTTTTGTTAAAAATTACAATATAGTTGCACAATAGAATGTGCATATACAATTTTTAATATAAAAACACATTTTTAATTCCTTAATGGGTGCTTGTAAGGCACTAATTAGAATTTTCTTAAAGTTGATTCACAAATTACAAAATATTTGATAGATGTAAATTTAAATTAACATGTGTTTCTTTATTACTCTTTTTGGTCTTATATTTTTTATTTATTCATCAGAATTACAATGACAACACGAGAGTTTAAATCAAAGATTTTTTGCACACTATTCCAATTCCCCACCTTAAGGGTGATCAAAGTAGTTCTCTCTTTTTCATCTTATATAAGATACAAATAATTAATCCATTTAGTGAAGATAATAAATTTAAATTTTATTTCAAAAATATCCTTCAAATTGATGATTTGAATAATGATTACATTTAATGTCACTACACTTAATTTAAGAGATAATTTTTTCACAAACAAATGTAATTTTCTATGCTATGAATATCGAATCAGATTGATTATGAACTGATCACCTAATTAGTTCAAATAAACCACAAAAATAGTTTGGCAAAGAAACTCGTGAAAGATAAAAAAATTCAAAGAAAAAAATGGATCAAAACTTGATATTCTACAGGTCAACTAATTTTTATGAAAAAATATTATTTGAATTTTTTCTTAAAAAATAAAAATCAACCCAAATTACTTGGCATTTTCTTTACTATTTTTTTAAATATAAACACGTGATTATAATATATTTAATTTCAACATTTGTATATAATTTAAATGTTAATAAAACATTAAATTCGTGTTTTATTTTTAATTTTTATGTTATAAAGTTATGATATTATTTTTTTAATATTATTTTATGTGTTATTTAATAATTATTAATATTTTATTAATAATAGTTCAACCACGATTCAATCACAGTTCAATCATTGAATCTTGAATTAGTGTATTGATTAGTTTAATGATTTATCAAAATTTAAAAACTTAGTAATTTGTATTGTTAATATATATATATATATCAATAAATGGATTCACTTGCATGAGTTATGCATCTTTCTAATAAAGTTCACAATACATAAAGGGTATAAAAAAATTAGCGATTAATACATTATAAAGTGTATGTGTATGTATATATATACATATGTGTGTTTCTTATAATTAAGACTAAAAGTAGTCTCCATTTGTTTCTTATGTAACATAAAGAAGAAAATACTTTTTTTTTTTGTAAAAAAAAAAGTGAATAGTTGATGGAGAAATTGTCTATTCAATTGTAGTGTGATTAGGAAAAAAAAATATATTACTTAGACTTTGAAATTCAAAAAGTCATTTTTTTTTAGACAAAAATAGATTACTAAAGGACTAAATATTTGGTATAGATAAAGTATATTTTTCCAAAACATCTACTCAATGTGTTCATCGAACCCAAAGCCCCTCAATTGAAATCCATTTCAATGACATATCACAACTCAACAATTTTCAATAAAAACACTTCCATGTGAAGTCCATTGCCCCTTTTAAATCACATTTGAAAAACATTCAAAGCAACAACAACGAGGGAGCGTCTTCCTCCTATTCAACAACATCCACACCCATTCAACAATTATGGAGCAAGTTTTTTTTTTTTTTATAAAAAAATCCAAGTCTATAATCAACCTTCATTTAAATTCCTATCTCCGAACCACTTTTTTTCTTGTCCACAATATCTAATGCAATCCACGTTTGCCAAAAACTTAATAAGATGCAACATGTGCAACCATTGAAACATGAAACAAATAGAATAAAAACAACCAAATCCAAATCCCTTAAATAGAATAAAAAAAATCAAATCTCTACAATCCAACATCAACTAGATCCGCATGCAATCTCAAAGAACTAAAATGATCAAGCTTCCTTTACCTCAAATCAACTTCCTAAAAGTTAAAGTAGATGAAGAAAAAAAACACTCTTAAAACAATGATTTTGGCTTCTCTCAATTCCACCTCAACGATCTATATATGCTCAAAGGATATTCCTTCTGCTAATCAAGACAACCTATAACTTGAGGAAGATCAGGAGATTATAGAAGAATCAGATGAAGATGAAGACTTCTTGTAACCTAAAACCTTTTCTTTCTAACTTTATCCCTTTAGAATCTTAATTAGGAAATACACTTATGAAGTTCTTCCTTTTTCTCTTCTACTATAATCTCATCATTTTATATTCTAACTTTGCTCTACCTTATTAAGTCATTTTAAACCCTTCTCTTCACTAACTTTCTTCGAACAATTCAAGTAATAATATTAAAATAAAGCATGTAGTTATATCAATCAACTACATAGAAAACTAGTTCACCAAGGACTAAAGAGCCTAAAATAAAGCCTTGTTGCCTTTATGCTCTAGGCTTGAGGCTCATGTAGTCTCTAAAAATATGCTAACTATTTTAATTGGATTAATTTTTACTAAAATATTTTATTGTCTTTTTACATCTTATGCTCAAGGTTGGAGGCTAGTTTACCGCCCTCCCAAAAATATCAAACTAGTTAACCCAAATAAACTTTGACCAATAATATTTTACGACCATGTTACATTGTATGCTAAAGGTTGGAGACTAGTGTATCTCTCAGAAATATCTTAACTATTAGCCTACATGGTCAGAATATTCTTGAGAGACACACTCATATATGACTTATCTGCTACTTTTGGTTGGCCACTCAAGCACCAACCCCAATATACTTAAGGTACCAATCTTAAGAACGTCGATTTAAGTTCGACATGGTTACAACACAAATACATTGGCTGACCAACATACCAACCTATGTCTCATAGATACCCCCATAAATGTACAGATAGACTACTACAATGTTGTGACAATTATATTACTTTGAGATTTTCTTGAACTATTCCAAAATTCTTGAGGTTCAGATTAGTAACTTATATGCATGGGTATAAAACATAACTCTAAAGTTAGGAGCATTAGATTACACTCTTTGAATGTCTTATATTTTGCTGTAGTTGCTAAATTATTCTGGAGAAAATCCTTCATACAATAACAATAATAGTGTATATAAAAGTTGTTATTAAATTTTAAATATTTATAACATAAATTCTTATATAATAAAAAGTTATTAATATATAGTAAGATCTCAACTGTTTTTAATACACACACAGAGAAAATTACGTAGTATATAGGAGCTAAATACAAATTTGTTAGATCAAATGCATGACCTTTTACGAAACAAAGGAAATAAACCATAACAGCGTAGTTTGTTTAAGTGATTTCATGCATTATGGGATCATTATTTCTGACAAAGACAATATACATAGCAAAAGTGTGGGAAGGAGGGTTGATGATAGCATATAAGTCCATTTGCTTAAACTATTTGATGTCAGCACGTCCTTTGAGGAAAGAGCCGGTCTTTGTGATCTCACGCAGTGGCTTTTCTGTGTACCTAATGACGTTGTAGACCCATGCTCCGGCCACAGCCCCCACAATCGGTGCCAACAAGTATATCCATATTCCTCTGTATTGCGTGTGCACAAAAGCTGGTCCTAGGCTTCTAACTGGGTTCATTGATGCTCCTGTGATTGGCCTGTCACATGAAAATTCAAAACCACTCGCATCAGGTATTGTACATTTCTCATTACCACAACAATATGCTCTTCATTTTGCATTTTATTTAATCAGGATTTCGATAGGTTACTTAATTACCCTCCAATCATCACATTCAGCAGTATCGTAGACCCGATTGCAATCCCAGCCAACTCACCAATCTGTTCAATTTAAAAATCAGCTTCATAATTAAAGATGCATATAACAAATGGAGTTTAAGAAGAATATTTCGTGGATGGATTATTAATTGATTCGCACGAGGTATGCCTCGTAACGTAAACTTCTACTAGAATTATTGTATAGGATTCAAAATGATACAAATTAGGTAACTGTGTTGCAACAAAATACTTAGGCTGCTATGTGAAAAAATTATAATAATAAAAAAAAACTACATATAGGCATGCAATATAAGAACCATTATCGAGATAAAAAAAACAGGAGAAGCCTTCCCCCTAGCTTAATCTAGTCTCACACGGGAACCATCTAGCAATCTCATGTAATTAAATATTAAAATAAAAATGGTACCTAAACGATGTGTACAGGGAAATATTCTAGGATCAAGCACCTAAAGCCTTTACTTTAAGTCATTATTTCATATCTCTCACAATTTTATAATTATCTTAAAAATATACAATAAGTTTCTAAAAATATTGGGAGTTGTTAATATAATTTATATTTCGATTATATCCACCAAGTACTTAAATTCAAACAAAAAGCTTTTATTTTTTACGCTTTATCCTATGTACCTAATGCATAAGACAAAAACAGTTACTTTCATTGATATTCTCTAAGAAAAAAAGATAGTAACTAGTTTAATATCTGGATTCTCCTTCTTCGTTAGTAACTATCTTATTTATCTCTCGTTAGTTGATTTTCCTTATCATATTAATCTTAATTAAAATACAATAATACATATCTTTCATTATTGTCAATCGTCTAATACAATAAGTTAAAAATATTTTAATTAATTTGAAGATTTTTCATCCTAAAACTCTATAACCTGAAATAAATAAATAAATAAATATATAGAGCATATCAATTGAGAGAGAATTTATTATGAGAGATGAGAGAGTTAAAATATAACTCTTAGATTAATTAAATGAGAAAAAATTTGAAATTTAATTAAGTGAGAAGAAATTGATCTAAATGTTATATTTTGACCCTCTCATCTCTCATAATAAATTTTCTCTAACTTGATATGCTATATTATATATATATATATATATATATATATATATATATATAAGAGATAAGGAAAAGGAAGGAAAACATTTTAAACTTCAATATACGTTGAGCTGACTTAGATCTGCATTTTTTTGTCGATTCATTATTAGAAAAGAATTGATGTAAGAATAAGTTAAAATTGTATTTTTTTACTGTTAAAAGATATTGTAAGAATAATGTATTTTTTATGTACAAATATCATCATGAACGGTCAACCATTAACCTCATTGTTGTTGTTGCCATGCCTCTCTCCATTTCTTCATGTCATTATTACAAAAATTGGATTGGAGTGGTCACTTTTTGACTAAAAAACGTGCGAGCCAATTAAGTATTCAATTTACATGACTCGAACATTAACGGTTCAAAAAACTGTTGAGAAAACCACTTAAATCGGTCTGAAACCTTTAGAATAAATGAAAAATGACCAACAGAACATTTATTTTAAAAAAATATTTATTTTCAGAATCAAATAACAATTAAATCTTATATAATGTTTAAATTCATTTACTTACAACTTTTAATTAAAATTTCAATCTTATAGATAAACTACGAATTAATATCATATTTGGTAAGGTTTAATAAACTTTAAAGACATAGAATATGAAGATTTCAAAATCTCACCAAATATATTGTATCAATTTAAGGAGAGAGAGTCAGTAAGTTAGAGTCTATTTGAAAACAAAATATAAAAGTTTGAGATTTTTTACAAATTATTTTAAAATTTGTATCCAAAGAGAAACATTAAGTGAGAGACGTTACCGCTCTGTTATCGGTGGCGACCCCGCATATGACAAACATAAGGAGAAATGTGATTATGAATTCAAACACAAAAGCTTGGAGGTAAGACCCTGTTGGGAGTGTTCCTGAAAACTGGTCATGCTTCCCCATAAATATTAGTCTCAGAGTTCCACTCGCAAGTGTGCTTCCTAGGAGTTGAGCTGCTACATAAGCTGGTACCTACATAACAATTAATGCTAATTGCATCACATGTCCCAACCATAATAATTTTATTTTGTCTTGATTGATTCGAATCACATGTTCTGGCTGCTTATACATGTGCCACGAGGCAATATTTTGGCAATGGTCAATTAGTGTGAGAAGGCCAAATAGAAACAAGTTAATAGGTATTTCATAATTTCTTTTTTTGGTATGGTATCTCATGATTTCTCTTTTTGGTATAGTATCTCATACTTTCGGTACAAGATAAATGGGCTTTAAAGAGATCCATGCAAGAGAGATAAACGTAACAATTAAGAACGAAAATGACAATTTCCAAACGAGCACATTAACCTAATTATGTGTCAAACAAACTCTTTGTGAGCTACCCAATTTTCCAAATGAGCACATTAATTTACCTGCTTCAATGGAAACCTTCCGATGGAGGTAAAAGCAATGGTGACAGCAGGATTGAAATGGGCACCAGAGATGTGACCAACAGAGTAAACGAGCACCATGACAACCAGTCCCCACGTAATTGCTATCCCAGGAAGAGTTACGATGTTGTCGTTGTTCTTGTTCACCACCACTGAACCACACCCCGCAAATATCAAGAAATATGTGCCCACTGTCTCCGCCACCAACTGCATCCATCAACAAACAAATCCATTTTCTCATTTCCAATCTCAAATTTTCTAGTTCAATACGTTCAAACGATTAATTTAGAAAGAAATTGTAATAACATAACAATCCGGTATACTTATATATCTAACCAATTGTAATAAGAAGAATTGAATAGGTTGTTGGGTAGAAAAGAAAGATTAGGAGACACCTTTTGCAAGCAATGGACAGAGACAAAGGAATCTGAACGTTCACATATTTTGGAGGGGTCCTTGGTTACATTTACAACCACCTCGTGGGATTCAGTTCCTGTTGAATAATCAGCCATCGGCGATAGAAAACAAGGAATAAAACTCGGGTTTGTAAATTGATTTGGACACTCTGCTTTGTCTCCTCAACTACATAGGAAGACTTGGAAAACAACTCCAATTTATAGGCACACAACGAGTTGCTCATAATGAGACGGAATAATTTTATATTCTTCTGACCAATCTTTTTATTGTACTCTTTAATTATTAAATAAAATATTTGTTATATTTTAATCTATTTAGAAATGTAATATTAATATTTTTTATTCATTAAAATTATAATGATAACAACAAAATTTAAATTTAAAATTTTGTATATATTATCTTAACTATTATCATTGATATTTTTAAAGTTATATTGATTGATAAAGTAAAACTTTTTACATCGAGAGTTTATAAAAATTAAATTCTTATACTCTAAATATAAATTTAATTAGAATATCCTAACTACACAAGGTAATCTAATTATATATTAACATGTATTTTTTTTATAGATCACAAATATTATTTACTGATATGCAACTTTCACTAGTAATATAATTGTATACTCATACCTATTAATTAAGTTGAAACTAATTTATCACTAATTGAACCAATGTTTTGTCATGTATATTGAAATGTATGATAAATTTATTAGTTTTTATAAAAAATAATTAAAAATTATATTTAGGATAGTTTTTAATGTTTGATGGTATAAACGAATTTATAGTGTACAAAAATTAATATATTCATATATTTTAAATCAAAAGTATTTATTTCATGTAATTGTTTTTTTAAAAATACTAAGACGATGGTTAGAAGGTAGTTTGAGAAGTTGTGACATTGGGCCATTATTAGCCGAGGAGGAATATACTGTGTACAGATATTCCAAATAGGAAAGAAAAAGAATACGCAAAGAGAATAAAAAGGCGCAGACCTTGGACTTATCCTTTCCGAGGGAGAGAAGACAAATAAACCCCATTGGATCTTATGTAGTTTTGATGATGTTAGGTTTTTTTTTTATTTGTATTTTATGGTGCTGGTTTTTAACTTTTTGACGATGTTACAAGATAAAAATACAAAGTAATTATAGTTTTTTTATTTTTATACATACACGTACGTATCTTTTATTAAATAATCATGTTTAAGTCAAATTCGAATAATTATGAGTGACAAAATTATTTTTTAACATTTAATTAATACAACAATAAACTAAGAATTTGAATGTGAGATTATTAGTTAAATTAAAATAATCTTGTAAACATTCTAGTTAATTAACATATTCTATTGGTGGAAAATAATTATAGTAAATTAACCTTATTATTATTATCACTAGTAGAAAATAAGTATATTACGTCACCCCTTTTATGTCGGAAATACGAAAATCCGACGTAAAAAAAATGCGGTGGCATTTTTGTAATTTTTGCGAACTTTTTTACGTCGCACCTGGTTAGGTCCGACGTAAAAAGTCCAATCTACGTCGCACCTGGGAAGGTCTGACGTAAAAAGTCCAATTTACGTCGCACCCTACCAGGTCCGACGTAAAAAAGACGCAAATTTGAATAAGAGAGCGCGAGGCACACCGCGCGCATTCACTTTTCATCACTTTTCATTTTTTTCTCTGTAAACCCTCTCCCTCTTCGTTGTGTAAATCCCTCCGCCTCCTACTCCTTCGGTCCTTCCTTCCTTATAATTTTTCTATCATTCAGTCTCCGTTCATACGACAAAAACAAGCAGTTTGCGTTCATACGACTAAATGTGTATTTTCCTTCCTTATAATTTTTCGAGGTACCATCTTCAAGTTTGTGTTTTTCTGTTTCTGGGCTTTTCTATGAGGTTTTATGACGTAAATGATGTTTTTTTCATCTGTTTGTTTCAAGTTTTTGAAGCTGGAGATGGAGAAGGAAGTGACCAAGTCTACCTGAGAACGCGCTCCTGGGTCTCTCAAGCAGAACGGCCCGTTCTGCTTGCAGAACGGCCCG
Source organism: Cajanus cajan (assembly GCF_000230855.2). Lineage (NCBI taxonomy): Eukaryota > Viridiplantae > Streptophyta > Magnoliopsida > Fabales > Fabaceae > Cajanus > Cajanus cajan. The sequence continues at coordinate 66,021,015 of NC_138518.1, forward strand.
TACTCCATGGAGAACGGGCCGTTGTTCAAACAGAACGGGCCGTTCTCCAAGCAGTACGGCCCGTTCTGCTTGGAGAACGGCCCGTTCTCCAAGCAGTACGGCCCGTTCTGCTTGGAGAACGGCCCGTTCTCCAAGCAGAACGGGCCGTTCTGCTGCACTTGTTTTCTTTTTTTTTTTTTAAATTTTTTATGACTTTTTACGTCGGACCTTCACATGTCCGACGTAAATTTGCGTCGGTTTTCGCGCCCCGACGTAAATTTACGTCTCCCGCTTCTACGTCGGACATTTTTCTGACGTAAAAACCCCTAAACTAACCGACGTAAAATGTGTATTATGTACTAGTGTATATACGTGATACCTATTAATCTTCTTCTTTATTTTTATCTCTGATATATGATATTTTCATATTATCTACAGATATAAAAGCATCCTGATTCCTTGTTAATTTCTTAAGTCTTTGACAAGACAAATTAGCATGTAAGGTTAGTGATCAGTTATCATTTCGGCCTTATGGCTGTTGATATTAGTCAATATATTCAAAATGGCTTATTGAGCATTTGAAGTGGTTGATATATTATGCCCTGAAAATAATTTGAAGGCTGAACCAACTACCCAAGAGACATACACATAGCATCATCAACAGGTCTTCAAATATATTTATTTTATTTTTCTTTAAGTATCTTTAAAAATAAGTTTTTTTTTAAATCAAAATCATCCACATAATGTTCCAAACTTAACAATTTATAAAGACTAATATGAATTTATAGACATAATTTTTAGTAGTCAAATATTATTTTAACAAATAATAAAAAGTATAATATAAAATATACATTAATCAATAAAAAAAATATTAATCTTACCTACTCAATCCTCAAACATGTATAAAACAACTTCAAAATCTCATCTTCAAGGGTGGATTCTCCATTTATCTCTTTTAAATTTCTAAATTTATATCAACTTAGTTTGATTGAGACAAGTTGAATCAACTAGTCACATATGAATCTTCGAATTTGTATGTTTGAGGTTTGGAAGTTGTGTACCTTCTAGGCCAAATAGCTTATTAAGATTATTTTCGTTGGATATATTCAAACTATTATATCGATTATCTACCAACTTAACCAAGATAAGGACCAATAATTTAGAATCACAATACGGTAATTATGGTAAGATGTATTATTGCCAAAATAAATTAAAAAATATCTTTAGATAATTTGAGATATTAATGCACTTAAAGCCTCAAACACATTTATACAATCCTCTCTCCTAAAATTAAGATAAGCCATATTACACTATTTCAATGTTTTAAATTTTAGACTACAATCATAATTTTTTGGAGGTAGTTCTTTATACTATAACAATTTCTATACATGTTTTATTGTTGATTACATTACTTATCTAAGCTTCTGCCTATACTCTATAGAGCATATTTTTATACGGTGTAAAAGGACTATTTAAATTTTAAATTTTAGATTGTAATGACGATTTTTTGGAGGTAATTCTTTATACTATAACAATTTCTATATATGCTCTAATGCTTTATTCACATAACTTAACTAAGTTTCTACGCATACTCTATATAGCCTATTTTGATATGGTATAAAAGGACTTTTAAGAGTTTCGCTATTGAATATAAATAATATCTTTCAATAGAGTAACTCAAAAATTATTTTTAAGTTTGTATGTAAACATGCTCATAGTTGAGCATATAAGTTATTTGAGTGTTATTTATATTTTTTTTTAATGTATTGAAATGGTAGATAAAGAGTGGCACATAACTACCTAGTAAAAAACTTATGAGATGTTATATATCTTTTAAAATATTTACATATACACTAGTATAACTTATTTGAGTGTTGTAAATAATACTTATATATAGCCACTCATTACTGTATACAATTGTGAAACTTCCCTATCACCAATTAGTTATCGTAAGAAATGTTATATATAGTGATATATAATAAGTGTCATTATAAGTACAATATATATAAGTATAAATTTAATTTACATATGATCACATATAATTTTCGTAGTTATTTTTTAATGAAATTTAACATCATATATTATGTATCACTTTAATCTATATTTACACTTTCTAACAATATAATTTTATGATTTGTGATTACCATTATCATTTCAAATTCTCCTTACAATTATAACTATAACTTACTAAAATAGTTCAAAGTGGAATGCACGTTTATATATATATATATATATAAACGTGCAGGTAGGTATGCATTAACAAATGTTTATGAGATAAGTTAATGTTTATGAAATTCATTAATGTAGATCCTCCTTCACTTCTTTTAAAAAAAATTATATATTAGAATATTATATAACGACAATTTTCTTAATAAATTATGAATAATAGTTGGTTAATAATATATTTTAACTAAAAATAATATTAATAAAAGAGTTATACTAATTCTTAACCATATATCCATGGGAAAACACTTTCCCAAGGCTTTTTTTTATTATTTTTTATTCTAACACTGTTGAGCATTTTCAGAAACTATTTATTACAATATAGTTGTTTTTGTAATAAATTACAGTAATATCTCTGTTATGTTATGTGTACTTAATTAGTTTTAGAATTTTTTTTACACTAAAATGGCATCAGAGCTACATGTAGTGCTTTTAGAATTCCAAGTTTTGACTAAGAACTCTAAAGCCACATGAAAAAGAGATGTCGCTATTCCATAGCTCCTCATTTTTATTTTTTATATATAGATTGCTATAGTCTATAATTCCTCAATTTTATTTTATTTTTGTCATTGGGGTTTGAAAAATAAAAATAACTTCATTAAATATATATCTTAAAATTTTTAAAAATTATCACGAGAGTTTTAAAATATTTGATCTCTATTAGCTATAGCAATATTTTAAAAGAATTCATGTTTTTTGGTGTTATGTTTTTTAAATTAAAAAATAGCATTTTTATTTTTTAATGCGATATTTTCTCAAAATTTGTTGTATTTTTATAACTTAAGATAGATTTTTAAAAGTATTAAGATATATTTTTCAAACAAATCTGTTATATATTTTATATTTTTTAATTAAGTTATTTTTATATCAAACTCCAGCAATCTAAAAAAATAATTGGAGGGAGTTATATATGTATTATAACGAACTCCAATAAAAATTTAGAGAAACTATGAGTTATAGTGATATGCAAAAATAACAGAAAGAGTTAGGATTATATGACTAAATTTTTATTTTTTTTTAAGTTAAGCTCGATTAAATGGAGTTGATAGCAATTTTATTTATGTCGCCACCAACAATAATGATTTTAGGCTAAAAACCTATTTTAGTCCTTTATAATAATTGTTTGTTTCAATTTAGTCCTATTTTTATTTTTGATCTTAATTTGGTCTTTAATAAATTAATTGGTTGCAATGTCGAACTTCAGTCCAAATTATTTAGACGGAATTAACTGTTGGCCACGTGGATACTACGTGGATGCCACGTGGAAGCCACGTGGATGTCAAATTTTTGTCATGCATCTAGAACCAGAACGGCCCGTTCTGAAACTAGAACGGCCCGTTCTGAAACTAGAACGGCCCGTTCTGAAACTAGAACGCCCCGTTCTGATACTGGAACGGCCCGTTCTAGTTTCACTCTTCGTGCATTAATTTTGCATCTAGAACGGCCCGTTCTGAATGCAAAATTAACTAGGAAAAGTGAAACCAGAACGAGTCGTTCCAGTTTCAAAACGGGTCGTTCTGGTTCTAGAATGTCACACATATAGTTAATGATTATATCCATAAATTTTAGATCGTGATAACAATACTTATTCATATATTTGTAATATTAAAAATTTTATATATAATTTTTTTAAGTATAAATATGTTATAGTTATTTTTTACAAGTTTTTATATCTACAATTATGATTAAGGATGAAAATAAACTAGGTCAGATTATGTTATATTATAATTTAACAGATTTATACCTAATTTTTGTTAAAAATACTTTTTATAAATATTATATATTTATCTGTCATAGACATTTTTTAAAATGTTTGGTTACATAACAATCTTAAAAACTTACTTAATAATAATTTAACACTAATAAAAATATATAAATAAATATGTTAAATCTTATAAAAATTAAGTTTAATTTATTTATCATTTAAAGATGTTTTTAATATGTGATATAAACTTTGACAAGGCTTAAATATATTTTTAGTCTCTCAAATTTAGGGTAAATCTATTTTTGATCCCTCAGATTTAAAATTATTGTTTTTAGTCCCTGTAATTTCAAAAAATCTTAATTTAGTCCTTATATTCAAATTTTGTTAAGAAATTTATCAAATATTATTGCATAAAATCTACTTATTGGTGTTCTTATTAGTGAAAATATCACATTAAATCCGGTTGATATTACATAATTGTCTTAAATAGTCACTTTCAAATATGTTATTGGTGACCTAAGAGACTAAAACAAGATTTTTTAAAATTACAGGACTAAAAACAACAGTTTTAAATTTGAGGGACCAAAAACAAATTTATCTTAAATTTGAGGGACTAAAAACATATTTAAACCTTTTTACAATTTTAATTTTTTTTATCAACATAAACAATAAATAAAAAGTACAAAAGTTTGACAAATATCAGATAGATGAATAACTTCTCGAAATTTATATTTTATACATACGATAATTTAAATATATATATATATATATTAGAATATAATTTTTATTTTTTAAAATATTATTTTTAGATAAAAAAAATTGTGTATGTGTAAATGGTTTGTTTTCGATTTTTGAACTACACTAGTGCACTATGTTGGTTGGCGTTCTGGAACGGCTCATTCTGATTGCAGAACGGCCCGTTTTGGATTCTAGAACGGCCCGTTCTCGTCTCAGAATGGCCTGTTTTGTTGCACGCGTTTGGGTTAAATAATGCATCTAGAACGGGTCGTTCCAGATGCAAAATTTACACACCATGAGTGCAACCAGAACGGGCCGTTCCGGTTTCAGAACGGGCCGTTCCGGTTCCAGATGCATGACAAAATTTGACATCCATGTGGCATGTACGTAACTTCCACGTGGCATCTACGTAACTTCCACGTGACATCCACGTGGTCAATAATTAACTCCGTCTAAATAATTTGGACGGAAGTCCAACATTACAACCAATTAATTTATTAGGACCAAATTGAGACAAAAAATAAAAGTGAGACTAAATTAAAACAAATAATTATTATAAAAGACTAAAATACTATTTTAGCCATGATTTTAAGATAACACGAAAAAAAAAGGAAAAAAAAAAACTTTCTGAAATATGTTACTATTCAAATTAGTGACACTAGGGGTGGCAAAATGGGCCCCGCCAAAAAATGGCGGGCCGGGCTCATCATTTCAGCCCGCCAACCCGCCAAGCCCGCCCCGCCAAGCCCGCCAACCCGGCGGGCCAAATAGCGGGCTGGCCCGTCCCAACCCGCCAAGCCCGCATAAGTAATAGGCTTAATATAAAAAAATAAAAAAAGCAGGCCCAACAAAGCCCATTTCCAGCCACCAAAGAGCAAAACCTAAATCAATTTCAGCCAAAGCCAACAGAGAACGTAAATGAATTTCATTCCAGCCGCAGTCACCGAAGGGCGAAGAGCATACCATTTCGCTTCGCGTGCTTTCTGCTTCGTCCAGAACCAGAACAAGTGATTCCGTCATTTCTGTGTATTGCGCGTGCGTGTAAAAGTAAAACAGGTGATTCCTTTCGTGCATACCATCTTTAATTTTTTTCTAATTTTTTCAATGATGCGTATACCACCTGTTCTGGCTTCCACTACCGTGTAAATTTGGATATGGACACAACATAAACTATTAATTAATGTTATACTAGTAATGTCACGTGTCTGTATAATTTGGAAAGATCAACTTATTATGGATAATGGACTTAAATATTGGTCACCACTTAGGCGCTTTGTTTAATCACTATTCTGGATCAAGGGATTAGTTTCACAGTTTCGTACGTTTATTGGAATATTTGATTAAAGTTGGCATTCTGTCTTTTTATAATTTTTTTTTCATTTTTTTATTTAAACATAAAATATATATATATATATATATTTATTTTTTTTTCAAAATATTTTTTGGATAAACAGGCCGGCCCGCCAGCCCGCCAACCCATCCTTAGGCGGGGCGGGCCAGCATTTTCAGCCTGTTTTTCATTGGCGGGCCAGCCCGGCCCGGCCCGTTTTTGGCAGGCCAAAACGGGGCGGGCTGGCCCGTTTTGCCACCCTAAGTGACACGTTATCCATGTGTCATGTGGCAAAGAAAATGGTGAGATCAAACGACTCACTCAGTTTTCCAGTCAACTTAATTTTAACTTTAATTTTAGTGCATTTAGTATAAAAACAATTATATTATCATCTAACCATACATCATTTAATAAACATTACATTTTGTATTGACTAATGCAACAAGTTCTGTAAATTTTTTACACCAATAATTCATTAAAATTATAAACACTTCAATTAATTTGTTGCCCACCCAAACCTTTTCAAATTATATTTCAATAACATATTTTATATAATTAAATGAGTTATGTAATTATAGTAAAAAGTATTGTTTAGTTAAATTAAAAAAATAATAATAGAACTTCAAGATTGAAAATATAAATAATCTTGTTTTAATATTTAATTTTTAATTAGACTAAATCAACCTTATAAAATTAATAAGTGACACGTTAATAAATATAAAAATAGACTTTGGTACCTAATTTAACTTTAAAAATTATTTATAAGATAATAATTCTTTAATTAATCACTTTTTTACAATATTTCAATCATCCTAGCTACCACTACCACGTGGGATATATAATTAAGTTTTTCTCAATATAATGCATGATTTCAAAATAGTAAAAAGAAATAATAAAAAAACAAACTCGATATATATGTGCACATAATTTCAAAATAATTATCATTTATTATTTTGCATAAATAATAATCGTTTAAAATAATTAATCTTTCATTCTAACTAGATGTTTAATTAACGGTATCAGTATGGTGGATCTTGCGCTTTAGCCCTATGTTGACCAAAAAGAATAATATTGAAAAAATATATATTTTTAAGTGATAAATATTTTAAGAATAAATTAACACAAGTTTATTTAAAGTACCAATTAAAAAATAAAAAAATACCGATAAAAGTATTTATTACATCAAAATTACATAAATAAAAAACCAATAGTTATTTTAAGTAATTAAAATATTTAAGGGTAGCTAGTTGCTATGATTTCTCATATTTATATAGTCATTTGTACTTGATAAGAGCCATATTTTAAAAGCTACGGTGGAGCATTTAACATGAACAGTTTGGCAAATGAGGGGAAAAAAATGAAAATAAATTGAATACTGCAATAACATAAAATACTTCGACAGGGTCAAATAAAGCTTGGTGTTGACCAAGTGATGAGTAGTGGGAGGTTGGAAATTTTTTTGCATGCGCATTCGATTAATCCTTGTTTCGTCAACACTTGGACTCGTAGCTATTCATGAACCTCAGAAAGGACAAAGCAAACATTTAAATCCCTCTTACAACTACTACAATATTCTCATAAACAAAGCACAACTTTAGCCATGTTCATGAAAAAAAAAAAAAAGTCTTTACTTCAATCAAAAGAGATTATAAACTAAAATTATAAAAGCGACAGTAAATAAAAAGTTCACACTCAAAAGATTATACAAGTGTTTTAAAATAAATATAACTTAAATGTAAAATAATATATAAATAAAAAAAATAGAAATGATGCATTCTCCGAAAGGTTTTAGTCGAAAAATCCTCTGAACGTTTAAAATTTTAAAATAATAAAATTAAAAAAATAATTTATTTCAAATATTTTACAGATGTAAATCACTGAATAGTTCAGAATGTTGATTCGAAACTTTGATTCGGAGTCCAAAACATTACTCATAAAAAAATCACTAAAATGTCATTTCTTATTAAAACAAGATATCTAAAATAATAAAAGTTGATGTTTGAAGTCTCTACCACCATCAACATCAAATGGATTCTGTACGGTCCAGGTCGAATTCCGACCAGGGGGCTGTACGAGGGATAGGTCGGCAATGGCTAAGCTGACCTTCTGTCTAGCAAAGCCTTCTCGCCTTGCACGCTCAAGGCTGGAGGGCTGGTGTACGGTCCGGGTCGGATTCCGACCGGGGGACCCTACGAGGGATAGGTCGGCCATAGATAAGCCGACTCCCTGTCCCGAAAAGCCTTCTCGCCGACCATTCCTCTAAGAGTGATTCGGTTATCGGCCGACCTCGTCTTTCTGCTTAACCTGGTCAGATCATTTCCGATCCCTTTTCGCGTACGAGAACCAACTCGGTCCATACCCGACTGTACCTCCAGTACGGGTATGGTCGGTCGGGGGCCGATACAGCCTTCGCATATAGGGAATATTCGCTAGCAAGGGCAAGGTCCTACCATCCTTTACCAAATATTGGCCAGATCAAAACGGTTAGGGAAATCCCTACATTCTCGGGGCCCAAAGAGCCCGTAAACAAGAAACTATAAAGAAAATAGTCCTAGAGCTGAGAAGGCAGATTACATTTTTGGATGTTCTGGCTTTGAGGCTTGACGTAGAAAAAAACCCTAGTGCACCCCTTGACCGGAACAGATTCTTACTTACAAATGTTGTTGAGTCCATATACAAATAAAACAAAAATAAGATATATCACATTCATACTTTTGGTGTGAAACAAAAGTCTAACAACAAACAAGTAAAACAATTACAATAAATAACATTATATTATATAGATCAAACATAGTTAATATATTAATTATGTTATATAATGTGTAATCTTTAATACAAATATGCATGCGACAATATCCCAAATTTCAATGAGTAGCTTAAAAACGCATGTAGATCAATGAAACGACTTGACTTAGACATTGATTAGAGTTACTAAGTGACTTTAAAGTACACTTCCCCCATCATAAGTAATATGGAGATCACAAATCAAGTAAACCCCAAAATCAAGATCCAAATATCCTAAATCTAAGTATCTAACCTTCCGAACAGAGAATTTACTTCTGATACCTAAAATCTAGGTTTTTATACATATAATGCATACAACGTTTTTTTCTTTTTATGATGACCTCTTACTAGTATGTTTACATATAGTTTATAACATTTTATTAACTTCCCTAGTCTTAATACTCGAATCGCATATCTCAGTTGTATATATAAAATAAGCCTCTATCCTTTATTTTTAACTTCAAATCAATCACATCACTTATTCTTCAAGGGATTCCTACTTAGCACGCTTGAACACTAAAGGCACATGATGACTTAAAACAAAAATTGCTAAGTGCCAATTACACAAACCCTACCTCAAGTGGATAAATCGAATTACAAATAGCCACGTACGTTGCCATGACAGATATGTGAGATCAGCTTAATGGTAGTGCTTAGGGGTAATGTGAACCGAATTTATTCTTTTCGGTGCATCATGTGAACTGACTCTTTTGTTTTTTTAAATATTTGATGCACGTCGTCATCTTCACTCTCATATTTTGCTTAATTTAATCACAAATTGACTTCATAATTACGATGTGTTTAATTTTATTTTTTTTATAATTATATTATTAGTAGAAAATATCTATTGGTTTTATTGTGATTAAAATCTGGTTTTTGTTATTTAAAAGAAAAAAATTAATTTGAACTAACTTTTTAAATTAGTGTAAGTAAATATTCCTGTTAACCCTCACAAAATAATTTAGTAGAATAATATAGCAAAACATTGTAGAAAACTATTTCGATTTTTTTTTTAATTTTAAATTCTATTAAAATGACTTTAGTTCTCAACGAGTAATATGTATTGTGCTATATTATATATCCACCACTAGTTTTGTGTTGGAAACTTGGAATATTTGTCTCATATAAAACAAAATACAAACTTAACGGTTACATTACATAACACATAATAAGTGTTCTGTGTTCACAGTTTCCAATATACTGAGTCTGACATTACACCCAAACCCAAAAAGTATCATTCTCGTAATTTCCCAACAAAGATAAATCATATCATACTGCTCGAGTATCAAAATAATGTCTAAATATAATCGCCAATTAAATAAAATTAAAAAGGTGTCCCTAGATTCCGTCAATATTGAGATACCCTATGATTGAATTAAATCAACCAAGTTTAAGACGATAAACATATTTTACCCAAATCTTTCTGCTGATCCGTCAGAAAGAACAAAATACAGCTGATAAAAAGATCCCACTCCAAGTAAGTGAAATAACACAAGACAAAGCAACCTTTAATAAATAAAAAGATACATTGTCTAATATCCTATAATAGTTTTTTTTTTTTTTTTTCCAAAATGCCGCATCTGTGTAAAGAATCACCGCTGAAGTTAACATAAATAGTAAAAAAAAAAAAAAAAAAAACTTTGGAAAGAAGAGTTACGGCATGGCTAAGCCTAACATTTGCCTCTCTCAAATTCTAGCGTGTGCATTCAGTATTTACTACATTATCATTTAGAAGTTTTTTTTTTCGGTGGTGTATGTATCAGTGATTCAGTGTGGTATTGGATTAATTATTTAATTAATTTATTTTATGAATTAATATTATTTAATTATTAAAATTTATTTTTTAATTTATTAAAATATTAGTTATTGGGAATAACTATTTTAACACCTAATTATCTCATAAATATTATATTAGACTTTTGTTCTTAATGATTCTTGATGGTTGAATTATTTAATTGATGTTTAATAAGGGATTTTTGTCCTCATATAATAGGTTATTTAATCATTGTCTAATTAGATAATTAATATATACTAATGAACTAATTGTGATTAAGAGAAGTCTTTTTTCATTTCAGTTTTTTTATTCTCCTTGTATTTTATGAAGAACTTATATTAAGTGCACAATTTCTTATTTTTTTTCCTATACTGGTTGATAGTATGTTGTGATTTCTATCTAGTTGATTCCTGGGTTAATAAATGTTATCATGTGACTAGTTCTTAGAATAGTGGATTTAGTTTAACTCAACCTTACAAAACCGTTATAATATATTTTTATAAGCTAATTTGAATAACTTATAGATCATAAATTCTTAATTTTTTATTTCTTTATTTTTTTTATCCTTGTTAATTTACTTGAAATCATTTTTTACCTCTTTTAATTTAGAAACTATTTTTTTTATCATGTCATTCTCTCACTCTCATTATATAAAAATTATTTTATGTTATTTTACATTTATCAATTAACTTATAAATTTATTTTACCAAACACTTTTAATTTAATTAACTAGTTTATAGCTTTTAACAACTTTTTAGCTTTGAACTTATAACTTATAAGTTTTTTTAGCCAACTTATAAGTTTTATATATAAGTTAGCTAGTTTTATCAAACAACCCTAATTTAATTAACTTATAACTTATAAGCTTTTAATTTTTTTCCTCTTTAATTTACTTGAATTATATATATATATATATATATATATATATATATATTTATATATATTTAATTTAGAAACTATTTTAACTGCATCATTTTTCTCTTACTATTCTTATCAATAAATAAACATGTCATTTTAACTAATTTATTAGTTAATTTTACCAAACATTTTTAATTCAATAAATTAAGTTATAAATTTTAAATTTTTAATCTAACTTATCTTATAAATTATTTAGGTGTACTTTATAAGCTTTTAATAAACTTATAAACTGATTTTATCAAATACCCTCTAAAACATATCTAAAATATATCAAGAGGTGATCTTTTATAAGTTGAAACATGCGGATAACTTAGTTTTAATAAATTTAATAATTGGGTGGCAGGCAAAGACTTATTACATGACATGCTTTTTATAATTACGACAATGAAGTTTGATTTCATATAAGCTGTTTAAATTTTTTACACTAATTCAATTCCAATAGCTTCTTATCTGTCACTTGATTAAATGATTGTTTGCGGTGTTTTTCACGTCAAGGTTTTTGCGTAACGTCCTATTTTTAAATTATCTTTATGGAGGCCAAATAGGTAAGTTACACTGATTTGAAAATAATAATTATCTTGAAATATAATGTATGTTGCTTATCAAGATATTTGTTTCCTCCACTAGAAAGTCTTATTTCAATCTTTAATAGTGTGTTTGGATGAAGAATTTTATAAATTCAAGGAATTTTAAATTTTTGGCATTTGAATTACTTTGATTTCAATTTCTATCATTCTTAAAATATTTTGTTTGGATGAGTCAATTCAAATTTTTTAAATTTTAAATTATTAGGTTGAATATGATAATTTGATTCCATCATAGTAAAATTAATTTTAAAAATATATTTATATGTTGAGATTTTTAAATTAAATTTTATAAAAATAAATATTAATCCATTTTTAAATATTTAATAATTTTAAAAATTAATATTAGATAATATTTAATAATTTTAAAAATTAATATAAAATAATATTTAATAATTTTAAAAATATTTTTGAATATCCAATAATTAAAAGAATGAAGAGATAAGATAAAATATATAGGTGAAATAAGAAAAATAAATATGAGGAATTTCAAATTCTCCCATTTTTTGGAGAATTTGAAATTATACTATTTTAAGGAATTTCACAAATGCTTGGATTTTAAATTCTTTGTAAATTCCTCATCCAAACAAAGTATTTCACTTCAAGAAATTTGAAATTCTTCAAATAAATGAATTACCCTATATAAATTCCTCATCCAAACACACCATAAAACTTTCTAAAGTTTTGTGTTTGCAATTGCATAAAATCATTTGGACGTAGTGCCTACGATCTGTTCAAAGCCCAATTAAGGAGTACAAAGTCCAGCAGTTATATAATACAAGCCCAAACAGTTATACAATACCAGTCACAAGGAGACTGCTATTTACATCATCGTTTTACTCTTCACACGCTCATTTTGTTTAGACATTTTGAAACCCTCCCTCGCCATTCCCTCGGGTCTTTCTCACCTTTTAATAAGGAAGGAGAAGATATGAGAAAGGAAAGGACCATTAGACACTTAGTTTTATAATTTTTACGCTCCCCATTTATATATATATATATATATATATATATATATGAGGAGGGATGTATTTTCATTAGGAATAAGTCTACTTAAATTTATCTTGTTTAATAACTCATGTTTTATATTAAATTTTAACGATTCATCGTTGAATTTAAAGTTCTAAATACATAGATCAAGACTGCTAATTTTTTAAAAGTTTAAAAATCATTTGATACTTCATTTCATTAATTTAAATCAACGTATAAAATGATTTTATGATTATCTGTCTATTTGAATTAATGAAATGAAGTATCAAATGATTTTAAAAATTTTAAAAATTTGTAAACTTGATCTATGCATTAAGAACTTTAAATTCAATAGTTGGATTGTTAAAATTTGATTAAGAACACGAGTTACTAATGAAATAAGTCTAACTATATTTATTTCTAGAGAAAATGAATCTCTCATATATATATATATATATATATATATATATATATTATGCCTTTATTCTTAGCTGATGACTAAATATGTATGAATGGTCCAATAATAATATGATAGCAAGTGACTAAATAATTGTTAGGATATAAATTTTGATATATTCTGATATCATCTCAAGAAAGTGATTTGAAACTTAACTCAACCTTACAAAATTGATTTGTAAGATGAGGATTACTCCCTACTTATATACACTATTACAGTTTTATTCTTAAGTTATGTAAAATCTCTAACACACGATCTCTTCACACCAAGAATTGAACATCTTAAACGTAAAATTTACATGACCTTATTTTTAGACAATGTGAGATCTCCAACATACAACCCTTTAGAACTTCATATATATATATATATATATATATATATATATATATATATCACATAAACATGATAGTTCAAGACTTCAACTAGAGTAGATTATTAACAAATACCAAATTAAAAACTTAAAAGTTTAAGTTTGATTGAAAAAATGGTATTTAAGTTTGAAATTTAAAATTTATTTGTTAAAAATACATAAAATTTACATTAATTTAGTTCATTTATAATTTGATTATTTTTTTTATTCGATATATTATTGAAATGGTTTTTAAGCTTGTTAATGAGATTTTTTTTTGGGGTTCATAGACACACAATAAACAACTCCTTTATTAGTAATAATTTAATATACATTTTCATAAAGATAAAAGTTAAACGTGAAAGAGAATGAGAAATATTTTAGACACAAAAATAAGAAAACGATAAAATCTCAAGATACAATTACAATTTACAAAATATATCTATATAAAATTTACATTTTCGTATCATTAATGTCAAGCCTATAACTTGGATCTGACTCATTTATATAATAAAGATTAAGGCCAAACCTTAATTTGTTTGTTTATTAAAACAAATGAGTTGGATTGAAAATTAAACAAGTATAGTTTAAATATTTCAATAATAGTTCAGCTCAAAACATGTGATCAAGTTTGCAGTTTCAAATAGCATGGGATTTTCATAAATGGCTTCATATGGTTACCTACCCACTTTTCTTCTCCCCCTTTTGTCTAGCATAATATAGCTCAGTTGTGGCTCATGTCATAAACGGCATTCCTGCAACTTGAAATCTCAGAAAGAGCCACCCTGGTTTATGCAACACAACATCATCAAAATAAACATTACACGACACCCTGTCTTGATTTGGATCATTTTAGTATTTTATTATCCATATTAAAAAATTCCTAGTATTTATATTCACTAACTGGTTATTGGGATAAAGGATATTTAGGGAGCTCTATAAATTATTTTCTCTTTGAAGCTTGCAAGCAACTTCCTAGTCTTGAATATTAATAATATAGGTTATGAGAGAAAGGAAGTTGGATACCAAGTGGTCGATTATTTATAGATTTTTTATATTAGCAAAATTGGCACCGTAAGTCTACGATGAAAATCAGCTAGATTATTAAGACTTTAAATGTGTACTAAGACTTGCTAAAAGCTGTAAGAGCTAAAGTTATATGTATACTAATGAATTTAAGCCATTAAATGAACCGACAAATATATAATCTCAAAATATTGTACCAAAATATTATACCAAAACTTTTAATTCAATGATGATTAATTATTATTATTATAGGCTAACCTGTTGGACTAAATAGCCTATTTCCATTCCTAAATATCAGTCATTCTCACTGACTAGAACGTTTGTGCAAATTGTTGGGTGAAGGACAAGAACAAGAAACAATGTGATAGGAATATAGAGCAAATATAGCAGGGAAGACTGAACATTTCAAGAGATTTTAATTGTCTTCCTGGTAGCACAAGAAGGCGAAATTCTGGAATCAATGGTTAAATCAACTTTGTTTATCATCATGAACCTGGATCCTAGAAGTTAAGATAATTCAAAACCAAACCAAACAATTTATGAAATCAGAAATCTGTGTTTGCCTTCAATGGTCATCTGTGCATTATATCTTGATGTTATCTTAATATCTTTGACACCAGCAGACACCCTCACAGGTATTATTATATTTATTTTTCTAAGGTTAAAATGGAAGAGGTGGTTGATAAGATGAAAATTAACAAATAACAACTCATTCAAGACATAACACTAACTCGAGACATTCGCATCTGGATCATTACATTGACATCTCTTGGCTCGTCAACCAGATCTCCTATTTTCAATTCTACCAAGCACCATCTGCATCATCAAGTATTAACAGAGCAGACACACTAGTTTCCTTTCCATATTGATAATCCAAGCCAAAACGTTAAATTAGCATAAAAATATTAAACACAATTTTCTTTCCTGGCCAAATAATCAACATTATCAAGGAGTTTGTTAAGCAAACAGGTTTCCTAATGACATCAAGTATTTCTAAAAATGAAAATGAGCAAAGTAAAATGGGGAAGGGACTGAAGTGTTCATTTCATCCCCAATTTATTAAGAAAAACTGATAAACATGTGATGGATTTTTTAGCTGTTTGTATTGAAGCTCCACCCCCACAAAAGAAAGGCCTGAAAATGAACTGAGATGAACTATTCAATTTATTTATTTTTTAATCCGAACGCAATGTCTCAAAGTTCACAACTAAGAATAAATCTGCATAGGTGAGATGTAAGTTTTACTGATGAAACATTATTTAAACAGATAAAGCAAAAGGATGAAATGTGGCGATTTCCTCTCTATCTTAAACTGTATCCTAACAATGTCTCAAGTTTGAAGTAAATCATAGACTGGATATACAACAATGACAACAACACCACCCTCTATCAAGTCATACATAAAGAAATCAAAAAACCAAAAAATAGAAGTAGCCCTTGAAATTGGTTAGTGTAGGCAGGAGCAGCACAGATCCAAGAGAGAATAGATCTCATCTGATAAGACTCAGGGGATGAAGGCACAAGAGAAAACCTGGTGAGGCAACCTCAATGCCTCAAATTTAGAGAAGCACATGTCATCAAGGTCCGCACTGGTACACCACCTGCACTTGGAGTTCTCTGAGCACTGTGACTTCAACACCAGCTCACCACACGTGGGGTTCACCTTATGCCTACTGAGTCTCCGAGTTGACCCTTCCTCCCACAACCCCTGAGAGGGTTGGCACACAAGGAGGAAGAGCACAAGGAACAGTGGTTTGGAGTTCAGCACCATGGCATGGGTTACCTCAAAATAGATTTCAGCTTTCAAAATGGTTAGTTCTAAGCCTCCTCACTTTTACAACAGAACCAAAGCTGATATGTTTCCTTTTTTTCTTTTCTTTTTAACTTTTTATTTGATATGCATTGAAGAGTGGACCTTCAGATGTAGGAAAGGGATGTTGGAAAGACAGTCTTTGTTTGAATGATTGAAACTGGGGCTGCCTGGAACATGACTGGGTCATGTGACTGCGAATTTTAAATATTAAAATAAGATGGAGTTTGGTCTTGGTTTGAGTTCTTTAATTATTTTTAAAATTTAATGATAAGTTACAAGTTTTTAAAATTGACTTAATGTTTGTATATTAATAACATTTATTTCAAAATATATAATAGAAGATTTTTCTGAGATTTGGTTTATGAAATTTTATAATTTAATTAAGCAGAATATTTAGTTTGTACATCAACTCCAATTATTAGTTAACCGATCTTATCAGGGTATAATGATTAATGAATAAAAGAATGTGATAGTTTCCTTGTTTCAACGACATCGTTTTCTAGTTTTCCTATGCGATAATAATTATACAGTACACAAACATGAAAATATGTGGCCAGGGTGGAAAGTTGAAGATTCTCTGCTTGACATGAAAGCATATGAACAAACCCTTTTCGTTTTGAATTTTGATTCTGAAAGTTTCGTTCTTCTTGACATTAATTTGAATTTTCTCAGCAAGTTAGTCAGCTATTTGCAAAGGTGAGTTTTCTTTTGGCCGATAATTTATTTAGATACTATTTACAGCTTTAAATTTAAATGCAGAAGTTGGTGCTTGTTTTAAAATTTCGGATAAGTGGAAGAAAATTTATCCAAAAGGGTTTCTAGTTTCTTCTATGGTCACACCCATCAACACCAGATATCTCCCTTCTAGTCCTTCTTTGGTAGATATACATTTGACTCTGTTTGGCAAACTGAATTTTTTTTTTCAACGTTTTTTATGTTGTGTTTTTAGTGGATGGGGTGTGTTTGACTTTAAATATCTTGAATTTTCTTTTATTGATTTGTGGTGCTTTGACGCCATCGACAGAAAGATGGCGTGGGTGGTGAATGAATTATGAAGGGATCATGTTACTAAGGAGCATTATGATTCTTTTTCCACTGCTGGCATTGAGGGGCATAGTTTGAAATATTACATTGAAAAAGAATAAAGATGACATGGAACGTTTAGGTGGTCCTGGAAAGTGATTTTATTATGATTCTCCACTGTATGAAGATACTGGAGTATGAATACCAATTTCAGTTCCACTCCTCTACCCATGTTGGCAGGTGTTAGTGCAAAGTGGGCCAAAGGTTTTCACTCTAATCGTGGCTATTTTCTTGAGGGTGAATGAATGATATGGAATGGAATCAATGCCTTGAGAAGGAAAGGAATTGGCCTTGTGGGATATTCTAGCAGACTATGCAAAATGCTCAGCATCATTAAGATAGAAAATTTACTTAAACATAATTATTGGCCATGAGAGTTTTCTAAAATGAGCCTCTTCTATTATGGGAGTTTATGCATAGAAATCAATTCCTAAGCAAATTTTAATCCCAAATAATGAACCGACTATTAGGACAGGTTTTGTCCTGCAAATTTGCATTACAATTTACAATCCATGTTACAATGCATGTAACCAAGAAAAGGATCTTCTTACTTTGTTGAGGATTCTAAGTTTCCTAAAGCATATTTTTCAAGGATCACTGAGCCAATGAGTTTGACTAGAGAGAACTGAAGGGGTGACATGGCTCAAAGGTTAATCGTTTGTGATTTAAGATAGAAGTCAAGCTCTTGGTGTTGGTGGTATAACGGAGATCGACATGTCATTATTATGAACCACCACACGATCTGTTTTGCAAGTGAAATTGAGATTTACATCATGAAATTTCATTTGAAGATGTCATTCTAAGCCAAGCAAAAGACCTTGCAACTATGACTGTGGTTAAAGTAGGAGTGGTGGCTAGTTATAATATTGGAACAGGACTTGTGGTTGCATGTAGAGAAAATGCTTCTTGGTCTCCACATGTGTGGAATGGGAGGCTCGGGTGCAGTAATTAATCTATAGTCTGTACAGTGTTAAACTAACAATTTTAAACTTAAAATTATAATGCTAATTATGTTATATGATATGAATTGACGTCCAAGGGTGTATTTGGGTTAAAGTTCGTTGAACATTACTCAGTTTTTACCAATCCATCAGGCATCAGCCTTGTTGCTTCTCCAATTTGTGCTTTGGAAAATAGAAAAAGGTTTTGGTGTGTCTGAAAGGCAATCCAAACACACATCAAGCTGGTAATGGTGTGTGTTCTGCAGCTTCTTCTTGCCATACGTGCAGATAAAGTAGAGGTACATATGTTATTTGCGATCATTTAGAATACTGAGAACCTTTGTGTTGTCATGAACAGTCTGCAGTTTCTCTCTATTTTTTCAACAAACAATTTCTTAGTCTGTCAGTTTACTATGTAGGATCGGTTATGACTATTTTTTTTTTCATGAATTACCAATAAATGCATATTTGAATTGGATTGGCTGTATATTACTCCCACACAGGTCATGAAAATTGCAGTAATGGAAGATGATATTATCTATTTGATGTATATTTTTTTATATATATACTAATGAAATCGATGCATGTGACATATTTTGTTTAAAAATAATATAAAATAAAAAATAGAAATAATAAAAATTATAATATATAGATTAAGTCAGATAATGTATGATTAAAAAAATAAAATAATCTTAATTAAATAAAAGTGGTTGCAAAATAAGATGGTATTATTATTGATAAATTGAACAACAATTAATTTTTTATATACATTTTTTTTCTATTTTACCTTTAAAAGATACAATGATAAAAAATAATAATATATAATAAAGAGATATAAATACCTAAAAATATATAAAAATTAAAGGGAGTTATCTCCTTTATATATAACATAAATATAGAAATTGTTATTATGAACTGTGACACAGAAAAATACATATGGAGTATATAGTTTGAGGTTTCTATTCAAGATTTTTTTAGGAAGGAAGAATGTTACTAATACACTCTTTTGAATCACTTTTATTATTATTATTATTATTATTGATTGAAGTTTATTATAAAAAAAATAGTAAATCTTATCTCATATTTAATGAACTTGTTTTATGATTTTATAATTTTTAATAAATTTTAACTAAAAATAAAACGTGTTTTAAACAAATTATATGTGTGTGTGAGGTATTTGAAAAGAATGAAATGTCACACTATTTATAATTAGGAAAGTATAAATGTTTATATATTAAAGTGTCTTACATTTTTAAAAGACGAATAAGAAGTGAAGTCGCTTGCATGATAATGAACTTCATATATTTGTTGCAGTGCAAATCCTCTATTTTTTCACCAAAGACTAAGTCACAAAATGTGTCTGATATCAATTTTATTTTTATAGAGTTATTCTAAATTAAGTCTATAAATATTTCATGATTTTTTTGTATAATCACTTGTGATGTTTATTGTTGAGACTAAAAATCTATCTTACACTACATGAACTAAAAAATAATTAAAAAAAAAAGATAAATATAAAATTAAAAATATTCATTTTTAAAGTGTAGAGTAAAAAATAAAAGAAAAGAAAGCATAATGACTTAAAAAGTATTTTATGAATAAATAAAATGAGAGCAGGTATAGTGAATGGCCATATTTTGGAAGGACACGTACAGCACTTTGTTTTGTGTTTTGTGGTCCAGATCATTTACGTTGAATGGTCCAGATACTTAGTTTTTCATTCAAAGTAAAATGAGATTATATATGTTGGTCCATCTACGGAGTAGGGGGAAGACAAAAGTTGCCATGTATTTTCTCTTGTTAACATCTATGTCTTTTCATACTATATTCTGCATCCATCTCTATATCATAAAAATAATTGAATATTATTATTATTATTTTTCATAAATTACAAAAATTGAGCACATGTTACTTAGAAAATAGTGGAGAGACACATTATAGTAAATTATCTAATAATTTCTATTTTAAAAGACTTTACTTTACTTAAAAGATAATAAAGGAACTTTATAAATGAAGAAAATAAAAGAAAATCATTTTCCTTATTTTCTTTTTTACATTTCAATGTATTTAAATAAAAGTTGTGTGACTGTTCCCAATTTATTGATTTTTTCTAGTTTTATTTATTATTTCAAATTATAATCTCATCAGCTCTATTTTAGGATTTCAATAATCATACTTATTTATTCTCCTAATTAAATAAATTTAATAAAAAAAATAATAACATAATAAATAAATCATTTATATATTTTACTTCTAAGACCAAAAAAAAAAAGTGTTAACAATTTGCTAGTTTGCATGGAATTGAGCTTGAATTTTTTAAGTAAAATAAATTTTTATTAAATTCAAATTTTTTAACAGACATTAATATTTGACAAATTGATATATATATATATATATATATATATATATATATATATATATATATATATATATATAATACAATTGTGTATTATAAGAACGAGATTATTGGTTAAATAACAACAATTTTTTATCATTAATGCACTTATTCATTAGCTTACGAAAGTTTAATCTCAACAATGTGATTATTACTTTTATAAAATTAAATTTGTGTAAACTCTTGATTTTTTTTTAAGAATAGTAGGATAAGCGGGCATTTTAGAATAAAATTATTATTTAACTCTTTTATTTTATTCGTAATATATATATATATATATATATAGTTTAATTATAACATATTATATATATATATATATATATATATATATATATTATTAATATTCTTTTTCAAGTCGAAAGACAATGATTATTGAAATAAATGTATTCCAATCATAGAACATTTTCAAGTTCCCGTTCAATCCGTTTAGTTAAAAAAAAGTAGATGAAAATAGAAAATATAAATAAAAATATATGAAAAATAGCGTAAAAATAATGATGTTGTATTTTTTTATATAAAAAAAGTGAATACAAATAAATAAAAATATATAAAATATAAATTAAAAATCTATTACTAATAATAAAAGTATTATCGGTTGATGGTGTCCACAATTTTTTTAATCAATTTTATTCTTTAATTAACTAAAAAAAATAGAGATAAATATAAAATAAAAAACTATTCATTGATTAATTAAAAAATTGTTGTTCTTTATAAAGACATAGTGTATTTTTTTTACTAGTAATTAATATATTTCTATCTTTTATTAATTTCTGTCTCTATCCTACCAAACACACTTATCATTTTATTTTTTATTTATATATTTCTTTTTCGTCATATTTCTCATTTTCCAAACAAAAGATTAAGCAATGACCATTCAACCCATTCTTATATTTCAAAATTTTATATTGGTTTAATTACTTTTTTATTTTATAATTTCATAAACTTAACTTTTTAGTTTGCGTGATTAAAAATATTTTATTTCAATTTTTCATACATATTGTTTTTGTTTTTGTTTTTTTTTAGTCTTTAAAATTTTATACACTTTACCTTTCAATCTCTACTAATAAAATACAAAAATTAAAATTAAATAAAAATAATATATATAAAATTTAAAATAAAATATTTTTAACCATAGAAACTAATTCGTTAAAAAAAATAAATGATAAAATTTATGAAACTATATATACGTAAAAAAAAATTAAACCTTTTATATTAATTCCCTTGATTATAATTACAAAGTTTAATAAATAAATTTTAGATAAAGCACATCTTTTAATGCATATGATAATCAAAATCAAAGTTTTTCTTCAATAACATATACATCAAAGATAAACATTAAATGAAAATATTAGTTATTAAAAAAACAGCTTTAATTTTAGTTAAATAATAATAATACTAAAAATTTTATGAGTTTTTTTCTTCTTCATTTTAATAAAGCATCTTAATCAGTTTTTTAATAATGTCTCATTTTTTATTATGTATAGTGGTAATAATAAACTCTAGAGTTTAATCTCTCATTATACATAAGAAAAAGAGTTTAATGTCTCGTTTATTTAATACTCAACACCACAAAATAACGTAAAAAGTGAACTTCAATCATTTTCATTTTCATATTATAGTATTTAAATAATCACAAAAAAGAATAGTATAGTATTTTATTTTATTTTTTGGTATTTAACTATAATATTTTGAGAAGTATTATTCTCTTAAATATTTGATTACCTTACTAATAGCATTTCTTGACTTATATTTAATTTCCTAATGATACCCCTTCCCCTAACCCCACCTCCACCCCCTCTCCTTTTCAAATCAACCTTGCGTTGACCCCTCCGTTCAACCCAAAAACAAAACTGGAAAATTGAAGAAACGATCCTAACAATTAGAAATTGGAATCACCCAGAAACAGAGAAGAACCCTTCTTTTTCTTCACTGCGAATTCTCAGCTTTCTCTGCCTTCCCCTTTTTCAGGTGCAAAGCTCCAATAACGTAACTGCCATTCTTTTTAATTTAATTATTGTTGCTTTACGTGCAAGCATCTCCAATTTTTTCCCGTCCTGGGAAAGAAGAATACCACGTTAACACTTTTAGGGAAATTCAATCCATGATTCTTCTGTAAGATTTGTCTCGGAATAAACGTTGTTTGTTTGGGTATTTGGGGGTAACAGGGGAGAGGAAGTTCGAAACTTTTTCTGCCCTGTAATTTTGTTGATTCCATGGGTTATGGGTTGTTATTAGGCAAGTGGGGTTTTGAAATTATTGGTTTTTATTAATTTTGCTGTAAGTGGGATTTTTTTGTTGTTGGGGTTTTGGCTATTATTAGTTGTCTAGGTCAGATTTGAGAGGAAAAAAGTTATTTTTTTTCGGGATGTTCTACGGAATGTCCCAGTGTGGATTTGAGGGTTGAGTTCATTTGAAAGTTTAGGAATTGATTGGTGTTTGGGTAATTAAATTATTGGGGAGGCTGAGATTTGTGAGTAGGGTTGATTGAGGTTTTATTTGAGTGATGGATGAAGCACAGGGTAGTTCAAGTTCCCTGCCTCCTTTCCTAGCAAAGACTTATGAGATGGTTGATGATTCTTCCTCGGATTCGATTGTTTCGTGGAGTGTAACTAGCAAGAGTTTCATTGTGTGGAATCCCCCAGAATTTGCAAGGGATTTGCTGCCTAGATTCTTTAAGCACAACAACTTCTCAAGTTTCATCAGGCAGCTGAACACATATGTAAGAAAAATTTGATCTCGGTGATGTTGATGTGAATGCTACTTATTTTGTTTTGTCTTGTTTGTATTGTCCCATTCTGCTTTTGTTTGCTTAAACTGAATCCTAGCCTCTTTATTTGAGCAGGGATTTAGGAAAATAGACCCAGAACAATGGGAATTTGCTAATGATGATTTTGTAAGAGGGCAACCTCATCTTATGAAGAATATCCATAGACGGAAGCCAGTTCATAGCCATTCTTTGCAGAATCTCCAAGCACAGGGCCCACTAGGGGAGTCAGAAAGGCAGAGTTTTACTGATGAAATAGAGAAGCTTAAACACGATAAAGAACGACTTCTTGTGGAATTACAGAGATATCAACATGAGTGGCAAACATATGAGATACAAGTACATTGCTCGAAAGATCGATTGGAAAAATTGGAACAAAAGCAAAGAAAGATGGTTTCTTCTGTTTCTCATGTATTGCAGAAACCTGTGATTGCTGTAAATATCTTGCCTCTGACAGAAACCATGGAAAGGAAACGAAGGTTGCCGAAAAGCAGCTACTTTAATGATGAAGCTAGTATTGAAGATGCTGTTGAAACTTCCCAAATGTTACCAAGAGAAAATGCAGAGAATACCTCTGTCTTGACATTAAACATGGAGCGATTGGATCAGCTTGAAACATCTATGGCGTTTTGGGAGGCTATTGCACATGATTATTGTGACACCCACGTTCCAGTTCAGTCAAACCTGGATCTTGATGAATCTACAAGTTGTGCTGATAGTCCATCTATATCTTGTGAGCAATTAGATATTGAGAATCGGCCTAAGTCATCTGGAATTGACATGAATTCTGAGCCAACTGCAGCTGCTGTTCCTGAGCCTGTTGCATCCAAAGAACAACCTGCGGGAACCACTGTTGCAGCAACTGGTGTTAATGATGTATTCTGGGAACAGTTCTTGACAGAGGATCCTGGTGCATCAGAAACACAGGAAGTGCAGTCAGAAAGAAAGGATTATGATGGCAGAAAGAATGAAGGAAAACCCAGTGACCTTAACAAATTTTGGTGGAACATACGGACTGCAAATAATCTTCCAGAACAGATGGGGCATGTTGGTCAAGCAGAGAAAACTTAGTGGAATTGCTTATTCTTCTTATTTGTATTGTAGTGCCCTACAATCACATGTAATAAATATAGGTATGCACGGTTTTCTGTTTTTGTCTACAATAAATACATATTCCATAATTCCATATTTTGGGTGGGGTGAATGTTTGCATCCTCCATTGATTCTTTTTAGTTAAGTGTGCTGCTCTTTGGTCTCTTCTTATTCTATTATGCCTGTACTGAACCGTGGTTTGGTTCAAGCTTTTAAATAGTGGACCATATCAGGCAGCTTCAGTAACCGCAACACATCAATTTAGAACCTTGGTGTGGCTATTTCCATTCTATGTTTGATCTTTTTCCCTTCTGATCCCTTTGCAATCCTACTTGTACCATGTGACAGAAGCTGCCTACAAGTTTCCATCCTTTGGTTGTCAGCTTGACTCCATTTTTGTGAATGGAAACCATCCAGCAATTGTAGGGTGGTCCTGATGATGCATCCACAATTTGAAACTAAGAACACTGATAGTATTTTAGAGAAAGCCTTGCTGCTCTGGAATGAAAAAGACTTATTTTTTAATGAATTTATTGATAGTATTGCATTTAGAGAGATTACTGGAAGTGGAAACTATTCCTCGTTTGGGAAACGCAATATAAATTCTATTTGGATAAACTTCTCCATAAATATTTATAGGAGAAGAAATTAAGAAGGTAAAATGCTCCCAGATTCTTCTAAAGGTAAAATCAGCTTATGAATCTTAGCTTTTGGAGAAGTTAAAAGCAAAGAGCTTATGTAAGTTAAGTGCATAAGTTGATTTTAGTCTATGCAAGAAGCAAATTCATTTACCATCCTTATTTTCTTTTCTATAAATGCTCAAGGAAAAGTTTATCCAGACAGGACCACAGTACTTCTACTTTCTTCAATAAATAACTTTTCATAGTAAGTTACATCTTGTCAGTTCCATTATATTATTATTCTGGTAGACAAAAACCGCGTAAAGTGTGTGAGGCTGACTGGAGGAGTTACATCTTGTCAGTTCCACTATATTATTCTGGGAAGAAATTCACGATAGAAGGGTAAATTAAAACTGATTACTAACTAGTGTCCAATCGTCAAACTGATGAAGTGAAAATTACCTTGGATTGAACTGAATCTATGATGCAAATTAACTTCTAGTATATAACAGATTTCATGTTACTTGGGTTTTGAAGTTATGTTGGAAGGCTAAAATGAATAAATGATTACTGAATTTTAGTTTTGGAGAACTTAGATGGAGATTGCTCATTTCTGAAAAAACTTGTTTGTATGTGTTGAAAATCAGAATTTCAATTGTTTGAAGTAGTGCTTTGGGTAATTGAAGCTGTTGCAATTGCAAAGCAAATGGAACATATGACATAATGCCTTTAATATATTGAGGCATATGGCTGATTCATGCGTTCAGGACAGCAGATCATAGCAAGAAGATAATATAAATTGTTTGTTTCTTGGGTAATTTATTTAAATGCACTTCTTAATTGTTGTTGTTGTATTTCCTAATTGGTTAAATAATACCAGATTGAGATGAAAAAAGGGGGGAGGGGGAGTATTGTGATATTAACACTCTGTCCTGTTTGATCAAAGCTGTTGATTTTTGTCAGCCTATCATACTTCAAATATGAAAAAGGGGCTTTCTCCGGCAGATATATTACTATACAAGTATTATGTTTTAGCTGAGTTCTGTCCCAAGAAATAATTATGTCAGTACAGTTACTTGTGGTCATTTAGAGCTTGATTTGGCTAACTAAGATGGTATTAGAACATGGAAGTATTTAGGATTTGTTTGGTTTGAAATTTTTTTTGGTTCTTATTATTTAAAAAAAAATAATTAACAAAATGTTATCTTCTTGTGACTTTGTATCTTGTTTCCTAAGATTTCTATAGAAATGGTGATGAAAACAGTTGCTTTCACCATTTTTTATACAAATCTCACAATAAAAAATTGTTGTGTACAAATAAAGTCTCACATCATTAGATTATGAAAAGAAAGAAAGGTTAATAAATTAAATAATTTTTTGTCTTTTAGTGCATTTGTTTAAACTTATAAAAAGCAATTATATATAAAAACATATCAAATTTGTTCATGTTCTTGTAAGGATGTCAAGATTATACTCTAGCCTCTATTTTTTTAAAAATTTATTCTTATTTTTATTGATAATTTTATTTTAAATGAAATGTATGATTTATTTTTATAAAAAAAACTTGTGTTATATAATATCTTACGTTCGTATCTTAGAATTGTCACTGTATTAAAAAAAAATATTTATGAGAAGTTTATAAGTTACTTTTATTTCTGGAAAGTTTGTTAGAGTGTCTCCAATGCTAGGTTCTTATCCGATTCTTAAGTTTAAGCTCTCATTGCTTATAAGAAACCTGCATCGGAGCATGTTGACATGGCAGGTCAAATTGTTAAAATTTAAGCACCATTGCTTATATAAGAGACAATTGCTTAAGAATAAAAAAATAATTTAATATTTCATTTCTTCACTGATGTCAACAACTATAATAATTAAATTTTTTAAAATTTATTAAAAATAAAGTATGAGTGATTAAAAAGTAGAGGTGCTTATAAACAACTTTCATTGGAGTAAAAATTATAAAAATGTAATATAAGTTGCTTATGAGTAACATGGCAGTGTGAGATTCATTTAAAGTGGATGAGAGTTGCTTATAAATAACTCCCATTATAGATGCTCTTAGTCCAAATAAATTATGAAGAACATCTTCCAAATGATGCTCAAAAGCTCTAAATTGCTCATTATTTGAACCATGTAAGTTTAGTTTAACTTTGTTGCACTGTGTATAATAAAGCTATATGATTTTTTGTGCTTTATCAAGATTCGGAGTGAGATAGGGAGGAAAGGATATGAATAATAGAAATAAAATGAAAAAAGGAGTTATTTAGATAGATAAAAATAGAAAAAGAAAATAGTATATGAATTTCTGTTCATTTGCTTGAGTGAGTGAAAAGAAAAAAAATGAAAAATATTTTATGCTAACTAAAAATTATTTTTTTACTCTAATATTTTTAATATAAAATTATTCATATTGTAAAAAAAAAAGTATCTATTTTCTTAAAAAATAAAACAAAAATTGAAAGGAGAGATTAGTTTCCTCTCATTTCATGCCATTTTGAAGGGGAGGGGGTGTTTTCTAGTGAATCCACCAAAAAATAGTTTATTTTTTCTCTTATATAAATGGCAGAAGTTTAATATTTATATTCTATTTCTTTCTTTTTGTTTCCGTATACTTTGTTTATTTAAATTTTTGAAGATCCTTTTACTCTTTCTATTTAAAGAAAAAGAAAAAAAAAAAAGAGTTGATGTGTTGTCACATTGTTGAACAACGAACTACGGTCTAAAACTATTTTACTTTATGGCGCATACAAATGAAATCCAAAACTTATATTGCTGTTTACTACTACGTAACTCTTCATTTGATTGGCCTACTTCGTGTTCAATATAACTAAGGAACAAGAGGCACATGAAATGCTATGGAGTGTTTGGATGTGTCACAACTTGTATGTTACATGCTATGGAACATCTCTTTTGACATAAACACTGAATTTAGTTTCTGCCCCCTTGATTGATGCCAAGTTTGTTAAGAGTTGTGGGATTTTGTAGACTAGTTACCGACCAGTTTAAATTAATGGCATGTGGACAAGAAAACTATTGGATATTAACTTGCAATTGCTATAGTACATTTGGTTATGCAAAGGGGATGGTTCTTTTTTAAACTAAGAATTCAACTTGTTCATTTTGCACTGGAGGGTGATTCTTCTACATTGCAGAAACTTGGAGATTCTAACACGAAGCATTGGGTTAATAGCTACATGGTTGAGGAAGTAATTTGAAGTATTATTTAATGTTGTATATGAGTAAATCATGAGTTATCACCGTTAGCTTTCTTATATTTATATAAATTAATGGTTAAGATAAATTAGGGATTTTGAAAATTTTAATACAGTTTTATCACAATATTTTTCTTCTCATATTTATCTTTCTTTCACTGCGATCCACCTTAAAATGAGGTGAACATTTTACTATTTAATTTCCTTCTTCTGCAAGGTAACTTTTAGGCTTTTACCAGCTACAAACAACAGTAGCTTTCAGGTCATATATAAGAAAATGTTTTTTAATTAAAAAATGTTACTTTTGTTTTCTAATTTTTAAAATTTATATAAAAAGTGAAAATAGCTTTTTTTGTATGTCTTATATAAGTATTTAAATGCAAGAGATGAAATAATAATTTTGCAATTGAAAACAAAAATAGAAATTGAAAAATTATTTTTTTGGGTACAAATTCTTTATGAGAGACAATCTTATTTTAAGTTGAGGAAGATTACTATATATAATAAAATAATTGCATATTCAACATTCTTAAATTTAAGACTATGTCAAGGATATTCCCATTGACAACTTTTTTTTAACTTGTAAGTGATTACTGTAAAAAATAAAAGAACCTTTTTTCAGTGATAGTTAATGATTTGTTTGTTTACAAATGTTGTGTGGAAAAATATTTGAACATATCTCGATATATAAATTAAAATAACCATATTGTATGAAATTATTTTAGAGACTTTTATTTAAAAAGATGTTTTTAATTGACTTTTTTAAAACGAAAACGTTTTTAGTTAATTTTTTCAATGAAAACATATTTTAGGAATTTTTCTCGACCTCTCGTCTATTTTAATATATTTTTCAATTTTTAATTTAATGTTGAATTCTAATTCTTCTAAATAAATTTCAATATATAATTGAAAATAAACTTGTGTTAAAATATAAATTATTTAATTATTATAAAACTTAAATATAATTTATACAAGTTACACAAGTTAAAATACTAATTCTCCTTAAATGAAAGTTTTTAACTTGAGTTTATTTTTAAAGTCAATTAATAAAAATGTATCTATAATTGATTTAATTTAAATGGTGATTTTAACTTACTAAAATTTGAGAATAAATAAACCTTATAATTAATTACATATTTAAAAAATCACTTTAGGGCTATTTAGTTTATTTTTAAAATTAATTGATAAGGATGTAATCAAAGTAAATTATAATCTTAACTTATAGACAACTTTATTTTCCCACTTCAAAAGACAATGAGAAATACAAATTTATTATATAAGTTTATAAGTTTTGACATCTAATGATAATTTAGAATAGAATGGAATAGGGTAGAAGAAAAATGCAGTGAAATAAGAAGAAAACAAATATATTATTTCATTATTTGAGCATTTTATAAGTAATTGGATGCTCCCATCTTATTTTCTGAATTGGAGGGAAAGAAAAGGGGGTGTATTTCTTCTTCCTTTTAACAATCCAAATAACTGAACTTAGTATCATTTGATTCCACATATTTTTTTCCCTTTTATCACAAGAAAATTTTTCGTGTTTTAGAATTGGCTAGTCAGGGCTATGTGTTCTCAACATTCATGAATCCAATGTTACAAGAGAAAGCTTTAATGCTTTATTAATTGATTACTTTTATTGAATTCTACGTCTAGCTAGTTTTGTTTATGTTCAGTTATCAATATTAGATTAACAATTTAATTTATTTATATATTTTATCTATAAATAAATTCATTCAATTCATCTATTATAATAAAAAATAATAAATTAAACCTAATTCATTTATTTAATTTTATGAATGAATAATGATTCATTCATTACTTATTTAAAATTCATTAAATTATGATATGAAATGTTATATAAAAATATAACGATTTAAAAAAATGAGAAAAATAAAATATTTTAAAAATAAAAAATTATTTAATTTTTAGAACATTATTTTTATAGATGTATTGATTATCCACCCATAAAAAAATGTTAATGAATAAATTAAATTTTTATATGAATTTTTAATAGATTTAAATAAATTAATAAATTATTTTTATCTATTTCATTATAATCCACTTTAAAAAAATTATGTGATTAATTTATTTACCACCCCTAATCAATATGGAGATGCATCTATAGAACATATCCATGCCAAACTAATAAATGAAAATATTAATTTGATCATGTAAAGCCTACCTGCAGCATGATTAAAGTGGAATGACCTATTTATGAGCCCCTAGCAGGTAGGTTAACTTTATTACTTGTGTGTGTGTGTGTGTGTTTTTTTTTTTTTTTTAATAGGTATCCCAAGTAACCAACTCAATTGACTTTTAAAATTGCTTTGATCTTGTGTGTAACTCGGAACTTACTGCTATGTTTTTAATTTATCTGGTATTGTGTAGATGTGGCATAAATGCCTCACTTGGAAGTAATTAGGTCATGGGTCTTGTATCCACAAGAGAATAGGATACAGGTTCTAGATAGTACAGAGGTCCAAAATCATGTATTGGGGTACACTTGGGTTTCCTAATTTCCTGATATTGTAGATTATAATAATAGCCATGTATAGTATTTTCTTTGTAGCTAGGTTGTATCATTTATTTATCCTAACATAGATGATGGGAAATGGTACCTTCGTAATAAAGATATCTCACAAACTTGAATTTTTTCACTCATTTGATGACTCTATTTTATGGTCTCACCTAATGCCTCCCAACATGCTGGCTGCCCACTTGCGAAAGTTTAAGAATTTATAAGAAGCTTTATTAGTAAAACTAACATTTCTATTGGATGACATTTACATCAATGCTAGAAGAGATGAAACTTTATGACAATGAGTCGGTCACAAAGATATGACGTTTGAAATATCAGAGGCTTCATTCAAGTGCAAGGTGTCTTCAAAGAGAGACACGCTAATTTATTTTAGTACTACATATCACAATGAAAGAGGGGAAAGGAAGAAAAGATTCTTACAAGGTCCTAGTCAACCATGTGACGGTAGTTCAAACGGTCCAGATATGTTTTATGTGGGGCTTATAATGGGTGAAACCTGCTCATGAATCTCAGTTTAGTTTATATAGAAAAAAGTTCAATGAATCAAAAGTTCAACTTCATTTTATAAAGACGACCAGCTTCACCTTTGGCATATTCAACTCATTTATAGATTATAATCATATATTGGTAAGGATGAACACAAATCACACTGAACAGCATACTAGAATATTTGTATTGATCACATTCTTATGACATTTTATTTGTATTGCCACAACTTCTTTAAAAACTAAATAATTATAAAATCCATGCTAAAGGTATCTGATGGTGTCTAATAGAGAAATACTGATCACGAGGATTGAAGAATAGTCCCCTTTCCCTTTCATTCATTTCCCAAACACAGTTCTTCCACCGGCATGGACAATGTCTTAAGGGTATTATACTGATGTGCATGTCTAGGAGACTAGGACCATGCTGATGTGAATAGCAGCAATGTCTTTTGTGTATTATATGTGCATTCTCTACTTTTGGAATTTTTTACCATTTGGATTTTTAGATTCCTTATTTCCTCAACAAGTTTCACCTCTTATAAGTGTCTCAGATTTCTTCCCATATCCTACCCTAAAAATAAATAATGCTAAAGAATGAACATATTGCTACAAGCTTACAAGCATCCTCCTGACTTCAAAAAGATAATCATGATTTGTGTGTAAAGGACTTGGTTATTTAGACTTACATGCACACAAAACTCTTATTAGTAGTTATCGAAATTTGTTGAGATCTTGATGCAACTTGAATTTCATACAAAACATGAGAATAGAATAGAGAAATTCAAGTTAATAAAGCATAACTAGAGAAATTCAAGTAGAGTAACTATTTACAATTCAGCCAATATTTTCCTAGAAGCTAAACATTATGTTGTTAATCACAGCAGCAACATTGCTTTTCTGATTGAATACCCAAACTGTCTTGGCTCATACACAACCATACCTGCTTGAACACTTGGATGATGAGATCATGGTACTCACTAGAATTCAAAGTCAGATAACATGCTAACAGATCTTCCATTTCATCTGGCTGGCTGATCTGTTTCTCTGTGATCATCTCAATCATTGAATCTCTGAAATCTCTCTGAGGATCCAAAGAACATTTCACCACTGCAAAGCTATCTGACCCTGCTGTTTCCTCCACAATTTCCTCTTCTTTTTTCATCTTCAGTTTTGCCTTCTTCTTCTCTTCTATGGCCTTTATTTTGCGGACTTCAACCTTAGAACCCATCCTTGGAGAATATACTCTAACCTTGGAGTTCTGCTTTGGTTTCCTCCTCTGGTTTTCTCTGCTCACATGAAGTGATTGCCTTTGTTTGTTACTCTTTGCTTTCAGTTTCAACTCCTCGGTTTGCTTCAAATTATGCCACTCAGAACCCAACAAGGGACTACACACACGAGCTTCTCTGAGACCTCCAAGGCCATAACTCTTTGAATCCACAGAAGAGGAAAACAAATGCTTTCTTGGTGTGCAAATTGTTCTTGGTGACTCAAATTGCATCACATCATTTTCTAATGGACTTGATGCAAACTCAGCTTCCTCTTCTGCTCTTTCCAATTTCAAGAGCTGCTCCTGCAAAACTCTTTGTGCTTTTCTCTCATATCTCCTCCTTAAGGACTCAAGCTCCTTAACACTCTTTGCTGCTTCATCCAGCAACTTTCTTTCTTCTCTCAGTCCAGTTTCTTTCTGCTTCAACTTCTGAGTGCTTTCTTTTCCACCTTGTCTTCTAGCATTCACTCCACCAAAACTTGAGGATGGAGTGCCATGTTCAGCATCCAAATTGTACTTCACATGTTTCAAAACATGTTCACTTTTCTTATTATGCTCGTTACCCTCTTCACCAAATGAGAGTCTCCAGAAAGCCTCATCATCCCTTCCGTAAAACCTGCCTTTATTGTTCCCATAAGCATAATGGGACGAACTATCAGACGGAGTTGAATTTTGCTTCAGTGTTCCTGGTTTTGCCTCTGAGTTGATCCTCATTTGCTTGAACTTAGACAGCCATGAAAAAGGAGAGACATGAGATATGAAAGAAGGCCTAGAAGAAGAAGAAGAAGAAGAAGGCTTTCTTCCACCCCACTTCATATTTTGCTATTGTGTTTGTAACTCTTGATTTGATGAGCAGGTTTATTAGTCTTCAAAGATAAAGAGCATAATGGGGTGTGAGTTGAGAGAGTTCTAGCAGTTAGTGGGACGGTTAGGCTGTTAAATAGGAACGTGGGTTTCTTACTGGTTTCTGCTATGTTTTCAAAAGAGATACCCGCCCCAATTCCTGTGACCACTTTTCCCACTTTTCCTACTTTTTGGTTTCTACTCAAAAAAAAGATTTGAGCCAAGGAGGGACCACTTGTTAGGCCCACACGGTAATAGTAGAAGCAGTCACAAATTGGCAAAAATTGTTAATCACAAATTAGGTTGCGTATATGAGAAAACCAAAATGGTTATGAACCGGGTACAATGCATGCCTTATTTGAAGGACACTAACATATAATAGTAGAGGTTGTCTGTAACTTTATTGTAACAAGAAGAACTAGAGTTATAGACCAGCACATGTCATTTTGTACAACAGCTACTTCCTACTTAGCATTCGCCTCGACCTGAATAATGTTGCAGTCCATTTGAATATTAACTTTGTTTTCACCATATAATCCATGTACAAGGCTTTGTAAAAGGTGCAAGACTAGAGAATAGAACAGTTTCTTTTGGATTCACTGGGAGTGACTTTCCTTCAAATCCTTGTCTCGTCTTTTGCTTTTCCTGGCTTTATTTATTTGCAGTTTTCTCATCTTTTTTTTTTTTTTTTTTAACTAATTGGCGAGATCTACCGTGGTACACATGTTGGTAGCATACACTATTACTAGGATTAAGCATTATGTTTGGCGGTTGGGGTGCTCCAAGTTTACTCCTGTCTCTCTAGGCATGTAACACTCTAACAAGACCAAAAATGTTGCTTTCAGACGTGACCAAAATGTGATATTTGGTCAAATTTGACACCCAGGTCACTCCATTTTGCACCCATTGGAATCAATGAGAAATTCATTTCTTGACCATCTTGTAAACTTTTGAAATATAAGGACTACAATATAGGTCGTGCAAAATAGAAGCCTATAAATTAAACTTGTTCCTATATGATAGAGATTATCGTAACTATTTCAAATATACACTTACTTCACATAATTTGTACAATTGTATGACTAAATTATAATTTATTTCTGAAATTTTAATTCGATTGGTTAGTGCAACGGTTTTTTTTTACTGATTAGTGCAACGGGTTAAACAGTTAATTAGGTATAATTACAATTTGATTAAATTATTTTATTTAACAGTGATTTGATCACTAATGTAATCGTTTGAAATAATCAAACCACCACTTGAATGTCTCTTTTAATTTACTTTTAATTGTGTTATTTATTATGGCATTTTTTTTTTTCTTCTCAAAAACTTGATGAATCTAAAAATTTACCAATCATTTGTTTGCAATAATCATCCACGAGAGAGACGATAAAAGGCTATTTTCACAGTTTACTTTATAAATTCATTCACGAGCATTCTTACGAAACTTTCGTACTAAAAAGAAATTTGTATTTATTTTTGTAGTTTGTTTTATATAATATTGATCATAACTCATAAGATAGGCAAAAACAGCTTGCAGTTGTACTAATTTCTTAAATGAATTTTTACTAACAGTTTCAGAATGTCATTAGCCTTTTGTCCTATAGAAGGTGTTTTTCCATTTTATTTCTCTCTCTATATATATAAACTATAAAAGGTTATTAATTAGTTTGCATAAAAAAATATCTTGTAGTAATATATCTTTTGCACTTGTATTTATATATGCATTTTTCTTTACTCTATATATTTATAATTTGCTAATCTTATAAGTTGGTGTAGTGGTTAAATATCATGTTTTTATATGTTGGTATTTATATTTGTATTATATTTACATTTTTTTAAATTTTTGTCGTGGCAAAAATTCACCGGATCAATGAGAGTTACAATATTGTGAGTAAAATTAATCTTTGACTTAGTAGATTAGGATATACATGTGATATAATAAAAAAAATACTTTTAATTTATTATCAAATAACTAAAAGAAATATTAAGTATATTGTCCTTCTGAAATCACTCATTAAGTACCATGCCAATCCTCTTTTTTCGTAGTCAAGGATAATATTGATTTCTTTGCGAGTTTATGTGCCAATAATATTATAGATGAAGTATTGTAGAAGAAAAAAAATATATTGATGTGATTTTATGCAAAAGAAACTTGACACAATACTACCATTTTAGCAAATGGTCCATTGTCACGTATCTATTGTATCATGAGATTCTGCTTGTCTCCTCCATATTATGCTGTATGAGCTCTTAAGGTCCAACCCAAGAAATAAGGTTCTGAAGGTCAACAGGGGAAGTGGGGAACCTTCATTTCCAAGCAAGGTACAAGACCAATAAAGGCATAGCATAGATAAATATTCGGTTAGTTATGAAATTCTAAATTGGTTGGTTGTGTTGTAATTTGTCAACAAAATAGGTCATCAAATTGATTCTTTGGTTGCCTGTTTTGATAGATGACCCAAACCTTCAACTACGTACACAAGAATTTTAATTGGGCCCATAATCTTTTCCAAGTTATTTCATTTTCATACTTACACAATAAATCCTTCAGCTTATAGTATCCCATTGTTCTTTTTCATTATGACGTGACCTGGGTTTTTTTTTTATGAACTTATATCCAAAGAGAATCTTTTCATCATTCCCATATTATTGCATGAAATGACATATGCATTTGATACTACAAGGGAAAAGGGGTATTATTATACAATATGTAAAGGAAGAAAATAGCAACTCCTTTTTCTTGTTTAAGAGAATTTCTCAATACTTATGTCTCAACTAATCATTCGAATGGGCAAATTTACAAGAAGTCCAATTCCCTCTACCGGTTTGTTGCTTAAGAAGGGAAGTTTCTCTTTGCACCCTCTCCCCAATTATATTTATATAATTAAACATGGCAAATGGGTCTATTTATTTTCATTTCCCGTGGGTATATGATTGAATGAGACAGGTTTTCCTAATTTGATGGCACTCTTCCACTTGCTTTAACAAAAAATTGTTGATTAAACCATTGTCATTTTAAAGCTAGGCCTTTGCCTATCAAATTAACTTAATTTCACATTAATAGCTGTGAATTTATGATAATAGAGGTCGGAGTTCGAATTGCTGAAACCCAATCAAAATTGGAAATATTTGGGTCATATTACAGTTATGCTGCTTTTTGAAAGATAATTAGTACCAGAACTCAATCTTTGAAAGAGAAGCTCCAAACAGAGGTTCTTTAACATTGCTAAAATTGATATTTTGCTGTTGCTAAATAGAAGCATTGAACTTTAGCAAAATAATGAAAACTTCATAAAAAAAAATACTCCTTGCTTGATTCTGAAATTGCATTTAGCATTTCAAAACAAATTACCGAAGTGTTTGATGTGTGCTAAGGGAAAGGTACACAAGATAATTATTTAGGAAGAGGAAACACATTCTATTCTTAAATGGTTAAAATTTTCAGGTTGGCATGACTTTTTTTTTTCCCCCTCTATTCATCTACTTTATTATAGAAGTCACACTCAACTGACTCCTTACAAACAACACCTAACATTTCACTTTATTTATTACATGAGCATACATGTAGATATGGTTGTGTGTGTAAATTTGTTTCCAACTCCATCTGACAGCATTCACTTTGGTCTTGAAGATGGTAAACATCATTAGAAACGTTCATCAGTCATCTTTCATGCAACTGCCAAATGCTACATGACATGTATTGCTTGGTCGCTAGACAATTAATTATCTACCAAGTATTTGTAGGACATATCATTTCATTTACTGGTTGATAAGTATGAGTAGAAAGATGCAGCATATTAAGATGCATCTGATTGTTAGTTTCTCATTTTCAAGAGAAGGACTGTTCTACCTGCATAATAAACTTACTACTATATTTTTACACTTTTTACTAACTTTCTCAAATTTCTCAATTCTTAGCCCCCTAATTAAGTACAAATAGCCATCAATGACTATGTCGAGCTTCATTAAGTATAAGCAAAATCCCAACAAAAGCCTAACCCCCGCCATGATGAAATACATATAGCAATGTGAATCCAAGACTTTCTATATTAGTGAATCAAAAAGTTTTACATGAAACAGATACAAGGCATAATTAAATAGATGCAATTTCAGTTCGATAAAGATTATTTTTATCCAATTTCAAGGAATTAATTTTAAAAATCTCTTAATTTTTTTTGCATATATATCAACTTGTAATTATAAGAGAAGAAAATAACATGAATAAGGTTGTAAAATGAACAAAAAAATTTCACAAATTCTTTAGTCTAACTTCTCTATAAATGGAATACCCTCATTTTCTTATTTGCATAACTAACAAAAAGTATTATTATATTTTTAAAAGTAGTGTTTACAATTATAGTTTAACTAAACTTTTACAAGAAGTTTAAATTAGAGTAAGATACCACTCCATGTAAGGTCAAAGTCATTGTCTGGTACTCCATTCTTATTTTAAGTTCAGATGAAAGGAAATAAAATATAAAAATAGTTTCAATCATGCTTTATAATTAATAAAAGTAAAGAGACTTAACCGACTGTGTCATCCTCATGAAACATAATTTAACTAAACTAAAATGGACTTGAAGAATTTATAATTAACTATTTTTTTGGGAAAAAATGATCCATTTGAATAAATTAAAAATTTTGTGAATAAAAACTAAAATTTATAAGGTCAAGTATTAAAAATATTATTTAACAAAATGTTACGAGCTATTGGTTGTGTATATGAAGATATTTCGCTGAGTATAAAATTCAATTAATTAAGTAATAGGAAGCTAGTTGTGTTGAATGAGAATTCTCTCTCTCTCTCTCTCTCTGGAGTTCTAAAATCGCAGCCCACAAGCCTTACTCTATTGCTCACTCTTTTTTTTTT
This sequence comes from Cajanus cajan, assembly GCF_000230855.2. Taxonomy (NCBI): domain Eukaryota; kingdom Viridiplantae; phylum Streptophyta; class Magnoliopsida; order Fabales; family Fabaceae; genus Cajanus; species Cajanus cajan. Next base: position 66,059,787 of record NC_138518.1, read on the forward strand.
TTTTTTCCTGACGGGCTGAGTCCTTACCATGTCGGGCCACGCCCTTGCACAATGAATAGAAGTTAGACTCATGATATATATACCTCCTTCTTTTAATAAGTACACCTCCTTTATTTTTTAAAAAAAATTATAAAATATTATAGTTTTTTTTTAAAAAAATTCTAATTTTATATTTTTAGCTTTCAATTTGCTACTTTTTTATTTTTTTCACATACTTTTTTTTCTCTTTTAGTTTTCACATGCTACCAAAATAGGTGAGGTGAAGGAAAGGTAAGGGAGTGCATGTAAAAATTGAAAAAAGGAGAAAAAATATGTGAAAAAAAATATTAAACTAAATATTGTGGATGTAAAATTAAAAAATACAAAATTAAAAATTAAAAAAATTAAGAATATTTTAAATTTTAATTATTTTTTTAAAAAAAGGAGGTGTACTTATAAAAAAAAAAGGAAATGTATATATCATAAACCTAGAAGTTATTTCTTCCTTGGGCTTTATTGGGGCTGGTAAACCCATTGGCCCAACATGAGATAAGTGTTGGTAGGTGGAATCAAAGGGTCACCGAAGCTTGTTGAGGCAGGACGGTTGGATCAGGTTGAGTGAGGGAACCTTCTCATATGCAATTATGCATCCATACTACATTAGAATCTTTTGAAATAGATATTATCTAAAACTACATTAATTTATTAGTTGAATTGAATTATTGATCTTAATCTCCTTAACCAATTAAATTTTTTAGGTAGAGTAAACATTTCGTTTTCATTACCTAAATTAATTACAAAACATTATTTTATTTTTACTATGAAGACAATATTTGCTTTTTTTCTTATATACACACTTTCAAAAGAGGACTTAAAAATAACTTGGTATATTTATCATTACATGAGAAAAAAGAAATTTAAGAAAATGTTTTGTATAACCAAAGAAATATAATTTTATATAACTAAACAAAATTTTCAAGTCTTGTCGTATGTTCTACTGGTTGTGGTGCGATTTTCAAAGAATAAATAAGACCGGTACCGTAGCTTATATATACAGAAACCTATATTCTCAACAAACTCTCTTTGTCACTGTCTATTAATTAGAAACCTAACAACACTAATTAATACAGTACTCGCTTAATACGTCAAGTCATTAAGGGGCAATAGAGTGGATGGATCCATAATCAACCTATTTTACAAAGCCAAATAATTAGTTATAATTCACTGTAAAAAAATATATATATTCTTAGAAAAGCACCAAATGGAGAAAATAATGCGGACCCAAGACACTAAGTTGTGCTTCTTCTAGGACTGTGAAAAGATAGAGTAGATTGAAGCAATTAAGAATATTAGTGTTATTGTCATCATTACAAGATAAGCTGGATTATGACAATGTCTAAAATCTCCAATTGTGTGCAGTCTATGTTCCTCCACTATGAAGAATATTAATTTAGTGGAATTGGCCCAAGCAACGGGGCATGAACGTGCGTGTAGTACATGCAAACTTTCCTTTTTCAAGAGAGGTTAATGGAAACAGCTTGGAATACTGTGGTCAAGGGTGGCTCAAATCACTGCTCCACCAAAAATGATATTCCTAGTAACAAACAAGTTATCATCACAACCATTGCCACTTTCAAACATAATTAGAGGATTCCAATCCCTTTAACTACTTTAAACGAGACGAAAGTAACATATAATTATCAGAAATCACCAATTTAGCTTCTATTTGATTTCTTTCTCTCTTTTTTCTTTGAAAAATTATTAAAACAGTTTAATACTATTCTACGAATAATTTCTCATCCAAAATCTCTAGTAGAAAACCACAATTGCTCTTTCAAAACAGTAAACCTTAAAAATTGTTTTTTTTTGTTGTCTAAATTACAGATAATTAGAAAATATTCAAAGTTGTCGAGAGATTAAAAAGAAATATATTTCTCTTTTTAGAAACTAAAAGAAACTAAATAGGTTTGGTCCATCCTTTTTAGAGCTTAAAACTTATTTTAATTTTAATTTAAAATATTTAATTATTCCATAATTTTTTAAACATGAAATTTCTTAAGTAGTATACTACTAAATCTTGAGATTTCAATAAGAACAAATTTTTAAAATAAGTTTTTTTTTTCCTTTAGAATTTTGTTTAACCCGATTTCTCTTTTAAAAGAAAACCCTAAAATAAATTAAACTAACACAACATGTTCTATTCATATTAGAAGATAATTTGTTTCTTCAATTATCCCCTTCAATCTTCTGTCTATCTTTGGACCTTAGATCTTGATTCTTATGCTTATTTGTTTTACTATTTTGTACAAATTAGTATGATTGTTATCTTTTTTTAGTTAATAGACATAATTTACGTAATATTTTAAAATTAACAATCAAAAATTAATTTCTTTATAAGACATAATTTTTACTAAGTAAATATTATTTTAATATGAATAAAAATTGATTCCAAAAGCATTAACTCAATCTCGTGCTACTTAATCATTATTAGACCTCTAACTTTCTATTTTTATAAAAAGTTCTTTTATCTATAAATATAATTCATGCAATATTTTAAAACTGATAAATTAACCTACGTCTAACTTATATATAAACCCTTAGAGCATCTGCAGTGGGGATTGCTTATAAGCAACCCCCTATGCCACATCATGCGACATCAGTTCTTTTTCGCTTTATGAGTCGCTTAAATTTTAGCAAAGTTGCTTGTAAAAATTCCAGTGTTAAAATTTAAGCAACCCATAAAGTGAAAAAGAACTGATGTGGCATGATGTGACACAGAATGTTCTTATACTAAAAAAAAATAATTAACTACATGTTAAAAATATAGTACTACGTACTAATACATAATTAATATATGATGAAAGTATTAAAATGGACAATAATAGTTCATTTTACCTCGCAAGTAATTAATATTAAATAATCACATATATATTTTTAATTATCTATTTTTTCAGATAGATGCTGAGTGTACAAACTAGTGTGACGTTTATGGTTTATCAGTATGTTTTATTAAATAAAAGCAGCAGGCAGCATCATTCAATTTATCTTCCTATTCTTTTTAATGTGATATTATATATATAGATATATAGAATCATGAGCTTGCTATTATTGTTGCTGCCATCAACCAATGATAATAATCTAATCGAAACAAATCAAATGGCGCCTCCTTTGCCGACCCCTCATGTCAGTTCATATGAGAAAGAATAGTATGTTAGGCCCATCCTCCACCACTCAATGCCACCAACTACTTTAATCTCCAAATACCACTCAACTTTTCTCAGTATCTGCATATCATATGCTGCACATTATTTTAATATACCTGCCCATTATCCCCCGAGCCCATAGGAATTGAACAAAGCGAGTAAGAGTCAAAATGATAGAGCATCTCTTGTGTGATTCACAATCCTTCTAACGTTAGGCAGAAAAAGGTAGTCATATCATAGCAGCCAAATAAACAAGATACTGACAAATAACTTTATTTGCAGTAGAATTATATATATAAAAAAAATTATTAGAAGAAATCGGTTTCTTAAATAGATCACGATACCTTAAAAAAAAAAAAAAAATCATGGCAGTCAAATAATTGAACATTCACTCGTGTAGTCTAGAATACAAGAATAGATACTTCTCGCGACAGAATTAGCGGACTATGTTAACACGGAATCATGCATGTTACAATACGCTTGAGGTTAACTCGTTACAACTCAGTTGGAATCTGAATTGAAGACTACAAATTTGATAACTGAAAACTTGCCAACAAAGAGAATGTATTCTACCTCGCTTTAAGCAAAGATGACATCTGACAACTCGATATACTTGCACTATAAATAAAGACACAAATATAAAGTTATGACAAACTACACTATCTTACCGTTTAAATACTTTCCCGCTGTGTAAATCAGTTCAAATTTTGGCTACCCCGTGTCCATGCTCTAATAAAATAAGTAATAAAAAGAAAGTTAATATAAACTACCTATGTTCCAAGATACACATGTTGATGAAAATAAAAAAAACCGTTGTTGCACAAGAAAGTTCAGTGATCCTATGTTATTTATAAATGACCAACCAATAAAAAAATACCAGTAGCCATTAGAAAACAACTCAAGACTGTTACTCATCCTGTCATAACCCTCATTGGCTAAATCCAAGTTTTTATATCCTAAAAATATATCGTTAGTAACTCTTAAAATAGAAAGAAATGTTCACAATAGCGCACGTGATGACTCCCTGTAAATTTAACAAAACAAGTTCACATTGTAAGAATTAAACACAAATGTGGCGTGAATGCATATGTGCCTAGTCAAAATCGCAGCAATCATACATATAAAAGAAGTAGCGTTACTATTAAAAATCCCATAAATTGGCATTGTGGAAATTTATCCGCAGTGATGGCTAGCAGCATAAAAGCACAAAAGAAATAGGACTCCTGAAATGATCTAATAATTCCACTTTAGAACATTTTGTATTCTTTCTTGCAATAAGTGATTACACATTGGTTGAAGCTAACTGCTCAACAACACATCATTCTTAGAATACATCTGGTATTCCTATACTCAATGACTTTCAATTTCAATGAAAGAATCTATAGAGTTACAACAAAAATCAAGAACATATAAAAATGGGAATGAATATTACCATTATAACACAGGAACAGAAATAGACATCGGAAGTGAAACATCACTCACAAAGCTTGTAGTATTCCTAGTTGAAGCTGAGTCACTAGCAAATGCATAACCCACACCTAATCCACCATAATGCAGAGATGCATTTTCACATCTCTGAAACACTCTAGCAAGTGAAGCTGCCTTTCTTCTTGCCCTCTTTGTCCCTGTGAAAAGCAAAGTTTGAAGCAATCCGGCCAAAGCTGGTGCCTTAACCACCCTCTCGGTTGCAGCTTTGCCGCCACTCCTGCACAGCTCCAACAATGCTGCAACTGCATTCTCTTTACCTCTCGGCGTTCCACAACGCATCATTCCAATCAATCCAGCAACCGCTGCTTCCTCCTTTACCACAGCTACGGCACCAACCGGCTGCCGAACAATCAAGGCCAAGGCACCAGCTGCTTCCTCAGCAACTCCTTCATTCCCCAAAGCCACAACCATAGCCTTGACTGCCCCTGCCTCTATCATTCTCAAACAATTCTCAGTGTGAGTGGAGAGATTAAACAATGCTGTAACAGCATCCTTCTTCCCTCTTTGAGTCCCCTCTTGCAACAACCATGCCAGTGCTTCAACAGCTCCCACATTATCAGCGATTCGCTTCTTATACTCATGGACAGCAGAGAGGCTGAACAATGTTGCAGCAGCATTCTCCCTTGCCTCAGTTGTGAGCCCGAATTGCAGCACCTCAACTATTGATCCCAGACACCCTTCCTCCTCCATGATCATACTTTTATTCCTTTCATAAATAGACAAGTTGAGCAATGCAGTCACAGAATTCTCCTGTGCGACAGCATTAGGAGAGGAAAGCAAGTTCCTAAGATGAGGAATGGCCCCAGCTTGCGCGATGAAGGCGCGATTTTCCTTTCCAGTTTTCGCCAGCAATCTTATCTCCCTAGCAGCAAGAGTCTTTGCAGCCTGCGACCCATCAGCGAGTTGTTGAATGAGAAGCGTGGCGGTCCCTCTGTTAGCTGCAAGGGCAGCTTGACAAGCTGATGCAAACATCTCAACAGATGCATCAGCCACCTCAGGGGGGTCATAGGGTACCCCATGTGCAGTGCACCACTGCATAATCAAATTCCTAAGAGCACGATTAGGGACAAGCCTATTATGACTAAGCAATTGCCCCGTTTTGGGACAAGTACAATGTCCCTCCTCCATCCACCTCCATATACACCTCCTATCATAAGTTTGACCGGTGGAAATTATCACAGGATCACTCATCAAATCCAATGAAATAGGACAGCAAAAGTCCTTGGGAACAGTCAAAAACGTTTCAGCAATTTCCTGAGTAATCAACCTCTTCCTCCCCTTCTTCTGAATCTCAATTTCCAATTCTTCCTCAAATCCAAACAATAAAAACCTGCAATACCTTGTGATAGCCACCATGCCATTAAGCACAGGAACTGTTGGCTCAACATCGCCCTCATGATTCACAATCTGCTCCTCCAAGGCTTCAACCTCCACCCTGCAACTATTAGCATCAACAATCTGCAACTTATCCACAAAGAAACACTTCAAGTCCTTAGAATCAGGAACCCTTCCATTCTCAAACTCATCAAGAAACCAATAGAACCTTATCCTAAGTGCATCATCTTTCTTGTCTATGAACAATTTGGCCTTTTTGGATTGTCTCTGCAACAACTCAATCTGTTCCCTAATATCATCACTGAGGCCAACCTCCCCAACGGGGAAAACATCCAAAAGGGTCGAGAATTCTTGGCTCAAATCATGGAAGTGACCAGAAACACAATGGTTCTGAAGCAACAGCCACAACTTGCTCGATTGGGCACAGTAATCAAGAAGAATCTTGGAGCGATACAGCAACAGATAAAGCTCCTTCAAGCAGAGCACCACCGTGGGGGGAAGAGCGCCGCCGCCGGAGTCTCTCAAACACTCTAACATTGACCGAAAAATCTCGACTTTTCCGATGAGGGAACGCGAGTTCCGGCGCTGGAAGGGGAACCGGTGGCCGGAGAAGCAGGACGCGACTTCGCCGGCGACGGAGATGAGCGTCTCCACCAGCATCACGCCGGAGAGGTCAACCGGCGCCAGAAACGCCTCCAGAGACGGCGAGCGACGCCGCCGGAGCGACGAGAAAATTGCCCCAGAAGCCATCGGAAATTTAATTTTGTATTTTCCGAAATTGGGTGGCACCCAGATGGTGATTTGAGGAACGGTGCTATTTCCCCAAGGAAAGGGGATATTTTTGGAGTGGTGAGAGATTTTGGCGGAAAGTGTTTTGTGGGTTTGGAAACGGTGGCATGCTATGAACCAGTTTAGCGGTGGTTGAGTGAATGTTTAAAGAAGTGTGAATTTGGAAGTCACGAGAGAGATGAAGTTAGGATTGGATTATGCTAATAATTTCGGCCAAATCCGCGTATGTGGAAACAAAGGGACTGAATTTCCAAAGACTTTTGTGTTCTTTGGGTCATAAATTATTATAAATTTCTCTCACTACGAAATTCAATGGAGCCGTCCTCCAGAAAATGACTTTCCTTGCTTTGACGGGTCATTATGTAATGTGTTTCTATTCAGATTATGGTCTTTTTATTTTTTTATTTATTTTTTTTAATTGTTTAACTTTGCTGTAACTGGAAGAGGAAGGAAGATGGTGAACCCTCCCAGGGAGAGAGACAAGAGGGTCAGGGGTTTGGGTTTTTTTTTTTTTTTTTTTTTTTTTACTTCTGGTCTGAGTAAAAAGAAAAAGGGTAAAAAAGGGGGCTTGGTTGGACTTCGTAAATTAGATTGTGCAATTTTGGTTTAGGGTTCTTGATAAGATGTGGCCCTGCGGTCAGAGTTTGTGAAACGGGGTCTAGTGGGAATAAAATGAATTGGGCATCTATGAATCTATGATTCTATTCTATGAAGGTTAGGTTTTTGCATGTCGTTTGGGTTTTGACTTTCATTGCAAAGTGGAGGGAGTGATGTCCTTTTTCAAAATAATAATAATAAAGATGTGGTAAAAAAAATATATCTTTAAATTAAGCCAATATTCAGATTCGTTTATTTATTTTTATTGTTTGTGTCCCATTTTTTTTTAAAGGAATAACTATTTTAAAAAGCTCTTACAAGAATGAAAAATTAAACATATTTAACTATATATACACTTAAATTATTATTTAAATTAGAGAGATCGAGACACTTCATATTTCTAATAGTTATATGAATGAGATATTAAATGATTATAAGTGATTATTTCAAGATAATATGAAAATTTATTTTTTTAATATTTAAGAGATATAATAATTCACTAAAAAGTGAAGACTAAAAACGATTTACAAACATTGATATTCCTTTATATTAGGTGTAGATTAAAAAATATTATTATTATAAAATAGACTAAATATGCATTAATATATAGAGAGGCAAAATAAATATAATTATTATTGATGTTTTTTTAATAAATAAAATGAAGTTCAATTTAAAAAATGGAAATAATATATTTTCATTAATAAATGAAAATAATGTTTTTAATGATAAAAAAGTTTTAAAAATCTTTAAAAAAACATATTGAAAAATTGTTATAAAAGTTTTATTTGGGTAATGATATTTTTTTATTAGTAAAATGATAAATAAAAGATAATAATTTTAAGATTATCGAATAGATAACTAATGACATTAAGAGCACAAAACTGTAACGATCCAATATGATCTTTATCTTTAATGACTCAACAACTAACAACATGACAACTATTACTACTTAACATTTTGTCATACATTAAGTACTTTGACAAACATACCATGATAAATACATATAATCCTCTAAAATATTCAACAACAACATAAATTCATAAAAGTAGGAATATACACACATACATATATTCCTAACTTTTAATCAAGCAATATCGACAACATAGCTATATGAGAGTGGCACCAAAACAATATATATATTGTCATCCACTCAAAAGACCTCAAAAATGCATTTCATTAAGCATCACTATTTTGTTTTCATATGGAATATGATTATCGTAGTTCAATCACATAAAAACAGATGAAAGGTAAGCTAAAGTTCAAAGAATGAGTATATACAACATAGAATATGAACTACTATCATAACAACACCATTTTATGCTCAACTTATCAATCAACCCAGATAAACATTTTCAACATAGCATATGTGTCATATAACACAACAACATAATCATCACAAGTCAACATCTCATATGGACAACACAATTCAATCTCACATCATATGCACAATACAATAACTATATGTGTCATCACATATTTCAACTATAATGTGGATGAGTGATCTAAGTAGCTTGATCCTATTGAACGAACAATACGATATTTTCAATCCAGCTAGATCAACAATCATTTGGGATATCAATCCCTAACAACATGATTTCTTGAATATTGTCACTTAAACTAGGAAATTTAGTATTTTTGTCAAGGTAGAACAACTTAAGTGTGAGTCTCCTATGGCATTAGCTAGTAAAACTCATCCACATATGAGATTAGTCTGTCAATTACCACAAAATATTATGCCCTTCTAGTATTTAGTTAGAGATTATAATTCTTAACCATGTACCTTACTCTAATTTGGTTGTTTTATACATGTATACTTCGACCTAACCCACATACAGATTAACAATGATCGCTTGTAGTCGGTATGTCTCGACCTAGCCTACATATTGTATCCACTAAGGGTCTTAAAGAAGACTCAACTATCCTCTTCAAGGGTCAATATCCCAAGAAAGAGTTTTCAACAAAATTGGACTCTTTGAGCGTCACAACACAATATCCTCACAATGAGGTATGCAACTTTAAAACAACTTATCCTTTAAGTCGATCAACACAATATAACTAATGCCAAAGCATTCCCAATACAACTATTCAACTAAACAACATGTAACTTAACTCAACTTCAACCTTAACATCCATTATATAGTATCCTAGATCAATGTATACAGATTCATCATGTTACATCAACATACAAAATATATATAGCACAACTTAATCATCATACAACATGTATTAGATCCAATTATCCTATACATGTTCACCAATTTCATCATAAAATAACAAGTTAATTTAAGGCAACCTACACCCAACGCTATTTACCCTACGTCTTCCTCACCCATGCTCGATGTCATACAACTCGTGCTCGGTGTGGATTAGGTAGGGGCCCATGGGCCCTCACACCTAGCATGAAAAAGTCCCACACCCGACCTCAATTTAATCGAAGATGATTCTCTCTCCTCAAGCCTAGTGTCGCTCCTTTAGCACCTGATGTCATTCTAGGCAAAGTTAATTCTCTAACCTCACGCTGAGCATCATTCAACCCATGCTCAGTGCTAGTTAAACCCGAGACAATTCTCTCTTCTCAACGTAATGCTACCAATCTTATGTTCGACGTGAACATGATAGAATGCCCTTAATTGAACCACATTCGATGTCATGAAGGTGCACCTGATGTGGCGATGAGTTCTACACTTGTAGACTCATGAATTTAGCTCAAACCACTTGAAAATCAAACAATTTCCAACATGCAACACTAGATAACACATGTACACTTCATACAACTCAAATCCAGCCCCATAAACAAATGCAACCACCAATTTGATCAATTCAACAATTTTCATCTCAAGCATGCTTCATAAACAATAAACCCCAATCCCTACAATTTCATTTGAATCACACAAGCAAACAACATCTTTATGTGAAATCAACTAACATACAAATCATTTATTCAATAAGAATCAAAGTTCGTAGTTTCTCTTACCTCTAAAAGTCTCAAAATTCGAGAAGGAGAGGAGAAGAAAGTAAAAGATGACTCTAAGCTTCCAACTCTGAGAAAACACTACTCCAACAACAATCCTCAACTTCACTGCTTCGGATCACCACTCAATGATAGCTCCAAGGGCTAAAAAGAAGAAGAAGGGTTCTTAGAAACCAAAATTCTTCTCTCCAAGTTATTTAGTGAAATGAGTTTATGAGACTTGAGTATCAAAATAAATCTTATATGTTTTTCCTTTCAAAATCAAATTGGACCATGGTCAAAGAAACCCTCAACTACCTAAAAACTCATAAGGAATTCATTAATTATAGAGTCTTTCAACTTAAAAAACAACAACTAACATAACAACACATATGCAAATAAAATCAACGACAAATTCTAAAATTCATTGGGTTGCAATCAATAATGATATTTAACAAAACTCTAATTCATAATAGTAATTCTAATATAATATATAGAATGGATTTCTTTCAAAATAATATTAAATTCAATTTAATAAAAAAATTATATAATTTTTTAATTAGAAAATATATATTTTTAAATATAAAAGGTTATTAAAAAATTTAAAAATTATTGTTGAAAACATATAACCAATTTTTTTGTTGTTGAATAATGATGTCTAAATATATTTTTAGGGTTAAACACATTTTTTGTCTTTATAAATATATAAAAAATTATTTTCAGTCTTTCATTTTTAAAAAAGTTGACTTTTGGTCTTCTATTTTTTTTAAAATGTATCAAATTTTATTTCCATTACAAATTTTGTTAGTTCAATTTAACAAAAACGCTTATTTACCAAACACATCATACATGTACACTTTTTTAAAAGATAAAAAATAGTAATATTAATTGAGCATCACAATTAAATTAAATTAATGAAGTTAGTGTCAAAAATAAATTTTTACGCATTTTTTTTATAAAAAAATCAAAAATCAGTGCTTCTAAAAATAACAATTAATTTATATATAGAGAGAGAGACGAAAAGATACTTAACCTAATATTTTGTTGCAATATTGTTGTTCTATTTTTTTTTTCACTAAAGTTTAAACTTATGATAGTGTACATCCTGCTCCTATGCCTCAACCTCTTATAACTGTCTCAATCATAATAGTTGATAATTATTTTAATTTCATATATAAGATGAATTTCCTAACACTTTAATCATACATGGTTAATGCTTATTATATGAACACAAAAGGTTGAACAAGTTCCAAGTAAATTACATTATTTAAACATGGAACAAAAGTTAGACAGTTAACAGCATTACTTACAAATTATTATTATTTATAAATAGAGTATAACACTTATAAAATATGGAGAGGGTAAAAACTAAAAATTGCTTAATTTGCTAGCCAAATGGGAAATGTTTGGAGATTACTTAGACTTTTGCTCTGCTTAATTTATTAGGGTTGATAATAATAATAAAAAAGTGGCTACTCTTTCTGGCAAGACACTAATTTTGGCCTGCTGCTTTTGTGACAAATAATTACAAGGACCGACTACGGAAATTTCAATTTGGAATCATCATTAACAAAACATAAATTCTTGGTAGTAAGTAATTAAGTATACGGCCCGTCAACAATATAGTATTTATTTCTCCTTAGAATGAATTGATGAATAACCACATAAAGTCACCCTTTCAAATAAGTATACTGAATTTTCAACTGGGCTTTTAAAACATAATACTTTTACGTGTTCTTCTTAGAAAATAAAAACCTCTAACCAGTAACCTCCTCTCTATTCAATGTGTCTTAATTTTATTATTTGACCGCTAAGGAGGGATTTGTTTAAACTTTAAAGCTAGCACATGCATTGCCTCTTCCATGGCTGAAAAATGCATATCACTTTTGGCCAGACCCTTTTTTATCTCTCAGAATAATGGTGGAGGGCTTCGCGATTTCAAATGTGTTTTTCATATACAGATACGTGAAAGATGTAAGAATTTGGAATAATAACTGAAAAATCTTTTATGTGTATATGTAAATTTAATAAATCTACATATTCTAAAGTAGTACATAAGTAAGTATATATATATAGTGACAAAAACATAAGTATATATGTAAACCACTAAAAATGAATGAAAGAGTTTGTCTTAAAATTATTACACAAAAATCATACTAAAATGTTTAAAAGATCAAATTTATTTGATACGAGGAAGGATTACATGACTGCAAGAGTAAGTTTTACTTAAGTAATTATATTCAATAACTTATTGTGCATGTTAAATTTTAATTATCTAACTGTTAAATTAAAAAAATTTATTATATAAATCAAGTTCTCAAAATTTTTAAGAATTTAAAAATTATATGATAATTCGTTATATAAATTCAAATCAATATATAAAATATTTTTATAATTATTTGAATTAATGAAAGAAAGTCTTAAATAACTTTTAATTTTTTTTTAAATTTGTAGACTAATTTATGCTTTAAGAACTAAATTATTAACTCAGTAAAAATTACTCTTTTAATTATTTAGTTTCATCATTTAATATTGCTAAAAAAATGTGTTGTTTACTCCCTTTTCCATAAAGCACTTAATCAAATGGAGCTCTATATTAGTTATAGGTTATATTTTGGATAACTTTTTTCGATGAATGTTTATAAAAAAATAAAATTAATCAAAATTCTTCCACAGGTGGAAAATAATTTATGAATCTTAGTTTTTGGAAAAACTAGTATGGTGACACGTTGGGGTCTACACTAATATATATATTTGAATGGTGAAAAATTATTATATAGTTGGAGAAGACTAACCAATTATATGATATATTATTATTCGTTTTTGTAATTTAAAAATGTGATTATAAGTTAGTAAGAGATTGAATGGGATAACATAATCATAGATTATATACAGTCAAACATATTGTTCCAATATGATTAAAAAAAAATTATATATATATATATATATATATATATATATATATATATAATTTTTTAGGTGTAGTCAGTCTCTAATTAAATAGAGTTTTACTTCGTTAATATACGTAAATGTATGTTAATAAAATATACATTGTATATTATTAAGATAAATTAAAATTTTAATTCTAATTATAAAACAATACCAATTTCATCTAACAAGCTGTATATAAATTTTATTCAGAAAAAAAAGCGTTTTAAAACAAAATAAAACAAACGGATCGAATATAATGCTCAATCTGCATACCATTTAATAGTTTGGACACATTGTCTCACATTTGTTATTTTAACTATCACTATTTTTTCTAATTTAAGTATTTCCTATATAAATATTCGAGAACATGAAATAATTGGAAGACAAGATAACAATTTTGTAATTAAAAAGTAAAAATAAAAAACACATATAAACTAGCCTTAATTTTTCCATTTCCTAATTTTAATTATAGTTATCTATTCCACTGTTAGTGTCTAGTGTGGAACAACTTGTGTATTAGCATTAGCATGCATATCGATGGTTGGATTATCTGGACTGTCTCATCTGTCAGTGATGCACTACTGTTCATTATTGGGCTGTCCGTTTAGCCCACTTTTTATTGCTTTCGGAACCTTTCTCTATATGCTTTTGTGTCTAATCTTTGTTACACTCATCTTATTTATTAGAAATATCTTTCATTCTTTTTCTTACATATAAATACTTTTTCCTATATTTTTTTTTTTTTTTCAAATAATGTTTACATATCTACTCTTCCGCATTTTTTCCTTTAGAAATTACTCTTCAAAATAATATATGTTTATCCCGAAAATTACTTTATAGGATGACAAAGAGATGCAAATATAATGTTATGTTCGTTCTGTTCTATAACATGCATCTTTCGACCCAACGAAAGAAAATAGTTAATTCCACCTAATATATTAGAATTCTAATTGTTAAAATTATTATAAACACCTGTTTGCATTTTCAATTTTATATTGTTATATATATCTTTATACTTTGGACAAAAAATTGTCTTATGATTTTTTGAACAATACAAAATAAGATTTTCGTCATCTTCTCCTTCATCTTATTTTTTCTACCACATGATTTTTTTAAATCAAACACACAACTATTATATTTGTCCTATCTATTAACACGATTTTTAATAAATCAAACAAACAATTAAAGCAACAAAGAATGTTTTATAAATGCGGTTACAGAGACAGAAACCAATTAACACAAAAGAAGAAGATGGTAAAAGAAAAAGCGAGCATGGCATGCATGCACCATGCACGATACATTTTTGACCCTACACTATCCATCCACACAAACCAGAACTCCAAGCACGAACATATAAATCACTCACAAAAGCACAACAAAAATCTTGGATCCCGCTACCCCTCCACACGAACCTCACATCATAACTCCACCCATCAAACCCACTACTCCAACAACAACAACATTATTCACCCACTTCATCGAACACCCTGCAGAAACATCCGCCGGCAAAGCCTTCCCGTCGCTTCCATCATCCCCGCCGCCGGCGCTATCATCCGCCGCCGTGCCATTCCCTTTGTCAGACTTCGGCAACCCCTTCTTGGCCAACGACGGCGCCGGCGCCGGCGCCTTGCTGGGGAGCACGAGGTCGAGGGGAAGAAGCACCTTGTCCACCTGGTATATGGCCAGCTTGTTGTCGGAGTAAACGGTGCCGGTGACGGAGGCGTTAACGGCGCCGGTGGCCATGCTGACCTGGCTGCCGCCGTAAGTGGTGACGTTAAGTTGGAGCCTCTGAGGGTCGTCACCGGCTTGCGTTTGAACGGGGTTGGTGAGGGTATCGAAGTTGGAGATGGAAAGGTAGGAGGAGAGAGTATGGAACTGCAAGAGCTCCACCTTCTGTCTGTCAGTGAGAGAGTTGAGGAACCCTGCTTTGAGTTTGGAGAAGGCACTGTCTTCTGGTGCGAAGAGGGTTAACCCTCCTGACCCTGAAGTTACGAGCTGTGAGTTTAGTTGGTTGATGAGTTGCGTGGTTTTCAAGAGGCGAGTGAGCACGGAGAACCTTTTCGCTTTTCTCAGGATTTGGACTATGTCAATGGTGGGGCCTTTCGGAATGGTGCTGGCGGGTGTGGGGGCCCCACTTGGGGTTACTGGGACAAGAGGGACAGTGTTGAATCCCGGCGCCGGAGCTGTTGCCGGCGGCGTGGGGACTGCCGGAGACGGCGGCGAGGCTTGGGGTAGTGGTGGTGATGGTGGGGATGGTGATGTTGTGGGGGGTTGGATTGGCGAGAGTTGGGCTGAAGTGGTGTAGAATAGTGCTAGTAGTAGTAGAATGGTGATGGGAATAATGAGAGATTGAGATTCTTGCATGATCCTCATTTTTAGGGTTTTGAGAGTTGGAGTGCTAGGGTGAATATAGGATAGATGTTGTTTTGAGACTACTAAACTGCTTGGGGTGTGAGAGAAGTGGGAGAAGAGTTGCCTTTTATTTGGGGGATGGAAGGGATCGAATGATTGGTAGCTAGGTGGAATGTTTAGGTTAGAATGATACACCTAGTTGTAATTAAAAAACAAATGTCTTCTTTCATTGTCATGGAAAGGTGGTGCATCATAGTGTGATAAGTGATGAGGGAGGGGATATTTGGGAGTGAGAACCCTAGAGTGTACATGCATGGGAACTATTTGCTTTCACATCGTTGTTGCAATCAGTTGGATGCATGGGATAAAATATAGTTGGCGGGGATGATTAGTCTGTATATTGGTTTAGAATTTCCATCAAGTAGGAGAAAAATAAACCCAATATGGTAGCCATCTAAACTGGCCTTGTCCCAGAGAGATTTAGGTAAGGATGGAGGGCCTAATCATATACTGAATCCGATCATATATCTCTCCATTTGATTACATCTCAAGACTTGGGAAAAATATATATTTGTACACCTAAATGTCCTACATATGCAGTGAAAGAGGGTAAAAAATAAAATGGAAATCTATCCTCCCATATGAAATATTTACTTGGATTCTCCCCGGTGAAAGTTTCTAATATTAAAACTTTACACCTTTTATTTATTATACACTTTTTTTCTCTTATTTTATTCAAGGGTTCAAATTTCATGTACAGGAAAATTACAAGAGAGAATTTAAACTAAAAAAAACTTATATAGATATTGGAGATAATATGATGTAATTAAAAAAAAAGACGTAAAAATTAAATTAAGAAACATTAATGTAGTAGTTAAAATAAAGGATGTTTAAAAATCATTGCTCCAAAACTTAATTATCAGACATTAAAATCCTTTTTCTTTTCTTTTAGAGAATATATTATTTATATAATTTTTTATAATAATTTCTATCGTATTTTTTTTTATCCCCCTATAACATCAATTATCCTGCTTCAATATTTTTTTTGTTGTACAATTTTTTGTACGATATAATTGTATAAATTAATGTGACTGATCAAATTCTTAAAATCTAAAGATTTAAAAAAATGAAGTGGATATTTTTATGTGTATTTTTATTTTATTAATAAAAATTATAATGATAGTTGCAAAATTTAAACTTAATTTTTTATTAATACCATTCGAACCATTCATTATATTAGGCCTACCTTAATCATTATTTTTTATGTGTATAAGTGCACCTTCAATTAATTATAAGATTAAGCTTTTCTCTTAACAATTTTGGACGCCTATCCATCCTTCGTATAACAATTGTGTTTAATTTTTATTGGGAGAACCCCTTAAAAAAATTAATTGGGAAGTAATTTCCGTAAAATCTATTTAGTGCTAAATTACTTGTATTTTTTTTTGAGAACGTAAATTACTTGTATTGATTATTTAATATATGCATAGTTTTTTATATAAAAAAAAATTTCTATAGGCTTCCAATAGTATATTAATTGATAAAAACATTTTTAAAAGCTTGCTAATAGTTTTTCTTTGGTGAGTTATCCATGATAATTACTTTAAGTTTACAGCAATAAGTTAATTTTGGATGAGAGGCAACTTCTATTGTCGTAATCTTTTATTTATCAAAGAAAAGTAATACCAAAAAAATGAATGTTTATTTTAATTTATTTTAAAAAATAATTTTTTTATTGTTGTCAAAACATACACTAAGACTTCCTTCAATATTAATTAAAATTTTAATTATCTTTTTAGTTCTTACAGTTTCATAAATTTTATCTTTTAGTTTTTTATGATTAAGAATATTTTATTTTAATTTATATATATATATATATATATATATATATATATATATATATATATTATTGTTAGTCTTTATAGTTTCATAAATTTTAAATTTTAATCTCTACATTAATCGATGATAGAGACTTAAAAAAAAGTAATTAAAATGAAACATTTTAACTTAAAAGTTTATTAAATTTAAATAAACCTTTATTAAATCAAGAACAAAATTCAAATAGTAAAATTTATAAAATTATAGAGAAAAAAGTGTAACTAAACCTTTATTAAATCAAGAACTTTAATAATCTCATCAACTTGATCTAAATTGTAAAAGCGAGAAAATTATTAGTTACACGAGTAAGTCTTACCAAATATACACATTTAATAATATTTTAGGAGACAATATTCTGCTTTTCCTAAAAGATGTTAGCCTCGCATTTAAGGTGTGGAGTTCTATCCTTAGATTTACAAGTCGTGAACTTTCTCGCGTAGCGACTAGTTTGTGTGGTATAATTCTTTGATTCTTACCACATTTATTAAAAATATATATATATTTGGTGTCAACGGATTTATTTAGTCTGGTGAAATGTACATCTTTTTTATTATTTGATAGTCATACTATGCTACTCAGACGAGGGAGAGGAAGAAGATTCCGAGCGGTGCACAAAACAAAATTAAGCAAAAACAAGCAGATACATTCCTTTTGTCTTTGACAATAAAACAATCGCATACATTTTCGCATGATGACAAAACATGGTTTCACATAATTCGCAAACAACACTTTTCCTACGCAAAACACAAGTCAAGAAGAAAACATATAAGTCCACAAGAGTTGCGTGCTTTTCCTGAAAACATTTTAGAAACTTGGGATGGATGTTCTTCAACACGACATAGTAGCTGCTGCAGCAAGAAGAGCAACTCCAAAGGACACCAAGGTTGTCCCATGAGTGCTAACAGAACTTTTAGCACCGGAGCTGTTCTTGGATGACTGAGCCTGATCATCATCTTCTGCTGAAGAGCTATCTTTATCAGCCTTAGGTGCCTTGGCCACAGCTGGTGCTGGAGCTATAGCCTTAGGCTTAGAGAAGTCCAAAGGAATGAGCACCTTGTCCACATGATATATGGCAAGTGTCTTATCAGTGTACACAATGCCTGTGAGTGTGGCATTCACCACCCCAGTTGATATGTTCACACTGTTACCATATGCTGTCACATTTATCTGATACCCTGTGGGGCTATCACTGGCCAGTGTCAGCACAGGGTTGCTCAGAGAATCGAAGTTGGAGCTGGAGACATAAACGGGAAGAACATGAAACTGTATCAGTGCTTTTTGTTGCCTATCTCCCAGGGAGTTGAAGTACCCTGCTTTTAATTCTGAGAAGGCACCATCATCTGGTGCAAGGATGGTTAAGCCTCCGTTTTTTGAGGTCATAAGTTGTGCATTCACTTGGTTGATGATTTGGGTGGTTTTCAGCAACCGGATTAGTGTGTTGAATGATTTGGCCTTCCTTAGAATCTTCACAATGTCTTGGCTGCCAGAAGAATCAGGACCTGATGAGGGTGAATTAGGCAATGCCGGGACCAACGGTTTTGCAGGCGCCGGAGCCGGTGTGGAGGGGGCAGGTTTTGCTGGTGCAGGTTTTGCTGGGGCTTTAGGGGCTGCAGCTGGTGACTGAGCTAAAGTGGTTATTGAGAAAATGGGAGCAAATAGTAGGAGTGAGAAGAAGAAGAGAGTTTGCTTCATCTTCTTGTTGCCGAAGATTAATATACTTCTAAATAGCTAATGAATTGGAAGTTGTTATTGCAAACAATGTTTTGATGTGTGGAAGGTGGAATGGAGGAGGGTGCTTATATAGATGCCAAGTGAATGGTAATTAGGTACAAGGTTTAGTTGTAAAATAACTTATGATTGTATTTTGTGGGGATACCTTTTCTCTATCTGTTAGAAAGATTAAGGTAGTCTATCAAGGCAGATAATTGATTGAGAAGTGGATTTGGCTGCTGTATGGTTTGGCCTTTTGCTTGGAAATACAGGGAAAATTGAATAAGAAGTGAGATCTCATTTGGTTGTGAGCTGATGATAAAAGATGCACTCAGTACAGAAAAAGAAGCACCCTCTATTATCATTCAGGTAAGCAGATGTGAAATCAAATCAATCAGTATTAAGCAAGCTGTAGTAACTGTTAAAGCCTTTTTTTTTATCATTTGTTCAATTATTAATCCAAAAGCCAGGTTGGGAAAACTAATAAATGCCTCACTTCCTTAAACATAACAGAAGTCAATTCATTGTTGCAGTCTGGGAGATAAACATCCAGATCGAAGTCAGGTTCTCTAATCGTAATATTCTATTATGACTAATATACTTTCTTCCATCTTAACAATTAATCAACACAACACTGCTTTCTGAGATTCAAGAGCAGATAAGGATTATTTTGCTTTCAATTATATAGAACAAGGTAAAAAATGCTGCTATTCATGGCGGAAGATCTAGAGACTAGTGCTTGAAAGGGACATTGTTTTATATTTGCTATCTTAAACTGCTTTATCAATTTCTCTTGTTCTGTGATTTGTGATATCTATACTAATAAGTTCTGAATAATCCTTAAAAGTAAGACTCGGGATTCGGGAGAAATAATTAATTGCAGTGTTCATTTGGTTGAACAATACCTCTGGACTCTTATAACAAGGTTAGTTTGCAACCCTCGTGGTCAATTCCAAATGGGATTCCTACTCGATCCAACTTAATTCCACCACAAAGATCATCTAGGATGACAAGGATCCTCTGTTATTTCTTTATCCTATCACACAGAAGTTTAGCTCTTCCAACCAAAATCTCCTCACCAAATATCAAACCTAACATGTTCCCAAGCTCTTCTTGAATCCACTTCAGGTCTGGCTGTTTTGTGATATTTGCCATCACAGTTACATCAAAAAAGTTATCTCTCACATGTTTGTTTCATAAATTTTTCAACTATTCAAGAGCAGCCCCCATTGAATCTGCTTCCCTGATTTGTTGTGCTGTGAAGGATCTACAATCCTAATAGTTAAGTGGAGGTTTTATTGCAACAAATTAAGTTGGTTTTACAAAAGGGCTTGAAGAATTAAAGTCTGAAAACCAATAGGGAATATCAGAAACACACATAAAATTTCAGTTCATCTTTACATGTGATAACAAAAAATGTATCTCTGAATTTGAGGTGAGAGAAGCCTCCAAGAAATGGAAAGGTAAGTAGGAGAAAGGAAATTCACATTAATCACCACCACTCATTGTTACAATATATCTGCTCTCAAAATAACAGAATGAGGTAACAAAGTTATTGTAGAACTAGAACTAGAACTGTTCTTTCTAGGGTAAACAAAAAAAAGAGGATACCATAAGTACACGAAGTCGTCCCATCCTTTGGGTCTTTGAATCAGTCTTTTGATCCTAAATAGTCCAACAGGCTCATTATCAGAGTCCATAATTTCATTGAAGATCAATTTTGCATCATGTGTGCAACAATTCTTACCTGAAGACTCACTGATATTTTATTTGAGTGTTCATTTGGTTGGACAGCACCTCTTGACCGTGAGACACTAGCAAAATTTTACAACCCTTGTGATCATTTTTCTCATTGGGTTGCAGACCCAGCTTGTTCCCAAGTTCCTCTTGAATTCTTGCCAAGTCTGGGTTTTTCATCACGCTTGCCATGACAACCACATCACCCCGTCCCTCTGAACTCTCCTCGTGATTTTATCCACCACGTTGCCTTTTCTTGCATTACCCGATCCATACCCTCCAACTATGACAATATTTGGCTATGTGAGAGCCCTCATAATTTGATTCAAAATTGAGATCATGGATTCAGAGGCTCACAACCATTGACAAAGTTTGTATGAGCTGCATTGACAATGCTTCCTTGAGCTGCTTTGAGTTTGATATAGCCATAGACAATGTTTTCTTGAGCTGCATTGACCAACTCCTGTCCTTTTGTGGTACTCGTCCATTATAGTGCAGAGATGGATGGGAATGAAGGTTCAAGCAAAAGGCGTTCGGATCTCCGAACGAGGCACAACACTGAGGGTCTTCCCGCATCAAACCCAGCCGAACCGTTGGCTCTGATACTACTTGTTGGGCCCGATAGTTAGGGGTGGGTATGCGGACCGGTCCGGCCCGTTTAAGGCCCGGTCCGCGAAATCTGCATTTTTAACGGGCCGGATAAATCCGGTCCGCGAAATAAATGGACTTAAATTTTCAAGTCCGTATCCGGCCCGTGAAACCCGCGGATAAACGGATAAGTCCGCGGGCCCAATTAAATCTAAATTTTTTTAATGAATATTGACACATTTAATGAGATTTTGAATTTCTTTTTCTTTATTTAACCTATGAAAACATGAGGAAAAAAAATACATATAAAATGATATAAATATACTTCTAATAGTAACATCAAACATTATATAAATAATAAACCAAAGTCTTAAATAACAAAGTTTATACATTCTAAATTTCTAATAGAAATATTTAAGTCTCAATGCCTTTAAAATTTAAAGTCCAAGCATACCAACTATTAACCAAATATTAAAGCCTTACTACCTTAAAACTTTAAAAGTCTTAATACACAACCAAACAAATTTAAAGTTCCACATTTAAACGGGTAATCCGCGGGCTCGCGGATTAAATCCGCAAAATCCGCGGACTTAACGGGCCGGACCTAAAAAGTCCATATGATTATACGGATTAAAAAAATTGAGTCCGTTATCCGTGAAGTCCGCGGACTTACGGACCGGTCCGCGGACTCGAGTCCATATACCCACCCCTACCGATAGTCCACCTGTTGCTCTACTATAGTATGATATTGTCCGCTTTGGGCTAGGTCCGCACGGTTTTGTTTTTGGGCTCCTTCCCAAAAGGCCTCATACTATATGGAATGGTGGACACCCTTATAAACTAGTCAATGTTCCTTCATTTTACAGATGTGGGATTTGGGATGAATCCCAACACTTATAAAAGCAATAAATTAAGAAAACAGTGAATTTGTCCGGAAATCACTCTCTTCTTCATATCCAAGGATTTATATTAAAAAACTGATTAGTACTGTTTTATCTATTTCAATTTGCTACATCGTTTCATGTGATTTTTTTAAAACACCACATAATAATCCAGATTTAAGAACCCATCAAATTAGTAAAAATCAGTGGTTTCACAGTTTTTAACCTTTTTTTCTTCTTCTTAAAACAAGTGTTATAAATTTTTTAAGTTAGTAACATGTGATTCAAATTTCAAATCCCGCTTCATACAAAAAAGATATTATACCCGTTCCATTTTTATTTTTTTTTGACATCCCCGTTTTACTAATCTCATGTACTCTTTTTTTTTATTAACAAGGTATTTTTGTGTCATTAGACCATAGATATCTTACTTCACTCATTATATTATGATTGTTGTTGGTTTAAAAGTATTCACACACAATTAAAAAAATTATGTATTTTTAATGTTAAGTTATATATATATATGTTATTTTAATAAAGTCTAATTAATAAGTTGTGATAGATAAAGAAAGAATCAAAATGTGAATATTGTTGAGATTTCCGTTGAAACACTTTTGTTAATATTTGTAAATTCGTTTAATTCTATCAACGGTCTCAAACACGGCAAGTATACCGGCCGTTCAAGTAGTAAAAATATCGTATCCACAGGAATTAGAAGGTAAAATAAGCATTTATTGACTATTCGTGACTAAAGAATAATTCAAATTTCATAGTTTGTCATGTGAATTCAAAGTTGTGACTATTGGAATGAAAACTATAAATAAATATTGGTTTGTGAGTGGAAAAGGATAGAAATGGTATAATGATTTTGTGAGGTTGTGGGGGTCATATTTCACCAAACGTTACACTAATGAATCCTTAATCTCTTGTTACATACATTGCTTAGTCAACCCATACCTTTACTGTGAGACCCCCTCCCTTATTTTTCTCTCCCCCACTCTCTTTCACTCACTTCTCTTACTCACTCCTCATTTTCACTCTCTTCTTCCCCATTTTCCTTTCTCTGATCATGAGTGGTTGTGGTGAATCTTAGGAGCTGAGTAGTGGTGCTGGGTTTCTTGTTGAGCCGTGCGGAGCTTCCTCAAGCTTCTCCTACTTCCCCTTTTCTTCTCCGTTCAAGCTCGTTTTCTTCCCGGAGCTCGGATTCTCGCGCCGAGGTAAGGGAAGCTAGTTATTTTACTGTGTTTGGCTGTGACTGAGTGCTTAAACTCATTTGTTGTTTGATGATTGCTGACTTTTGAGCTGAGGTTGCTGAAAAATGGGGGTTTTGGGGGTTTCGGAAGTTTGGAAGAAATTTCGGGATTTTGATGATTTGTAATTGCATGCATGAAAAGCTGGTATTTTTGGGCTCTTTGATGAAAATAGGAACGTTTGGCTGGATTGCATGTGTATTTTCTGTTAAGTTTTGCAAGTTTTGGTGAAATTTTAGTAGCAGGTAAAGGTTTCCGTTTGAATTCGCGCCGGGCGCAGTTCTTCGTGCTGGGCGCGACTTGAAATGGGCAATTTCTGGGTGAATCGCGCTGGGCGCGATGAGGACAGCGCTGGGCGCAATAGAATTTGCAAGTCTCTGGTTGAGAATTGCCCCGGGCGCGCAGTTAACGCGCCGAGCGCGCATTTGTGTTTCATAATTTTACTTTATAGTCTTCATAAAAGTTGTAGCCTTGGATGTTAGCTTTCCAATGGCACTGGAATCACTCAAAAAGGAGTTTTAGAACTCCAGATATGGCCGTTTTAGTGAAGAGGGGTCAGGCTGCCAGCTTTGCCTATAGCTGTTGCGGTTTTTAGAATATTTAACAAGGTAGATGAATGAATTAAGACTTGGTGTCTTCATGAGAGTTGTAGGAAATTTGATTATCTTTCATATGAGATAAGGATGAGCATGGTAGGAGTAGTATAACTCCTGATGCGCTGTTTGCTGTGATGGTTTCCATTTCACATTTAGTGATTTGGTTAAGTTTAAAGTTGTTTTAGGTGCTTAGGTGTATTGGTGTTGTTTGGGTGAGTAAGTTGACAAGATAGATGAGTTGTAAACAAGATGGTTGGGTCGTATTATGTGTTGAACATGTTGTGCGTTGTGAAGTTGTTGATCATGTTGTTTTAAGTTGTTAATGATGAATGTAATTGAGCTGAATGATGATATTGATGTACTGCGCTGAGCGCGACCCTTGTCGCGCTGGGCGTGAGACTCCTTGGGAGTCTCTGCCTCGAGGGCGCTGGGCGCAATTTGGTTTACGCTGGGAGCGAGACCAAGGGAGGTCTCTGCCTTGCCTGCGCTGGGCGCGGGTTGGGGCACGCCGGGCGTGTGAGACTCCTTGGAGTCTCTGCCTTGCCTGCGCTGGGCGCAATTGGGTATTGCGCCAGGCGCGAGAGAGCTTTGGACTCTCTGGCTGAGTCTCGCCAGGCGCAGGCACGCTTGCGCCGGGCGCGCTGGCCCCTGGAGCCCTCTGGTTGTGCCACGCCAGGCGCGACCATGAGCGCGCCGGGCGCGTATAAGGATGTGAAGTTATATGCTGAATTTGTTGATAATATTGTTTCATGCTGAACTAAGCCGAAATTGATGAATATGATGTGATGACTAGCTGAAATTGCTGTTTGATGATGTTGAGTTGTGTTAGGTGTATGTTGTTGTAAGATACTTAGATGTGCTGTAAGACGCTGAGTTGTGCTATGTGATGCTAATGCTAAACTTTATTGTTTGAGTCGAGCTGAATTATATGCTGATAGTTGTTGAATTATGCTGTAATTGCTGAGCTGAGATGTAATTGATAAATATGTTGTGCTGACTAGATGTAAATGTTGAAATATGATGTTAAGCTGTAATAGATGTATATCGCTGTGCTGAGCTGGGCTGTTATTGATGATTTTAAATGCTGATTTATAATATGGCTGTGCTCTAGAATGATGAGCCGAGTTGTGAGTAGTAAGTTGTGTTGAATACTACTTAGCTGTGTTGTATGCTAATTTTGTTGTGCTGTGTTGTGAGCTGTTTTGCTGTGCTGTTAGTTGCTGAGCTGTATGCTGTGTTAGCCACTATTGTGGTGCTGTTATAGCCGATATGTCGGTGCTGTTAGCCACTATTGTGGTACTGTTATAGCCGCTAAGTCGGTGCTATGCTCCGTGCTGATAGGAGCTGTTGTAGGCCGTAAGACTAAGCTGTTGTAGGAGATCTCCGAGCTGATATGCGTGACGACGCATTGTGTGTTTACTACTATCTATCGATGTGCACTGTTGTTATTGTTGAATGATGTAAGATGTGTGTTGTTATGTATATATATATATAGCTGATGTTGTTAAGCTAATTGATGTTCTAATAGTTGTAGCTGTTTACTATTCTTAAATTTATATATATGTATGTTGTTTCTTTTCACTAGCTTATCCTTGTTGTTTCCATGTGGTTTGGACTGCGATGATCATACTATGTATGGGAGCAGAGCAGGGATAGGTTGGTGGCTTGTGGCAGGTCGGTAGCTGGCAGATAGAGATTATTTCTTATGGATGTTTTGGTGTTTTAGCTACTTGGTGTAGTAGCTCTGGATGTATTGTTGTACATTTTGAATCTAGTCAGACTTGGACATGTATATATGTATATTCTAGACACTATATGTATACACTTGTTCTTTTCTGTCCGGTTTCAGGTGTACGGTGTAGTGTGTAGTGACCAGCCGGGTCGTTACATTTACTCAAACCTAATCCCTTAGAGAAAGAGCCTAGGTGCAGATATTGAATATCAATCCCTTGAGTACCCAATACCTACACCCGCATTACCGATTAGGATTTAAGACTACTAATGGGTCAAGCTCTATCCCTAGATACAATCTCTACTAGGCATATGTTCCAGAACTAGTTTCAATGGTATTTCCCAATACTCAATGGAACCTTAAATCATGCAAAGGGTGATCAATCCAAAGCAAGCATTAAGCGTAGAAACGTACACAACAAAGAATGAAACAATACATATATATATCATTAAAAACGTAAGGATTACAATAGAGTACGTTGGTTACATCTAACCCCACAAAAATGGGTGGAACCACTCAACAATGAGGGTAAATACAAAATAGAGATGAAGGGGAAAGTGAAGAACCGAAGGAAAGATCTACACACGAACGTTTCAAAGCTCTAATTCCTTCTACAGCTCCAAGGAGGCGCCCCTACGTGAATGAGGGAGAAAACTCTCGAAAATGGCTTCAAATACGAGCTTGGGGAGATCAGATTAGGGTTCCGCGCCCGGCGCATAAGTCTTCGCGCCCGGCGCAGGGTCTTTTGAGCACACTCTGCCTCAGTGTAAGCCCGGCGCAATTTCCTTTTACGCCCGGCGCAATGTCTTCCAGAGAGTTCAAGGTACTCTCTGTCTCGATCGCGCCCGGCGGAGGTAGTCTCGCGCCCAGCGCAGGCGTGACTTTCAGAGGTGGAACACTCTGTTCTTATCTAGCCCAGCGCGGGTCATATTGCGCCCGGCGCTGCCACTCTGCTCTGCTCCCTACTCCTTAGATTTCCAATCCTAAGGTCTTCCATCCTCAATTCACTAGCTCAATACCTACACAAAAAATAAGGTGTATTAAGGTATTGTTAGCTAAATATGGGTTAACTATATCTGCACAAAAAGTGAATCAAAAAGGGGACAATTGTCTTGCAATGGTGCAAAGGATGAGTGGATTAATTCACTAAGTCTCAACCAAAAAGAGGTATAATTGAGACTTAACAAATATATATATTTTCAATTTTGATCATTAAATTTAACCATTTTAATGCTCAAATTATAGGACAAAATTGACTTATTAAATAAAAAGTTAATTATACCAACAATCTTGATATTTCGTAAAATTAATTTTACTTTTTTATATTTTTACAACAATGTCTCTATAAGAAAATATGCTAATATGTTTTTCAAACTATTTAAATGTCGTGATCTAACATGACTAACAGTGGATAAGAGGCTTGTGATATTTCACAATGGTGGGGGGATTCTAATAATATTAATAATAGTTTTACATGCACATTAATTTTTGAGATCCTTGAAGACTAGTGAATGATGTCTTAAACAATCCTTCATTTTATGATAGCATCTAGATGTTACATTACATGTACAAACTTGGCACAAATTAAAAGTGTAAGGAAACTATATAAAATTCCTTTATGGGATTGTCTTAGATCTTAACTTATATAAAATAAAATGAAAAAATTACTAAAAATAAATAAACGAAGTAACAAATAAAAAAGGTTACAAACGTTAACTTCTCTTTCGCTCTCATCTTGAATAAACAAATGATGCAAGTCAACCATTGTGGAACAATGAATAAAGAAAATTTAAGTTAAAAGAAGCTTTTCAACCAAAATTGTTAAACAATTTTCTTTTTCTTGTGAAACTGAAAGCAATACATGATGAAACATGGTATCATAAACAAATCCATTAGGAACATGGAAAGCAAAATTAAAGTTTTAGGATTATCTTTGACAACATAACACGTGAGAAACATGAAAATGGATGTTCTTCATCAGTTAACACGACATTGTAGCTGCTGTAGCAAGAAGAGCAGCTCCAAAGGAAACCAAGGTTGTCCCATAAGTGCTAACTAAACTTACGGCAGCAGAACTGTCCTTGGATGACTGAGCCTGATCTTCATCTTGTGCTGAAGAGTTATCCTTATCAGCCTTAGGTGCCTTGGCCACAGCTGGTGCTGGAGCTATAGCCTTAGGCTTAGAGAAGTCCAAAGGAATGAGCACCTTGTCCACATGATATATGGCAAGTGTCTTATCAGTGTATACAATGCCAGTGAGTGTGGCATTCACCACCCCAGTTGATATGTTCACACTGTTACCATATGCTGTCACATTTATCTGATACCCTGTGGGGCTATCACTGGCCAGTGTAAGCACAGGGTTGCTCAGAGAATCGAAGTTGGAGCTGGAGACATAAACGGGAAGAACATGGAACTGTATCAGTGCTTTTTGTTGCCTATCTCCCAAGGAGTTGAAGTAACCTGCTTTCAGTTCTGAGAAGGCACCATCATCTGGTGCAAGGATGGTTAAGCCTCCGTTTTTTGAGGTCACAAGTTGTGCATTCACTTGGTTGATGATTTGGGTGGTTTTCAGCAACCGGATTAGTGTGTTGAATGATTTGGCCTTCCTTAGAATCTTCACAATGTCTTGGCTGCCAGAAGAATCAGGACCTGATGAGGGTGAATTAGGCAATGCCGGGACCAACGGTTTTGCAGGAGCTGGAGCCGGTGTGGCGGGGGCAGGTTTTGCAGGTGCAGGTTTTGCTGAGGCTTTAGGGGCTGCAGCTGGTGACTGAGCTAAAGTGGTGAATGAGAAAATGGGAGCAAATAGTAGGAGTGAGAAGAAGAAGAGAGTTTGCTTCATCTTCTTGTTGCGGTAGGTTAATTTACTGCTAACTTGCTAATGAATTGGAAGATGTAATTGCAAAGAATGTTTGATGTGTGGAAGGTGATTTCGGGTATGGTGCTTATATATGCTAAGTGAATGATAATTTATAATTAGGTGCAAGGTTAGTTGTAAAATAACTTATGGTTGTATTTTGTGGGGATATCTTTTCTCCATCAATTAGGAAGATTAAGGTGGTCTATCGTGGCAGATAATGTGAGTGAGAAGTGGATTTGGCTGCTGTATGATTTGGCCTTTTTCTTGAAAATGCAGGGAAAATTGAATGAGAAGTGAGATCTCACTTGGTTGTGTGTGAGCTTATAAAAGAAGTACCTTCCATTATCATTCAGGTAAGCAGATGTGAAACCAAATCAATCACAATCAAGCAAGCTGTAGTAACTGTTAAAAGCTTTTTATTTATTCATTTTTATTCAACTATTCATCCAAAAGCCAGTTTGGAAAACTAATAAATGTCTCACTACTCCCTGTTGAACAATTAAACATAAATGAAGTCAATTTATTGTTGCAGTCTGGGAGATAAACAAACCAGATTGAAGCCAGGTTCATTCATCATAATATTCTATTATGACTTCTATACATTCTTCCATCTTAACAATCCACCAGCACAACACTATGGTTCTGAGCTTCAAGTAAACATAAAATGGTTAAAAAAACAAGGTTGTTTTGCTTTCAATTAAATGGAACAAGGAAGAAAAATGCTTTTGTTGATCGGAAAGACTAGAGCTTGAAAGAGATTCTTTTCTATTTTCTACTTAATTTATTCTAACAAGTCGTGTGTTAAAATAATATTTCATGAAGGAAAGTTAGGTTTCGTAATTATAAATTAATTTTTAATTATTAATTTTGAAATATTGCTTGGAATGTAAAAAAAAAATTAAAAAAAGTAATTAGACTTGCAAGAGTAATTCATTGCATTATTCATTTAGTTTAACAAAACCTCTGGACACGGCGATAACAAGACTATTTTGCAATCTTTATGTACGTGAATTCCGAACGGTATTCCTACTATATCCAAGTTAATTCCAGCACATAAGATGATTAGAAACATTCAAGCGTTACACAATCCACAATATGTTCTTGTTGAGTTCCTCTCTACTTGGGGCTCCAAGTTGTGCTATAGTCATTGAGGCTGAAAAAGTGATGTTTCTAAAATGTCCCTATCCGATCCAATCCCCAATTTCCCAATTGGATATTAAAATGTATAAGTTTATTATGTCTCATTTAATTAAGTAAAGATGAGTCAGGTAAGAAATGTAAGAGTGACGCATTTTGAGAAAAGATAATAATAAAATATAGAGAGAAGACAAGAGAGAAAGTTCTGTTCTTCATTTTGCATATCCATCTAATAACATTTGTTGAATTGCAATTGGATATTCGTTTACGTTGAATTAGGTTAATTTTTGGACAACATATTTGCACAACGTGACATTTCATATTCAATGGTTGGATTGTTAAAAGGAAGTTTAGAGTGGAAGAAAAACGTCTAACAATAACTACTATATTTAAGATTTTTTCATTCTCTTATTTCTTATTTGTAAGCAATTGTATTTAGTTTGTTTTGATCAATTATAAGTATTGTTTGATGTATTTATCGGAGACTCTTGTATATCGTTTATTAATCATAGTAGAATTTTTTTTTCATTATGACCAATCATGATTTTTACCTTTATGTGAGGGGTTTTGCATATTAAAAATGTGTCGCTTATGTATTTAAGTTATTTGTTTTTGCTCTATTTTATTAGTGTTTCTTGGGGATTTAATTTCTACCGTGTTATTACTCTTTTTTATTAAGTTGTTATTATGTTAGTCTTTCTTTCTCCATTAAAGCCCCACATTACTTTAAATTTTTTAACATTAATATAGTTGACTCCCTGATTTGGTGTGAAGGACCAATATCAAGTGTGTTTGGATGGAGAATTTAAATGTAGTAATTTAATTTTTTGAAGAATTTTAAATATTTTGAAGTGAAATACTTTATTTGGATGGAGAATTTACTAAGAATTTAAAATTTAAATATTTATGAAATTTCTTGAAATAGTAGAATTTTAAATTCTTCCAAAAAAAAATAAGAATTTAAAATTCTTCATATTTTTTCTTTCTTATTAACTTATATAAAAAAATATCAATATTTTTAATTATTAAATATTTAAAATATTTTTTAATTATAAAATATCATATAATATTAATTTTTAAAATTATTAATATTTAAAAATTAACTAGTATTTATTTTTATAAAATTTAATTTTAAAATCTCTCTCTATATATATAACCATATTTACCATGATGAAAATTAAATTATCATATTTAAATTAAAAAAATAAAATTTTGATTTGATTTATCCAAACAAAATATTTAAAAAATGATAAAAATTAAAATTAAAATAATTTACATTTTAAAAAATTTTAAATTCCTTAAATTTCTAAAAAAATTATCTAAACATATCATATATAATAGTTCGGTGGAGTTTAGATTTAAACTGGGTTTATATTTTGTGGAAGATATTGAAGAATTAAATGAAATGAACAAGAGCTTATATATATAACCCGAAAGGGAAGTCATATACAAGCTGCAGGATTAGTCTTAGAATATAGATTTAAAATTAACTCGATTTACTAAATGACGATAAGAATTATTCCTTATTTATTTATTTACATATATTATATTGATAGATAGAGATAGACACACCAAGGGCATATACCATTTGACATTTGAGAGAAAAATAATGGTTAATTATTAGTGCAAACTTCATATGCTAATATGCTATGTATGTTACAACCGCGCGAGAAGACTTACGTAACGTAACTACTTGCAAATATAAATTGGAGAGTTCGCCACCCAACGTATTAAGTGTGTACATAAGGTTAATGGGTACCGTGCACCCTTTCTCTTCTATATTCATTTTTATAATTATCATATTATGATCGTCATCAAACTTTATCTATATCATATAACACATTATATTAGATTGAGTCAATTGTATCAAGAAGAATTAAGAAGGAACCACCCACCATATGGATTTTCATAAAATATACATCAGGTCTCTTGTTAAAAAAAAAATGCTTTTAAGCATATTAAAAAAAATAGCTATTCATATTAAATTTTATTAATTTTATGACATTCTTTTTAAATTATTCTTGTTATAAATGTCAGAAAAGTATAATACAACTAAAAAGTTATACATTAAAAAAAATTTAGAAAAAATATCATTAAATAAGACAAAAATAATTGAAATTTAATTATATTTATGAACAGAAAAAAAAAATTCTTACAATAAAGAATAGAGAAAAGCAATATATAATATTGTTTTCATCATTTCTTCTATATAATTTGTTTTTTCAATGTTTAGATTCATTTTATATTATATAAAATCACAAAATATAAATTAGAGTGATTTTAAATAAATGTTCAGATGTTTTGTTCTGGGTTAAAAAATATATATAGAGTCCAAAATTAATTTGAAGTTGAACTAATAATTTTAGATAGCTTTGGTGTTTGATAAACAAAAATTATACTAAACTTTATTGTTAGCCTGCTTTTAGAATAAAAATATTCATACAGAAATCACTCCACTCTAGAATCAATTCTACAAAACTAATTCCATTATTCAAAATTAACTTTGTAAATACTGAATGTAATACATTGTAACATTTCTTAAGCATGCAGTCTTCATGAAGACTCGACGGATATTTGTATTTGGGGGCTATTCATTTGGTTTGATAACATTTCTTCACTTTCTGCCACCAACATAATTTTACAACCCTTGTGATGATTTCCAAATAGTATTCTTATCTTATCGAAGTTGATTCCACCCCAAAGGACATTTATGACGATAAGGATCTTATATCCTCCATTTTTATCCTCTCGCACAATCGACTAGCTCTTTCTTGAGGAGTTGTTTTATCATGAAGTTGTAAACCCAACTGGTTTTCAAGTTCTTCTTGGATTCTTTTCACGTTTGGTGACTTGCTCCAACGCCACCACCACTTATTCTTTTTTACCACGCTTGTCATAGCAAGCACGTCAAACAACCGTCCCTCTCAACTCTCCTGGTGATTATTGTTAATGAAAAAAGGGCATAAATTTGGGAGCAAAACAAACTCTCTATATTCTCATTCCTGTTGCAAATGAAATTACACTTATTTGTAGTTGAAAGAAAAACACAACGTTTACATATTTTAAATGCCTCTCATAATTCACACCATTAATATTATTAAAACAAAATAAAACTCCTAATTTAAGTTTCATAACAAATCTCCCCCTTAAACTTAAATGCTTTTCCCATCTCTCATTCCAATCAGCTTTTTGCAATTTTTCAGCAGTGTGGTCGGTAGTGGCTTGGTAAATATGTCTGCTGCTTGAACTCGGCTTCCGACATGCTCCAACTCGACTTTTCCTTGTCTGATCTGCTCTCGGATGAAATGAAATCGGACGTCAATGTGCTTGCTCCTTCCATGATTGACCGGGTTCTTTGCCAACTCGATTGCCGACTTGTTATCAACTCGGATCACAATCGCTTCATCTCGGATCACTCCCATATGCCTCAGTAAATTTGAAAGCCAAACTGCATGACTTACACTCCAAGATGCCGCCACGTACTCGGCCTCACAAGTTGACAGAGTTACAATAGGCTGCTTCTTTGACAGCCAAGTAAAAGTCGTATTCCCGAGTAGAAATACATAACCCGAGGTACTCTTCCGATCATCAACATCTCCACACCAATCACTGTCCGAGTAACCCACTAATCGGTAGTCGTCCGATTTTGAATAGAAAAGACCAAGTGATAGGCTTCCTCGTACATATCTCAAAATTCTCTTCAAGGCCTTCTAATGTGTGTAGCTCGGATCCTCCATGAATCTGCTCGTTATCCCAACACTCAACATTAAGTCGGGTCTCGTGCTTGTAAGGTACCTCAGACTTCCGACTAAGCTCCGATATCTCCCAGAATCAGCTCGATCTCCTCCATCAAACTTTGAAAGTTTTGTGCCTCGTTCCATTGGAGTAGAAACCGGATTGCAATCCTCCATTTTAAACTTCTTTAGGATTTCAAGTGCATACCTTTCTTGGGATATAAAAATCCCTTCATCCGATTGCTTCACTTCTAGGCCAAGAAAATATTTCATCAAGCCTAAGTCAGTCATCTCGAACTCTTTCTTCATTATCTCCTTGAACTCCTTAATCAGTTTAGCATTACTTCCAGTGAATATGAGGTCGTCGACATAGAGAGCAACTACCATCATATCTTTTCCTGAGTTCTTTATGTATAAGGCATGCTCGTACGGACATTAATTGCTCATACCCGTTCTTCTTGAAATACCCATCAATCCTTTCATTCCAAGCACGAGGAGCTTGCTTCAACCCGTAGAGGGCTTTTCTCAATCTCAGCACCTTCTTTTCTTCTCCTCTCTTCATCTACCCGAGTGGTTGCTCAACATACACCTCCTCCTTCAGCACTCCATTTAGAAAGGCTGACTTCACATCCATCTGTAGAATTTTCCATTGTCTCTGAGCAGCTAACGAGATCAGAAATCGGATTGACTCCATTCTCGTGACAGGAGCAAAAACCTCATCATAGTCAACTCCTTCCTTTTGTTTATAGCCCTTCACAACAAGCCGAGCTTTATAACGCTCAACTTCTCCCTCAGCATTCAACTTCTTTTTGTACACCCATTTTACTCCAATGGGCCGAGCTCCTTCAGGAAGGTTGGTCAATTCCCAAGTTTTATTACGCTCAATCGCTTCAAACTCCTCATCCATAGCTGTTCTCCACTTCTCATCTTGGACAGCTTTCTCAAAAGTCAAGTCTTCCGAGTCGGCAAGAAGACATACAGCATGGACTTCACTTGTACTGTCGTAAATTTCCCTCAGACTTCTCATCCTTGGCTGTTGTAGCTCGGATTCTTCATCTGAGAGCTCGGTCGTAGTTATTGTTGAAGGTACAACAATGTCCGAGCTATCCGAGCTAGTTTCTACTTTGGCCGAGTTACTCCAACACCATTACTTTGTTTCCTCCACGTGAACATCTCGGCTCACCACCACCTTTTTGTTATCAGGATCAAATAACTTGTATGCTTTGGATTTTTCATCATATCCAATAAATATATACTTCTTGCTTCGATCTTCTAACTTTGTCCTCTGCTGTCTTGGTACTTGCCCATAGGCCAAGCTACCGAACACCCTAAGATGAGAAACACTTGGCTTCATGCCACTCCAGATCTCCTGAGGCGTCTTCTCTCCTAGCTTTGCATGTGGGCATCTATTTTGCACATAGACTGCACAATGCACTGCCTCTGCCCAAAACTTCTTCGGCATATTCTTCCCTTTCAACATAGATCGAACCATATCAAGAATAGTTCGGCTCTTCCGTTCCGCTACACCATTTTGCTGCGGAGAATATGGGGCAGTCAAGAAACGCTTAATCCCATGTTCCTCGCAGTATTTGTTGAACTCAACAGAAGTGAACTCGCCACCTCGGTCAGATCGGACTGCTTTGACAAATGTACTCATCTCTTTTTCCACCATCACTTTGAATTTCTTGAAGGTTTCAAATACTTCTAACTTTTCCTTCAAAAAATAAACCCACGTCTTTCTTGAGAAATCATCAATGAAAGAGAGGAAATACTTCTTACCACTGAATGATTCTGGAGTTATCGGCCCACACAGATCGGTATGGATCAGTTCGAGTTGCTCCTTTGCTCGGTACTCAGAACTCCTTGGGAAAGAAGTCCTCGCGTGCTTCCCGATCACACATTCTTCACAGAACTTCTTTTCAAACTCCATTTTAGGCAGTCCAATCACCATCTCCTTTTTCACCAGCTCGGTCAACCCCCTAAAGTGAAGATGACCGAACCTCCGATGCCACTTCATGGCCTCATCCTCCAAATCAAGTTGCATGCATTCATCTCGAACTATTTTCAGCTCAAGTTTGTACATGCGATTTTTCTTCATTTTTACTTGGGCAACTAGTCTCCCGAGTTTATCCTTCAGTTGTAGTTCTCAGTCTTTCATCAGAACCGAGTACCCTTTCTCCATTAACTGTCCCATGCTCAATATGTTGCTTTTGAGATCGGGTACGTAGTATACATCTCTGATCTCTCCGATTTTCCCATTTCTCTGTTGATATCGGATCGTTCCTCGGCC
Source organism: Cajanus cajan (assembly GCF_000230855.2). Taxonomy (NCBI): domain Eukaryota; kingdom Viridiplantae; phylum Streptophyta; class Magnoliopsida; order Fabales; family Fabaceae; genus Cajanus; species Cajanus cajan. Next base: position 66,095,807 of record NC_138518.1, read on the forward strand.
TTTAACAGTTACTTTTGAAGCATCTCCGAAAGAAACAGATCAGACCTCCTCCTTTGAAAGCATTTTGAACAAGTGCTCGTCACCACACATGTGATTGCTTGCGCCGGTGTCCAAGTACCAAACAGAGTTATCAGTACAACTCGGTTTGATCTCGAAAGGTCATTAATCTAGCAGATAACAAGCAGTGCAAGTGTGTCAAATTCTACATCCCAGTTCACTTGTATTTTCTTTTCGCAAGCATGAACCTAAGATGGATCTCCAGTCACAATTATTGCAAAAGAACATGACAAGGTGCAAACAAAGGTTTCAAAAGAGATCAAAGAGCTGAGAAGAGTAATGACTATCTGTGTATACATCCTCACTAGGAAGGTGTTTCTCTCTATGCACACTAGTGTATCAGGGTGAGTGTTTCTCTCTAGTCTACTACTCACGCCACATGATTCAACTTTGCTCTTCGTTTCCAAATGAGACCAGTGGTAAAACAAATGCAGGCACTTATCACAAGGTCTTTATTAGGGCAATTCTGGGTCAAGCAGGGTCAAGCATTAGCAGTTTTATGGTTTTTCAAGGATTGTAGGTGCTATGGCTTAAGAGAGCAAATAAGATTTTACAGTGATGTCCCTCTCCATACCCCATTACACATTTTTGGCACATGCCCTTTACCGGATCCAAGCCATTAGCCTTTATGAGATGCATATTTACATTTTTGCATCTTAATATTTTTGTTTTTGTTTTGCTTTTTTTTTCTCTTTTTTTTTTTTATTTTGTTTTGTAATGGCTGACCACATACTTTCTTCTTCCTAAAATTCCCCATTCTTCAACTCCCCCAAACTTATTTGATGTCATCAGTTTGCTCTCTTAACCAAAGCAAGGGTTATGGTTAATTTTTCATGGTTTGGGACAAGTGGAAGGTGTGGTGTTTAGGCTTAGAAAGGTATGGGTCAAGTGAAAAGTGGATATGGCTTCTTGGCTTAGATGGTTAACCAAATATGGAAATGTGAATGCCTTGATCATATAAGTGCATAACATAAGCAAACCACCAGGGAAACTCAAGCAAAGTCTATCATGCAACCTAAGCGTAGTTCACTCATCAGTGTTTAGGCTCAAACCTCACCCGGCTATGCATCCACAAATTATCAAACTCAGCTCAGTTCTATGATCAACATTGAAACCCGTATGCAATTGGTCATGAACTAAAGATCTAATGCGACTTGAAAATGTCTAGGGTACAAACACTATGAACATCAAGCAAACTACAATCCAGAATCAACCACAAGCAAAGCAAGTATCAACAAGATTAAAAACCATGCTAAAGCAGAATATTCACAAAAAGAACCAACAAAGTAATCACCAAAAAGAAATAGATATATAAAATAGAGTTCTGGAACATGAATAGTACAATACTGAAATGGAAAGACTAAAACATAAATGACAAGAAAAACAATAAAAAAAAACTAAGTCAAGCTCCTTCCGTATCCATCATGGGGCCTGGTCATCATCATGTCCGGGGTCAGCTCCACCCTCCTCAGCAGCAGCAGCAACACCAGCATCCTCGGCAGCTCCACCCCCCCAAAGAAAGAGGCCTGGTCCCCAGGCCACCCCGTGTAAGAGTGGTAATCAGCGGTGGTGGGGAATTGGTAATCAGGGGCAGAGTGCAGCGTGAAACTCCTGAATGCATCAAACATGAAGGTCTGTCCACGGTGGAGAGACTCCATTTGGCCCTCGTGCCTCTGCATAAAAGTATCAAGGCGGTCCTCCTGGCGCTGCATGAATGTGGTCATGCGACCCTCCAAGGCGTCAAAACGCTGATGGATAGTGAGGGGAGGGTCTGGGACAGCAGCATCATCCATATGCACGTCCTCCTGGGGCCCAGCAGCATGAATAGCCTCGGGGGCAGGGACTGCTGGTGGAGCGCGGTCCTGGCAATAGGCAGAGATGTATCTGCTGTCAATGGCCCTGCCAGGACCCTCAAAAGGCGGTGAGTGGACATCCACACCGGCAAGCTGACACAACTGGGTGATGAGGGATGGATGTCCTAGTGCTGAGCCAGGTGCGGAGTTGGCGCAGCCAGCGATCTCCATGCAAATAATGCCCCCCAGATCCACAGTCCTCTGAGTCATGATACAGTACATAAGCATGGACCGGGTCCAGTGCAGGTCAGAAACGTGGGAGCACGGGAGAATGTTAGCATGCACCAAAGCTGACCAAATTCTAACCACCAGTAGAAGATCCCTGCGTTTCACGTGCAGAGGTTGCTGAGCTCGGTTCCTGTGGAACCCACGTCCTGGCATACATATGGCAGCCTCAACCACATCAGGATCCATAGTAGTGTGGCTGTAGTTGCCGTACTCATTCTGCTCATCGTCCCTCAGTGTAGTCCCCAAAAATTCATTGATCGTCCGAGCGTCAAAGGGGACATGCACACCCCTAACATAGCTAGTGAATGGGGGCAAGGCCCTCCTGTCTCAGAGCATTAGTGTAGAACTCTTTGACCACAGCTATGTTAGCCGAAAGTGGGTAGGAACCGAGCTTTTCCCATCGGCGCCTGCGCAGTTCAGCTTGAAACTCGGGAGCCTCATTTGGCTCCAGCTCGACCCGCCTCTCCAGTATAAATTTCCGAGCACTAGTGACCTCGAAATGCTTCTCATTGCGTTCTGTCAGAAAGAGGTTGGAATAGGGTCGACTCGGCCGGCGCGAGGGTTGACCCGATTTCCCTGCACGAGGGCGCTTACTGGAGGAAGCCATCTGTAGAAAATACACAACAGAAATCCCAGGCAGACAGACATGAGCATAAAACATATAAGGATGACCAGTGCAATTTACCGAAAAGGAAACTAGCCCTAGACTGGAAATAAACCCTAAAAAGAAGCTAAAAACAATGAAAAAAGGGGTCCAGAAGTGATTTGCGCCGGGCATAGGATTTCATGCGCCTGGCGCAGGGAGTGTGTAGAAACTCTCTGGAAGCAAATACGCTGGGCGCAAAACATAATTGCGCCGGGCGCAGAGAGTAGAGAGGACTCTCTGGAACCAACGGCGCTGGGCGCAAAAATAAATTGAGCCGGGCGCAAGTAAGCGTTTTTAGAAAAGTGGCCAGAACGGGCTGTTCCAAGATCAGAACGGGCCGTTCTTAAATTCGAAACGGGCCGTTCTGGAATTGAAACGGTCGGTTCCAAATTCCGAAACGGGCCGTTCTGGACATGGAACAGGCCGTTCCAAAGTCCAAAACGGGCCGTTCTGGAATTTGAACGGGTCGTTTCGCAGCTTCAGCCGAAGGCACCGCGCCTGGCGTGATTGCACCCTTAACAAAAAACCCCATGAAATCCCAAAAAGAAGAAGGAAAGATGCAAAACCAGACAAGAAAAAGTTGAGTGTGAACCTACTTGAGATGAGCTGTTGTAGAGGAGGAGAAATGGTATGCGTGACCCTGAGATGGAGAATGCTGAGAGTGAATGATGAAGAGAAGTTGAAGGAGAAGAGGTGGTTAGAATGGATAGGAAGTTTTCGGAGTGGGAAGTTGAGAGAAAAGGGAATGGAGTTGAGAGGGTGAGAGTGAGTGGGAACGTGGGAGAGGAAGTTGAGAGGTTAAGGCATCTGCAGGGTCGCGCCGGGCGTGAAATTACCCATGCCGGGCGCCATATCAGTAGAAGCCCAAAGGTTGCCCTTTCTGGTGTGATGTCGGGCGGTGCCGTTCTGTGCCCGGCTCAATTAGGGTTACTGCGTACCAAAATTTAATGCGCCGGGCATGGCAGATGGCAAGCCCGGCGCCATTAATGCTCAGACCCTCCAGTGGTGAATGCGCTATGCGCGCCGGGCCTGCCTACCCCCTGGAGCACCTAACTATTAATGCGCCCGGCACGCCAATAAATGCGCCGGGCTTGGTCGTTCCAGTGCCACAATGAAGTTTGGGCCGAGCGCAAAATAAATTAAGCCCGGCGTGTGTCTTGACAGAGACCAAATTACTCTAGGTGCGCTGGGCGTGGATAAGACAAGCCCGGCGTGATTAACTCTGAAGCTTTCACCTAGATTTTCCACTCCTCACACTCCTCACATATTCAACTTAAATCTATCCACTCAAGCAAGAGTCACACAATTAATACCTAACACAAAACACATATAATATAATACAACATACATATCATAGACTATGCACAATCACAAAACAAGTCCCAAAAACAAGTATAACATACAATTCTAACTCAATCATAAACAAGCAAAGCTGAAAACATAAGCAACTGAAAAAAAAAACAGATAAAAACACAGTTCAGATCTCTGGGTTGCCTCCCAGGAAGCGCTTGTTTACTGTCCCGAGCCTGACGGTGACCAACTTGAAGTGCTCTACTCTCCTTCTCCTCCTGTTGCTCTTGTTCCTCCTTGCTTTGTGCTCAATCTGAGGACTGTTCAGCAACTGCTCAGAGGAATTGGTCATTCTAATTTGAACAATACCTTGCATACAAGAGAAAGCTGAAGACTAGAGTACACAAGTTAGCTTCATCAATTCATTGCTAACAACAAAAAAAAGAAAAAATATAACAGAAAACAATAAAGGATTAAATCACAAATAGCTATAAATACTAAATCGCCATTCTAATCCCCGGCAACGGCGCCAAAAACTTGTTGAGATTTCCGTTGAAGTACTTTTGTTATAATTGTAAATCAGTTTAATTCTATCAACGGTCTCAAACACGGCAAGTATACCGGCCGTTCAAGTAGTAAAAATATCGTATCCACAGGGATTAGAAGGTAAAATAAGCATTTATTGACTATTCGTGACTAAAGAATAATTCCAATTTATAGTTTGTCATGTAAATGTGAGATGAAGAGCATGACTATTGGAATGTTAAAACTATAAAAAGATTAGTTTTAGAATGGGAAAGAGTAGAAATGGGATAATGGTATTGTGAGGCTGTGGGGGTCAGATTTCACCGAACGTAACACTAATGTATCCTTAATCTCTTGTTAAATTCATTGCTTAGTCAACCCAATAGTTTACTCAAACTTAATCCCTTAGAGAAAGAGCCTAGGTGCGGATATTGAATATCAATCCCTTGAGTACCCAATACCTACACCCGCATTACGGGCTAGGGTTTAAGACTACTAATGGGTCAAGTTCTATCCCTAGATACAATCTCCACTAGGCATATGTTCCAGAACTAATTTCAAAGGTATTTCCCAATACTCAATGGAACCTTAAATCATGCAAAGGGTGATCAATCCAAAGCAAGCATTAAGCAAAGAAACAAACACAACAATGAATGAAACAACAAATATATATATATCATTGAAAACGTAAGGATTACAATAGAGTATGTTGGCTACATCTAACCCCACAAAATGGGTGAAACCACTCAACAAAGAGGGTAAATACAAAATAGAGATGAAAGGAGGATGAAGAACCGAAGGAAAGATCCGCACACGGACGATCCCAAGCCCTGGGAATCCCTTCCGCAGCTCCTGGAGGCGCCCAATGTGAGAATGAGGGAGAAACCCTCGAAAATGGCTTCAAATACGAGCCTGGGAGGTCAGATTAGGGTTTCGCGCCCGGCGCATAAGTCTTCGCGCCCGGCTCAGAGTCTTCTGAGCACTTTCTGCCTCGTTATAAGCCCGGCGCAATTACTTTTACGCCCGGCGCAGTGTCTTCCAGAGGCTTTCAAGCATTCTCTGCCTTAGAGCAAGCCCGGCGCAATTCTCTATTAAGCCCGGCGCAATTCGTTCCAGAGAGTATTGAGGTACTCTCTGCCTCGATCACGCCCGGCGTGGTGGAGTCTCGCGCCCGGCGCATGTATGACTTCCAGAAGTCCACTGCTCTGTTCTTCTCAAGCCCGGCGCGGAGTCATCTTGCGCCCGGCGCAGCCACTCTGCTCTGCTCCTTGGCTCCTTATGTTTCCAATCCAAAAGATCTTCAATCCTCAAATCTCTAGCTCAATACCTGCACAAAAAATGAGGTGTATTAAGGTATTGTTAGCTAAATTTGGGTTAGTTATATCTGCACACAAAATGAACCAAAAAGAGAACAATTATATTGCAATGGTTCAAAGGATGAGTGGAATTTGTTCAATAAGTCTCATCCAAAAAGAGGTAAAATTGAGACTTAACAGGTACGTAGTATACATCTCTGATCTCTCCGATTTTCCCATTTCTCTGTTGATATCGGATCGTTCCTCGGCCTTTAACAGTTACTTTTGAAGCATCTCCGAAAGAAACAGATCAGACCTCCTCCTTTGAAAGCATTTTGAACAAGTGCTCGTCACCACACATGTGATTGCTTGCGCCGGTGTCCAAGTACCAAACAAAGTTATCAGTACAACTCGGTTTGATCTCGAAAGAACAGCTCGGTTTGATCTCGGTTTCTGGAATAGTTGTCACCAGCAACAATCCTTCATCTTCTTCCTCGGCAAGGAAGTTGGTTGGTTCCTCCTTTTTCTTCTCGGACCTACAATCTTTGGAAATATGACCCAGATTTCCACAATTGTAGCATTTTATCGAGTAACACTCCTTGGCCACATGTCCATACTTCCCACAGTTATAACATTCAATAATGTTATTTGTGTTTGATCGGGCACCCCAGGTCTGACCTCGGCCTCCCCGCGCTTGACCTCGGCCACCCTGAGTTTGACCTCGGCCACGCCAGTTCTGTTGGCCGACATACTCATTACCTCGTCCTCCTCTTCCTCGACCACCTAGGCCTCTACCTCTTCCTCGTCCTCTATTATTCTGAGCATAGAGCACCTTCTCCTCCTTTATTGTCGCCTTTGCCTGGAGAGCTTGTTCAAGGGACTCCCCCTTCTCCTTCTTATTCTTTTTCCTCTGCTCATACGCCTCTAGGGACCCAGTAAGCTCTTCGACAGTGAGCGTTGACAGATCCTTGGACTCTTCAATTGCACACACTATATTCTCAAAGTCATCTGTCAATGACCTTAAGATCTTCTCCACAACTCGGCTTGAGGGAAGATTCTCTCCATTCCTGTTTAGTTTGTTCGCCACAGTCTCCACCCGAGTAATGAACTCGGATACACCTTCTGACTCCTTCATCCTCATGTTTTCCAGTTCGCCCCTAAGGGTTTGAAGCCGAACTTGCTTCACGCGTTCATCTCCCTTTTTTGCTTTCTCGAGTATGTCCCATGCTTCTTTTGAAGATTTAGCATTAGCTATCTTCTCAAAGCCCGACTCGTCAACAGCTCGGTACAGCAAATACAGTGCTGCCTTGTCCTTTGCCCGAGCAACCTTCAATGCATTCAGTTGGGCATTTGTATACCCCTCAGTGGTCACCGGTTCCTCGTACCCATTCTCAACCACATCCCAGTTGTCTTGGGAGCCGAGAAGGGCCTTCATCTGCAGCGTCCAGTTGTCGTAATTGACATCTTTAGTCAATTTGGGTAATGGAATGCCATTAGTTAAACCTGCCATCTCTCTTGAGTGTATACGCTCCACTCACACACCTCACAAGAATTTTTTTCTCTTCTCTCGGGCTGGGTACACCAGGTCGGCTCAGGTCGGCTCAGGTCGGATCAGGTCGGCTTACTCTCACCTCACGCACACAAGCTCTGATGCCAATTTGTTAATGAAAAAAGGGCATAAATTTGGGAGCAAAACAAACTCTCTATATTCTCATTCCTGTTGCAAATGAAATTACACTTATTTGTAGTTGAAAGAAAAACACAACGTTTACATATTTTAAATGCCTCTCATAATTCACACCATTAATATTATTAAAACAAAATAAAACTCCTAATTTAAGTTTCATAACAATTATTAGCTCCAATACGTATACGTATACTTACTCATAGTACAATGATATCCCTTTGGTGCTCTTGTTTTCTTGTGAAACTGAAAGCAATACATGATGAAACATGGTATCAGAAACAAATTCATTACGATCATGAAATAGTAAACTAAATCTTAAGATTACCTTTAGTGCTTAGATAGATGGACTCTTGTGTTATTTTCTGGCAGCTATTTCATCATCTGTTCAGACTCTTCCGAGTTTTTATAGGAAAGTGTTTGTTGCTCTCCCTACTTGGTTTGGGGTGGAAATGAAAGTTGAAGTAGGAGTGGAAGAAACAAATGAAATGAGTAAACGACCATATGGCTAAACAACATTACTAGGAAGTATCTGAATGACTCTCTTGTTAATGAAGCTGCTTAAAATAAATAGCATAGTGTTTTACGAAACATCTTCTCTATATAATAAGATAAATTGTAAATAAAACCCATAAAATTATTACAATTCTAGAAAAATCTATTAATTTGGGGGTACAGTCCCTAAGATAAAGTCTCAAAAAATGCAAAAATTAATCCACACTGAACCTTGGATCTCTGCTACATAAACTCCCCATAACTAGGTTAAGCCTAGTTGGTGGGTCCTCCAAAGAAAATTCTATTTGAGTACTCATTTGGTTAGACAGCAACTCTTGACTGTAAGACACTAACAAAATTTTACAACCTTTGTGATCATTACCAGAAGGTATTCCTATCCTATCTAGGTTGATTCCACCCCAAAGATCATCTAAGATGATAAGGATCTTATTCTCCTCCATCTTTATCCTCTCACATAAACGCCTAGCTCTTCCCTCCAGAGTTTTCTCTTGGAATTGCAAACTCATCATGCTCCCAAGTTCCTCTTGAATTCTTTTCAAGTCTGGCCTTTTCATCACGCTTGCCATCACAACCATATCAAAAACCCCGTCCCTTTGAACTCTCCTCGTGATTTTTTCTACCACATTGCGCTTTCTAGTAATACTCAATCCATAGACCCCAAGTATGACAATATTTGGTTGTGTGAGAGCCGTCATAATTTGATTCGAAATTGAGATCATGAATTCAGTGAACGCAGGACCATTGGCAGATTTTGCAAACATTTTAATTTTAGGATTACCATTTTCCACGCCTTTGCGGAAAATGTTGGGTACCAGAGGGAAAATAAAAACTGCAACAGCGGAAGCACACACAACAATAGAAACAAATTAAAGAAACAAACTCAAAAATTAACGTGGTTCGGCACTTCTTGCCTACATCCACAAACAAATTTTTACTAGCAATTTTTACAAGGACAAAATTGCAAAACCTCTCACACAAGTTTTCTGGAAAAACTTGGAAACCTTACACTTGCACACAACTACCCAAGTTCCCAATACACTCAAAGGAACCTATGTTGTTGTGGTGAGTAAACACAAACCCTCACCCTTTATTTATAGTAGTACTCTACCACTACCCTTCTTCAAACTACCCAATGTGGGACTTTGGAAGGTACCCACACACTTTGGCACAACACAAACTACTCAATGTGAGACTTTGGAGGATACCCACACACTTTGGCACAACACAAACTACTCAATGTGGGACTTTGGAGGATACCCACACACTTTGGGCACAACATTCCTCCCTTCATCCAAGGTCTCACATTAATCCATCATCATAACAGGCCACACTTACAGAAGGAGTACTCTTCTTCTTCTCCTTCATACATTTCAAGTCCTCCTTGAATTCTGGACATTTGAATTGAATGTGACCAAACTCTCCACAGTAATGACACTGAATATTACTCATATCTTTCGGCTGGAATCTTCTACCATGTTGATCACCATACTTCTTTCCTCGCTCGCCTTTAGCTAGCAGTATCTGACTGTCTCCAGAGGATTTATCACCACCCATCATTTGTTGATTCTCCTTCAACGCCCTTATCACCTCATCTAGTAGCAATGTACTCTTCCCAGCTAGCAATGATTGCACTAGTGATTTATAAGATTTGGGTAGAGAAGCCAATATCAACAATGCTTGCTCTTCATCTTTGATAGTCTCCCCTGCATTCATCAGTCTAGATACCAGTTCATTAAACTTATTAATGTGATCAAACACATTACCTTCATCTTCCATCTTCAGCGAGTACAGATCCATTTTCATCATCAATCGATTGGTCAACGTCGTCGATGCAAACTTGCCTTCCAACAAATTCCACAACTTCCTTGGAGAGGTTTCTTTCAACACAGTCACTTTGATTTGTGGAGCTAGTGCCAATCGAATTGTGCTCACTGCCTTTTTCTGGATTGTACTCCATTCTGAATCTTTCATCTCACATGGCTTTTCTTCTTCTAAGGCACAATCAAGACCCTGCTGTACTAAATAGTCCTGGATTGTGCATTGCCATAAGGAGAAGTCTATCCTCCCATCAAACAAAGGAACATCTAACTTCATCGTAGTCATAGCACCGTTCTGCTCTGGCCCACGTACTGCTTCTTTTCCTCCCTGGTACTCTGCTTCTCTTCCTCCCTTGAGCAAAACCTCAATTCTTTTTTGATGTGGAAGATCAGACAATGCTGCAACCACAGAGCATACTAAGAATTAAGAATTCCCCAGAGACCTACCATCGAGCCGGTCTCCCGATCAAACCTGGGACTGATACCACTGTTGGGTACCAGAGGGAAAATAAAAACTGCAACAGCGGAAGCACACACAACAATAGAAACAAATTAAAGAAACAAACTCAAAAATTAACGTGGTTCGGCACTTCTTGCCTACATCCACAAACAAATTTTTACTAGCAATTTTTACAAGGACAAAATTGCAAAACCTCTCACACAAGTTTTCTGGAAAAACTTGGAAACCTTACACTTGCACACAACTACCCAAGTTCCCAATACACTCAAAGGAACCTATGTTGTTGTGGTGAGTAAACACAAACCCTCACCCTTTATTTATAGTAGTACTCTACCACTACCCTTCTTCAAACTACCCAATGTGGGACTTTGGAAGGTACCCACACACTTTGGCACAACACAAACTACTCAATGTGGGACTTTGGAGGATACCCACACACTTTGGCACAACACAAACTACTCAATGTGGGATTTTGGAGGATACCCACACACTTTGGGCACAACAGAAAAAGGCAAGACATAGCAGCCCCAGAAGAAGGTGAGCCAAGGCAAGAATTGCGTATTCCTCAGTCTTTAGGGATGTGGAAACAACAGCTCCCATTTTTCTGATGTTCCTAGTCTTCTTGTTTTCTTGTGAAACCGAAAACTTCAGATGCTGGAACAGAAGTAAATGAAAGTGAAAACTTGAGGGAGTGGAAATGAAGGTGAGAATGCATGGTAGATACAAAGAAAAGAAAAGGCTTATAAAGACGAGGGAAGTTGGCATGCATTAATGAACCTTGGCTACACCACATTGTTAGGAAGTATCTGAATGACTCTGTCGTTGACTCGTGAAGCTTCCAGTCAATGAGCCAATTTGAAAACCGGATCTTTGGACCAGTTCAATGAGTTGTAAGGTATTAAAGGCAATTAATTCCTTCACACAACTTATTATAGTAATTTTTTTAAAACTATCATTATATTATTTTTTTCTTTTAATTAAAATTTCTCTTTCTCTTAACTAAATAGAGTATATATCCTAAATTATTTCTTCTTTTTTTTTCGTCCATAAAGTATTCACCGCCGATAGCAGTGATTAATCTCCTTGCTACGTTGGAGGCACCTCAAAGGGTGAGATATTAAAATGTATGTCTTTTAATTATTTCTCTTTATTACTTAAAATTATTCTTTATTAAATTTTCTTTAATTAAAATGTATATCTTTTAAAGAATTTACAATTAATATCTTTTACTAAATAAATAGAATATATTTTAATTTAAAAATAATTAATATATTAAATAATTATTTTAAATTAAATCTTTTTTTTAGGGATTTTAAATTAAATCTTATAAATAGTTAGAATAGTATTATTTTGAAATGCTACATATGATAAGTGTAATAAGTGATTTGGAACACATGATAAGTGCAATATAATAATAGTGTGGATTTAGGATGAATTTGAATCTTCTCCTTCTCGACTCTAACCTTTTGAGATAGGTTTGGGTGCAAGTTTAAGAAAAGCAAATTAAATTTAAGTACATATTTACTCATACAGAAAAAAAAATTATCATCGATAATGTTCTTCAATCATAATTAAATTTTTATCTTAATAATTAACGTTTATATTTGATAAAATATCTATTACTTATATTATCGAAGTTAAATTTTCAATGTTAATTAGATAACAAAAATAACTGTACGAACTAGTATATATAAAAACTTAAAATAAAATATTTTTAATTATAAGAATTAAAAAGTAAATTTATGAACTATAAAAACTATAAAAAAAATATTTGAATCATTAAATAAAGTAAAAATGTAGTTTTAAATTAATTTAAATACAAATATTCCTTTTTTTCCTTTTGCAACAAAACATGCGAGCAACATGGAAATGGATGCTGTTCAACAGTCAACAGAAGATAGTAGCTGCTGCTGCTGCAAGCAGAGCGACGCCAACGGACATGAAGGTTGTCCCATGAGTTCTAAAAAAAGTGGCGGCACCAGAGCTGTCCTTAGCTGACTGAGCCTGATCATCATCTTCCGCTGAAGAGTTATCCTTATCAGCCTTAGGTGCCTTGGCAACAGCCGGAGCAGGAGCTATAGCCTTAGGCTTAGAGAAGTCCAAAGGAATAAGCACCTTATCAACATGATATATGGAAAGTGTCTTATCAGTGTATACAATGCCAGTGAGTGTGGCATTCACCACCCCAGTTGATATGTTCACACTGTTACCATATGCTGTCACATTTATCTGATACCCTGTGGGGCTGTCACTAGCCAGTGTCAGCACAGGATTGCTGAGAGAATCAAAGTTGGAGCTGGAGACATAAGCGGGAAGAACATGAAACTGTATAAGTGCTTTTTGTTGCCTATCTCCCAAGGAGTTGAAGTACCCTGCTTTCAGTTCTGAGAAGGCACCATCATCTGGTGCAAGAATAGTTAGGCCTCCGTTTTTTGAGGTCACAAGCTGAGCGTTCACTTGGTTGATGATTTGGGTGGTTTTCAGCAACCGGATTAGTGTGTTGAATGACTTGGCCTTCCTCAGGATCTTGACGATGTCTTGGCTGCCAGAAGAATCAGGACCTGACAATGGTGAATTGGGCAATGCTGGGACCAATGGTTTTGTAGGCGCCGGAGCCGGTGTGGTGGGGGCAGGTTTTGTAGGTGCAGGTTTCGCTGGGGCTTTAGGGGCAGCAGCTGGTGACTCAGCTAAAGTGGTTATTGAGAAAATGGGAGCAAGTAGTAGGAGCGAGAAGAAGAGAGTTTGCTTCATCTTCTTGTTGCTGTAGATTAATTTGCTTCTAAATTGCTAATGAGTTGGAAATTGTTAATGCAAAGAATGTTTTGATGTGTGGAAAGTGGATTGGGGGATGGTGCTTATATAGATGCCAAGTGAATGGTAATTAGGTACAAGGTTTAGTTATAAAATAACTTTTAATTGTATGTTCTGGGGGATATCTTTTCTCCATCTTTTAGGTGGTATATCAAGGCAGGTAAAGTTGATTGAGAAGTGGATTTGGCTGCTGTATGGTTTGGCTTTTTGCTTGGAAATGCAGGGAAAATTGAATGAGAAGTGAGATCTCATGATAAAAATGCACACTAGTGCAGAAAAAGGAAGCACCCTCTATTATCATTCAGGTAAGCAGATGTGAAATCAAATCAATCACAATTAAGCAAGTTGTAGTAACTGTTCGAGCCTTATTTTTTTATCATTGGGAAAACTAATAAATGCCTCATTTCTTTCCGTAGAACAATTAAACATAAGAGAAGTCAGTCTATTTTTTGCAGTCTGGCAGATAAGCAAACCAAATCGAAGCCAGGTTCTTTAATCATAATATTCTATTATGGCTTATATATTTTATTCTATCTTTACAATCCATCATAATATGGTTTTATGTGCTTCAAGGGTAGATAAAAGGAAAGATTGTTTTGGTTTCAATTAAATAGAACGAGGGAAAAATTGCTGCTATTCACGGGGCGAAGATCTAAGACTAGTGGTTAAAAAAGAGCCTGTAAACAATTTGATCCTCTCCTTATTATTTCCTCTAAGCTAACAATTCTTTAGCCTGCGGTCATCTGAAGACTCAAACGGATATTTCTACTTGAGTATTCATTTGGCTGGATAACACCTCTTGACTGTGAGACACTAACAAAATTTTACAACTCTTGTGATCATTTACAAACGGTATTCCTATCCTAACTAAGTTGATTCCTTCCGAATGATCATCTAAGATGATAAGGATCTTGTCCTTCATCTTTATCCTCTCACACAAACGTCTAGCTCTTCCCTCTAGAGTTGTTTTATGACTAAGTTGCAGACCTAGCATGTTCCCAAGTTTCCCTTTAATTCTTCTCAAGTATGGCTTTTTCTTCACCCTTGCCATAACAACCACATCAAACAGCTTGTCCCTCGTGATTTTCTCCACCAAGTTTCCCTTTCTTGCATTACTCGATCCGTACACCCTATTATGGTAATACTTGGTTGTGTTAGAGCCATCATAATTTGATCCAAAATTGAGGTCACGGATTCAAAGATCTCACGACCATTGACGGATAATCCTTGATAATTAATCAATAACATTCTTGCCTTTTGTGATACTCGTTCTTGATCTTGTTCACTATGCATTTGGAGAAATAGGTGAGCCATAACAGCCAGGCAAGTATTGAGTATTCCCCAAACTTTATAGCATTGGAAACCATAGCTCCCATTTTTTCTTTGAATTCCTTGGCCTTCTTGTTTTCTTGTGAAACTGAAAGCAATCGTGATAGGTTTTTTATAGAATTGAAGTGCTTGGTTCTCTCCCTACTTGGTTTAGGGTGGAAATGAAGGTTGAAGTACGAGTCTAGAACCAAAGAAGAAGCTTAAAAGCAATAAAGATAAGAGTGAAATTGCCATGAAATGACCCTTTACCTGAGCAGAACAACAATGGTAGGAAGTATCTGAATGACTAAATATTGTTGACACGTGATTGAATAATAATACTTAATTCCTTATTTTGTTGTACACTGATTTAAGGACGTGCTCTTCTAAAAGTTTAGTGAACTGAACTAATTTTAAATGGCTTTTGTATTTGATAAAAGAAAATTATAAGTGTTATAACTAACTAAATTTTAAAATAAAATTATATATTCACAAATCACTTCACTTTAAAACTAGTTTTAATCAAAACCAATTTCATTCAAAATTGAATTTTTAAATGCTCACCAAAATACAAACAGATATGTTAACAACTCTTCAACACTGCAGAGTTCTAAAGACTCGTGCATATATTCATTTGGGGGACATTCTTTTGGTTAGACAAAACCTCTTGACTCTCAGCTACTAACACAATTTTACAACCATCGTGATCATTTCCAAAAGGAATTCCTATCTTACTCAAGTCAATTTCACCCCAAAGACCATAGAGGATGATAAGGATCTTGCCCTTCATCTTTATCCAATCACGCAATTGGCTAGCTCTTTTCTTTAGAGTTTGCTGTTGGAGTCGCAAGCCCAACATGTTCCCAAGTTCATCTTGAATTCTTCTCAGGTCTGGTGATTTGGTCGACCAAGAAGACCAACATGTATTCTTTATCTCCACGGTTGCCATGACAACCACATCAAACACCCCATTCCTCTGAACTCTCCTTGTGATATTATCCACCACTTTGATCATTCTTGCATCACTTGACCCATACATTCCAAGTATGATAACATTCGGTTGTGTCAGAGCCGTAATGACTTCATTAACAATTGTGGTCGTGGGTTCAGAGGCCTCGCGACCATTCACTTGCATGCTGCTATACGAACTGAAAGGTATTTTTGAAATTAGAACGGTTTCATACGATGTAGTTATCAATATTTTATTTATGTATAGGTCGGTATTTTTTAAAAAAATGGAACCGATTCATTTCGTAAAAATGGATGAGATAACTGAATAGATTTTGTAAAATGGAGAGGTTCTAATGTTTTTCAATACGGATGGAATTGGTTGGGATCGACCTGGGTACTTTGCACGGTCTTACTTGTGGAGGCTCTTCACATTCGTCCATTATTATTTTCTGCGAAAGATGAGACGTAGCTGTGAGGCAATGGAAACAATACATCCTATTTTTCTTTTTTACCATATTCCCTCGCATGGTATCAGAAACAAATCCATTAGGAAAACAGAACAGTAAATTAAAGTTTTAAGGTTACCTTTAGTGCACACGTCGATGGAATGTCATGTTTTTCTGGCTTCACTTCCTGCTTGCTTTGGAGTGGAGTGGAGTGGAAACCAAGGTTTAAATAGGAGAGAGGAAAAAACAAGGAAAAGGCTTAAAAACAATAATAATAAAAAATAATAATAATAATAATAATTAATAAATAAATAAAAGTGAGTGCAGTTGCCACGAAATGTCCCTCTGCCGGCACACGAAAATTTTACATAAATAATATTTTTTAAAAGAAAAAATACAAAAATAACACCTGTGCAAGTTTATTTACCAGAGTAGAACGATTTACTGTTCATGGTCAGAATTTGGTTCCCCGGGAACCGAATTCTGACCTTCAATATTTTTTTTTCTTTTTTTTTTCTCAGAATTCGGGTTTTATATATATATATATTTTTTGCGCATTTGGGTACAGACTGGGCAAATTTTGTAAGTGGAACGGCTCGTTCCGAAAGCAGAACGGGTCGTTCTGTGTAAAGACATAGAGTTATTTTTTTGAAATGAAAACGGGCTAAGAACGGGCCGTTCCCGAATAGAACTTTTAACATTTTTTTGAATCTGGAACGGCCTTGGAACGGCCCGTTCCAGAACACGTCTTTAGGAATTAAAAATTGGTTTGGAACAGGCCGTTCTGGTTTTGGAACGGGCCGTTCTGGGTAAACAGTAAAAAGTGGCGCCACCAATTAAAAAAATAAAATACATAGGGAAAAAAATATAAAAAAAATATAAAGAAAATACAGAAAAGATAAATATTATATATACATTTATATAAAATTCATAAAATTAATTAAAAAATGAAAAAAAAATAAATTAAGTTAATAATTAAAAGTGACGTTATAGACCATAGCGCCACTTATTTAAAAATTAAAATACAAATAAAGAAAAAAAAATATAGAACATAAAGAAAATACAGAAAAGATAAATAAATAAATATAAATTATAAGAACTTAATAAAATAAATTAAAATCTGGAAAAAAGAAATTAAGTAAATAATTTTTTTTTAAAAAAAGGTAAAAAATGGTGGAACTATGGCCTATAGTGACACTGTGTTGTTATAGGCTATAGCGCCACTAGGGATGGCAAATATAGGGATGGCAACGAGGCGGGGCGGGTACGGGTTTCATGATACCCGTCCCCGTCCCCGCGAGCCAAACTCATCCTCGTCCACGTACCCGTACCCGTCGAGTATGTGATTTTCATTCCCATCCCCGTCCCTGTCGGGTATCGGGTATACCCGTACCCGTACCCGTCAAATTTTTTTTTTTTTTAAATATAATATTTTTAAATTATTTTTTTAATTATATTATAATTATAATTAGGTTATTTCTTTATCTCATATTATAATAAATAATCACACATAAAAAAATATTAAAATTCTTTAATATAATTAAATTGAAAGTGGTTATTAAATTAAAAATGGGAACGGGGACGGGTACGGGTACGGGTACGGGTACGGGGCGGGTAGGTACATACACGTACCCGTACCCGTACCCGTACTCGATTTAATATATCGGGTTTTACCCGTACCCGTACCCATACTCGGTCAAACCGGGTATTTCTCGTCAAAGTCGGGACGAGTTCGGGTATTACCCGCGGGTACGGGTATATTTACCATCCCTAGGCAAATATACCCGTCCCGACTTTGACGGGGAATACCCGGTTTGACCGGGTACAGGTACGGGTACGGGTAAAATCCGATATATTAAATCGGGTATGGGTACGGGTACGGGTATGTACTTACCCGCCCCGTACCCGTACCCATACCCGTCCCCATTCTTATTTTTAATTTAATATTCACTTTCAATTTAATTACATTAAAAAAATTTAATATTTTTTTATGTGTAATTATTTATTATAATATGAGATAAAGAAATAACCTAATTATAATTATAATATAATTAAAAAATTAATTTAAAAATATTATATTTAAAAAAAAAAAAAAAAAAATTTGACGGGTACGGGTACGGGTATGGGTATACCCGATACCCGACGGGGACGGGGATGGGGATGAAAATCTATACCCGACGGGCATGAGGACGGGGATGGGGATGAGTTTAACTTGCGGGGACGGGGACGGATATCATGAAACCCATACCCACCCCGCCCCGCCCCGTTGCCATCCCTAAGCGCCACTGTTATAAATATTTAAATACATATGTAATTCATAATATAAATATTTAAAGGAAAAAAAATATATAAAGTAAACAAATTACAGAAAAAATAAGTTTATAAATGGAAATTAATATTTAATTTATAATATAAAAAATTATTTTAAAAATTAATTCAGTTTATTATTTTTATTTTACATTTCTATTATTTTTTGTTTATTTTTATTTTTTTCTTACACAGTGTCGCTGTGGACTACATTATTTTTGTTAGTCCATCAAGTGTGCTGATCTATCCTATAGCTACATTTTCTTTGTTATATATATTTTTTTTTCTTTATTTGTATTTTAATTTTTAAATAAGTGGCGCTATGGTCTATAACGTCACTTTTAATTATTAACTTAATTTATTTTTTCCATTTTTTAATTAATTTTCTGAATTTTATATAAATGTATATATAATATTTATCTTTTCTGTATTTTCTTTATATTTTTTATTTGTTTTTCCTATGTATTTTATTTTTTTAATTGGTGGCGCCACTTTTTACTGTTTACCCAGAACGGGTCGTTCCAAAACCAGAACGGCCCGTTCCAAACAAATTTTTAATTCCTAAAGACGTGTTCTGGAATGGGTCGTTCCAAGGCCGTTCCAGATTCAAAAAAACGTTAAAAGTTCTATTTGGGAACGGCTCGTTCTTAGCCCGTTTTCATTTCAAAAAAATAACTTTATGTCTTTACGTAGAACGACCCGTTCTGCTTTCGGAACGGACCGTTCCACTTACAAAATTTGCCCAGTCTGGACCTAAACGCGCAAAAAAAAAATATAAAAACAACTCACAATTCGGTTCCCCAGGAACCGAATTCTGAGAAGAAAAAAAAGAAAAAAAAATATTGAAGGTCAGAATTCAGTTCCCGGGGAACTGAATTCTGACCATGAACAGTAAACCATTCTACTCTGGTAAATAAACTTGCACAGGTGTCATTTTTATATTTTTTTCTATTAAAAAAATACTATTTATGTAAAATTTTCGCCGGCACACACCATTGCTACTTTTTAGGAAATATCTAAATGACTTTGTTATACTCGTCTAAAAGTAAATACGTTTTGCCCTTTTTTGTTTTTTAAGGTTAAATTTTACCCTTTTCAATTTGCTACATTCTTTTACAAGTGTAGTAATTATTTAATTCAATGGTATGCGACCATTACTTCTGGTTTTCGTAAATTCGGGACAACTGAACGAGTTCTTCAAATTATAATAAAGAATTAATAAAACTCCATTACTGTTAGATGAAAATTATAAATCATACAATATTTTTTGTTTAAATTAGGCTTCAACAATTTATCATTCTTCTTCCATAAATCGGAAATGAAGGTTGAAGCAGGAGAGATGAAGAAACAAAGACAAGACTCAAAACCAATAAAGAAATGAGTGAAAAGACTAGAAAGTATCTGCTGCTAGGAGGTATTGTTGTTGACTCATTCTATAATTTTTTGTGCCACTCATTCTAACACCTCCTTTTCAAATTATTGGACAAAATATCTTTTTACTGCATTAAGAAGTTGAGAATTAGGAACCGACTTCTCAATATTATTTTTTATTTTTAATTTATAATATATTTTTAATATAATAAATATATTTTTAAAATACAAATTAAAATAAAATATATTATTATATTAATTAGATTATTTAAATATATAATATCTTTTAAAAAATATTAAAAATAAGTATTTAATTTTTTATTTAGATAAATTTTTTAAGATTATTATAAAAGTTAATTTTTGTGTAATTTTATTAATGTGTATGATATTTTAATGAATAAAGTATAATGTTATTAAAAATATTTAAAACATAAATTAAATTTAAAGGATAAAATAAATTTAAATATTATAAATAGCAAAAAGAAAATACATGATTTTTTTTGAATTTTTATTATCCAAACAAAAAATATATAAAAAAACATATACTATAATTGTTGAAGTTGTAGACATTTTTTTTAGTGTCCAACAGTTTTACAATAACCACATCTTTTGAGTTGACTCTTTTCTCTGAGATACATCTCAGTGTGTATTGATGAAGATTTTCGCAATCTCTCCACTTGGCAAGCGGACCAAGTTTCGATGTAGTATTTAAGTATCGTCCTCAAGGATTTGAGAATTTAGTAATTCTTACTCTAATGATTAATATAGAGATGTTGATATGATTGGAAGTGAGCTAATGTGAGGCAAAATTAAAACGGTAATGTAAAAGTTATAAGAACAATTATATAAAACAAGGATTGGACCCTAGAGCACTTGCTAACTCCTAAATTTCATTAAAATAAATATGATTTCATCTTCATGACTTCCACGTTCATTTAGTAATTCAATAAGATCCCTCAAAATTGAATCCTAAAGTAATTAATCTAAAACATGATTCCTCTATGTTTTATGATTAACACTTTGCATTAAGAACAATGACTTGAACAAGGTGACTAAACAAATCAAGTCTATTCCTAGAGCAAGAGATGTTTAGGTGCAAGATTCAGTTCGGGTTTTCAAAAACGTTTTCCAACCGGATTCAAAAACTAAAAATCATACAACGGGTGATTAAGCCGATATAAGCATTAAGAGAAGAATCAAACACAAGTAATGAAAATGAAATGCATATATATATTTAAGAAGAAGAAAAGTTAGTAGTTACATCTAGACCAATCCTCAAAGATTTAGCCCCTCATGGCCATTTACAAGATCAAAGGAGTGGAAGAAGAAATTACAAAGGAAGAGATGAGCTTGATAAGTGTCTAATTAGTTTGATTTAATACTCACTTGAGACACTTATCTAGCACATTTTGTGTACATATTGATATTATTTTGATCTATATATGCTTAGAATCAAAGAGGTGCTTTTGATTAATGTTAGTACAGGGAATAGGAAGCCTTTGATCCAATTTGGTGCTTATTTTGTAGGTTTTGAAACCTGGAGAAGAATGGCTCAGCCATTCTAAAGCGCTCAGCGGAATCAGGTCAGAGAACTTCCCAAACTCAAGGCGCTCAGCCACTTCAAAGTGCCCAGCGGATTGGCCTTGGAGGAGAAGGAGTGCTCTCTGCCTTCAATCCGCTCAGCCATTCCCATCCGCTCAGCGGATTTCATCCAGGAACAAAGGGTGCTCTCTGCCTCTAAAGCGCTCAGCGGATCTCAGGCGCTCAGCCCTTGAGGTTTCTTCATGGTGAAGAACTCCCAATCCGCTTAGCCGTTTCAAGGCGCTGAGCGGATTCTTCTCTTTCCTGCCTACTCTGTTTTAATTCTAGCAATTATAAAAGGGCAGGGGAGAGAGAAAAGGAAAAATAGAGACGAAAACAAAGAGAAAAACAAGAGCTGGGAGCACAGGAGGAAGAAAGAACAGAGTGGGAACGAAGATTTGGAGGCTGGATCACTTGGGAACGAGGATCAACTCTTTTTCTTCATCTCTTCCTTTGTAATTTCTTCTTCCACTCCTTTGATCTTGTAAATGGCCATGAGGGGCTAAATCTTTGAGGATTGGTCTAGATGTAACTACTAACTCTTCTTCTTCTTAAATATATATATGCATTTCATTTTCATTACTTGTGTTTGATTCTTCTCTTAATGCTTATATCGGCTTGATCACCCGTTGTATGATTTTTGGTTTTTGAATCCGGTTAGAAAACGATTTTGAAAACCCGAACTGAATCTTGCACCTAAACATCTCTTGCTCTAGGAATAGACTTGATTTGTTTAGTCACCTTGTTCAAGTCATTGTTCTTAATGCAAAGTGTTAATCATAAAACATAGAGGAATCATGTTTTAGATTAATTACTTTAGGATTCAATTTTGAGGGATCTTGTTGAATTACTAAATGAACGTGGAAGTCATGAAGATGAAATCATATTTATTTTAAGGAAATTTAGGAGTTAGCAAGTGTTCTAGGGTCCAATCCTTGTTTTATATAATTGTTCTTATAACTTTTACATTACCGTTTTAATTTTGCCTCACATTAGCTCACTTCCAATCATATCAACATCTCTATATTAATCATTAGAGAAAGAATTACTAAATTCTCAAATCCCTGAGGACGATACTTAAATACTATATCGAAACTTGGTCCGCTTGCCAAGTGGAGAGATTGCGAAAATCCTCATCAAGTTTCTGGCGCCGTTGCCGGGGATTTGGTGTTATTTAGTAATTCTTGTTCTTGTGATTTTGTAATTTTGTAAATAATTTAGTTTGTGAATATTTATAATATATATAGATATATTTGTTTTGTTGTGTTTTGTGGACTCACCTATATATTTACAAGTAAGTCAAATCATATGGGGCTATTGAAAGATCCTGCCACTGGAAGGATTTGGGTAGTAAATGGTCAAAGGCTCAAACAATATTTGGGTGGCGAGGTGAAAGACTCACCACCATTACTCATCTGAAGGAGCCATGGTCATACAGGAAGTGTCAAGCTAATGACAATAAAGAAGCGCTTACTGGGAGGCAACCCAGCTATTTTGGTTTGAATTCTCATTTTCATCTCCACCCCCTTAGTTGGTCTGGCTATACTGGAGAAGTGCCTAGGACCCAATTGATGATTGTATTCTCCTAGGAGTCTCCTTGGCTGATGATGAGGTCCATGACCACCCGGTCCTTCTTCAGCCATTGGTTCAGGAATAGAGTGTTGAGTTGAAACTGAAGTGGAAGTACCCTCCTGTTCCTGTCTCTCCTGTTCAAGCTTCCTTTGTCGCCTTCTTCTACTATTATTTTTCCTAGCTGTTTTCTCAATCTATGGATCAAATAGCAATTGCTCAGCAGGAATTTTACCTCGCATACAAAGACTGACTTAAACAGAAAAGTTAGAACAACAGGTAAAGAATATATTTAACAAAATTAAAACTAAACAATATATACAATAAGCTCCAACTAGTACAATAGAAATCACAACTATCTTGACACAAGTCCCCGGCAACGGCGCCAAGAAACTTGTTAGGATTTTAAATAGGCAAGCGCACCCAAGTATCTGTAGTATGAATAAAAGGTTGTCGAACCTCAGAGACTTGTGAGATAACTTAGATTTCTATTATATTAATTGATGCTTATAAATTTAAAACTGGAATAGTTACACATATTCAAATTTGATATAGATGATTTTCCAACTTCAAGAAACCACAGAGTAATTTGATTTAAAGAAAAACAGATATAAGAAACAGTCGGGATTTGATTTCATCAATCTCCCTCCTATGTATTCCTATTGATTCTTTCTAAAGATTCCATTACTCATTGTCATTGAGTTCCCTAAGTTCATTCAAACCCAATTCCTTGGCATAAGAAATTCTAAGATATTTAACTCAATGAATGATTCCTCACTTCATTCAGTTAAACATCCCGCTGTAAGAATCAGAACCTGATACAACTATTAATTTCAAGACCATTCCTGGCTCTCAAAGCTAATAGGTGATTCGTTCCAAGTCTGGATTCAGAAACGTTTTCCAACCAAATCCGAAACCCGAGATCAGAGATAAGTGATCAGATTATCAAAGCATTAAGAACAGGACAGAATCACTAACATAAAGTAATGGATGATATATATATATATGAATCAAAGAGAATACATAGGAGTTTGATGATTACATCTATCCCAACCCTAGAGATTAGCTCTCCATATTACAAGAAATCACCAAATTACAAGTTGAGAGGTAGAAGAAGAAGATCCTTTGAAGATTCGCGTTCCCACGAGCTCCAGAGTACTCTATTTTTCTCCTCTCTCTATTTTTTCTCTTTTCGTACAGCATCCTCCCCTTTTCTCTCTCTTTCTTTTCTTATATATGAAAACAGAGTAAGCAAGAGAGAGATGAATCCGCTCAGCGCCTTGAAACGGCTGAGCGGATTGGGAGTTCTTCACCATGAAGAAACCTCAATGGCTGAGCGCCTTAGATCCGTTGAGCGCTTTAGAGGCAGAGAGCATCCCTTGTTCCTGGATGAAATCCGCTGAGCGGATGGGAATGGCTGAGCGGATTGGAGGTAGAGAGCATTCCTTCTCCTCCAGGGGCCAATCCGCTGGGCGCTTCAGAATGGCTGAGTGCCTTCAGTTTGGGAAGTTCTCTGACTTGAATCCGCTGAGCGCTTCAGAATGGCTGAGCCATTCTTCTCCAGGTTTCAAAACCTACAAAATAAGCACCAATTTGGATCAAAGGCTTCCTATTCTCTATACTAACATTAATCAAAAGCACCTCTTTGATTCTAAGCATATATAGATCAAAATAATATCAATATGTACACAAAATGTGCTAGATAAGTGTCTCAAATGAGTATTAAATCAAACTAATTAGACACTTATCATGTATGTGAGTAGATTTTGGACGACCTTTGAGATTTATTCGCATTTTTGTATCATGATACCATTCATCTCCATTATATTCTGGCCACTCATTTTCGTCAGACAATAATCCAAACGAAGTACTATACACATTGAAAACATGTTGTAATTTGTAAATTGGAGAAATGAATGACATATGGTTTAAGTGAACATGTGCATATGCAACTATGAAATGTGAACAAAGCATGTATATCGCTTGAAATTCATCATAGTCACACTTTTGTGTTTGAAAGAATATTCTGAATCTAGCTCTTTGAGGGTCATCCACCCTCACATGGATTCATTGTTTCAAACACAATGAATGAATGATTTTGTCGATCAGACGTTTCAATGTTGTAGAGATAAAAGGATAAGAAATAAAAAAGTGAAGGATCTCGCTATCTTTTTATTTTTGTGCATGAAGTAGTAGAAAATGGTCCTCGCATTTTGTAGTTGTTAGAAAATACCACAATCTTTTTTAATATCTTTCTTTGCACATATCGATTTTTTTAAACCCTCACAATTATTTAATTAATTGATTAAAAAATTGTACATTTGATTAAACATTGGTAATGCAGAATTTGTATTATTGTCCTATGATTATTAAAAAACTAATAATTAAATTTTATTTTTTATTTCTCTCTATTATGATTATATTTTATTTTTTAAAATTAAATAATCAAATTTTGATGAGTAAATATTTAATTTAATTCCTAAAAAATAATAGAGATGGTCGATGGATTCTTAAAAGATTTTTGTAGTATCTGAGTTTCTAAATTTTAACTCCATTATTTAAGTTAGTCTTTTTGTTATATTCAATCACTAATTTTATTAATCTCATGACTAGTCAACTTAATCTTCACTTTGACATATATTCTCTCTTAACCACCAATTATAAATAATGCAAATTTTTATTACTTTTCAACCGACGACGAAACTTTGTCATGTTTTAATATTTTCAACTTAACAGGTTTAAGATTGTACACATAAATTATTGAATTTAAAGTTTAACAAAATAAGTAATCATTCTAAAAGATCTTAAGTTATAATGCATCAATCGAACATGAATACTTTTATTTTAACTATAATACCCGTAATCAAAATATTTAAACATGACAAGATGTTTATTATTGATTAGAAAAGTAAAAAAAATTTGCATTACAACCCATCTTAGATGCTTAAAAGAAATAACAACCAATTAGAAAAGAAATAATTGTCAATGTGACAATTATTTAATAAAATAATTAGTTAAAATTTAAAGACTCAAATATAAATTTAATGTATTTGTCTTTATTTTATTTCAGAATCTTTCATCATTAGTTTAAAAGAAAGAAAAAAATAGGAGAAGCGGTGAAGAGGGAGGCGAGTGCCAGCTAAGGTAGGAAAAGCAAAAATAAAAAAAAGTGAAAGAAAGAAAAGAAATTGGAGAGAAGAGAGGATTTGCGAATTGCGATTGTTTCTCCGTTGCCTTTCCCTCTCTCTGCTTTCGAATCTTGTCTCTTTCTAGGGCAAAACCATGAACGTCTTCAGGCTCGCCGGTGACATGACCCACCTTCTCAGCATTCTCGTTCTCCTCCTCAAAATCTACGCCACCAAATCATGCTCAGGTCACTCTTCTTCTGCTTCCCCCAATTTTTCATTCTCACCAATAATCACTTACTTAACCCATTTATTGCAACTCTTACTTTTTCTTGCCCTTTCAGGGATTTCTCGCAAGACTCAAGAGCTCTACGCGTTGGTCTTCGTCGCACGCTATTTGGATCTGTTCACCGACTTCATCTCCGTTTACAACACCATCATGAAGCTCGTCTTCATTGCCAGCTCCTTAGCCATTGTTTGGTGCATGCGTTTTCACCCCCTCGTCCGGAGAAGTTACGATAGGGAACTCGACACTTTTCGCCATTATTTTCTAATTGGGGCCACCTTTGCTTTGGGACTCGTCTTGCATGAAAAGTTCACCGTTCAAGAGGTTCCTTGCTTTCTAACTCCCCCTTTTGCACCTCATCGATACGAATATGGCTACATTAGACTGTATAACAGTATACGTGTCTCCTCCTTACAAAACCATGCGTTAGACTCAAACTCACATTCTTAAGATTAGTAATTTATATTTTGAATGTTATTTGTTTTGCATTGTGAATGTGTTATTTTTGCCCTGTTACCTTCCCCTCTACTGAAATTGGACTTTCTTGTTTTTCTTTTGTAATATATTTCTGGTTTTTATTCCTTGTGAATTTCTCCAAATGTTTACTTCTTTAAAAGAAAGCATTGGAAGATGTGTTGTATGCGCTGACTGGGTGATTGATTTGCCTGGTCTCAGAGACAAGCTTAGATAAGCAGGAAACTATTGGTTATGAATGAAGGTTCAACCTTGTTTTGTTTTGGGCACTGTAGCTGTGATTATAATCCGAAAATTTCCACCCTTTTTTATTGCTTTGAAGTCTTACATGACACCTTGGCTTTGGTCGTTAGAAATGATTCTTTAATATGTACCCATGGATCCTCATCTTTTAAGGTGGTGCGTGTTTTGTTTTTTGTTTTTCATTTTCAGCATGCATGATTTCACTAGTACAAAAAAATGCCACTTTGTTCTCAGTCTGTTTCCTATTTTGAGGATTTTGTGAAGGAAATGGTGAAAACAAAATGAGGTGGCGTTTTTGTAATTATTGATGAGATCATATTAACTTGAAAGGAAAACAAAAACCTGATGGTGGGAGGTTGGGTTTGTATGCGCAAGGTCCTAGGTTTGAATCGTGGCACCTTCACTGTAATTTCTGTGGATAAAAAAAAAAAAAACTTAAGGGAAACAGAAAACAAACCAAGCACTGTCAAGTTATGTTACAAATTTCCTTCACTTGATTGAAATGGTTATTTTTCATTTGAAATAGTAGAATGTGATATGGTGCCTTTGATTTTAATGTAACTTTGCTCTGTAAAAATGGTTTAGGGTGATGGTTCATTGGATGCTATATTCTTTGTGAGTGAGGAATTATTACCTTAGGGCCCAACTTGAGTATGGCAAGTGGCAGATTACAGCTATCATGTTCCATTGCTTACCATTAAATTAAAATGGTACTTTGATTGGATCCTTTGAAACCATTTCTATACATGGCATATATAGAATATCTCAAATTTCTGTAAACATTGAGATTCAGTTTAGGATTTGATTTTATTCCTTTCCTTCTTTTATTTGCATAATCATCTACAATACCTATAGATTAGATTCTTGAATATTTTGTCTATTTGTGCTTACTAAAGCTTTACTAGCTCATATTCAACTTAAGGTTTCAATATTTCATCAGAGTTTTTAATTTTCTGTCTAACATATTGAATCTGAAGGTTTTGCCAAACTTCTCTGGACAGTAGTGTATCCATTTATATTTTCTGGCTGGAATGTTTGAATGCTGCTCTTACTCATAACAGAAGCTATAGGAAAAGAAAACTTTAAAATCAAAGTTCTCAAGGAATCTCCATGAGAATGATTGGTGGTTACAATTTAGTTTAATTTTAATTACATACTGTTTTTATCACTGATAGACAAAGTCAATGAATAGGTAACTTTTGATTAAGATTTATATGGTACTTGGTCCACGTGATATGATATAGCTCTTAAAGTAATGAACAATATTAGCCGTGTGAACTTATTCTTATTTTATCACTGTTAACCAATGTTGTTCTTCCTTATCTAGTTTATCTCCTGTTTCCATTTGACTTGTGTATCATACAGAGCCTCTATAAGTCACCTCATAACTCCAATTTTTTAAGCCTCAAATTTTGAGAGCCTGTTGTCTTTTGATCCTAGAAACTGGAATGTGGATCTTTTATGCTGCTTTCTAATATCAATTTCAGTAGTTGAATTTACCAACATCAGTTCAGTACTTTGTCATACATTATTGGAACAAAAACTTACATTTTTTTATTGAGATAAGAAGCTAAGGTAAATTATATTATGGACTGATAATCCTGTTTGTTAACAATTAATTGTTACATTATCTATAAACCCACCTAGTGCTAGATCTATTGTTTGGTTGCTTCTCTTCCTAGTTGGCCAAATAATGTAATTGGGTATTTGGGTTCCTGAGTGCTATTCAGATTTTAGGTTGAATTATGTTACAGATCCACTTGGTATCATGCTTGAAATGATGGCCAAGTTTCATGCAATATTTAAGCTAACTCTTGGAGAAAAAGATACATTATTGATAGTTTAAAAAAACGTATACGTGACATGTGATGGCTTTGATACATGATGAGAAGGTAGGCCTCTGCTTAGTGTGTGATAAAACATTTGGGGATATCTATTGCCTTATGCAATCTGCTGCATGTGTAACTGGTCTTTCCCTTTTTTTCTGGTTAATATTGCAAGATAAAGCAAATCCATCACATGGTTTCAATTGTTCTTCCTGTCCAAACGCTTGTCCTTATTGATTGCCTATTTGTAATTGTTCTGTGCATTACATGTTAGCTTAATAATAATTCTGTTACTTATTGTAACATCACGAATATGTTGACTTTATGTAAATCTGTTGCAGATTTTCTGGGCATTTTCAATATACTTGGAGGCAGTTGCAATATTGCCCCAATTGGTTTTGTTGCAAAGAAGTGGAAATGTGGACAATTTGACTGGGCAATATGTATTCTTTCTTGGGTAAGCACACTTTGGTTGACTTAGTACACTTTTTAAAATCTGCCTTTACTTTTTGGTTGCTTACGCATGAATGTTCTCCTTTATACTGGTCATTAGCAAATAGCAAATACTTAAATATGTTTGTCATAACTATGTGAGGTATTGAGATGTCTACCAGTGACAATGATACACGGATATTTGTCATCTTGAACTAGCTAAGAAATTAGACTCCTCTATATGTTTGTCATAACTTTTTTTATCGTACCTGATTTGCAAATCCTGTTTATTTGGCCAAATTAGCACTTTCGTGCTTATTTTGTATTTCCTAATTTGTCTCCTGTCTTGATGTTTGCCCAATTAGTTGAGCAATTAGCCATTAAGTTGTACCATTTTTTCAATTTGAACATGTCTCATAATGTACTGATTTTTATGATAAAAAATGTACTGATTATTTTTAAACTGCAGTGCATATCGTGCATTTTACATCCTGAACTGGATATACCGCTATCTGACTGAGCCTCATTTTACTCGATGGATAGGTAATGAAGGCTGAAAATAAGAACTAGTTTTGAAATTGTATGTCAATGTTTGCAATATGTTGATTTCCTTCTTGTTTTACAGCTTGCGTCTCAGGTGTTGTTCAGACAGCTTTGTATGCAGATTTCTTCTACTATTACTTCATCAGGTAATGTTATTATCTGTTAAGTTTGGTTTTGTTTGTTCTATGTTCGTCATAACAAATAGGTAATATAATGAGTTTTGTTTTGCAGCTGGAAGAACAATTCGAAACTGAAGTTGCCTGCTTGAATTATTGAGTTGTTTTGGAATATGGACCTTTGTGACCAGTCACTGCTAAATTTTACAGAGCGTGGTTTGGATGATGTTAGTTTTGAGATAAACAAGGCTAACTCCTCTCCCTGTTCATGAATGGGGGTAAGTGAGTTTTTTTTAGGTACAAGGGTAAACGGGTTTGAACTTCTGATGAATATAACCGTCTCGTGGCAATTCAAGAGCAGGT
The DNA here is from genome assembly GCF_000230855.2 of Cajanus cajan. NCBI lineage: Eukaryota > Viridiplantae > Streptophyta > Magnoliopsida > Fabales > Fabaceae > Cajanus > Cajanus cajan. The sequence goes on from NC_138518.1 coordinate 66,125,930, forward strand.
TAAAGTGCAAATGTTATGTGATGATATTTTGTATATTCACTTCTCCATTGCATATTATTGTATAGTTTGTATTCTAAGATAGCTGATTTTGGTTATAATACGAATGATCCCTGATCCCTGGCTTAGGTATGATTACGCTGTAAAATTATACAATTTCTTCTTTTAACGGGGTGACTATAAATTTTTTCAGTCGAAATTCCGTTACTTGATTGCTACTTCTATATGTATATAATAGTAAATTATGCTAATTGGACTTAGTATTTTGACCCTTGATGAAGAAATTCTTGGGTAGGCTGTTAATCACAGTAATTGGTTGTAGTAAATTGTGATCTTTAGCGATTTTTACATGAGACATACCATCGATCTTAAAATATTGACTCTTAAAATAATGATTGTGACCCAAAAAAAAAAAATTATATTATATGACATTTATAAAATATTTTAATTTTTATAGTTACAGAAATGGTTTGTAGTGCTTTAAATTTTATAAGGTATTTGCATTTTATAATTATATGAATGATTTAATTACGTTTCATTTTATTCTTTATGCATAAATTTTTTATTTTCTTATAGTTTTTATAGTTATATACATTTTACATTTTAATCTCAATAAAAATAGACAACAGAGACTTAAAAAGACTAAAAATGGTATATATAAATACTAAAATAGAACGTTTTGAATATAAAATATAAAAACTAAAAGTTAGGGTTTATGAAACGATGACCAAAAGGGGAATTAACTTCAATTACACGTATAAATAAATAAAATTTATAATCCATGCAACTGTTCGGTCACTACACTTGGGCCCTATTTGGTTCCGCGTTAGTCTGAGTTAGAAGTGAATGAATTGGAAGCAACAAATAGTTGCATCTCCAATTTGGTATAAACAGAGAGGAATAGATTTATTCTTTATAATTAGAGAAATGGTTGGTAGTAGCAGATGGAACCCAAAATACCATATGTAAATAAAAATAAGAATTACACACTTAGATAGTATGGTTCCGTCCCATTGTTATTCTACTAAAGTATAGAGAGATCTAAACATTAAAAGTTGAAAAAAGTGTCTTTCTGCGATTGTAGTAAAGAATCATGTTGTCTCTTGGTGGAAAGGTGTCCTTGATGAGAGGGTGGGTCAGAAAATTGTTGATCCATGCAGTGGTGGCTGGATATTTCAATGACTCTATTATCTCCATTGATCCAACTTCCTCCCAAACAGGGAGCCAGTACGAAATCCATCCAAGTGCAATATCTAGGTACCCAATATTCTCCCCACCAAAGAATCTCTTTCCCTTTATCTCTTCTTCTATTTTCTCCATTACTTCTCTTGCTACTTTCACACCCTTTTCCCGCTCATCCCCGCTCGAACACATACCAAGCCATGCTGCATCAAAAAGCTATTCTATACCCATTTCAAAATAACTTAATACATCATTTACTACATACACTTGTTTAAGTCACGAATTATACACATATAGTCATATATATATGAAAAAAAATATTTAATATAATAACTAAAATTGTATTAAATAAAGATTCTTAATCAAATAAAAATTTATATTAAATATATTAAGTGATCAAAATATTTTAATATTTATATATTTTTATTTTTATTTTTGATAAATGATCTTAAATAAATAAAATAATATTACATATTTTTAATTGATTTGTAAATAACAAATTTTAAAAACTTCAAAAATCTATTCATATCAAATCACAAAATATTGATTTAGGTGATTCAAATTTCATATTTTATTCAAATTAAATCACACTTAATTTCTTATTTAATTCACGAGACTTTTAAGACCAAAATCAAACTAAATCACACTACAACACCACCACTAATTGAAATACACAACTTCGGATATCGATCTTCTGGTTCTCTTAATTAAATATTCTCATCATTTTTGGGCTATGCATTATTTTACTCATAACTCCCATCATCTCAAACCATATATCATGCTTCTATTTTTATAACCCGGTCTTGGGACGGTTCCATTTTGTGTATCGTAAGGTAAGAATATGGGGACAGAAAAATTTATAAGTAAAGGATAAGGAATTAGAAGGGTGTCTCAATCATTATGAAACATGCGAATCACGGGCCAACCACACTTCACTTTGATTGGAGAAGTTTTGTTCTTACTCAAGCTTATATTGTTTGAGGTGAAAATAAGTTTAAAATTTGGAACAAAATGGGGATAGTTGAGTTAATATATAAGAAATAAATGATAGAGTAACATAAAAGAAATAAAAAGGGATTTGGTAAAATACCTTTTGCTCAACGAAATTAGTCCAGAAGCGAACAAGTGCTCTTTGATAAGGATGTTGAGGCAAGAGTGGATACTGCTTCCATGTTTCATCGATGTATTCAAGGATGATAAGTGACTCAGCAATGGGTTTGTGGGCATGAACAAGAACCGGAACCTTCTTGTGAACCGGGTTCAGCTGGAGAAGGAGATTGCTCTTGTTGAAGATATCTTCTTCAATGTACTCATATTCTACACCCTTGAGTTTCAAAGCCCACTCTACCCTTTTACCAAATGGACTCGCCCAAAAGCTCACCACCTTCACCTCTTCACTTCCCATCTTTCACTACTTCACTTTCACTTTCCTTTCTCTCTTCTATTAATAATATCTTGTGTTAGGTTGTGGTGCTTATCACTATAATTTTCTTGTCGCCAAATTTGACCAATTCAACCATGTCATCTCTCTTCAAATTCGGCCTATTTTTTTCTTCTTCATATTTACAAGTTCTCATTTGTTTCTTAACTTAAAAATAGTTTATTTATGGTCTTTAATGTTGTTAATTTTATCATTTTAGCCCCCCTTATACCATAAATAATTATTTTCAAATTAAGGGGACAAAAAATAATCGCTTTTAAATTTAGGTAACAAAAAAAATTATGTCCAAATATGAGGGACTAAAATATTTTTTAAAAATTTTAGTATGAGTAATGTAAAAGATGATTTTTTATTTTATTTTATATAACAAATGAATATTTTTGTATATATAATTATGTTATAATTAAAATTTATAATAAATAATATTTTTACCATATAAATTATATTTTAGTTTATGATAAATAATTTATATTGTGATTCAATTTTTTTAATTATTGATAATGTCTTTTGAAAATATTAAAAATTTAATTAATAAATAAGAATGAGAATGATTAATTAAAGAAGACAAGATTAATAAATTAAGAAAAATTTTAAAAAACACTATCCTAGAAGGAAAATGATTAAAAACATTCTTGTTAAAAAAGCCTCTATAATACTCTTGTTCAGAAGAAATCTAATTTAATAAAGAAGATTTTTATTTATAATTTATTTTAAGATAATATTAAATTTAATTAAAAATGAAAATTATATTTTTTTTAACCATAGATTAAAATGATATATTGTTAAAAATAAGAAGATATGAAAAAAAAATCATGAAAAAACGTTCCAGTTGAAAGAAAATAGTTTATAACACTTTTGTTGAAGAATGATGCCTAGAATTACTCTGATTTGAGATAATTATTTGTATTTAATATATAGGATATATTTTCTATTTTATATAGTTAAATTTCATCATAAACAAATATTTTAAAAAATTATATTATAGATTTGTAATAAAATAATTTAAACTGTTATATTTAATAATTGATGAATTTTTATTAGAAGATAAAGATGAAAAATGATAAATTAAAAGATATAGGCATGAGAAGCATCAGATACCCAACAAGGGTTAGTTGATTAGATCCCGATTGGATGAATTGATGACGTAACGAGAAGCTGCAAGGAAATTGCTCGTGTCTTTGATAAAATCAGCAACACAGTAACCAATGAACTCCCATCGTTAGATTTTTTTTTTCCTATCCAACGGTTATTTGTTGAGGAATCACGCAAGCAATGACGAAGGTCATTGACTCATAAAGCTTCTTCAACCATTGGAATGAGTCCCTTCTTTTTACATTAGGTTCCATAGTTTGTGAATGTGATTTATCAAAATCGCTGTGGCTAACGATATATGCTTCAATAGGTAAAAAAAAGAAAAACACCCTTCAACGTCATAGACAACAAACATGGTGTTAATTATTGATTAATTGGATAATCTAAAGACATTGAAATATTCCATCTAGAATGAGATAATTTGACAGCAAACTCACGAACTTCACTGAGAAGAGTCAGAACTATAACTCGATAGAGTTGTATAAAAATGTAAGGCTCTTGCGGCTCGCATAAAACATTAATGGAAATAAACAAGTACATACTTAATCCAACTTTGTCAAAGACAATGTGAGAAAAGGACAAGTTTCCTAAATTTGACTCCACAAAGAGAGAGGAACAGATTACAGATCTAAACCTTATGCAAGTTTTGGCTATTGTTTCTGCGATTGTGATAGTAAAGAAGCATCTTATCTCGTGGGGGCAAGGTGTCCTTGATGACAGGGTGGCTCAGGAAATTGGTCATCCATGAAGTGATGCCTGGAAATTTCAATGGCTCTATCATCTTCATTGATCCAACTTCCTCCCACACAGGAACCAAGTAAGCGATCCATCCAAGTGCAACGTCAAGGTACCCAATATTCTCCCCTCCAAAATATTTCTTCCCCTTAATCTCTTCTTCTATTTTCTCTATTATATCATTCGCTTCCTTCAAAGCCTTTTCTTGTTCTTCCCCACTTCTAGACATTGCTACCCATCCAGCTTTCCCAAGCTATATACAAAGTAAACATTAAAAAAATAAAAACTTGTTGAAAGGGTGTTTTTTTTAAATCTAAAAAAAGGGCACAAAATAAAACCTTGTTAATCTTTAATTTGCAACCCCACAAAAAGATAAAAAGAAAACCTTTTGTTCAACGGTTGTAGCCCAGAAGCGAGCATGAGCTTTGTGATGAGGATGGCGAGGCAACAAGGGATAATGCTTCCATGTTTCATCGATATATTCAACGATGATAAGTGACTCAGCGATGGGTTTGTGAGCGTGAACAATGTTAGGTACAGCTGCCATCACCTTTCGGTGGTTTTCTAATTTTATATTAGAAGCGGGTCTCACATAATAATAAAATAATATTAAAAGTTTAGGAGAAATTACGAAAATGCCATTGGGACTTTCCTATAAATAGAGAAGCTGAAAACCATAATTTTCATCCCAAACCTTCTTCTCTTCTCTCTTCCTCTCTTATACACCTTGAGATCTGTTCTCGGTAGTAGTAGTCTCATAATTCAAAGGAGTAAGTTATAGAGAGAGAAGTGTTGTAATTTCCTCCCTTTCAGTAAATAATATTTTTACTGTGGTTATTTTCTCCCTTGTCTCTTTTTTTTACTCATCTCTTATTTTAGCTGTGAGTAATTATTATGTCTACTCTGGTCCTAACAATGGTATCAGAGCCACTAGGTTGTTTTATTCCGCTGTGATGTACATTGGTATAGTGCCGGAGAAAATTCTTAGTATGCTCTGTGGCTGCAGTATTGTCTGATCAGTCACATCAGAAAAGAATTATTCTTATTACTGGATTTTATCATTGTTCCAGTAGGCGGTACTATTCTAGTGGAAGTTACTTAAGTCGGTTTGATAGAGAGAAATTATGGCAGCAAAATATGAGATAGAGAAGTTCAAAGGGAATAATTTCTCTTTGTGGAAGTTGAAGATAAGAGCAATTTTGAGAAAAGACAACTGTCTTAAAGCAATTGAAGGCAGACCATCAGATATTACTGATGAAAAGTGGAGAGAAATGGATGACAATGCTGTTGCCAATTTGCACTTAGCAATGGCTGATTCAGTTTTGTCTAGTATTGCAGAGAAGACAACTGCAAAGGAGATTTGGGACACTCTCGTAAAATTATACGAGGTCAAGTCACTTCACACCAGAATATTCTTAAAGAGGAAACTCTACACTCTTCGGATGAGTGAGTCCACAGCAGTGACAGACCACATCAACAATCTGAATACGCTATTTGCTCAGCTTACAACAGCTGATTTCAACATAGTGGAAAATGAACATGCGGAGCTTCTACTTCAGAGTTTACCAGATTCATATGATCAACTCATCATCAACATAACAAACAATAATGTTGTTGGTCGTCTATCCTTTGAGGATGTTGCCGGAGCTATTCTTGAAGAAGAGTCCAGGCGAAATAATAAGGAAGATAGACTAGAGACTTCTAAACAAGCAGAAGCATTGACGATGATGAGAGGAAGATCAATGGAACGTGGCTCCAGTGGGAGTCAAAATCATGGTAGATCAAAATCTCGAGGAAGGAAAAACCTCAAATGCTATAATTGTGGCATGAGAGGGCACATGAAGAAAGATTGTTGGCACAAGAAGAGTGGAGGAGGAAAGAATTCTGAAGCGTCAACCTCTCAAGGTTGTGTTGCTAGTACCCAAGAAGATGGAGAAATCTTGTACAGTGAAGCAATAAGTTCCAGAGGCGAAAAACAACTCCATGAATGTTGGATATTGGATTCAGGTGCAACCTGGCACATGACTCCAAATAGAGATTGGTTTTGCACTTATGAATCAATCTCAGGAGGATCCGTATTTATGGGAAATGATCATGCTTTGGAAATTGCTGGAGTTGGTACTATCAAATTAAAAATGTATGATGGTACTGTTCGTACAATTCAAGGGGTACGACATGTGAAGGGCTTGAAAAAGAATCTATTGTCCATTGGGCAACTAGATGATCTCAAGTGCAAGATCCACGTTGAAGGTGGAATCTTGAAGGTAGTTAAAGGCAATTTGGTGGTGATGAAAGCTGAGAAGATCACATCAAATCTATACTTGCTTTTGGGAGAAACGTTGCAAGAAGCAGATGCATCAGTTGCAGCAATAAGTCAAGAAGAGGCAACGATGATGTGGCATCGTAGACTAGGACATATGTCAGAGCGAGGCCTGAAAATTCTTGCGGAACGTAATCTCTTGTCAGGGCTTAAAATGGTAACCTTACCATTTTGTGAGCACTGTGTGACAAGCAAGCAACATAGATTACAATTTGCCAAAGTAACTACAAGGAGCAAACACATTCTAGACTTGATTCATTCTGATGTCTGGGAATCACCAGAAATTTCCATGGGAGGAGCAAAATATTTTGTATCATTCATTGATGATTATTCCCGGAGATTGTGGGTGTACCCAATCAAAAAGAAGTCAGATGTGTTCCCAGTATTCAAGGAATTTAAAGCACAAGTAGAACTTGATACTGGAAAAAGGATTAAGTGCTTAAGGACAGACAATGGAGGAGAATATACAGATGGTGATTTTCTGGCATTCTGCAAGCAAGAGGGTATTAAAAGGCAATTTACAGTTGCTCATACACCTCAGCAGAATGGGGTAGCAGAGCGGATGAATCGAACTCTTCTAGAAAGGACAAGAGCTATGTTGAGAACTGCAGGATTAGCCAAGTCTTTCTGGGCAGAAGCAGTCAAAACTGTTTGTTATTTGATCAATCGCTCACCATCAACAACAATTGGTTTAAAGACACCAATGGAGATGTGGAGTGGAAAACCATCTAATTATTCTTCATTACATGTGTTTGGATGTCCTGTGTACGTGATGTACAACTCCCAAGAAAGAACAAAGCTGGACCCAAAATCCAGGAAATGTATATTCTTGGGTTATGCTGACAATGTTAAGGGGTATCGCTTGTGGGATCCCACTGCCCGCAAGGTTGTTGTTAGCAGGGATGTAGTGTTTGCAGAAACTGAACTGCAAAAGGAGCAGGAAAATGACAGCACTATCAAAGACACCAGTATAGTGGAGATAGGAGGAAAATCTAAAGAAGATGACACCTCTGAAGCAGAACAAGAGCACGATGAACAAGAACCAAATGAGGACAATGATGGAGATGTTCGACGAACAACACGTCAGACGAAGAAACCATCTTGGCATTCAGACTATGTTATGGCAAGTCATGATGCGTACTGTCTCTTAACTGAAGAAGGAGAACCATCAACCTTTCAAGAGGCGTTGAGGAGTTCTGATGTTTCTCAGTGGATGGCAGCAATGCATGAAGAAATGGAGGCCTTACATAGAAATAAAACATGGGAACTTGTTGATCTTCCAAAAGGTCGAAAAACCATTGGTTGCAAATGGGTCTATAAGATCAAACGTGATGGCAATGATCAAGTGGAGAGATATCGTGCAAGATTGGTGGTTAAGGGATATGCTCAGAAAGAGGGCATTGATTTTAACGAGATATTCTCGCCAGTTGTTCGATTAACCACAATCAGAGTTGTTCTAGCTATGTGTGCTGCATTTAATTTACATCTTGAGCAACTTGATGTAAAGACTGCTTTTCTTCATGGGGAACTCCAAGAAGAAATATATATGCTCCAACCAGAAGGCTTTAAAGAAAAAAGAAAAGAAAACTTGGTTTGTAGGTTGACCAAATCTCTGTATGGTCTAAAACAGGCGCCAAGATGCTGGTACAAGAGATTTGATTCCTTCATAATTAGCCTTGGTTACAACAGACTGAGTTCAGACCATTGTACGTACTACAATAGGTTTGATGACAATGATTTCATCATTTTGTTGTTGTATGTGGATGACATGGTGGTAGGCCCCAACAAAGATCAGATCCAAGAATTGAAGGTACAATTGGCTAGGGAGTTTGATATGAAGGACTTGGGACCGGCAAACAAGATTTTAGGGATGCAAATTCACCGAGATAAAAAGGATAGGAAGATTTGGCTTTCTCAGAGGAATTATTTACTGAAAGTCTTGCGGCGCTTCAACATGCAAGACTGTAAGCCAATTTCTACCCCACTTCCTGTCAATTACAAATTATCCTCAAGTATGAGTCCTAGCAATGAAGCAGAGAGGATGGAAATGTCTCGAGTGCCATATGCATCAGCGGTGGGAAGCCTTATGTATGCCATGATTTGTACGAGACCAGACATTGCACAAGCAGTGGGAGCGGTCAGTAGGTTTATGGCAGATCCTGGTAGAGAGCATTGGAGTATTGTAAAGAGGATCCTTAGATATATCAAAGGAACCTCAGATGTTGCATTATGTTTTGAAGGATCGGAGTTTGTTGTCAGAGGCTATGTTGATTCAGACTTTGCAGGAGATCTGGATAAACGAAAATCTACTACTGGTTATGTGTTTACACTTGCTGGAGGAGCAGTGAGCTGGTTGTCTAAGTTACAGACTGTTGTAGCTCTATCTACTACAGAAGCTGAATACATGGCAGCTACGCAAGCATGCAAGGAAGCAATTTGGATTCAAAGGTTACTGGAAGAACTCGGGCACAAGCAGGAGAAAATTACTGTGTATTGTGACAGTCAGAGTGCCTTGCACATTGCAAGGAATCCAGCCTTTCATTCCAGGACAAAGCACATAGGAATTCAATATCACTTTGTTCGTGAAGTAGTAGAAGAAGGAAAAGTGGATATGCAGAAGATCCATACAAAAGACAACATAGCAGACGTAATGACAAAGCCTGTCAACACTGACAAGTTTACATGGTGTCGATCCTTATTTGGCCTATTGGAAACATAAGCAACATGAAGTATCAATAAAGAAGAAATGGTGTGAAGATATGATTAACTTAATCATAATCTTCAAGTGGGAGAAATGTTAGGTACAGCTGCGTACAGCTGCCACCACCTTTCGGTGGTTTTCTAATTTTATATTAGAAGCGGGTCCCACATAATAATAAAATAATATTAAAAGTTTAGGAGAAATTACGAAAATGCCATTGGGACTTTCCTATAAATAGGGAAGCTGAAAACCATAATTTTCATCCCAAACCTTCTTCTCTTCTCTCTTTCCTCTCTTATACACCTTGAGATCTGTTCTCGGTAGTAGTAGTCTCCTAATTCAAAGGAGTAAGTTATAGAGAGAGAAGTGTTGTAATTTCCTCCCTTTCAGTAAATAATATTTTTACTGTGGTTATTTTCTCCCTTGTCTCTTTTTTTACTCATCTCTTATTTTACTCATCTCTTTTTTTACTCATCTCTTATTTTAGCTGTGAGTAAACCCTTTCAGTAGACATAATAATTACTCACAGCTAAAATAAGAGATGAGTAAAAAAAGAGACAAGGGAGAAAATAACCACAGTAAAAATATTATTTACTGAAAGGGAGGAAATTACAACACTTCTCTCTCTATAACTTACTCCTTTGAATTAGGAGACTACTACTACCGAGAACAGATCTCAAGGTGTATAAGAGAGGAAAGAGAGAAGAGAAGAAGGTTTGGGATGAAAATTATGGTTTTCAGCTTCCCTATTTATAGGAAAGTCCCAATGGCATTTTCGTAATTTCTCCTAAACTTTTAATATTATTTTATTATTATGTGGGACCCGCTTCTAATATAAAATTAGAAAACCACCGAAAGGTGGTGGCAGCTGTACGCAGCTGTACCTAACATTTCTCCCACTTGAAGATTATGATTAAGTTAATCATATCTTCACACCATTTCTTCTTTATTGATACTTCATGTTGCTTATGTTTCCAATAGGCCAAATAAGGATCGACACCATGTAAACTTGTCAGTGTTGACAGGCTTTGTCATTACGTCTGCTATGTTGTCTTTTGTATGGATCTTCTGCATATCCACTTTTCCTTCTTCTACTACTTCACGAACAAAGTGATATTGAATTCCTATGTGCTTTGTCCTGGAATGAAAGGCTGGATTCCTTGCAATGTGCAAGGCACTCTGACTATCACAATACACAGTAATTTTCTCCTGCTTGTGCCCGAGTTCTTCCAGTAACCTTTGAATCCAAATTGCTTCCTTGCATGCTTGCGTAGCTGCCATGTATTCAGCTTCTGTAGTAGATAGAGCTACAACAGTCTGTAACTTAGACAACCAGCTCACTGCTCCTCCAGCAAGTGTAAACACATAACCAGTAGTAGATTTTCGTTTATCCAGATCTCCTGCAAAGTCTGAATCAACATAGCCTCTGACAACAAACTCCGATCCTTCAAAACATAATGCAACATCTGAGGTTCCTTTGATATATCTAAGGATCCTCTTTACAATGCTCCAATGCTCTCTACCAGGATCTGCCATAAACCTACTGACCGCTCCCACTGCTTGTGCAATGTCTGGTCTCGTACAAATCATGGCATACATAAGGCTTCCCACCGCTGATGCATATGGCACTCGAGACATTTCCATCCTCTCTGCTTCATTGCTAGGACTCATACTTGAGGATAATTTGTAATTGACAGGAAGTGGGGTAGAAATTGGCTTACAGTCTTGCATGTTGAAGCGCCGCAAGACTTTCAGTAAATAATTCCTCTGAGAAAGCCAAATCTTCCTATCCTTTTTATCTCGGTGAATTTGCATCCCTAAAATCTTGTTTGCCGGTCCCAAGTCCTTCATATCAAACTCCCTAGCCAATTGTACCTTCAATTCTTGGATCTGATCTTTGTTGGGGCCTACCACCATGTCATCCACATACAACAACAAAATGATGAAATCATTGTCATCAAACCTATTGTAGTACGTACAATGGTCTGAACTCAGTCTGTTGTAACCAAGGCTAATTATGAAGGAATCAAATCTCTTGTACCAGCATCTTGGCGCCTGTTTTAGACCATACAGAGATTTGGTCAACCTACAAACCAAGTTTTCTTTTCTTTTTTCTTTAAAGCCTTCTGGTTGGAGCATATATATTTCTTCTTGGAGTTCCCCATGAAGAAAAGCAGTCTTTACATCAAGTTGCTCAAGATGTAAATTAAATGCAGCACACATAGCTAGAACAACTCTGATTGTGGTTAATCGAACAACTGGCGAGAATATCTCGTTAAAATCAATGCCCTCTTTCTGAGCATATCCCTTAACCACCAATCTTGCACGATATCTCTCCACTTGATCATTGCCATCACGTTTGATCTTATAGACCCATTTGCAACCAATGGTTTTTCGACCTTTTGGAAGATCAACAAGTTCCCATGTTTTATTTCTATGTAAGGCCTCCATTTCTTCATGCATTGCTGCCATCCACTGAGAAACATCAGAACTCCTCAACGCCTCTTGAAAGGTTGATGGTTCTCCTTCTTCAGTTAAGAGACAGTACGCATCATGACTTGCCATAACATAGTCTGAATGCCAAGATGGTTTCTTCGTCTGACGTGTTGTTCGTCGAACATCTCCATCATTGTCCTCATTTGGTTCTTGTTCATCGTGCTCTTGTTCTGCTTCAGAGGTGTCATCTTCTTTAGATTTTCCTCCTATCTCCACTATACTGGTGTCTTTGATAGTGCTGTCATTTTCCTGCTCCTTTTGCAGTTCAGTTTCTGCAAGCACTACATCCCTGCTAACAACAACCTTGCGGGCAGTGGGATCCCACAAGCGATACCCCTTAACATTGTCAGCATAACCCAAGAATATACATTTCCTGGATTTTGGGTCCAGCTTTGTTCTTTCTTGGGAGTTGTACATCACGTACACAGGACATCCAAACACATGTAATGAAGAATAATTAGATGGTTTTCCACTCCACATCTCCATTGGTGTCTTTAAACCAATTGTTGTTGATGGTGAGCGATTGATCAAATAACAAGCAGTTTTGACTGCTTCTGCCCAGAAAGACTTGGCTAATCCTGCAGTTCTCAACATAGCTCTTGTCCTTTCTAGAAGAGTTCGATTCATCCGCTCTGCTACCCCATTCTGCTGAGGTGTATGAGCAACTGTAAATTGCCTTTTAATACCCTCTTGCTTGCAGAATGCCAGAAAATCACCATCTGTATATTCTCCTCCATTGTCTGTCCTTAAGCACTTAATCCTTTTTCCAGTATCAAGTTCTACTTGTGCTTTAAATTCCTTGAATACTGGGAACACATCTGACTTCTTTTTGATTGGGTACACCCACAATCTCCGGGAATAATCATCAATGAATGATACAAAATATTTTGCTCCTCCCATGGAAATTTCTGGTGATTCCCAGACATCAGAATGAATCAAGTCTAGAATGTGTTTGCTCCTTGTAGTTACTTTGGCAAATTGTAATCTATGTTGCTTGCTTGTCACACAGTGCTCACAAAATGGTAAGGTTACCATTTTAAGCCCTGACAAGAGATTACGTTCCGCAAGAATTTTCAGGCCTCGCTCTGACATATGTCCTAGTCTACGATGCCACATCATCGTTGCCTCTTCTTGACTTATTGCTGCAACTGATGCATCTGCTTCTTGCAACGTTTCTCCCAAAAGCAAGTATAGATTTGATGTGATCTTCTCAGCTTTCATCACCACCAAATTGCCTTTAACTACCTTCAAGATTCCACCTTCAACGTGGATCTTGCACTTGAGATCATCTAGTTGCCCAATGGACAATAGATTCTTTTTCAAGCCCTTCACATGTCGTACCCCTTGAATTGTACGAACAGTACCATCATACATTTTTAATTTGATAGTACCAACTCCAGCAATTTCCAAAGCATGATCATTTCCCATAAATACGGATCCTCCTGAGATTGATTCATAAGTGCAAAACCAATCTCTATTTGGAGTCATGTGCCAGGTTGCACCTGAATCCAATATCCAACATTCATGGAGTTGTTTTTCGCCTCTGGAACTTATTGCTTCACTGTACAAGATTTCTCCATCTTCTTGGGTACTAGCAACACAACCTTGAGAGGTTGACGCTTCAGAATTCTTTCCTCCTCCACTCTTCTTGTGCCAACAATCTTTCTTCATGTGCCCTCTCATGCCACAATTATAGCATTTGAGGTTTTTCCTTCCTCGAGATTTTGATCTACCATGATTTTGACTCCCACTGGAGCCACGTTCCATTGATCTTCCTCTCATCATCGTCAATGCTTCTGCTTGTTTAGAAGTCTCTAGTCTATCTTCCTTATTCTTTCGCCTGGACTCTTCTTCAAGAATAGCTCCGGCAACATCCTCAAAGGATAGACGACCAACAACATTATTGTTTGTTATGTTGATGATGAGTTGATCATATGAATCTGGTAAACTCTGAAGTAGAAGCTCCGCATGTTCATTTTCCACTATGTTGAAATCAGCTGTTGTAAGCTGAGCAAATAGCGTATTCAGATTGTTGATGTGGTCTGTCACTGCTGTGGACTCACTCATCCGAAGAGTGTAGAGTTTCCTCTTTAAGAATATTCTGGTGTGAAGTGACTTGACCTCGTATAATTTTACGAGAGTGTCCCAAATCTCCTTTGCAGTTGTCTTCTCTGCAATACTAGACAAAACTGAATCAGCCATTGCTAAGTGCAAATTGGCAACAGCATTGTCATCCATTTCTCTCCACTTTTCATCAGTAATATCTGATGGTCTGCCTTCAATTGCTTTAAGACAGTTGTCTTTTCTCAAAATTGCTCTTATCTTCAACTTCCACAAAGAGAAATTATTCCCCTTGAACTTCTCTATCTCATATTTTGCTGCCATAATTTCTCTCTATCAAACTGACTTAAGTAACTTCCACTAGAATAGTACCGCCTACTGGAACAATGATAAAATCCAGTAATAAGAATAATTCTTTTCTGATGTGACTGATCAGACAATACTGCAGCCACAGAGCATACTAAGAATTTTCTCCGGCACTATACCAATGTACATCACAGCGGAATAAAACAACCTAGTGGCTCTGATACCACTGTTAGGACCAGAGTAGACATAATAATTACTCACAGCTAAAATAAGAGATGAGTAAAAAAAGAGACAAGGGAGAAAATAACCACAGTAAAAATATTATTTACTGAAAGGGAGGAAATTACAACACTTCTCTCTCTATAACTTACTCCTTTGAATTAGGAGACTACTACTACCGAGAACAGATCTCAAGGTGTATAAGAGAGGAAGAGAGAAGAGAAGAAGGTTTGGGATGAAAATTATGGTTTTCAGCTTCCCTATTTATAGGAAAGTCCCAATGGCATTTTCGTAATTTCTCCTAAACTTTTAATATTATTTTATTATTATGTGGGACCCGCTTCTAATATAAAATTAGAAAACCACCGAAAGGTGGTGGCAGCTGTACGCAGCTGTACACAAGAACCGGAACCTTCTTGTGAACCGGGTTCAACTGGAGAAGGAGATTGCTCTTGTTGAAGATATCTTCTTCGACATAGTCGTACTTTACATCCTTGAGTTTCAAGGCCCACTCCACCCTTTTGCCGAATGGACTCACCCAAAAGTTGAACAGCTTCACATCTTCGTTTTCCATCTTCTTTTCTTTCCGACTTCGGAGCTTCACTTCATTCTTTTCTTCTACGCGCCTTCTTATTCCATTTATTCTGTGTTGATCGCTTATTTTCGTAATTTCACCAAATTATCTTTGTGTCGGCTTCTTCTCTTTTATCATTGTCGTTTCCCGTCACGTGTCACAATCTTACCAATTTTTTTATGGCTTCTTTTCCACCGCTCGTGCTGACTGCTGAGCAAGAAAAATTATTAGGTGATTTTGTTAGATTATGAACATTTAATTTAAATACTAAATCACCTAATAATTTGTGACTAAACATGAAGACTATTTAGTTTCATTAATTTGACTTTAGCTCCCTTTCCAACAGTTTTTCTTTTGAAAAAAACAAACAGTTTTCTTAAATAATGCTACGAAACTATAATCTGAAAATAATCAATCTTAATAATAATTTCAAATTTTAAAAGAATAAAAAATAAACACAATATTTTATTGAATCAAAATCAGTATTCGTGAATATTATATTGACGGATATGTGTACATAAAGTTATTTTTAGTTGTTTTTATCTTAATATTATTAAATTTAGGATAGTCTATTTTTTTCGCTCTTTTATAAGAATCACCATGTTATTATATAAATAATTTTTAATGATTATTTGTAATATAATAATATCTAATTATGAATATAAGAAATCGGATGTTTGTTATTAATTATGAAATGGTCAATAATCAATTTTTGTCTTTTGATATTTTGACCTATCGGTTAATAACTATTTTCATTAGCACTAGAAATTATAGAATCATGAAAAATAAAGACTTCAAAGAGATCAGAAAAACACAAAATCATCAAGTATATAAATTCTTCACTTTTCTACATTTTTCTTCTTTTTGTTAAATCAATTTTTCTATCAGGCATATTTATTTTTAAGAGAATTTCTACGGTACCCTCTATAAAAGAAGGGTACCGGTATTGTTGATGATGTGTCACTTACGTGTAAATTCAAGTTATTTATAATTTTTTAATTATTTAAAATTCACACCCACGTCAGATAAATGGTTAATATGAAGTCCACTTTTTTTTTTTTTTTTTTTTTTCCGGAATCTTTCTGGCTTCCTGTCTTTTTGGCTTCCTGTTTCTTCCCTCTCTACAGGCCGACGAGCGAGACGGCGAAGGCGGAGACCGCTATTGCCGGCGAGTCGTGGAGGACACAACAGGTGGAGATCGAGTATCAGCTTCTCGAGATGGTGGCTCTAACGAGAGTGGTCGTATTAGTGCACGATTGAGCCTCTCTCCAAGCAAACTCGTGCGATGGATGTCGGTGGTTTCAGTCTCCTCATCTTCAGGCCTTGCACAGGCCTTTCCCTTGCGCAATCTGCAGGCATTAGTGGAGGGGAGTGGGTGGCAGCGTCAACGGTAGAGAGGTCAACAAGGCGGGAGAGGAGGGAGAAGAGGGAGGGGCGGGGAAGAGGAGGGAAGGGCAGAGGAGAGGAGGAAGGGGCGGAGGGAGACGGAGGGAAGAGGAGAGATCAGGTAAAACAAGGGTTACTGTATAATTATAAAAATATTAATAAAAACTTAAAAATAAATAATAAAAATTTAAATACAAAATAATTCTTATTTAAAAGGCTGACATGACATTTAAATGATGTGTACATACACATTAGATACAGTACTTAAACCTCTCATTTATTGGGGGTACACTAGCAACCCCTTATTTTTAATGGGAATGGAAAAATTGTGAAATCACGAATGAAAAGAATTTGAAATTGCGATAAGCATAATTTTTTGTTATGAATGTAAATGGGAGACTTCATGTTCTATGTTTTTTTCTCATCTTGATAACCTACTTAATGACTATTGTCATTTGTGATTAGAAATTGGGAAATTACCAATCACAAAGAACTTATGTATGCATATTCCTCACTTCCCAATAATTTTCTTCTTCTTCTTTTTTTTCTTCCATTTTACACATTTTGATATCTCACTTAATGTCAATATTCATTAGCCTAGAAATTGAAGAATCACAAAAGACAAAAACTTTCAAAGAATTAGTACAACACAAAGACTTGAGTACAAAAATTCTTGACTTTTCTATATTTTACTCATCTTTATTAACTCTTAATTTTTTCTATGATGCATAATTCTTTTCAACATAAATGATAAATTATGAAATGGCATAACCAGATGGGAGAAATGAAGAATTTTATTGTGGTATGCATAATTTTTTTCATGTACACAAAAACTTACGGCACTAATTTTTCCTTTTTATCCCTTCATTGTAAAGTTATTGCTACACCATAATTCTCCCCTTCTTTAATTTTTATACAATCATTACCTCCTTTGTAGTCATTATGTTTATTAATTTTTTGTAATAAAATTTTGGCGAGATAAGATTTTTTCTTCACTTTTTTTTTATAGGATATATATTATATTTTCTTCGTTTAATGACAAAAAAAAATCTAATTAGAATTTTATAAAATCATAATTGCGAGAAGGTGGTATGATTAGGTATGACAACGGGGTGGGGCGGGGCAGATTTTACGTTCCTCGCCCTTGCCCCCGTCCCCGATACTCGCCGGGAGTAAAATTTGGGTCCCCATCCCCGCTCTCAGCGGGGTTCGGGTTTTCCTGCCCCGCCCCCGCTCTTATTTTTTTTCTTTTCTTTTTTATTTTAAATAAATATGAACAATTTTAAAAAAATAAAAAAAAGTAAAATAATATAAACTTTTACATATAAATATTTTTTATTTTTGTTTTTATATATATATATATATAAAAGTAATTTTTTAATTATATTATTAAGCGCGGCGGGGTGGGTATTAACATTCCCGTCCCCGCCCCCGATTTTATCAATCGGAAAAACTCGAACCTGATAAACACGAATTTTCCCATCTAAATCAAGGTAGGTTCAGGCAGGGGTGGGTATTATTGATTGTAGTATAAAGTAGCTAGTATTTTGAAATTAAATTATTATTATTATTATTATTAATTATATTAATTAAGATATAAAATTTGATTAAATTTTCGCTTACAAAAGAATAGTAAAACACATACACTTAAGTACGAAAATTCTTGACTTTTTTTATATTTTACTTCTTTTCATTAACTCTTAATTTTTTTGTATGGTGCATAATTTCTTTTAGCACGGATAAAAGATTGAGAAATTGCATAACAGAGATGGGAGAAATGTGAAATTTTTATTGTGATATACATAAATTTTGTCATGTACCCAAAGACTTAAGGCTCTAATTTTCCTCTTTTTATCCCTTCAATGTAGAGTTTTTACCTACATAATAATTCTTCCCTCCTTTGTTTTCCATACAATTTTACCTCCTTTTTATCGCCACTGTTTTTCTTAATTTTTTTGTGATAAAATTTTGGTGGGCAAAATTTTTTTTTTCATAATTTTTTTTATTTGTAAATTTTCTTCTAGCATCACTCATGCACGTTTTTTTTCCCTCTTCGAGAGTTAATATATATTTTTATTTCTATTTTTTTTAGAGTATATATATATATATATATTTTCTTCACTTATTGACAAAAAAAATCCAATTAAAATTTTATAAAATTATAATTACGAGTAGGTGTATTTTGTCATGAGATGAGTACAAATGTACAATTAATTACTATTAATAATATTACTACGGTCATTATAGAATAGAAAGAGTATATATTTATAGTTTATGTAAAATTTTAAACAATATAATATCTACTTAAAAAAAATATCATGTCATTAAAAATTACTATGAAGCTAAATTTTTTTTTTTTTGGTAAAGACTATGAAGCTAAATTTGTATAAGAGACAAATCAATTAATAAATCCAACTCGTGACATAGAAATTGGAGGGACCATAACAATAATAATTTGCAGAAAGGACAGAGCTAGCTAGCAACAGGTTCATGTGAACCTAGTAGCAATTACGACAAGTGAGAGGGATTTGTAGCCCAAAATGTAATTAGATATTTCATGGCTCCCTGAAATCCTCTCAGTATTTATTTAACAGCCCTTAAGTTTCTTATTAAATTCAAAGTAATTGAAAAGACACACATAATGTGCATGCATGCAAAGATGGATAGGTTTTTCCTAAGGACGAAGAGTAGAGGAAAAGTCCTTTTTGCGACGTTGGGAATAAAGAAGCAGTTTGTCTCTTGGTGGCAAGTTGTGACTGATAACAGGGTGGCTCAGAAAATTGTTGATCCATGCAGATATGGCAGTGTGTTTCAAAGGCTCTACTATTTGCATTGACCCAACCTCTTCCCAAACAGGAAGCCAGCAAGGGATCCATCCAAATGCAATGTCAATGTACCCTATTCTGTCCCCTCCAAAGAATCTCTTCCCCTTAATCTCTTCTTCTAACTTATCCATTACTTCTCTCGCTTCCTTCACTGTCTTCTCCTGTTCATCCCCGCTGCCACACATTGCATCCCATGATGTCTTTGCAAGCTGTTACATTACATTTTCATTCAAAAATTACCTATTCAATTCATGCAGGAAATTACTCAAAGCTCTTCTCAATTCGGGCTTAATAGTCCATGGCCCAATTGCTATGTGCCCTTCAAAAGAGTTTATTTAAAGCCCAAACATTTCAATTATTTGCTTTTTTTCGGTGGTCTGTTCATAAAGTAATATCATATTTTGCATTCATTCTTATCATTACCACTAAATTATGTGTGAATAGTATAAAAATATTTTTATAGTATTATTTAATTACAAATTATTATATATAGTATTTTTTTTTTATTTTTACATAACTACTTCAAAAGTTATTTCTGATTGAATGATAATTTAAATTATATATAAAATTAAGCAAAACTCTTATACCGTTAAAAAGGCATCGAAAGTCATTACTACAAGTAATTTAAATTAGTATTCTTTAATCAGAAACTCAACTTCAATTTTAACTTAAACATCAAAGCTTAAGTAGGTATATAACTTTATCCTGAAATCACGTTTATAAAATAAAAAAAAAAACAAAAAAAAAGTGGAAATAGGAAAAGGAGAATTTTACTTTCTCTGCGCTTTACGAAGAGTGAGATGCATATGAAGTAAGAAAAAAAAAATAGAAAGCAAAAAATAAATTAAAAAATATATTACACTATTATTTGTTACTTTATTTGAGTGAAAATAATAATAATTATATAAAAACTTTTTATAATGATTATATAAATTAAATTGGCAAGAAAATTAAATATCTTACATTATTTTTCTTAACAAAAAATGATTTATTATATTATAAAATATTTAATTAATAAATATTAAAAATATAGTCGTGTTGTCCATTTTACCCCTGGTGGTGAGAATGTGTGTTATTTACATTGGAAAGAAAGAGTGAATCCATGAAACATGAAAAATTGAAAAGGTAAAAGAAGAAGAAGAAGATGAAGGTGTGATAAATTACCTTATCAGCAAGAGTGCCCCAAAAGCGTGCAAGCGCCCTTTGATAAGGATGTTGGGGCAACAGTGGATATTGGTTCCATGTTTGGTCGATGTATTGAAGGATGATGAGTGACTCAGCAATCGGTTTGTGATGGTGAACAAGAACCGGAACCTTCTTGTGAACCGGGTTCAGTTCCAGAAGGAGGTTGCTTTTGTTGAAGAGATCTTCTTCCACATACTCGTAATCAACACCCTTCAGCTTTAGCACCCATTCAACTCTGCGACCAACTGGACTCAACACTGAACTCACTAACTTCACCTTTTCACTTCCCATCATCTCTCTCCTTATTTCCATATCTATCTTCTTCTCAACACTGAAACTACTTTACTAATACTAATATAAGGCCTCTCACCCTACGTAATATTTGACTATTCAAAGGGCGGAACAAGGTGGAGTGAATGGATAGGCCCATTTGTCCACTCTTTACTTTCTGCGCAAGAAATTTAAATTAAAATAAATATCATCTGCATCAGTGCAGGTTCGGGAAGCTTCAAGAAAAAAGTAAAATGCAAAAAACAAAAACAAACAAAAAGTATTGCTCCCACGATGAATTTGGGTTTGGTGGGTTTGGAGTGTAGAAGGAGAAAAAAACACTTAAAATTTTAGCTAATGAACAAAAAAAATATAGGTAACATGAGAATAAAACTTTTTTGTAATCTTTTTAATGTGTATTTGATCCTATTGTTCCATGTAGAAAAAGAGTCAATGTTATATATAGATTATAATGAAATATAATATATGTTGTTAAATTTCATTCAAAATGAACATTAAAATTGTGTGTAATTATATGTCAAATAGATTTATATCTATATCTGTAGTAACATTTTTTACATGTCATTGTATATAAAATTTTTGTAGTGATAAAGGTTAAAAAATATAATTTACTAGAATTAAAATAAACAAATAAAATGATATTTGTAAGGATGAAAGCAAATATTTAAATCTTAAATTACTATATATAAAATAAATATTAATTATATGAATTAGACTTGTCCAAAAACTTTAATATTAAATAAAATATTTAGAGGTGAAAATATGTTTGGTCAAACTAAACTTTGATAAGTTTTACTTTAATCTAACTTATAATTACAAAGTTTGAACCTAACTCATTAAAGATAAATATCTAAGGTCTAACTCGATTTATTTAAAAGCATGAGCCTTAATAGTTCACTTGACATATTTTCACCCCCATAAGCCTTTAAGAACAAATAGACTAAACATAGATTTTTTAAAATGGATCATGCTTATTTAATTAAACAATGTTGACACATTAGAAAAAGAAATAAATTCCCAATAAAAAATCAAGACAACTTAATTTTTCTTATCACAACAATCACAACTTAGCTAGCATTGTTTCGGGGATAACAATGTGTGTTGAATTAGGTTAGTCAATCCATCAATTCACCTAATTTTGGTGAGTTGGATTGGACTAATAAACTCACTAACTCACCTTGCCAAATAGGCCAACCCAACAGGTTCAACCCTCCAACCTTTTTTTATTTATATTTTTAAAAGATAAACTTGTAGTGAATTTATATTTGATCAATATTTTTATTTTATAATTTAACTTCTTTTATTAGATAATTATTCTCATTTTATATGAAACAGAAGTATATTGTTTTAATCACATGTTTTTTTACTAGCACATTTTCATGTATAATATCTTTTTTTAAAATAAATATATATATATTACTTTATCCCTTTTTATCAAAATATAATACATCTAATAAATTTTACAAATAATAATAAAATATAAGTTAAAGTAATAACGTATGTTGAAATATTTTAATTGATTTTTTTTTTAAATGGATGGGTTGAAGGTGGGTCAACTTATTAATTTATCATTTTTAACTTACCAACTCATTAAAGTGGGTCAACTTGTCAACCTACACTAAGTGGGGCGAGTTGCATTTTTTTATCCTATTTTTTTTGGTGGACTAACCCACCTTGCCCTACTTTTTTGGTGGGTCAATTTGTCCCACTTCGCTTTAGGTGAGTAGATCCACTTTGTTATCCCTACATTGTGTTTATGTAAAATGTGTTTTAAAAGATAGTGTTTGGATTTCATTGATGGCTACCATGTTTGGTAGTCACAAGATGGTGCATAATTTAATGGTAACACCATTTTTTCTTATCGATAAATGTTAATTGTTAGTTGTTATGTTAGTTGAGGGATGCAAACACATACTCTCCTTATCATTCCAATCATATGCCCCTCCTCCCCAAACTACTAGACCAACCTTATACTCCTGACACCATGGTTCAACTTAATGGTAAAATCTCTTGTACTTGTTGTGAAGTATTTGTCCAAAACCTTCAATCCAAAGTCTTTAGTCTTCGATTCTCAATCCTTAGTCCTCGGTCCTCAATTTCCAAGATTGCAAATGATTTTTGTAATTACAAAAAGGATTCTAATGTTTAAGTTAGTAGATGTTTAAAGTGTTTGGATCTATTTCTTAGTAAAAGTGTACCTTTTGAAGGTCAAATACATACATATATATATATATATATATATATATGTGTGTGTGTGTGTGTGTGTGTGTGTGTGTGTGTGTGTGTGTATGTGTGTGTATAGATGAAAAAATATTACTTTTAAAGATCTAGTCATTTAAATACATTTAAGACCTTTTATTATCGCATAATGGTTGGATCGTATTTTCTACCCAAGCTTGATCACGGAGGGAAATGTCCATCGGACCAAACACTTATCAACCTACCAAAGTATTATGTCTAGCCTATCCATGTGACATCCAGATCCTTGCGACACTATCATGGGGGTATCTTACTGTTGAGATTTCCGTTGAAGTACTTTTTATTATAATTATAGATTAGGTTACTTCCCTCAACGGACTCAAATACGGCAAGTGTACCGGCCGTACAAGTAGTAAAAATATCGTATCCACAGGGATTAGAAGGTAAACTAAGCATTCATTGGCTACTTGTGACTTGAGAACAATCCCAATAAATATGAATGAATTTAAGAACAAAACTACTGGAATTGTTAAAACACAAATAAATGAATTAGAAATGAAATGGGGTGAGAAATGGTAAAATGGACACTTGAAGTTGTGGGGGTTTGATTCCACCAAACAAACACTAGTGAATCCTATGTCTCTTGTTACATTCATTGTTCAGTCAACCATAAATTTACTCAGACCTAATTCCTTAGAGAAAGAGCCTAGGTGCAAAATATTGAATATCAATCCCTTGAGTACTCAATACCTCCACCCGCATTACCGGTTAGGGTTTTAAGACTACTAATGGGTCAAGCCCTATCCCTAGGTACAATTCCCACTAGGCATATGTTCAGAACTAGTTTCAAGGATATTTCCCAATACTCAATGAAACCTTAAATCATGCAAAGGGTGATCAAGCCAAAGCAAGCATTAAGCATGGAATCATACACAACAAAGAATGAAACAAAACATATATATATCATTAACACAAAAGGATTACAATAAAGTTTGTTGGTTACATCAAAACCCCAATACAAAGGATAGAACCTCTCAAAACAAAGAGGGGAAAAATAAAATAGAGATGGAAGAGGAAAGGAAGAACCGAAGGAATGATCCACCATGGCCGTTCCCAAGCTCTGGGAATCCCTTCCACAGCTCCTGGAGGCGCCCCTGAGTGAATGAGGGAGAAAACCCTCAAAATTTGCCTTTTATACGCATTTGGGGAGACAGATTAGGTTTTACGCGCTCAGCGCGTTAAGCTGCGCGCTCAGCGCGGGTGCTTTCCCTGATGCTCCAATTGCTCTCGGCCTCGAGCGCGCTCAGCGCGTTTTACTTGCGCGCTCAGCGTGAAGCTCCAAAGGCTGAGAGTTCTCTCTGTTTTGTGCCCGCTCGGCGCGTGTTCTGGCGCGCTCAGCGCGGTAGCCTTCTCTGCTCCTTAATTCTTTGAGTTTCCACTCCAATGGCCTTTTTATCCTCAATTCTCTACTTGAATACCTGCATATACAAAAGAAACCAAAATGAGAACAATTAAAATGCAATGATACAAAGAATGGAAGAATTTGATCATTAAATCTTGTATAAAAACAAGTATAATTTAGGCTCATCACTTACTGATTTGAAAGCAATAGTCAACAAGTCTTTGGTATAGGAATTTGGGACCTATTCGATACATCTACAAAAATAAAATCATAGTATCACCATCATAGAAGCTTCAAATAAGTTAGATCACTTAAGTAGACTTTAAAGTGTTAGGACAAACCTTCAAACAAGACAAATTGTATCCTAAAAATTAACCTTATTACAAAAATAAATAAATAAATAAATAACCTCAACTTTTATAATTTTCGAACTGAAATAAACTCAGCCTATCAAAACTAATTAGCTACCGTAATGCATCTAAACCCTACAACATTCAATCAAAAAATCCAAACTGTTAGTAAACATTGGCTCATTATAAATTATTTAACCAGCTGGTCCACCTTGTGAGTGCTTGTAATCCTACTCGAGAAAAACGATAAAGAAAGAATTTGTAAAAAGAGAGAAGAAGAGAAAGATCAATAGAAAACTTCAAGAATATGATTTCATGTGTGCACCGAAACACTTTAGAGTTGGGTTATATATACAGTACAAATGAAAAACTTTATCTAAGGGATAAAAACAGAAAATAACAACTAATCCTATATCTAACAGTAACTGAATATAGCTAAAAACAAGAAGGCTAAAAACCTAATTTGGTCCCTTATAATCTTTTTTTGTTTCAATTTAGTCCCTCATTAATTTTTGGTCTCAATTTGGTCCCAAACTAATTAATTAGTTTCAATTTAGTCCCAAATTAATTAATTAGTTTCAATGTGGGACTTCCGTCCAAATTATTTAAACGGAGTTAACTTTTGGCCACGTGGATGCCAGGTAGATGCATACGTGGCATCCACGTGGATGAGAATTTTTTTTGAAAACACCTGGACCGGAACGGCCCGTTCTGAAACCGGAACGGGCCGTTCTGGTTGCAAAATTAAAACACCATCAGTGACGCATAACGGGCTGTTCTAAAAACAGAACGACCCGTTCTGCTTTCAGAATGGGCCGTTCTGGATTCAGAACGGCCCGTTCCAAAACTGTGAATAAAATATTTTTTTGCTTAATTGTGTTTTTGATATTATAATTATGCAATTTTGATCTCTAAAGTTTTAATTAAGTAATTTCAGTCCTTAAAAGATTATAGTTGTGTAATTTTAATCTCACAATTTTTAATTGAACAAATTTAATCTCTTAAATATCATAATTGTTCAATTTTAGTCTTTCTCATTAAAAATTTAATAATTTAATAATTTTAATATATATATATATATATAATGTTTTAAAACTATATAATTGTTTGTTTATTTAAATTAACGTATATTATTTTTTTTAATGTATCAAATGATATATATTTATTATTACTAAATAAATAAAATTTATATATTATTAGTATTTTAATATTACTGATAAATTAATATCAATAATATTTTTACTATATTTATAAATAAACTAATAATTTGATAAATATAACTTAATATATATTAATATACTTTTACAAAAATATAAATATATAAGATCAGATATATATTTCTAATTAATATACTTATATTTTTGTAAAAGTATATTAATATATAACAAGTTATATTTATCAAATTATTAGTTTATCTATAAATATATTAATAATATTATTGATATAATATCCAAAATTATAATATACATTAATTTGAATAGATAAATAATTATTTAATTTTAAAACATTATATATATATATATATATATATATTAAAATTATTAATTTTTAATGGGAGAAACAAAAATCATACTATTATGATATTCGAGGGACTAAAATTGTTCAATTAAAAATTGAAGGACCAAAATCGCGCAATTGTAATTCTTTAAGGACTAAAATTATGCAATTAAAATCTTGGAGATCACAAAACTGCACAATTGTAATACTTGAGAGATAAAAAATGCAATTAAACCAATATTCTTGATTAATTTTATTAAAAAATATAATAATTTTGAAAAATATTTTTTTATGGTAAAAATTTTAAAATTACTTATTTTCATAAAATATAATTATCTTATAAATAGAGTAATAATTTTTTTCTTTCTCTTTCTGTTTGAAGAAATATTTAAATATCACTTTATAATTTTTTACAACTTATTTAAGATTAAAAGAATAAAATGATAAAAATTAATAAAATAAACATAATAAAATAAAATATAAAAAATATTAATATATTTATTTTATTAGATATAATAACATAATTAAAATATAATTAATAATATATATTTTATAAAATTATTAATATTTTATATATATAAAAAATAAAATAAAACCGGAACGGCCCGTTCTGAAACCCGAACGGGCCGTTCTGTTTGCATTTTCGTTGTGTTAATTTTGCACCTGGAATGGGTCGTTCCGGATGCAAAATTAACACACCAAAAGTGCACCCAGAACGGCCCGTTTCGGTTTCAGAACGGGCCGTTATGGGTCCAGGTGTTTTAAAAAAAATTCTCATCCACGTGGCATCCACGTATGCATCTACGTGGCATCCACGTGGCCAAAAGTTAACACCGTTAAAGCAATTTGGACGGAAAGTCCCATATTGAAACCAATTAATTAATTTGGGACTAAATTGAAACCAATTAATTAGTTTGGGACCAAATTGAGACCAAAAATTAATGAGGGACTAAATTGAAACAAAAAAAGATTATAAGGGACCAAATTAGGTTTTTAGTCAAACAAGAAAAAGCTATAACTAGATAAGTATAGAATGAAGATATTATCATTCTATTTCTAATACCCCCTCTCAAGGTGGGCATGTATATTGTGAAGTCCCAACTTGGAAATAGCTATGTTAAAAGGATTAGGATAAAGAGACTTGGTAAATACATCAGCCAATTGACTTGCAGAGGGAACATGTAGTAATTTGATGAGACCATCTTGAATTTTCTGTCTAGTGATATGACAATCAACCTCTATATGTTTGGTTCTCTCATGAAATGTGGGATTTTTAGCAATTTGAATTGCTGATTGACTATCACAGAATGTAGTATAAGGAGTTGCAACAGAGATGTGCAGATCTTGGAACAAGTATTGGAGCCATTGTAGTTCACAAGCTAAAGAAGCTAATGCCCTATATTCAGCTTCAGAAGAGGATCTTGACACAGTACTTTGTTTCTTCGATTTCCATGTAATCAAGGACTTGCCTAAGAAAACACAATAACCTGTAACAGATCTTCTGGTTCTAGCACAAGTTGCCCAGTCAGAATCTGAAAAAGCTTGAATTTTAAGAGTAGTATTAGATGGATAGAAAAGGCCAAAACCAGGGGCATTCTTCAAGTACTTAAGTATCCTCATTGCTTGTTGCATGTGTGGTTCCCTTGGGCAGGAAACAAATTGACTAAGTTGTTGTACAGCAAAGCCAATTTTGGGCCTGGTATTAGTCAAATAAAGTAATCTACCAATGAGTCTTCGGAATGGAGAAGGATCTGAGAGTATAATGCCTTGATCTGCATGAAGTTTGACACAGGGGTCGGCAGGAGTAGACGAAGGCTTGCAGCCAAGCATGCCTGATTCAAAAAGCAATTCTAAACAATATTTTCTTTGATTTAAAACCAAACCAGTTTTGGATCTAGCAACCTGAAGACCTAAAAAATACTTGAGAGGACCAAGATCTTTAATATGGAATCTGGAATGAAGATGATTTTTGACAAACTGAATCTCTGAGAGGATATTACCACTGAGAACTATGTCATCGACATAAACTAACAGAACGGTGACCATTGAACCCTTACATTTCATAAATAGAGAGTGGTATGCGAAGCTTTGTTTGTAGCCCAAGAAGAAAAGCTCGGAAGTCAATTTTTGATTCCAATTTCGACTGGCTTGTTTTAATCCATATATGAATTTTTGAAGCTTACAAACAAGCTTTGGATGAGAAAGAGAGAGACTAGGAGGAGGTTTCATGTAAACTTCCTCATGCAAGTCTCCATGTAGGAATGCATTATCAACATCTAGTTGGTGTAAGAACCAGTTGTTGGCACTTGCCAAGGCTAAGAGAAGTATGACTGTAGTTAGTTTTACTACAGGTGAGAATGTCTCAAAGTAATCAACCCCCTCTGTTTGGGTGAATCCCTTGGCTACTAAGCGAGCTTTGAACCTCTCAATAGAACCATCTGTTTTATGTTTTATCTTGTAGACCCATCGACAACCAACTAATTTCTTGCCAGGAGGAAGATGAACCAATGTCCAAGTGTGATTTCTGTCCAGAGCTTGAAGTTCTGAGGCCATAGCCTGTTTCCAACAATCAATTTGATTTGCTTCTTTGAAAGACCTAGGCTCAACTTGTGCATAGATGTTATGACAAAAAGAAATATGATCAGGTGAGCAATTATCATAAGAAAGAAATAAGTGCATAGGGTATGAAGTAGAGTGGTGAGATTGTGATGCAAAGGTTGCACCACAATAATATTCATCCAAGTATCCAGGCCTGTTCTTTACTCTAAGAGAAGCTCTAGGAGGAGGAATGGTAATTTGATTGTCCTGAGTATTTTCAGAAATAGTGGGATCGTTAACAACATTAGAATTGTTATTATTGTGTGTGAGTGTTGTATCAAGTGAAATGGGTAAAGTAGAGGGAAAATCAAAGAGAGTGAGGTCAGAAGTAGAATTAACAGTGTCAACTTCATTATGAGAAATGTCCAACAATGAAGTATGATAAGGAAATATAGTCTCATGAAACACCACATTTCTAGAGATAATGACAGATTTGGATTGAAGATTATATAGTACATAACCTTTAGTCCCAGGTTTGTAGCCAAGAAAAATACATTTCAAGCTTCTAGGGGCAAGTTTTGTTCTACCAGCAGTGAGTGAACTAGCATAAGATAGACAGCCAAGACTTTGAGGTTAGTGAGATCAGGCTTGGTTGAGTGAACAATTTCATAAGGATATTGGTGATTTAGAAAAGGGGTAGACAGTCTATTGATAATATGAACAGCTAATTTGAGGGAATGAGACCAAAAAATGTTAGGAACTTTAGCTTGAAAAAGAAGAGCTCTACAAACATTGAGAAGGTGTTGATGTTTCCTCTCAACAATGCCATTTTGTTGAGGGGTCTCAACACAGGAAGTCTCATGAGAAATTCCTTTTGCATTATAAAAATCATTGATGAAAAATTCTTTTCCATTGTCAGATCTTAATTTCTTTAATTTGCATGAAAATTGATTTTCTGTTAAAGTGATGAAATTTTGAAGGAGGGGTCTGACCTCATTTTTGTTTTTGAGAAGAAGAATCCAAGTAAATCTGCTATAGTCATCAACTACATTCAAGAAGTATTTGTATCCTTCAATGGAAGGTGTAGCAATGGGACCCCAGATGTCAGTATGAATGAGTTCAAAAAAATAGGTTGATTTGCTATTACTAGTTAAGTATGACAATCTCTTTTGTTTAGCAAAGGCACAGGCATCACAAGCATTAACAGGATTAAAGGAAATATCATAATATTGAGAAGCCAAAACGTGCAAAATTTTATTAGAGGGATGACCCAATTTCATGTGCCACAAGGTACAAGAATGAGTATTATTAGCAAGTATCGAATGTTGTAATGAAGAATTACAAGAAGAAGTATTTTACTCAGATGCATTCAAATTATTATTTCTTAAGAGGTGGAACAGGCCTTGATGCTTTCTAGCTACTCCAATCATCTTGAAGGTAGTTGTCTGCACAAGAATACAATGGTTTTTACAGAATATCACAAGGCAGTCAATGAAATTAATCAATTTAGGAATAGAAACTAACTGGATAGAAAATTTTGGGACAAAAAGTGTGTCATGAAGAATGAGTTTTCCTAAAATAATGGTACCAGAAAATTTAGAAATGACAAATTGTTGATTAGGTAGCCGAATGGAAATAGGAGAAATTGGTTTAAGAGTTTTAAAAGCAGATTTGAAAGGGCAAATGTGGTCAGTAGCACCACTATCCAGTATCCAAGAGAAAGAGGAAGGTACAGAACCTGAGGAATTAACAGTGCATTGATGGACACTTGTTACTGGAGGAGAGGCTTTTTGTGATTGTGATAACAAGGCAAGTATGGTTTGATATTGATCCTTAGAGAAACCAAATTGAGCACTTGGCTTGTCAGATTCCACAGCAGAAGGTTCAGTGACAATAGAAGATTCACTTTCAGCAATACTAGTAGAAGGCTTAGAAGAACTCGAATTATTCTTGAAACTGTTCTTGTAACCTACTGGAAGTCCATGTTTGATCCAACAAGTTTCAGAAGTGTGATTTGTTCGTTGGCAATGATCACAATACTTATTGTTGCGTCCAGCGGATCTATTTGAACGACCTCTGCCTCGAGAATTTGAGAAACCTCCACGATTTGTGAAAGAGTTTTTGTTGGAATTATCTTGAAAATTGATGTTAGCAACTGACTCTTGTGAATTATGAGAGAAAGAACCATTTAACTCACGTTCTTGTTGAAGAACTAGGGATAAAGATTTCACAAGATTCGGCATAGGTTCCATGAGCATGATTTGAGAACGGACTTGAGAGAATTCATCATTAAGGCCACGAAGAAACTTGATAACACAATCATCATCTCGTTCTTTTTTGATTTTGAGAATTAAACCACAATTACATGGAGAGGAACAGGTACAAACAAGAAGCGTACGATACATCGTAAGCTCTTTCCAAAGAATTTTCAAACGAGTATAATATTGTGATACAGTGGAATCACCTTGCTTGCAGTTTTGAAGCTCCTCTTGTAGATTAGCAATGCGCAATTTGTCACCATGAGAGAAACGCTCAAGAAGATCGCACCAAATGTCAGCAGCCGTGTCCATCCACATAACCGATTGTTTGATGGAAGGTTTCATGGATCGTGTGAGCCACGACATCACCATCTTGTTGCATCGTTTCCAAGCGTCATGTAGAGGATCGGTGGAAGGAGGACAAGCAAGAGTGCCAAGAACGAATTTCTCTTTGTTCTTTGTCTCGAGAGCCACAATCATGTCATGTTTCCATTGTTGATAGTTTTTATCAGCGAGCAAAGGAGTGACGAGAACGAGTGCAGGGTTTTCTCCTGGATGTAGAAAAAGGGGATTTGCTGGATTTACGAGGTGATCAGAAGGGTTGTCAGATTTTTCCATGAGAAAACTGTGAGGGAGGAAAAAAAAATGGGTTCCAAAAGAGAAGCAAGCTTCAGAGGACACAATGGCGGAAGCAGAAGTTTACCGATGATACCATGTGAGTGCTTGTAATCCTACTCGAGAAAAATGATAAAGAAAGAATTTGTAAAAAGAGAGAAGAAGAGAAAGATCAATAGAAAACTTCAAGAATATGATTTCATGTGTGCACCGAAACACTTTAGAGTTGGGTTATATATACAGTACAAATGACAAACTTTATCTAAGGGATAAAAACAGAAAATAACAACTAATTTTATATCTAACAGTAACTGAATATAGCTAAAAACAAGAAACAGCTATAACTAGATAAGTATAAAATGAAGATATTATCATTCTATTTCTAATACACCTAGCCACCTCGCGTAAGATATGAACAAACACATTTTGATATTTAGAACTTCATAACTATATATTTTATGTACAGAAAAAATATTAACTATATTATATTCCAATTAACTTGATCAAGGTGCCTTTAACTGAATTGTAAATAAACACAAATCATATTGTACACAAGTAGACTTGGATCGACCTAACTTTCCTGCGATACAAAGAATCTAACCAATGATTTGAAACCCCTGCAGCAAACTTCAGAGAATGTGTGGAAACGGGTCTTAAAAGATAAAATAATTATCGGTAGGTAGAACTTTTGTTGACGAAGCTTCTTTGTCTATTCTTAATAAGATGCCGTAATTTTAACTTTGGACACTGTTAGAGTAATAATACTCCTGCAATATTATAACTTGAATGTCGGACGTGACGATGACCATAAACTTACTATGAGTGATAGATGCAAAAGACAAGCATACCAATATCATTAAATTGAACCATTACTTTGTTTTCTTTGGCCAAAACCGATGCCTTAATTGGTGAATCATAAAATAAACCTCCGTCTTCAATAACATTCCAACTTGTCATATATATAATCTAATTGTTAAATACAGTAATGTCGTCTCTAAAATGTCACATAGAGTAATGAAGTTGGGATACGCATAACACAAATTGTAAGTTGTGACAATCAAAATACCATTCACTTACTAAAAATCTCAGGTTTTATTCACACTTCGAACACATTTACATCCAGTTTTGTTGGATACTAGTTGTATGAGGAGAAATTGAAGGTAAAGTAAAATTTATATAGACTTCGATTATTCTAATTTGATGACAAAGAAGACTATACTAGTAAAAAGTTTGAAAACTATTGTTAAGGTGTTATCAATTATGTTTAAAGGGAGCTTTGTTGATAAAATCTCCATAATTATTATAGTTCGAACTGATTCAAAATACTTGTATAAGAAGTTCCCTTGCCTTTTTTTCTAAGCATTTTTAACAATAAATATTAAATAAAAGGCGAAATTTAATTTCTATGGCGTCCAAAATCCAAGTAAGAAAATAGTTGTATGTAATAATTAGTATGTCTTAGATAAATCCTAACATCAATAGGTATTCAAAATTAATTAATTAATACGTCATAGTTCAGCTTAAAGTCAAATGCTAGTGATAAAGGATCATACATTTTTTCCTTAAACTGAACTTTGTTAGTTGCATGTTCAAGAAGACAAAGCAATGATATTATTATAAACATTACTGTCCAAGTTGACCATAAATGTTGTACACCCCATCTCCTGCAATGAACTGAGGCTATATTTCAGTCACCATCATTCTTTCGGCTGTGTCTCTTTTGTGATGTTTTCCCATCCATGGTCCCATTTTCCGCTTCAGTGGGATTCATGAAGTACTACAGCTAACTAAGTCTATAACTATATTTATATCAAATTGAAATAGTAATACCAATACAAAGACAAGATTCTACTACTATACGATATAATATCTGCATTCTTGCGTCATTTTATTTCAGTGATCTCGCGATCAAAGAAAAGCCAAAGTCCTTTCACGCAAAAATGGAAGCACATTATTGAGTTTCTTTTCTTGTTCTGTCAACAATTTTGCAATTATTAAGAAAACATGAAGAAAAAGTCTATCTCTACTTCATTTGCCGCATTGAAACAGACAAGACACAGCTCCTATCCTCAAACAAAAGATAACGTGACTCTTTTTTGTTTTCTTTTTTCTTCTTGTTTTTGGAGGTTTCTATGTATAAAAATAATGATATTTAGACGCTAAATATTTTATATTTTTCTATTTCTAATTTATTATATACCTATTATATATTTTTTTTCTCTTTTTAAGAGTAGATTAGCTTATGGAGATGTCAAGAAAATTATTTTTCATATATAAACTACAGAATTCAATTTCTTGGAATATTTACGGAGTTTATTATGGATCAAGGATTTCCCGAAATTACGGTGGCTAAAAGTATTTTCAGAAAACCAATAATTAATGATATTTAAACAATAAAAAGAAAACTATCACAAACTTACAAAAATGTTATCACAATATCAATTTATTTATTTGTTTCTATGTGCTCAGCTTCTTTCATCATGCCAACGGGCCACAGTGGACATTAATTGGATAATGGATCTTGTAGCAGCAGTTTCACGCTTTGAGCGGAACATGGACATTGGACACAGCGTCAGTATGTACTTGAAATTTTCCGCCAACAGCAATGACTGTAACAGTGACAAACTTCAAAACAAGTATAATAACCCATCAAAACAAATAAATCAATGGTATTTTAATGTATTTATGTAATCTTTTTAAATTATAAATATATCATAATTTTACTTTTAAACTTATTTTAATCATCTTTTGAATAAAATATAACAAAATAAGTAATAAAATCTATCAAAACAATTATTTTTTATTTAATACAATAAATTTAAGTTTTTAAATTGATGACACAAATTCTTGTACGAAAATTTTATTGAATATCTTAGTGTGTGTTTGCTTTAGCTTTTAGACGTGAAAATTCACGTTTATGGGAAGCAAAAAATTGTAACTTCCACGTAAATTGCCTTATAAACATGGAGAGAGAATGAAAAATTACGTTTCTAAATCTAAACCAAACACGCTATTAATGTGAAAGGAATTGGAACTGCTTCGTTCACATGTCAACATTTTGTGCTCGGCACCTGCCCATTCGGACTTAGTAGTGTCATTTATAATTGCAGAATCAGAAATATACATTTTTTATATTACTAAATTTTATGGTAATGATTTTTTACAAAAAAATAAAAATTGAATTGAATATATCAAGCACATGAATTAACTTGTACAAATTTGTTCCAACTTAATTAATTATTACAGATTTAAATTGTAGACATGTAATTGATTTAAATATATACAAGGGAGAGAACTTTACTACATATAATACTCCTGTTACACTTGAATAAATGTAATTAAATCATTTTACATTAGTTGTCTTTTAAAAAAATGGTGGGATTGGATACATTGAATTAAAAAATGCAGAGCATTTTCCATGTTTCTGTTTCTTCTGCTGCTAATTCAATATTATTTCCTCACCCCTTGTGAGTTTTGGTTACTATAGAAATAGCTTTTTGAAAACCACAATAATGTTTCTGACTACAGTGTCCCGTGTCCCCCATGAATAAAGATGTGTGTACGTATTAAATATTTTGAACATAAAACCTGGACAATGGTAAACTTTATTCAGGTTAGCTACTTAGCTAGACAAATGTAGCCGTTCATATTCCAACCTCGACCCAGTCCAATTAAATATGTAAAGAAATTTTTTATAATTAAATATATCTTTGACATGTGTAACTTGCATTGATTTTTAATTGTTATAAATATCATATTAACTAATATTAAAGCTTATATATAATATATAAAAAAAATAATTCTCATTTTAAATATTGGTGATATAAGGTTAAATTAGGTTGAAACTTACATTTTAAAAATTATATCAAAATTAATATCAATAATTATTTTTGAGCTTATTAAATTATTTGTTATTAAGTTGATATTGAAACACATGATTTTTTTAAAAAAATTTCACACTCGATATGTAAATTATTCACGTGAGAGAAGCATTAGAAATCCAAAATTAACTAATAATATATATATATATATATATATATATAAGTAAGTCTGATGTTATAAAGTGATTTATAAAGATTTATGTAAGGTGGTGTTAATATGATTGTAATATAAAGCTAATTAATTTTAGTGGTAAGTCCATTTTGTGTAGTTGGTTGGGTCCAGAATTAGATGAGCCCCATGAATCACGTAAGGCAACAGGCCCCACACTATCACCTCCCTGGATCGCTATACAGGTATAGTATATTATTCCATAAATTAACATGCCAGGGAAAAGTAGATATGAGCGGCTTCTATGTCAAAGTTCTTGTAGTAGAAGCCTAGTTGGAGTATTTAAGATGTTTCATTTCTAATTTCTTCACAAAGCTAAAGCATTGCACATTTTCCTTTTCCCGCGCTCTAAAAACACTCCTATTTCCCCATTACTTCCATAATTTATGTTACATATAAATATCCTTGGTTTATGGTTGAAAGAACAAAAGGTGTGCGATGGAAACCATGAAAGCAAAATCAGCACTGAACAACAGGAGCAAGAAACTGGCCAAGACATTCCAGAAGGTCCGAAGTGCAACCAACAATGGGATCTGCATGCTCAACTCCCACCTCAAAGTGAAGGAGGATCTCTTCACCCACAGCAAGCCCAAAAACAGACCCGTCATGGAGGCTGATCAGGCTCTCATAGCAAGGCTCTTCGCCGGAGTCACCACCATAAAAGCCGCATACGCCGACCTCCAAATGGCCCAACACCCTTACAACAACGACTCCATCCAGGCCGCCGATCAAGCCGTCGTGGACGAGCTCCGAGCCATATCGGACCTCAAGCGAAAGTTCTTCAAAAAAGACCTCCACCTTTCACCCCAAGTCACCATCATGCTCGCCGAGATTCAAGAACAACAGAGCCTCATGAAGACCTACCAAATCACCATCAAGAGGCTCCAAGCCGACCTTGACGCAAAGGACGCTACCATCTCCAACTTGAAAAAACATCTAAACGACTGCGTTTCCTTCAACAAAACACTCCACAAGAAGCTCAACTCCAGCGGCGCCTTGTCACTCTTGGATACCCTCACGCTTTCCGCCCTCAGCCCAACCCACTTCCTTCACTTCCTCCACCACACTCTCCGTTCCGTCAGAACCTTCTCCAACCTCATCATCACGGAGATGGAGTCTGCTCATTGGGATCTCGAAGCCGCCGTCAAGTTCATCCACCCCAACGCGCTCTTCGCCAATCCCACTCACAAACCCTTCGCCTTTGAATCCTTTCTCTGCATAACCATGTTCGAATCCTTCGCCCTCCACGACCCACACATCAAACACTCGCAAGCCCAAAACTTTGACAACTTCAAAAGGCTCAAGTCTCTCAACCCCAAACAGTGCTTGACCCAAGACCCAAACTCCTCCTTCTCCAAGTTCCTCAAATCCAAGTACCTCCAAGTGGTGCACGCCAAAATGGAGTGTTCCCTTTTCGGCAACTTGAACCAGAGGAAGCTCGTCAACTCTGGGGGGTACCCTGATTCCGCTTTCTTCGTCGCCTTCGCCGAGATGGCTAAGCGCGTCTGGACACTGCACTGCTTGGCGATGTCGTTTCGCCATGATGTTACCGTTTTTCAGGTTAAGAAGAACTCCAGGTTCTCTGAGGTCTACATGGAAAGTGTCACGGAAGAACCTCTTTCTGATTCCAATTCCGCCGAGCTTAGGGTGGGTTTCACGGTGGTTCCGGGTTTCAAAATAGGTAAGACGGTGATTCAGAGCCAGGTTTACCTCTCTCTCCTGGGTTCTCCGGCCAGTTCCTAATACGTATTAATTAATTACTGTATTATTATCCCATGTCATGCTAATATTATGAGTATAATACTCATAATGAGTTGTCAAGTATATGTATACCGTTACCGAGTGTTCATTTTACAATAATGCTTAAATAGAATAAGGAGTAAATGAATACTTGACAACTCATTTTCTGTATTATTACTTGAGGATGGATACCAAAGAACTATGTAATTAGGCAATTTTGAAGTTGTTATTGTAAATTTGATCTCAGAGTAGGGATCTGTTAGACACTCGGTATGGAATTTATAGTACTATACATCGGGTATTACACCTTATCAATTTCTGTGTTTTATTCCGTTATCAGCAGTATCAACTGTAAATTATCTTGTGGAATAAATGGAGGATGAGTCTCTTTTAGTTGCTTACTATTACTTGGTTTGATTTGCCAAGTAGAAGAGTAATGATTCCAAGCATAATCATTAGGTTGTTTTGACTGGAGTGTATGTTAAGTTTTACTTTAATAAGCATGCATAGACTTGAGTACTTAACCAAGTGCTGTCGTAGTATTCAACTATAAACGTTGTATAAAGTAAAGATTAGAGTTTGTGGTTATTTTAAGGAAAAGTTTTGATGATAAGGTTCCGCCGGTGTTTGTGGTATTATTCTGTAACAAAAACAATAAAAAATACGTGTCCAGTATAAAAATGAATTCACATTATGATGCTTACGAGAGAATAATACTATAAGCAATCAAGATATTCATTTAAATTTTTTCTGTTTCAATATGGATGGATGTGTTTGCCTGTGAGGATGTATATCTACATTCGAGTTGATTTAACAATATCTCACCGTTACTTGCTTAGGAAGTGGATTCATTTTAAGGAAACGTTTTCCTTAAAATATAATGGTGTTCAAATTATTGAACTCAGTATGTTTTATTATATACTAATAAGTTTGGTTTTCCATTTAGAATTTCAAAACATTGATTTAGACAAAAATCACACAAGAAACAAAATTGACTTAAAAGTGGTTTGCTATTTTGGAAAGAAGAAACCTAACACGCACTTAATGATTGATTTAGAATTAAAAATGTTGGATTGGTTAGAAAATGAGTCTAAGGTAAGCCTGCCTTGTGTGCATGATTGATGGGTCAGGGATGGGAGAGACAAGCAGATCAAGTACTTAAGTGTGAATGAGAATAGGGAGGCGCGTGGGATAAGTGTGGGTGAAAGGATGGCCAGAGTTAGAGCAGAGACAGGGTCATAGGCATTTTGGGCCCACATGTCAATTGGCCAACAGGGTTGCAATATGATCTTGATTTGAGAGAAGGAGAGTGGTGGGGTACGAGATAATCAGATTTCAAGGGCCCACTATAGAGAAACTTTGAGTGTCAGATTTGTTTCTTCTACACATTTTTGCCAAATATATCTCACTGCCGGTTGGAACAGTAATCGCTTCAAACTATATATGTACTTTTCACATTTGATAGCACATAACTAGGAATGATGGAATATGCTGCTTAATTGGCTAGTTAACCAAGCTCATTAATATGTGGTTAAGTTTCATTTTAGAGAATGCAATCATAGTTGAGTTATGGAGGATAAATTTTGTATACTAGCTGCATACTTAAAATTCAAGTTTGAGATACCAATTAGTTGAAACAACACTGTGCTGGCCCAATTGATTCAC
This sequence comes from Cajanus cajan, assembly GCF_000230855.2. Taxonomy (NCBI): domain Eukaryota; kingdom Viridiplantae; phylum Streptophyta; class Magnoliopsida; order Fabales; family Fabaceae; genus Cajanus; species Cajanus cajan. The sequence goes on from NC_138518.1 coordinate 66,165,055, forward strand.
TCACTCAGTGGTTTGTGTCGTTAACCTTTAAACAAAGCATAATGAGCCTATGTGATGTATAAGTAGATCTTGGATATAGAGGATCGAGTTGCTCCTTTTCTAGATAAATAACAGTCCAAGAAAATATTATATGATAAAGGACACAAATATTATATAATCCAGACTTGGGCATAAGATAAATTTTAAAAATTGTACATCACAAGGCTATAAAATAAGAGTAAATAATAATTATACAATAATTAATATAAAATAAGAAAATAAACTACACGAGAGAATTCACGTTTAAAAATTAAATACAACTACCATTTTTAAGTGTCCATTGCAATGTAGATTACATGATTTGGGTGAAACACAACTATCAAGTATCCGTTGGAGATTTCTTATTTTTCTTTTTACTATGGTGCACGAGATAGTTGGACAACATGTTAAAACTAGATATTACTCATAAATAATAAAGCCTTTGTTTCCATACTCACTCACAATTGTGTCGCTCAATTAAGATATTTAAGGATGGATTTTAGCATTGGAAGTTGAATATATTATGTTAAAAAGGGAATATTCATTTTATATACGTATGTTGTTTTTATAGAAATTAATTATTATTTTTAATGATAGATACTTTATACTAATATCATGATTAAAAATATATATTACTATTATAATTGATATTTTTTATTTTTCAAATCCTTGCTAGCTCAGCAATTTTATAACTGGAGTTGAGATAAGATAGATCACCAAGTTAAAATAGGAAAAGAAATATTCAAATGCGAAATATAGGTTACACATTTTTTTTAAACGACCATGACCCTAATCTGTATGAATCCTATGCCTCTAATAACCAAATATGTTGATCGCATCATTGATCTGAGGGGGCAACAGAGAAAAAGCTTGTTTATTCTTTAATATACTATATATATGATGGCGGAAAATAATATTCCGTAAACTTCAAATTAATATTAAAGTAAAAGTTAAGCATGAGCAACATATAACATAAGAGTATGTAGGAATTCTGGTGCAATTGGAGAACAATCTTTCCCAATTTGGACATTTTAGTTTATTCGTAGCTTCATCTGCACTCCTGATGCCAAACCCTTTGGGGGCAAATCCAGCTAATAAATACAAAAGAGTTCAATGAATACCTTCACACACCTTTAAGAAAAGTTCAAAATAATGTTTGACACCGTGATGACAAAAGAAAATCTCTTTCACAAAACATTTCATGAGGAAACGCAAAATCCGTGTGTTTTCAGTTTCTTGATGTCATAAGATGGCTTTGGTTTAGCCAAGTACATTCTAGCTAGAAGTGGTGGGCTGCCAAAACAAAAATTAAGTTATGGAAGTTGGGATTGTTAATAGGATGGTTTTTTTTTATTTTCTAGTTTCACTTTTAATTACTAAAGTGTGACCACTATGGTGACATTTTAAATTAAAATATATAAAAAATACTTCTTTTTAAAAATAAAAATAAAATCCTTAAGATGTTGAACAAGTTATTTGAACACATGAAGCAGGATTCATAATTTCTAATTTTCTTCAGTCAAGAGGTCTCACTTAAGTAATTTTTTTCTTTATCAATTACCCTTAGTCAAAAAGGTTTCACTTAACTAAATCTCTCTATCTCAGCCAAAAGGTTTCCCTCAACTAAACCTCAACAACGTTAAGTGGATTAGCCAAAAAAAAAAAAATTCATATGTTCTGTTTTAATTATTAGAATTTTGAGGTGTCATGGGATATCTTATTAAATTAAAATTAGTCGGTTAAAATTGAAATGTATAAATAATTTGAAAGAAAAAAAAAAGGCTTTAAAACAAAATAAATAAATTTTCAACCAAAATGAATACGTATTGCATTTGAAAAGAACAATGTTATTATGTTAATGACAATAAACTTTGACTAGAGTTAAGACACGATTGGTCTTATATTTATTGTCTACAAAAAATAATTGAAATGAAATGTTTACCCTTTATACGTTTAGACATTCTTAATACCAAAAAAAAACAAAGACATTCGTAGTTTATTTATACTTATTAATTCATAATTTACGCAAAATAAAAATATCTGTATAATATCTAAAATATTTTATCAAAATATTATCATAATAGTCCTTAACTGGTCAAAAATCATAATAGTCCTTTTAATCCTCAATAAAAAAGATATTAAATGAAAATATAAGTATATTCTTATATTTTAAAAATAATTTTTTTATTTATTTAATAATTGAAATCCCCGGAATTATCATGGCGCTATTGGTTGTTAAAACTTAAAAAAGAAACAGATAATTGGTATTTATTATGGCGTAGATGCATACGTCAAGCGGATGAATTAACAAATACAAGAAAAATGCAAAAGAAAGTGGCCCATGCAGGTCTCGAACCTGCGACCTTGGCGTTATTAGCACCACGCTCTAACCAACTGAGCTAATAGGCCTATGTGTTATCCTAGTCCAATAGAGTTTAAATAAATTTATATTATTTAAATAAATAACAAAATGGATTGTATTACTTTTTGAGTTAATCACCTATACACTGTGAATGTAAAGTTTTTTTACACTTGCAACCAATCATGTACCTTAATAGTGTCATGTCACTATCTTTTAATAGTGACATGACACTATTAAGGTACATGATTGATTATTAGTATAAAAATGTAAAAAAGCCTTGTACTAATAGAATTTAGGTGATTAACTCTTAGTTTTTATCTTGTATTATATGTTGTAGATGGTATACAGATAAGAGGGTTTTGGGCACCAGTCAATGCGCGACTACACACCCCAGACAAATGAGAAAACTATATTGCCTGCTCTCTCTTATCATTTTACCTGTTATGGTATTGATTCAAACAAAGGATTGAAAAAAAAATGTATTGGTAGATAACCACATCCACATCGGTCAGAATTACCGATGCAGCTATGATTTGGATTTTGTAGGGAAAACTTAATGCTATGAGACGAAAACAAGAGTATGAATGGCTATGTTGGAGCATTATTCTCTCTGAAGGAGGTATATATATAAAAAAACATAATTAGAATAGAAAATTGTACTAGAGGTGATCAATTAGGTATCTTAACAAAAATTAGTTGTGTATGAAATTAGTACACACTTCTTATTAATAACATGACAATAAAAATTAGTAGAAAAAATAATTTGTATCTCTATTTAAAAGTAATAAAATAAATAAATGAATAGATAATAATTCTGAAGTGAATAACTAACTTATTGTGTAGATTATTTTTATATTTTAATTTTTAAGAGATATACCAAGAAAACATTGAAATACAATAAAAGAGTATAAATATCTTTTAAAATATGGACACCAATAATAAATATTTCCTTTATATATTGTTAGAAATAGAAGAGAAAAAAAAAAGAAGAAATAGTTGAGGTAATATCATGAATAAATATGGTAGTATTCATGGAAGAAATATAATTGAATTAATTGAGTGATAGCTGAAAAAGATATGGTGGTGTTTGAAATGAGTGAAGTTAGGCCAAAGTCATTGATGCAGCCCAGCACCTAATAGGGCCGAAAGGGTGCGACACTGCGGTGGCGAAGGAGGACCATTTGAAGCCCATACCTTACCACTTAGCAGTTAGCATCATATGCCTACAACAGAGGCATCATGGATTCCACAAAATTCACTCATTATTAGGAGATACCCACAACCAAACACAAGAGGCATTAGGCATTAGGTACACATGCCATTCAAATTCATATATCATTACTATGTAATCTGTTACTTTAATTGCACTTGAGCCATGGAGTATAAAGTCATACCCATCACATTCTTCCTCATTGCCTTTAACAGCTTTCCAAAACCCATTTTGGTATCACATTAATTCCAAATGTACCCAACCACAAAATCTAAATGAGACAAGAGTATCCATGTATTATATATGTTAATAGAAACACAAGTTTGGAAATAAGTATAATAATAACGATAGAAGGAGGAGCCACACGAGTGCAGTATGTGAAGTGCTTTCATGCGTGCGACTGAGAACACAAGTACGTGCCCAAACTAAGTTAAACATCGGCGTCATGCACTTGCACATGCCCAAACTAAGTCAAATAATATTAAACTATTTTCTTTTTATTTCTCAATAATATTTTATTATCATTGATTTTACATGGGATATATGATATTATATAATTACCTTTCCAATCTGATAGGCTTAACGTATACTATTTTAACTCTCACCACAATTGATATCTTTTGTATTAAATTTATTGGTGATTTAATTTATTTAAATGACTTTATATAAATATATTAAGTATAACAACGATGTATTTAAATAAAATGGCATATTCAAATATTTTTAAGTCACTAACTTGACTATAAAAATATTTTATTCAATTAAATGTTATGTCATGTAAGTCATTAATCATGTTAACTTTTGTTAGTAACTAGTAAGTAGACAAAAGATTAACAAATAGACACACTTTATTCAATTAAAAAATTAAGAAATTTATTTACGAAATGAAAATATATCTATCCACTTTTTTGAATGTAATACTTCAAAAGAATTGTACACCGAGAGTGTATTTTGTAAAATATTTAAAGAGTTTATAAATTTATTTCATCAACTTATAAATTAATTTGATCAAAATAAAATCATTTAATATGAGAGCTTATTCTAAGAATTTATAACTTATTTGCATGAGTTAATTAGCGTAATTTATAATTTATAAATTTTTAGTTATTTATTTATTTATTTATTTTATTGATCTTTATTAATTTACATGAAAATTTTCTTTTATCCTTTTTAATTTATGATCAACTCTTAGCTTATAAGTTATAAATTTTCAGTTAATTTTATCAACCACATCAACATTATTTGACATAAAGTGGTAACAAATTGTGTAACTAAATTCTTCAGAGTTAGTTTGAATAACTTTAGACTGATGTTATCTCCTCTTTAATAAGTTGGAAAGTTCATAGCCAGTCTAAACTTTTCCACAAGCCATTTCTTACTCCTTTAAAGACAAATGAAAGAGCGAAGTTATTCTTAACATATTTTAACTACCCACTAATTTGGGATGATGTGTATAGTCGAAACATACATTGCATTAATTTTAATCGTCATGATATAACTTATGGTAAAGAGAAAATTGGCAACGACTAATAATATGATTGGCGAAAACGCTAATTAATGTAATTAGTGGAAGAAGAAAAAAGTGACGGTGATGCCCTTCTAAACAAACAGCTGCATATCTTGGTTCTTTGAACGCGTTTTTAGACTTTTTTTTATGATATAATTTTTTTGCCAAAATATGCAACCTAAGTGGCAGACCAGTAGTTGTATAGATGGACCATTTTTTTCTTCCTCCTTTGTACTTTAAATTTGAAGATCTCACCTACCATGCTTTCTCAAAATGAGTATATCTGGCATTTAATCCGAAACACCTTTTACTCTCAACACTTGTTTCTCTGAAGCATTTTCAAAGTGTTACAGCTGGTATAACAATTTTTTCAACTTACCCTAGTATTAGATTCATCACCATTATCTGTTGTAAGATGTCACTGCATGCTCCAGTTTCTCTCCCACCAATTCATTATACCTCATCTGTTTCCATGCTATGGTAAGGGCTAGCTAGCTAGGACAATCTCCAGTTAGAGTTCCTTGTGCTCTACACTAATAAGAAAATATTATGTTTTTTTTTTTAACTCAGTTACGTTTGTTGGCAAAAATAAAAGTTAATTGAAAACTATTGAAGATTAGTTAGAAGTATTTAACACATTAAATAATATAATATTAAAGGAGATGACAAATAATGAGAAATCTTATCAAAATATATTAAACATAAAAATGAATAATAATAATAATAATAATAGACTATAGGTTAAAGCTTAAACAGTATAAATAATATCTAAAAATAACTTTATTAGTTAGAAAATCATTTACTAGACACTTATTTTAATTAATCAAACAAGTTTATAAGTTAATTATAAGTTAGTTGAAATAAACGTTCAAATATAAACATCAAATACATGTAAAGTATAAGAAGACATGTTATATTTTCATTGAATAATCAAACAACAAAAACCTAATAAAATTTATTTAAATTTTGCCTAATATGAGTTAATTATGATAATTACGTGGAATTGAAATTCAAACCACTAATTATAGCACGCCTAGTTGCTAGTTAACAAGTCGTTAATATAATTAGAAACTTACATTTCTAAGGAGAAAATTAAAAGAAAAAATAAAATAAATTTATGTATAAGTTAAAATAAATTAAAATCATACATAAGTTAAAAAATAATTAAATCTTCTCGACAATATAATATGAGAGAACTCATTCAATTATATTAATGAGATTTAATTACTTCGGTTAGTTGAGTAAAGTGTGTGAATTGTTATAATTTTTTAATATTAAATTCAATTTTAATTAATAGAAGAAAAAAAATAACTCATTCAATTGTTAACTCCTAAAAATAATTATATATACCAAAAAATTTAAATTTTTATGAGTAGTTGTGCACCAACTCTCCATAATAATTAGTCCAAACTCTTAACATTATCATAAGTTATATATATGGACTTGTGGTTATATAAATTTTCAGACATTGATTATGAAGTTAGTAAACAATTAAAAAGTTAACATAAGTTAAAAGTCTCAAGTATATAATTATATTAAATATTTAAAAAGATAATTTTATTGTCTATAATAACAAGTATGAAACAAAGTTGTCTCGAATAGAAAATAATTATTATGTTATTTAAAAATAAAAATAACATCTCCTATTTAACATTTCTTTATGCAAAACAAATATATATCACGGAATTCCTATTTAATAATTATTTACTAGTTATTGATTTATTGAGATATTTTTGCTAAAAAAGTTGAAATGTGGATATGAAATAGATTTTTTATGAGAATTATAAAAATAAATATTAATCATTAAATTCTAAAGATGTATGAACATTTTAATAGTAAATTCGGTTATTTAACACCATTCATTTTTTATTTATTTCTTTCCTATTATCATACTATATTGACCATCATATTATTTTAGATCTCATCACAAATTGTTAAAATTAAAAAACACAAGTCATATTAATTTTTTATTTATTTATTGAAAATCATGTATTTTTTAAGTGATTATGAAACTTCAGTTCTAATTATTTATGTATAATTACACAACTCAGACTCACTCTCATATAAACTTTTTTATTTATTTATTGAATATATAATGAATGTCATAAGTTCCTGTCTATGAAATAGCTTCTTAATGTTGTGTGGAAAGTGACTTATCAACAAAAACAACTAATAATTTGGAGAAAACTTATACTTTTAATCATGCATGCGTCACTTTTTAATTAGAGACAAGGAAAGGAGATAAAAGTATATATAGGCAATTTCAATCTCCAAACATGTAAGGATATGATATTATCACCAAGTCATAAGTAGCAACGAAGTCCAATTCATGTAAGAGCTTGTTAGATTCCTTAAAACACATTGACTAAGATTTAATTTTTACTTAGTGTATGAAAAACACTTTATTACAAAAGACAAATCACACTTTAAGAAAAGCTACGATTTATTAATAATTAATCATCAATTGTTTAGCAGAGATACACTCGAATCTTTATACACCAACTCTTGGTGAATAAAAGTAAGTGGAAGCCTACAAACAATTGTCTGTCATGGAGTTTTTTCTTTCTTTTTTTTTTTTCATCTGTTCTAATTTCTCTTATCATGACGCCAAATGGGGTTAATTATCTCCTAATTCCAAGTACCAAATGAACAATTTCTCCAGGGGCCAAACCCTCTGTTCCAATTCCAAATGGCACCAAATATAATATTCCAACTGAGAAAACATTGATGCAAAGCTTACAAGTAGACCCAAAAAAGAAGTTCACGTAGTTTTAAATTTACTTTTATATATCTTACTCAATTTCATCGAGTATGATCGTAAAGGGAAAGCAAATAGTCCCAAAACAGAGGAAAGCATAGGCACAAATATTCATTCTACCTTTACACAATTCAACTACATATTCCCTACGATTTATATCACAAATTCACGATCCTCTCTCCCACCATATAACAAAACTGAACGAATAAAAAATGTGGTATCATCTCAAGGAAGATATTAAAGAACAAATAAACACATAGACAAGGTATACAATTAATTTTTTTATTTATCAATGGCCAACGCCAGGGCTGGGAACAGATCTTAGAAGAACTCGATCCATGGTTATTAGGTGTCGTGCTATGAGCTTCTCATCAACCTCCATGGCATGCCCTTTTTTGCTTGGGGAAGAGGGTGGCACGGTGCCCTTAGGAAGTGCACTTAGAAACAAATTGTCCCTTCTTGAAGACGGGCTGACCTTGTTTTGATGCTTCTCTAGAACAAGGTTTCTGGCTTCTAGAGATGAGAAAAATGAAGCAAAGATAAGCATGAATGGGAGCAACAAAGTGATGGGTCGTGCCATGTGTGAAAGAGTGAGGGAATGAATTGTGAGGGGGAAGTTATTGTATTATATAAAACGGGGAGAGCTTGGAGATCAAGCTAGATAGCTTTAAAGGATGGCCAAAGTCAAGAGAAAGTGGCGTGGGGTTTGAAAATCAAAATATGTGATTTAGACAGAGACAGCAAGTGGAATGGGATTGTTGGTATTGAAATGTAGGTGTGTCACTCTATAGTTAATTAATATATTAAAATGTTACAAGGCCACACACGCACCATACAAAACTAAAGGATTTTGTTAATATCTCTCTCAAGAACTAATCTTAATAAATCAACATATATCAGATAGCATATTAATTATTAGGGTGCTAGCAATAGAGTAGTTAATCAAATAGATGTATAAGAAAAAAAATAGTGATTTAGAGTGGGGACTGTGGAGGAGAAAAGTTAGGTGAGGGCAGCCGGCAGGTTGTCTCTTGTTCTTTTCTTGCAAAAAATAATTTTTGCTCACTTTTTCTTATAGTTACTTGTCCCAAAAAATTGTTTAGTGGCAAGGAAATATTTCAACGAATGAAATATACAAATAACTTATATTTTAAGAGAAAGATATACAAATAACATTCTTTATTTGTATTGCATTTGTCGTTGTTGTTTTATTGGTTAGTTAACTTTCACTTCCTTCGCAATTAATTTCCCCAATAAATAGCCATAAATTAGTGAAAGCTCTCACCAATCCAAGTAATTTGATAGTTGATACTACTACTTACATGGCAGATCATGTGGTATGAGGTTTTTAATATACATCCATTTATTTTGATAATTCTTTCAACAAATTATAATATCAATCTTTTAAAAAAAAAGTTACCTAGATTCATAATTATGTAAAAGATCTTTTTCCTTAATGCACATAAAACTGAGATCAATTTCGCCATATTGAAAAGAGATTAGACTTAAGACATAAATATTCTTGATGCAAGTGTTGTGAACTTAATGCTTGATTCCATCCTAGTCAATCTAAGAAATAAGAGCACCAGGCTGTGTGAAGGGCTTTAAGCCAAGAAATTGGACCTAACATTCATTAGTCAAACTATATTTAACGAATACAAATGCTCGTATTAATACTATTTATTATAAAATTTTGCTAATTAACTATTAATTTTAACATCTTAAAATTAAGTATACAATTTTGATGGTTTTAATTATATCTAATAAAATTTAAATTACTTATTAATGTTATTGAATATACTTTGATAATTAAAATAAAAATAATTTATGAAATATATCAATAAAAAAAATTTATTTATAAGGAAAAAAAATTGACCCATGAGAATCGAACTTTGTATCAAGAAATTTACAACATTCACTCATTTTACTATCAACTAAGTTAGACTTCATTGCGTGATACAGAAATATTTAGAATAATCATCATACCACTAAATAAATTAAATTAACTCCTTCGTAGAAATATATTAGAATTAGTTTTTAATTTGTAAGATATTTTATGTAGGAATGAACAAAAGATAGGATGAGATGATTTTTTTCTTGTACTTATTCGACTAAAAATTTGATGAGATTATTTATTTAAACTCTGATCTAAACAATCCCCAAATATAATATAACAAAATAGGTCAATTCAATATTTTAACATATAATATATTAATATTAATCTTATGTATAGAATAAACAAGATATGAAAAATTGATATTTTTATAATATATATTTTAGAATGAATGATATCATTATATATAAGTGTAATATCACGTCATATATAAAAAAATATTATCTTTTAAAAAGTTTTATTATTAATCAGACAAAACTTTTTTTTAGTATTTAATAATTATGTACCATTAGTATAAAGTATTATTATCCTATCAAACAATTACAATCTATTTTTAGTATGATTTTTTTAGTTATTTATTATAAAATTAAAAAAGCTATATTATATATGATAATTTGTGATTAGATTTTAGTTATTATTTTACGGATAGTTTTTTTATTATTTTTTTATCTCTGTTTAGATAAAAATAAAATAAACTTTTTTTATAGTCCCTCTTTAATTTCTTTTATCTTGTTTTCCATTACCATCCACACAAAATATTAATAAGACTTGAATAATTTTCATTAGTAACGACCATGAACTTTCATTTTTTAGTATACAGAATCATGTGATGGATTTATAATGAAGAAAGATTGGATTAAAGATAATGGTGCCATATATTAATTTCGTTAATAATGTGATCATCATTCTACAAAAAGGGTGAAATCACTTTAGTAATTAAAAATAAGATAGCATGATTACATTGTGGGCGTGGCCCGTGTGCATCAGACCTCTTAAGTTTAGGTGGGGCAGTTAGAACTTTCGGTTCTGCTGGATAAATACTACCTTTAACTTATTTATTAAACATGGCTATAATTTGTTTTTCCCAACCTAATTAAGTGTTAACATCATTTTTTAAACTCAGATCACCATTGGCGTAACTAAGTAAAATTTATTCTTACAGCATTAATGGTATAAATTTTACTTATACCATTAATGGCGTAAGTAAAATGTTATTAAATATTCAACAATGTTATACCCTATGATCTATATACTCAAATTAATATCAAACATATGATCGTATATTAATGCTTAATATAAAGGTTGCTAATCTCCAAAAAATTAGCAATCCTATATGCAATCGAAAACGTGCTTTGTTTTCCTAACATTCAAGTATGAAAATTGATTAAATAAACTGTAAAACTAATAAACTTGTGTTTCTTGTGTGCAATGAGATCGCGAGGATCTCATACATACAAGTAGGAGTGGGCAAAAAAAACTAAACTGAGCTGAACTGAACTGAACTGGTGGTGAACTGTACTATAAAAAACTGAACTGTTTGTAAAAAAAACTGAACTGAACTGTTTTAAAAAAACTGAACTGAACTGAACTGTTGTAAAGTTGAACTGTACTGAACTATAAAAACTGAACTGAATTATAAAAATTGAACTATTTTTATAAAAGAATAAAAATTAAATATGTTTAACATGTTATGTCTTAATAGATTAGCTCGATAGTCTAATAACCAAAATTTTAGAAAAAAAGTGATTTGAAAAAAAATTATATCAATTTTGTGAACTTAACGGATCAATTGAGTTATGTTGAACTACTTATTTTTAGGCTTAAAATTCACCGAGTTTGTTTGACTTAATTTTATATTTTTTTCCTTCGAAAAATTTAAATAAAATAGAAAATAAAGTAAAGTTGACAAATGTGTCCTATTTTGATAGATCAATGAGTTAAAATTGTTCAATTTAAAATATCATAACAGTTTAGTACAGTTTAAATTGCAGTTCAGTTCAAGTTTTTATAGTATAGTTCAGTTCAGTTCAATGACACAAAAGAATAGTTCAGTTCAGTTCGTCTGAACTAATATTTAGTTTAGTTCAGTTCATATGAATTACTTTTAAGTTCAGTATAGTTTTTATAAGTTCAGTTCAGTTCAGTTCGTTTTGCCCACCCCTACATACAAGCAACCATTTTTAACATAAGTTCAGTTAAAGAAGGAATAATATGGCTGACTTTTAGTATGCTAATTAATAATTAATATGAATAGGAAAGGGTCCGAGGGGAAGTCAAACTTTGTTGTTGGATAGGATTACAAAGTGTATGCCAAATACTTTTTTTTATCTTTAAAAAAGGTATAAAAGAAGGAAAAGGTGCTGGGAAGAATGGATACAGAGAGGCCTTAATTATTCACACATGTCACAGTTCAGGTGTTTCCCTTGGGACATGATTTACCTACTTACCGAAAGTACTCTGCCATGTCTGCCTTCATGTTACCATAAAGTTGAAACAGGATAAACCATGGTAGAACTACATTATCATCACCACAATATCATACCAATAAAACCATTATGAAAATTTGTAGCCACCCAGAAAAGACTACACTAAATTATTAATCATAGTTCTTGTTCAAGTCACACTAGGTTTTTTTTACCTTAAGGTTTCAAATTTGAGTTTGGTAAATGAAGAAAAGTAGACAATTCAAGATCTCGTATACGAGTTTATCTAACTCGTGTCGATTAGAAATTCAAGTAATTTTAACATAACCAACAAAAAAAATTTAAATGTGTGAAATGAGCTAGCCAATTTAGTAAGCTCACCAACCAATTATTGAATCTCAAACAAAACATATAAGCATTCTCGGTTAATTTTAGAGCATCCTCTCTTATTAGACATTAAAGTCCATTGAAAGTGTTTATGGATAATTTATTTAAAATTATCACATGGTATTAGTATTTATACAGATGCTTAGGAGAGTTTTTAAAAATATCTTATGATCGATATATAATTTATTTTTAATTTATTTTCATAAATTTTTCAAGATAGTTTATAGAGATAATTTATGCAAAACTCATAAAAAGAGTCATCTTCGAATATTGCTAGACTGTATAGGATATTACAAATAAATTATTGAGTAAACTCTTATTATATGACAATGTATAGAATAAAGTAAGAAAAATGGTTTAGGATAGGTGAACACAAAAAAAATCGGTCTAAATCATATGAAGGAAAGCATTAAAGTCTAACTTTACTGGACTTCCTAACATACAATCATTATGTATTTCTATTCAATTATACTTATGTTACTATCAAACCACAAATTTAAGTTCTTTGACTGTACCATTGATTTCTTAAATTAGTATAACCAAACAATTTGGATTAAGAAAAAGAATTTAGAGTGTGTTTAGAAGGAGAATTTAAATAGAGTACTTCATTTGTTTGAAAATTTTTAAATTTTAAAAAATAAAATATTTTGTTTGGATGGAAAATTTACAAAGAATTTAAAATCTAGACATTTGTGAAATTTATTAAAATAGTAAAATTTTAAATTCTTCCAAAAAAGTAAGAATTTAAAATTTCTCATGTTTATTTTTTTTATTTTACTTATATATTTTATCTTATCTCTTATATATTCATGTTTTTAATTATTAAATATTAAAAAATATTTTTAAAATTATTAAATACTATCTAATATTAATTTTTAAAATTATTAAATATTTAAAAATTGATTAATATTTATTTTTATAAAATTTAATTTAAAAATTTTAACATATAAATATATTTTTAAAATCAATTTTACCATGGTAAAATCAAATTATCATATCTAAATTAATAATTTAAAATTTAAAAAATTTGAATTGACTTATCTAAACAAAATATTTTAAAAATGATAAAAATTAAAATCAAAGTAATTCAAATACTAAAAATTTCAAATTCCTTAAATTTATAAAATTCCACATCCAAATACATAAAGAATTTGACTACCCAATTCTCTTAACCATATTCTTAGACATAAAAAAAAAATTAATTATCATCTTTAGTTCACAATCAAAAGAATTTCTCAATTATAATTGCAGTTATAAACTTATATAAATAGTTGATCAAGCCATAAACAAATATTAAGTATGGAAGAAAAACAATAACATTTATCCTATAGAAACAAATGTAGCAAATACATAAAAATAGGTCCAATTACATTAAACTTTAACAATTGAAGAGTTAGCTGCTCATAGTAATAGCCATGAAAAAGAAGCAACCCAAAGAGAAAAGATAAAAAATGAATCCATAATCATCCAATTCATTACAATATCTCATATTTCGTTTCTTTATATACTCCAAATAGTTCAGAACCCAAAGATAGAACATACATCTCTATAATGCTATGGGCAATAAAGGTTCAAACCCAAAAAAAAGAAAAGAAAATGAAAATTTTGAGTTAATTCTCGTAGGGATCCCTGCATAGGTGTCTGGATTATTTGTATATGAAATATTGCTTAAAAAAATTCTATATAACTTACAAATATCGAATTTTTTACTGTAATAATATTTTTATAAAAAAAATTTCCAAAAATGAATCCTTGGAAGTATTTACCGAAGTGAACCTGTTTTCTATAGTTGTCGAAATTCGATTCTCCGAAAATTGAATTTTAAATCCTCTATTTTTTTGTTTTATATAAAAACTGTTTTATTAATTATATAAATTTATATATAAAATAATTTATAATTATAAAAATTTATAATTTATAATATTAATCAAAAAACAGTTTTTATAATTATTAACATAAAAATTATTAATATTATTAAATTTTGTAATTATAAATTATTTTATATATAAATTTATATAATTAATAAAACAGTTTTTCGAAAAGGAGTGTATTAGAATCACCTATCTTAAATTATTAAAAAGGGTGATCCTGAACCCTATAACTTACAAATAACAGCAACGGGAAAAATGTATGGTTCGCTGTTGTTTTCCATTGATAAAGATTTTGTTTTCTTCAAATTTATAGAAATGGATGGATGATAAATAGGTTGGAGTTTTAATTGGAGGAGGACCTTCTTCTTTTGGGAAGAGATATGGAAAATTTTCTGCAGTTTGTTGATCCAATTACAGCTGTTGAAAAATGAAGATAGACAGATTTGAAAGAAACACAAGTCACATGTTTATTCAGAAAAGTCAGCTTGTGATGTCATTAGTTGTAAAATTGTGCATCGCTAGATTTGACAATTTATTTAGTTGTATTAATTTCCAGCTTAGTAGGTAAATATAAGAAGCTTCAGCTGGATTGGAGTTGTTTGGAAGCATTAAAATTGCAAATCATTTTCTCACGCTACACCAAAATTAAATTTTTGTGGCAATTAATTTATTTTTTAGTGACCATATAAATGGTCATTATTTTTTTTACCAGCATTTAAATAATGGCTGGTGTATCTAGTGTCGCTAATACTATTACCAGCATTTATATAAAATGTTGGTAAAGACCTACTAAATTGTCGGGAAAACTTATTTTTTTTAGTGGCAATTTTAGTAGCCATTTTAAAGGCTATTAAAAGTTATTTTTTCAATTGTCTCCTTTCCATCCATTTAGTGACTTTCTAAATTCATAACTTATATACTCTTTTTTTTTTATCTCTAGTCGATGTGAGATGTGTAAGATGAAGGTTGTCTTCTATTTATATATTTTTTAATTTATTTTTTTAATTGTCTTATCTCTTAAGAGATGTGAGATTTATAAGGTGAAAAATAGTGGTAATTTGATACTAATTTATTATAGTGAATTAAGAGTCTAACTCAACCCTATAAATCAACTTATAAAATGATAGTTATTACTCACTTATATACTATTTAATTATCTTATCTCTAATCAATGTGAGACTAATTTTTTTCAATAAATAATTGTCACTAATAGCAAATTTTAGTGTAATATAAATACACTTTTAGTGGCTATTATATATTAACTATTAATATTTTTATTATATAATTAAATAGCGGCAATTAAATTATTGCTATTAAATAATTGTCGTTAAAAACAATTTTTGTTGTTGTGTCAGATTTGGCCACAAATTCTCAGATAGGATAAAATAATTTATGTTTGCTTTTCAATCGGTATGTATTTTATTTATTTATTGAACTACAAAAACAAAACGTCAAAGTATGAATTTAGGACCATATTTATATTATTTTAATCTTTTAACACTATATATATATATATATATATATATATATATATATATATATATAATTTATAGTGTATTATAAAATTATATTTAACTATTGATAATTTATTATAAAAATATTAAAACATAATTTAAAAATAAATTTGATACATTTTTTATAGTTGTGCACAGGGAACTAAGTTTTTTTTTTTTTTTTTAGGGGAGGGAACTAAGTTAATAACTTTAAAGAAGTCTTTCCTCTCAACATAATTTTTTAATTTATAAGATTCAAATTTAAAACTTTACCTGATCAAATTCAGTAAAAAAAACATGTCTAAAAATATTTTCATTAAATAAAATTTTCTGTAAATTTTATTTTTAATATAATTATCTCAATATATGTATATAGAGAAATTTGTGTCTTGTATAGTTGTAAAGTCCTCAAAAGCATATGAACACAACGACATGGATAATACTTTTTTATAAAACATAATAAAACAGGTAGATAATACTTATGCATGTGTTGTTTGATTTAAATGATTAATCGTTTAGGGGTGTTAAAAAATGAGTTAAATCGTAACTTAATTATTCAGGTGATAAATGTGACTCCCAGAGGAATCTAGTTTTGCAGTTTTTGTTTCAAAACTGTGAGTTGGATGTATTTGTGACTATATTTTGTATTTTGGTATTGTTGTTTTCCCTTGTTATGGAACAGAAGGGTAATATTGTTTCTGATTCAAGCTTTTAATTGTTTTTATTGCTTTTATTTATGTATATATTTGGATTTTAGCGTCGCTGTTGTCTCAATCTAAACTTTTTACTTTCTTTTATCTAATTCAAAAGACTTGACAATCACGTTATTACATTATGAAGGATTAGATTAGGCAAATATGAAATACTTTATTGAAAAGTCATTTGAATTGTTTTATATTTTATATGTAGTAATTTTTTAGATGGACTAGCTCACGTATTTAGTTTGGAGTAATATTTTTAGTGTTACATACTACACATATCATATATGATATTTTTATAATGGGTTGGAGTACCTTTATACAATTTTTAATCTTAATTATTTAGCTTATAAAAAAAATTGTAACTTAATTAATCTATAACTTTTTTTATATAAAAAAGAAGTAATTAAAAATTAAACTTAACTATAAAAACTGAATTATATTTATAAAAAGGTAAAAATTCTCTGATTTTTTTTCTCGTATCTATCACTGTAAAAAAAAATCATTCAATTCAAACAATTCGATTTAGTCGCAAAAAAAATCAAGTCAATTTAGCATAAAATTGAATTCAAATTAATTTGCTGAACTAATAAAACAAATAATTTATTCTTAGAGTAAATAAGGTAAATCATGTTTATCGTCTCACTTCTATTAATCGGTGAGCTCCCTCTCACAATATTTAAGTTATGTTTGAAGTGATCCGATATAAATTAGGTCGCTTTACCATTTTAAATATTTGAAATATTTTATAAACTTGCAATTGAATTTGTACAAAATTCATGCTTTATTGTTTAGTTTAATTTTCTTTTCTTTTTCATGGTTTTAAATATTAATTTTAAAGTTAAAAGTAAATTCCTTTTTAAGTTAATAATTAATAACAATCAAAAATTGATTTGAAATATTGTAATATATATATATATTACGATATATATATATATTAAGAAAAATAAATAAATTCATTATAAACTTAAAAGGTTAATAAAAAAATATCATAACTAATGGATATGATAATAAAATTTGATGACTTAAATTGTTTTTTCAACTAAAATAAACAAATAAATACAGTTTTAGTTGCTGATGTAAGAAATTTTTAAAATATAAAATCATGCAAATTTATCAATAAAAAATAATTAAAAATTCAAACAAAAAAATAAAATTAGAAATGATAACAATGACTAAAAATATAAAACTAAATAACTGAAATTAATTTCTACATTAAAGTCTATTTTATTTTTCTTTTATATGTACATAGGTATTAATGGGGGAATACATTAGAGGGAAAAAAAATTAATAATAATAAAAATAAGATAAACACAAACATATTCTAGGAGAATCACTTGTTTGGTATTCTAGACAGCTGAAATGAACAGTATCGGGTTTGTGGTTGATATAAATCCTGCACTGTAAATATCACAACAACCATAACTTGACAACATATCGCTACGATCACTTCCAAAATGGAAGCGCTTTTCACAACTCCTTCCACGTCTGTTCTCAAATTTCAGGTACATTTGGAAGAAATATGAGCCTTCTTATTTAATGTTTCATCATTTTACACTCAATATTGCACTGCGTATGTCAAATTATCACTTTTACTAAGCCAAGCTAAAAGATGTTATCTCATATTATCCTTATTGTTCACTAAATTTTGGCTATCTGAGTGAGAAGTTCGTTATGTTGTGCCTTTTGTGAATTTGGTCGAATTTCAAGATAAATTTTTAGAGAAGTGTGTAAAGCCATGCGCGATTGGGTTTGATATATGCAACTGATGAGTGGACTGGATGCATTCATATCCTTATTCATCATGCTAGCTGATTCTACCTGTTGTTGTTGTTGTTGCTGAAGATGAAAATTCCCACTTCATCATAGTTAGTGGAAGTTTGGTCATTGAAATCACTTTTGCTTCGTCTTGTTTCTCTTCTTTAAATTCATACTGCAGGGCCCTGAATTGACTAGAAGCAAGTTTAGTAAGAAATTTTCACACACTATTTTGGCATCACCTACGCTGCCTAAACCATTTCTTCAGATATATGGTAGACCTCAGACATTGATTTATACGTCAACCAGACTCTCTTCTGGATCATATAGAGCGACCATATCAGCTGAAGCTGGAAGACAAAATTGGGATTTTGGAAGATTTGTGAAAACACTGTACTTCTTCAATGGGTTCCCTTCTCCTGCTAAGGTAACACTTCATTCATTTTTAAACTAGTACAACTTGAGAGTAATAGGAAGAAAGAGAGAGAGAGAGGTGAAAGTTTGGTATAGATCAACTAATGAGTTTTCTTCATTTCTGAATTGTGAAGTTCTTTGACTTTCTAGTTGAGAAACTATCCGCATCTAGTCCTTCCCCTACTGAATTGGTTAACTCCATGGGAACTTCTGATCTGGTCCTGGTAGCCGGAGCTACTGGTGGCGTTGGTCGAAGAGTGGTTGATATATTGCGGAAGAAAGGAATTCCAGTCCGAGTATTGGTATTGTTGTTAACTTACCTTGCTCACTAGATTTCACTGCAAATAATAGTTTCTTGATAGAAAGAAAAGGGGAAAAAACTTAGAAATTTTCAGTCTATTAATTATTTTCTTTAGCACTTAACAATATTACATTTCTGTATCTATTTTTATCAGGTTAGAAATGAAGAGAAAGCAAGAAGAATGTTAGGCTCAGATGTTGATTTGGTGAGTCTCTTTAATTTGATGTACTGAAAGACTTTACAAATGATCAAATAAATGTGGTAGTTTGACTAGTTTCTCAGTTTGCTACAAATTACTTTTGGATCTGAATTTTACTAAATTTGGCAACTTAGATTTCTAGTTATCAGTTTGTTGACAATGAGTTGTTATTGGACCTTATACAATGCCTCCAGCGATGATGGAAAATTGATGTTAGTTTGGAGGGTATGGTTTGGAAAGGAAGAGATAATAAATTGACTTCTGGCCATTTGAAGTTCTTCACTAATTTTTGTGTGGAACATTTGCTAAAGTGTCAGGTTTTGGTGGAAGATAATGATGCTCATCAATGCAGACTTTCCTGTTATTTATATATTTTTATTTTTTTTATCCGGTGATTGCAAACTTTGTACTACATAAATTGATAGTATCTTTATCCATTAAGTTCCTCTGCTGCCAACTTACCTTTATGTGTAAACTAAGGTTGTAGGAGACATTACAAAAGATAGCACTTTGATCCCTGAATACTTTAAAGGTGTGAAGAAAGTGATTAATGCTGCTTCTGTCATTGTTGGCCCTAAGGAAGGAGATACTCCAGACAGAGCAAAATACAGCCAAGTATGTCCATTAACTTTATTAAGTGTGTGTTTGTTTTATTGTTAAAATTTGACAAACGTACTTGAATGGAGAAGATAGAAATAATTGCTTTGTATTTTGGTGCTTTGAAAAGTGTGTTTTTACGTTTTCGTTAAAAAAACAGTTTTTCAAACACGCTGTAAGACAGTAGAAATTTGATTTTTCTTACACAGTAATCAATGCTTATGTATCAATGAGAAATGGATGTTTTAGTTCCATGATTATTTAGTGAAGGCTTCATATTTATTTCTCTCTAACAGTATTAAATTATTAATGGTGCAGGGAATTAAGTTCTTTGAGCCAGAGGTAGCTTACTGATTTTGCTTTCTGTTGACATCATCTTCCGAGTCAGATTTATTCTTGTCTATTTAATTTGGAAGTTCAGTAGGTCTGCGAGCTCATTTTGTGAAGTTCTTGAGGCTTTTTTTCTTAGTTATTGGCTGTTGAAAACAGATAAAAGGTGATTCACCCGAAAAGGTAGAGTACATAGGAATGAGAAATTTGATCAAGGCTGTGAAGGATAACCTTGGACTTCGAGGAGGAAAGCTATTATTTGGATTTGAAGGTAGATTCTTAGTTGACAAAACAACTGATTGTGATTATGGATTCAACTTAATTTCCCAATCTAACATCTTGACATATACATGCCCAGTGGCCCCAAACATAACTTAGGTGCATCGCAATAAAAAGGAAACTTGTAGAAGCTGAATTGATTTTTATTTAACGTGTTTTACTTTTACTGCTGTGCATCCTGTGAATAAAATTTGTTCTCTATTTTCCTTGCAGACAATAATTACAGGCAGATTCCTTGGGGTGCTTTAGATGACGTGGTAATGGGGGGAGTTAGTGAAAGTAATTTTCAAATAGACCCAAGTGGAGCTGAAAATGGTGGACCAACTGGAGTTTTTAAAGGTATGTGATAAATAAATTTTTGTGAATGCATGTGACTGCACTTTTGTGGGAACTTGTACCCGATGTTTTGCTGCTCAAAATAATACAACTGTGTCTAGTTCAGGCGTTGTTTCAACGGCAAACAATGGTGGCTTTACAAGTATCCGAACTAAGGTAATGTATAATTATTTTTACTAACTTTTTATTGTGGCCTGGCAAATGGCAATGACATACTTGATTCAATACTAGACCACTGTAAAAATAAAAGGTCACATTTTTTATTAATGTTGTTATAGCCAACTCTGACATAATCTTTTTTTAATTCTAAAATTGACCTCAATTTAATGTGTTTAATAAAAGATATCCCATGTCTTCATTCCTAGTGTTCTCTTAAATTTTAATGGATGGATATAAACACTGCATTGCAGTGCTGGTTCAATTATAGCTTTAGGTAAGTGTTCTGAATTGTGATACAGCCTTCTAATGTGGTTTTGAATCATGAATCACCCTTTTGCCATTTTTTAGTAATTTAACAGTTAAGTGCTTATGAAATGTATATATTAATGAACCATTTTGTTTGAAGTAAGGAAAGCATTTATTTAGTACGACACTAAGAAAGGAAGAATGTACTTTTCCCCTTGAAATCACTTAACGAGAAATATGAAATGGAGGATCACAGCATATCAGCGTATAAAATATTTTGCATTTGTTATTTTTCAGGAACTATATTTTTTCAACTAGTTGAATTATTTAAGTTAAAATCAATGTTTAATCTTATGGATCAACGTGAAATAACATATTTTTACGGAAAAATACATAATTTGGTCCCTTATAATAATAATTAATAGTTTCAATTTCGTCCTTCTATAATTTTTTATTTCAATTTGGTTCCCAATAATTTAAAAAATGTCAATGTGAGACTTTCCATCCAAATTTCACAAACGGTGTTAAATGTGATGACGTGGATGCCACGTAGATGCATAGGTGGCATGCCTCCTCACCCCCTTCTTTAATGATCTGGAATGGCTCGTTCTGAAACCAAAACGGTCTGTTCCGCTTGCATTCTTTGTATGTTAACTTTGCATCTGGAATGGCCCGTTCCAGATGCAAAGTTAACACACAAAGAATGCAAGCAGAACGGGCCGTTCTGGTTTTAGAACGGGCCATTCCAGATCCAAGGATTGTTCTTGATTTCTTAGTTCTCTCCATATTGAAATTTTGACCGGGACAAATTGTGAACGGGCCGTTCCAGATCCAAGGATTGTTCTTGATTTTCTTTAGACTTTTTAATACAGAGTGTCGTCTCAATTTGGAGGAATTCAATGGTATCTTTGGATTTCAAACCATAGGGGAAAAAAACTCAAGATCATTTAATCCATACATGTTTTGGGGATTGTAACAGGTCATACACAATGGGAGGCTGGTAAATACAATTCATCTACATTTCGTCACTCTACCATTAGAATTATACATAAGTTTATTGCATCTACTGTTCTAAGTCGTGACGGCTCAGACAGTAAAGTACGCCTAACTAATTTATTATTTATATGGGCAATGATGAAAAATAGAGATAAGAAGATCAATTCTGGTTCATATTTTAATATTTGAATTTATGTTATGAATTTTTGTTTTCAATCTTTGAACCACATTGCTGCATTTTGTTGAGATGTAACACTTAAATTTAAACATCAGTCAATGCTCCTTTAATGTAACACTTAAATTTAAATTTAAATATAAATCCTGGTTGGTGTTCTGGAACGGCCCGTTTTGGTTTCAGAACGGCCCGTTCCAGGTGCATTAAAGAAGGAGTATGGGACCTTGTCACCTGTGTATCTACGTAGCATCAACATCATCTACATTTAACACCATTTGTGAAATTTGGACAAAAAGTCTCACATTGAAATTTTTTAAAATTATTGGGGATCAAATTGAAACAAAAAAATTATAAAGGGACGAAATTGAAACTATTAATTATTATAAGGGACCAAATTAGGTGTTTTGCCTATTTTTATACTGTAACATTAAATTTTAGCAATCCTTTTACTAATATTTCATCACATCAAGAGCAGTTCACTTATGTGCTCGCTTAATTCTTTGATCTCCACAGCCAGGTATATGGATAGGGATGTCAGACATCAAAAATTTATTGGCTTTCACCTAATAGCTTAAGATTTAAACTAATGTGCTCACTAGGATATGTTTTAGCCATCTAGTAGAAGCTCTGGAAATTTTAAATAAACGTATAAATAAACCGCATAAAGAAAGCAAAAGAGTCAGATTCATTTTCTAGTGGAAAGATTGCAGTAGTGGCTTTATCTTTACCTATCCTCTTTTTTGCTAGAACTGAGAAATTTCTTTAGGAAGATTGAAACAATCATATCCTCTTGTTCATTTTGATGTAGTGAGTATGCATGTAATTGAAGTGTCTCATTGTAATTATTTCCAAGTCCTATGACTAACTGTTATTACTGTGATTATCAAATATTTTGATTTCACTTTAACTAATTACTTAGGGAAACTAAATTCCTGTATCAAAAGCAAAGTTTTCACAATTGGTTTTCAGAATTTCTCAGAACCTGAAAATCTTTCTGCATATGATGGTTTGGAGTTCCGTCTAAAAGGTGATGGGCGTAGATATAAACTCATTGTTCGCACGAGCAGTGATTGGGACACTGTTGGTTACACTGCAAGCTTTGTCACTGAGAAAGGCAAATGGCAATCGGTAGTTATCATCTATAGCAAATAGCAATAGTTGCAATCTAGATTATCAGATACCGACTCTCAAGTGTTTTGTTCTTTTGTCTTTCATAGATTCGAGTGCCATTTTCTTCCTTGAGGCCTGTATTTCGAGCAAGAACCATGACTGATGCTCCACCGTTTGATCCAAGCATTGTTATATCATTACAGGCATGGCTCTGTTAATATTTCTTTTAGATCTTTTACCTTAGAAATCTCACATTTGTTCTTAATGAAGCAAAATTTCTGCAGCTCATGTTCAGCAAGTTTGAGTATGATGGTAAATTAAATGAAACTTTTGTGGAGGGTCCATTTGAGCTTCCAGTATCTACTATACGGGCATATATAAAGGATCCAATTGTGCCTAGGTAGACTTATCTTTTTGGTTGTCTTTCCTCCTCCTTTTTTCCCCGATATAATGCTTAATCTTTTGTTGTACAACTTTTTGTGTCACATCTAGGTTTGTACATGTGAGCTCAGCAGGAGTTACCAGACCTGAAAGGCCTGGACTTGATCTTAGTAAACAGCCTCCTGCCGTTCGATTAAACAAGGAACTGGAGTATATCCTCACATTTAAACTAAAGGTAAAAATATGGTGAGGGTTCCTTGTTTAGCACAGATATAATACAAAATTTCCAGGTCTCCGTTTGTGTCTATCAAGGTCACTTTGGTCTGCAAAACTGTTTTTGTTGGTTAAGACTTCTGATTCTGACATGAGTTCACTGTTCCAATTTGGTTTAGCATATTATAGAAGCTAAAATTAGTTTAAACAAGAATTAATTTGTAAAAGCTTTTTTTACTAGTTTTTCCAAAATTTTATTTTTCACTTGTACATAAATTAGTTTTAATTTCAACACCAAAAAAAAATTAGTTTTAATTTATGAAAAAATTTATTTTAATTTTATTCTCTTAAAAGTTCTTTTGAAGGAACTTATCCAAATATGTCACAAAATAACGTGGTTCAAGTACTCTCACCACTTCTAATACATAAAAACTGTTTGTAAGTTATAACAGCTTCTATTCAACGTGGATCTTTTTGGATTGAACGAGGAAAAAAAAAAGGCTTTTAGGGGTTATGTAGTCTAGTTTATCTTATCTATTTCCCCCACTACTTATAATTTATGTCAATGGTCAACCATTGGAATTTTTCTATAATTTTAGCATAGCTGTTAGACTATGATTTTTTTTCCCTTTGTCACTCAAGTTCACGGAAGAAGAGGAATACTCCTTCTCCACATAGTGTCCCAAGGAACGTCTTTATTGCTTACCATGACCTCTTTAATTGTGGAATTCCCATTTCCGTGTCACATCTTGTTCATTTGCTAACAGGTTTGTGTTGAAACAGGGCGAAGATTTACTTAGAGAAAGTGGCATTCCCTATGTGATTGTGAGGCCATGTGCATTAACTGAGGAGCCTGCTGGTGCCGATCTTATTTTTGATCAAGGAGATAATATCACGGTATCATGAAAACAAAATGTGGATGTTTTTCTTGGTCCAAATGTTCTTACTAAACCGTCTATCTCATGATATATAGTAGCATTTTGCTTATTTTGCCAAATGCCAATCTAATTCAAAACTTAACAGGGTAAAATATCAAGGGAAGAGATTGCTCGCATTTGTGTAGCGGCACTTGATAGCCCTTATGTATGTGACAAAACATTTGAGGTCAGCCTTTTCTTTTATCATGTTCATATTTATCATAATTCGTTTAGTATTTTTACGTTTTCTAAATGTAATGTGAACTTCACTTAAATGGGGGACCTCCTTTTTGAAGGGGAGAAGCCCGCTACATGCAGGCTCTGGCCAGAATAGTGTTATTAGCCTTTTAATTGAGTATGCTGCTGCTGCTTCTATTCAGAAATACCCCAATCATAGTGCATTTTTGGTTTTTATATGGCCCAACTGCTTTTTTAGTTTTTATAAACTGTTTTTCCTGCCACCATGGATCTAGTATTTATTTGATTCTAGACAATCTCACTCTATTTCGCAAGCAACACAATCTGTAATACTTATTGCAGGTCAAAAGTGTCATTCCATTTAGTGAGCCATTTACTGTGGATCCAGCAAACCCTCCTCCAGAAAAGGACTATGACATATACTTTAAAAATTTAGGAGAAGGCATTACAGGGAAGGAAGCTCTCCAACAAAATCCTGTTTCTGTTTAGTGTTTGGCATGTCGTGCATTTGTGCTATGAATATTGCAGATGTTAGTACGTTGAGAGCTATACAGTCTGTGATCAAAAGAGATATAAAGTTGACAAAAATCTGTGATACCTTTTAAACCAAGTTAGATATACCTTTACCTTATAAGATCCATGTATATTCTGTCTCCAAACATGGGTCCTTTTCCTCACTTGTTGTAGCAAATTGGAAAATAATTTTTATATTCAAACAGTAAGAAGATAGAATTATCGTTTTCCTGTTACAGTTTAGGTTTACATCTCCTTCTAGACAAGAGGAATGAGAATTACAAGAAGACATGCGTGGTGTTTGAGAACCCTAACCGTAAATTATTATTATTATTACCAAAATCCCCACACCACACTTTCAAAGTTACGTTGTTTTGACTGTACGATGTCTGTATACTATTTATCCATCTTAGAAATTTATTCAGTGTCATGAAAAACATAAAACATGTTACATTTAAATATATTTTTAGTCTTCATACTTTAACCTATGTGTGATTTGAATCTCCTTAACTTAGTTGCTTGAATTTAGTTCATAAAGTCTTTTGATCGTTCAAAATTAAGTCTCTTATTTTAAAATTTTCATTCAATAATTAATAGAAATGTAACAGACGAATGGTGTATCATTATTTACTAAAGGTAAGAGGTTGGGTGTATAAAGATTTAATTATATAAAGAAGAGAGAAGGACGTTAACTTACTAATTACTAACATTAGCAAATCTACATTTCTCGCATTTTTCTTTCACTAATAATTTACACAGGTCTGGCTTATAAGCATTTTACGACGCAGGCATAAAATTTTAAGTCCGTGCTCCACTAGCTATTTCAATTTTCAAGTCGTTTGTCTTCGGAAAGATGTGGAAATGACACAAAAGTCATCTTTGATCGCAGTATATTTGTAAGTGGAAAAAAAATGATTTTAAGAAATTAAAAGCATTATGTTCATATAGTAAGACCGTGCAAAATCCAACTCAAACGTGTATAACCCTCATATTATCGGATTCATCTAGGTTTAGAGACGAGTTAGACTCTAAAAATTAGTTCAATCAAAATTTAAAAATAAGATAGAGTCATATATAGTCCAACTCAACCAGTAATTTACTCAACTTTTTTTTTTATGAATAGGAAAGAAAAGAAAACAAAATCAGAAAATAAATCTGGCCCAAGTAAGTTAAATTGAAACATCAGTTAAAGTTAATGGTGAAATAATTGCAAGGAAAGAATCAAATAATTTAATTACAGTATGAGAAGAGAAACTCCCCTTTACAAGTCTATTAGCACACATATTAGTTTTTTTTATATACATGCTGAAACGTAATTTCTCAATCTAACTCTTGAAAAGATTGAATCTTCCTTAAGATAGTAGTATGAGGTGGAACGGAACGTCTTTATAATGAATGAGTTGTACAACCAACTTTGAATCAGTTTCGCAGATTAAGGTCAAGATTCTTCTATCCTAAGCAATATGAAGATCAGCTTTACTCAACTTTAATTATATTTGTCATAGTTATATCTTGCATTTTATTTTGTGTTTTGCCAAAAAAAAAAACACTCATATACTAACTTCTTTTATTTATATTATTATATATTGACAATAAAATTTTTGATAACCAACAAATTACTCATCATTTAGTTACCAATCATCTATTTTATTATTTTTTATTTTATTTTTAAAATAAATATAGGGATAAAGGTGTTTTTTCACTAGTACTAATAGAAGTACTTTTTTTTTCTAGGTTAAGTACTTATCATTTAATTTTTATATTATTATGTATAATAATTTGATATAAATTATTCGTAAAATTTCAATTACATTAATAAGAATGAAAATTTATATTTCATGTTTTGAGTTAACATAATCTTATCCTAAATGTACCCAGTCTTAATTTAATCTAAAAATTATTATTTACGTAACCTATCTAATCTCGTTTACCTTGTTATATTGAATTGAATAAAATTTAAGTGTAGTTCCTTAAATATAATTGGTGTTGTCTTTTAAATACAGTCAAAATTTTATATTAATATTATATAAGTATATTTAATGTAAATTTCATTAATATACATTTACGAATCTTATCGAAGTAAAACTCTAACTTCAATTAAAGAATAACATGTGATATATACGTGAGTTTTGCCCTATTTTGGTTATGTAAGTCTGAAAGCCATTTGCATTTTTGAAATGTTTTTGGATAAAAATGACACATGGGCCCATTATGCTAGCATAATAAAGATAATGTGCAGATGTTTTTCTTATCTTTTTTACAGTATGTTGGTAGTTAACTAGCTAGTGTCTTTTAGTATTAAAAATCAAAACAGGACAGTATATTACTATTAATAGTTTTTAATAATAAAGGGTATTTTTATTTTCGTAATCATGTGTTGGACACTGACTAAAGTTTGTCATTTCTATATGGGTGCATGGTTTTCAAAAAAAAGTTTCCGAACGGGTTTTAAAACAGTGTGTAACAGAGAAGGGAAATTGGGTAGACCCAACAACCCTACATCAACATGTGGCTATTTGCATCTTAATCAATGATGAACAATATAGACATTAGAGACGGCAAAGGGACCCAAAGGTACTGCAGGTATCTCATCTGAAAATAATGGATAACAAATTGATACACTATATATGTTTTCTTAAAATATATAAATTCACATATACATCACTTTTGGCTAGAGAAAAAGAAAAGAAAATACACGTAAATAAATTCCTGTGAATATGATAAAACAATCATAGGGAAGTTTTGGATTCCCTTTGTATTCTAAACAAGAAACAGTGCAACAAAATCTTCGCACTTTGTTTACATTCACTGTCAGGCACAACAGAACACCTGCAAAAAGAATAAGGCATATAATTTTTCAGTGCAAATAAGGAAAAAAGCAGAGGAAATTGATATGTACCATGGTTGGAACCAATGGAACAGGGAAAGAACTAAGAAGAATGAATCATTATACACCGAAACAAACTCTGAACTTTTTGCGATGTCTTGGTGAATTTTTGCTTCTGAGTCTTTCAAGCATTTCTTGCTCAGTGAATATTCTTCCCGGGGAGCTCAAGAACACTGTGCGTGGAACCGGAGGAGACCATAAACCACTTTGCTCATAGTCAAAATCGAACTGTGACTCATCATAGAACTTCTCTAGCAACCTATCGGACACAGATTTTGGGACGAGTTGAACTTGAACCTTTTGTGGGGAGGTCTCATGGGACACATTGGTTTTTTTTGCTAGCATTTCACTAAGAGATATGAATGGTGATGATGGTAAAAGAAATTTTGAACACGCCAATGTGGTGCATGTGGGATAATGAAAATACAGGGTGGGAGTGATGCAGCATTTGAAATGGAGACAAATTTTATGAGGGGCTAGATGGGAACTGTGACAAGGACGTGTATGGCTGTATGTAATCATAGATAGGTCGTGATCACCATAATATGTGATATTGAGATTCTTTTGGTGTTTCAATGCCAAGTGTTCAGTTTGTTTCTTATAAAAAAAAAAAAAAAAAAAAAAAAAAAAAAAAAAAAAAAACACATTTAAATATGTGAGAAAATGCACTCTTTGGAGGTCATGGATGAACATGAACACAAACTCAACTTGGCATGGCCCTACTTCGTGGGTTATCCTAAAGCTTTTCCATTTCGGTTGGTCCTGAGCACCAAAGCATGTGTGTAATCATTTCAGGGACACTTGTTTTTGCACCTATATTTCATATGCGGAAACATTAGGCATTAAGATAATGTTTGAAATTTTGTGCTTGTTAAGTTGAATTGTTTGAGCGATATATATATAAGTTTTTGTTTTGTTTTATCAACATCATCTGCGCAGTATTTTAAAATGGACAGCATACAGATGAAATTAAGATGGAATCAAGTGTGTTGAATTATTTATTGAATGAATAAAGAATGCACATGGGGTTGAGAGTTTGACCAAAATTCTGACAACTCCGGCAGTTTCTCTCATATATAATACTATTTAACTACACACAAGATGTGAAGTGGCATGGGAAAAGTTTGATTCGTTTTATCCTTCTTTTTCTTGCCTGTGTTTGAGAGTTAAAATGTCAGCTTTTGTTTTCATCTTTTAGGTAGAGATGAGGTATATATCAGCATCCTAAAACCTTACACGCATCATCATTTCACTAACTGCCCGGGTCTCAACAATGATTTGGGCTTGGGATTTCCCTCCCCTCCTCTCCTAAATTTTCAATCACAAAGATAAAGAGAAAGCTAGAACAAGGTAATGATGAAATCGCCTTCTTTCACTTTAATGGATTTAATATTATTTCCTCTACAAAGTAGGTTTGGCCATGTTGAAAATGCAGCAGGGAAGGCATAGTCTCACTCATTTGTGACGGTGTTGATTAGGGCTTTTTGCCAGAATATATTAAAATAATTATTTACTTAAAATAAATTATTTCAAAAATTATTTACTAAAGTAAATTATTTAATTTATTAGATTTAAGTTTGACGGTTGGAAGCTTGTTATACAACAAAGTCCACAAATATGAAGGAGAGGGAGGAAAAAAGAGGACAGCTTTGCCTACGGGAAATTATCGGAAATTAATTTCCCAACAAAAGGACAATTATAAAAACATGAAGAAACAAAATAAATGTATTGATAAAAATAAAATAAAATATGCTGTAAATAATAATTGTCTAAACTCTATATTTTATTGGATGACTTTAGGCTGGCTGAATTAGCCAAACACATATTCTGCCACCTCTAAAAAGTAAAAACAATATCAAGTTTGGTTTCTCAATCATTAACGATGAACTCGCAAATTTCTTAAACCACTTTTTTTTTTGTCAAAATAAATCATAAATACTTTTTTTACTCATGATATATACTCTTTTTTTTAAAGCACATCTCTTTTTTTAAAAAAAAAAACTTAAATTATCTTTAATTTTTTAATTTTACACTTCCAATATTCAATTTAACATTTTCTTCTTCTTTTCATACACCTCCTTCCATACTCTTTTTAGTTTTCACATGCATCCCTTTAATTTTTTCTTACTCCCTTTCCAAAAGAGGCGAGGGAGAAAGAGAGTGATTTAAAATTTGAGAAAATTAAAACTAACTATTGAAATAAAGAGAAATGGAGGAAGATAGAAGAATGCATATGAAAACTGAAAGTAATAAAGAAGAAAGTGTGTAGAAAAGAAGAAAAAAAGTCCAAAATTAAAAATTAGATGTATAGAATTAAAAAATAAAATAGTTAAGAATATTTTAAAAAAAATAAAAAAATAAAGGGGGTCTACTCATTAAAAAAAAATGTATAGATCATGAGCCATTTTTTTTTCTCCGTTTACAGGAAGTGTTGGGCCTTACCCAATTTGGCAATCAAAATACATCATCCATAATCCACAGTATGAAAATGGGCCACCCAAATTTGGGCCTTGGGTACAAAGGTATCTCTCTTCAAAGAACAGGCAACATACACATAGGCCTGTCCGGTAAGCAAATATAGATGATAAAGTGAGGACTGCATTTTAAATGATAAAGTCAAATTATAATTATTAATTAAAATGAACACTTGATATTTTAATACTTTTTACTTATTATGTGTATACATGTATTTATTACAATCTTAATTATTAATTAAAAAATATTATGTATGAATATATTTTTAATTAACAATTGCAATTCTGCTGTCGTTTGAAATACAATCTTTACTTTACAGAGTCACATGACATCTTCTATAGAATAAGAAATAAGATTAAGAACGATAAAAACCTGAAAGTGATTAAAAAGATGACTCCTATAATTAGTCATGAGATCACCCACCCGATAAGACTCCCTTCTTAGCACGAACCAATAAACATGGCCTTTAACCTTTATTCCTATAAATTTCATGAATAGCTTTGATCAAACTCTTACAAGGATGACGACTAATAGCAGTTAATGAATCTAAATATATTTGATAATTCAAAAACCCCTTTCTCAAGCTAAATTAATAACATCATTTGAGCTGAGTAGTTCGTCACTTCTTCCATCGACCAAGTTGCATTATTGAAGATAAATTCATTTATTTTCAACCAAATCACGTACAAATTAACTCCAAAAGTGGCACTCCAATACAAACTATTTATGATATCATGATTCACTAAATTAATCAAAAGCCAATGTGCCAATCATTATCAAAGAAGAATTCCATACCCACACCCCTTGGATGAACAAACCCCAAACAGCTCTACTAGATTGACAATCCGAAAAAATATGCCAAACCACCTCCACCAGAGATTCACATATATACACCACAGAGATTTGAAGAAGCTAACCCCAAACAATGCCTTTTGTCATTAGTAACAATACCTCTATGACTTAATTAATATCCATAAAAAACCACGTATTCCATCACACATCAAGGACTAGGTCAATCCCATTTCCTTCCATTCGTGGCATAGTTGCAACAATTTTACTGATGTGAGTCTATGGAAGAATTCCCGTTGACCATTAGTATCAATATAATTTGCCACTATTTTATCAATCTCGCAGTGGATATTCCAAGTGTCTTCCACCAATGAATGGGCCACAACCCACTTATCTCGCCAAAATTTACTAGATTGGCCCACCCTACTCTCCAACAAATCTTAACATAAAATTCATCCTAATCAGAGGTGTACCTATGGTTTTGGAGTTAGTCCATACTCCAATGATTCCTTCTATAAAAGTCCTATTTATTTTAGTTTCACTTAATGGAGGGACTTAAAGTTCTCAATCCACACAACTCCAAATAAAAGAGAGCCAAGGTTAAGGTCTCAAGGGGCTTGACCCTCCACTTGTCACATTATTTATATAAAAAAAAAACTCTTGCTAACTCTTTTTTTTTTTAATTTTATAAATATTGTATGAAGTTATATAATTTTTCAAGTATAGATTTATATGACTTTTTACAATATTTTCAAAATTGAACCAATCATTAAATCAAGTTAAACACTAATTCAATATTCAATAGTGATTTTACTCCAATCATTGTGCAAGTTAATTAAATCAATCTCTTAATGCATCACCAAACATTGAACTTTTTCTTTCCTCGTGCGACAGGAACAACAACATAAACCAATGACTTTTACCTTTTTGACATAATTTCCAATTTAATTTTTCATGTTTATGCACTTTTTATTTTAATTCTCAAAATATGCTTCATTTAGATATTTTTATTTGATTTCATTAGATAAAATTTTGTTTATTTTATTTTTAAAACACCAAAAAGTCAAAAAAAATTGATTTTAGCATTATTATATTTATTTTATTTCATATATAGATAATAAATTGATATATTATTAATTTTAATTTAAATCATTTTTTATATGAAATAAATAATATTTATATGATAGTACATGAAAGAATATGTCTTAATAAAATTAATCACTTAAAATAAAATATAAGGTTTTGAAATGCAATACAATTTTACAAGAATTTAAATAAGTTTTTTCCATATATTTTCATCAAATCATATATTATAATTTATGATAAAATTATTTATTTTTATAATAATTACTTTAAAAATCGTATTTAGTATTTAAAACATTTTTTAATTGGTGGTATAAAGTTTTTAGACTAATATATAAAAAAGTTAAACTTGTTTTACAAATTATCAAATGTAATGCAATTTTACAAAAATTTAAAAATTATACTTATTATTTAAAATAATATAACTAATTGATATTCAAGATCATGGCACAACTATGTTTAACTTGTGTAAATTATGATAGTTAATTGCACAATTTTAGTCCTTGAACAATTTTGAATATAATTATTAATTAATTAATGTCTATTTCAAGCTAGTTAATGCTTTTATCTTTAAAATTGGAAGTTGGTATATAGAATAAACTAAGTAGTGCATCGTGTAAGTTAGTTTATATAATGGATTATGATAATTTTTAATAGTTAATTTATTATTTTTATATAAAAAAATGGCCCATGGACTATCCTATTCCTAGTCCTAAGATCTCTGTGGGCTTTTTGGCCTTGTGAAGTTTTTTATAAGTGAACTTTGGTTCATGATATATACTTTTTTTTTTTTTTTATAAGTACACCTCCTTTTTTAAAAAAATAATTAAAATTTTAAAATATTTTTAATTTTTAATTTTTAATTTTACATTTACAACATTTAATTTAGTACTTATTTTTCACACATCTTTCTCTTTTTTTTCTTCAATTTTTACATGCACTCTCTTACCTTTCCTTCACCCCACCTATTTTGGTAGTATGTGAAAACTAAAAGAGAAAAAAAAAGTGTGTAAAAAAGAAGAAGAAAGTAGCAAATTAAAAATTGAAAGTGTAAATTAGAAAATTAAAAAAAACTATAATATTTTATAATTTAAAAAAAAATAAAGGAGATGTACTTAAAAAATAAAGGAGGTGTATATATATGAGAATTTTTATAAATGCACCTCCTTTATTTTTTTTAAAAATTATAAAATATTGTAATTTTTATTTTATTTTTTTAATTTTACACATTCAACTTTTAATTTGTTACTTTCTTTTTTTTTACACATTTTTTTTTTCTTTCAATTTTCACATGCTATTAAAATAAGTGGGGTGAAGGAAAGGTAAGAGAATATATGTAAAAATTGAAAAAAAAAAAAAAAAAAAAAAAAAAAAAAGAGGAAAGATGTGTGAAAGAAAATATTAAATAAAATATTATGGGTGTAAAATTAAAAAATTAAAAAATTAAAAATATTTTAAAATTTTAATATTTTTTCTAAAAAAGAGGTGTATTTATAGAAAAAAGGAGGTTTATATATAATGAACAGTGAACTTTTTAGTCCTGTCGGCTTTTTTGGCCCTAAAGCCCACATGGACTAGGACTTTGGAAGGTAGCCTGACCCATATTTCAAAGGTCTAATCCCAACTAGCACACAATCCTCTCTAAAAGTTACTTCTCGACCTCTTCTCGTCAATATAAGGAATGAATTTGATTCATCCCACTTCCACACCTAATAAATATAAATAGACACTTAATATTTATTTGTATAATAAATGACAAGAAAAAATAGAAAAAGATAGATACAATTATTAAAGTTTTAGTCACAACTTTGAAAACATAGGAATTAAAAGGCCAAGGATTTTTTTTCTTCCAGCAATAAGTTTGATGTGCTAGCTTCGTGAATTGTAACAATCAAGACTAGAACGACAACTATTTTATTTATTTTTAGGTATTGAAGAGTTACTCGAAATGTGGCTAAAATATCACTATTTTTTATTTAATAATCAAACATATTAAAAAGTTAAATTTATAATCTTTAGCTCCAACTTTGAACTAACAGAATCCTTCATCGTCAAAGGAAAAGATAAATTTTGAATAATTTGAATAAATTTCTCCAAAAATATTTATATACAGTAAAAAAAGTAAATAAATAAAACAAATTTTTTAAGTTAAAAATTAATTAATGCATAGGTTATAATGAAACAAATTCTCTTATACTAAAAGTAAGAGTTATTACACTTAATAACTCATTAAATAACTCATGATTGTTGCATTACATTAAAAGTTCTTATTAAATAGATTAAATCTACAAATTTTTACCAATTTTAAAAATTTTGATATTTTGCTATATAATTTCAAATTAATGTATAATATGCATTATTAAACAAAGTAATTATACTAATAGTCATTCATAGAGTAAGTGAATTTCTCTCCAAGTTAAAATAAGGATTTAGAGGAGTAAATAGAAAAAAGATTTTACAAATTAATTTATGTCTTTTCCACGCCAAACATCAAATTACTCGTGTTTGATGTTGTGAGACCCGTGAACCCCTTACACTACAAAAAAACTAATTAAATATGGCAGTTTTAAGATGGCAGTTTCAAGAAACTGTCACTATTTACTTTATAATACGACAGTTATAAAACTGCCATTATTTTCATTCAAAATATGGCATTTATAAGTGCCAGTATTTTAATGATAAAAATGTATGTAAAATATGACATTGTTCTATTTTTAAAGATGTCATTATTATTTGCTTCTAAACTAAACTTTATTTTCTCTCATATTTAACTTAATGAAATTTGAAATTTGAATTCCCATTTTTTGTCTTTTATTATTTATTAAGTAGATATTCATTTATTAATTATTTAAAAAATTCATTAAGAAATTTTAAAAACTTAAAACTATAAATTAAATTGAATCTTAATTAATTAGAAGTATTAATACTTTGTTGGAAGGATATTAATATTCCTTGCAAATAATAGTTGATTGCACTAAAAAAACATGCTAAATAAGGGAAGTTATTTTGTAGAGGTTTTTAAATTTTTTTGTAAATTATTAAAAATTTAAGAATTTGGTTTAACGTTGCAAAATGAGTTGAAAAGTGCACTTTTTTTTTACTTAATCTACGGAGATTTATGACCTCTTCTAATTAAAATTTTTATTTTCCCGCTTAAATTCTTTTTTTTTTCCCTCTTTAAAATAGAAAAAATTAGAGTAAATTAATTTTTTCCCTCTCAAATTTCTACCCAAAAAAAATATGAAAATCATTCACTTCCCTTTCTCTCGTACATTTCCAAAAAGAAACCCCTAAACCTAATTGCTTGAGTTCTCTCTCCCTACAAAAATCTCAAAACCCTTCGTTTATCGTCGCCGTGGTCGTTGTGCTCTTTCGAGTTGTCGTTGCTGCCATGATTCCTCGTCATTGTGCTTCCTTGTCGTCATGCTCTTCCGAGTTATAGTTGCTGCCTTGCTTCCTCAGCTATAACAGAACAAAAACGTCTCCATGCTTATTATTTTGGTTAGTATTTCTGCCAAAGCGTCTTGGTTCTTGAAGCATTGTTGGTAAAAATATTCTTGAAATTGGTTTCGCATACTAAATGGATTGATGTGAGTTTTGTCAATAGGAACAGCGGTGCCAATTTTAGGAAGTCCCCTTGTGCATGTCGAAAGGAATTTGTTCTTTTGTCTTGGAAAAGAGAAGAGACGACTGTAAAACATCTTGTGCAATTTAATTTAACTTTTGGTTGGAAGTTTTATAGTATCAATTTTTGTCTCTCCAAAAGGTAGCTAAGAGGCTTTATTTCTTCTTCCCAGATTCGAGGGTTTCTGTGTTTCTTGTTTCAGGAGAAACTGAAGAGCAGTTAGATTACGTAAATTTGTCAATCTGACAACCTTGATATTGAGACTTATGTTAGAATGTGTTGGGGAATATATTCGGAGCATTCTGTAAAAAAAGAATTTGCCTTCTTATTTTATTGTGTGACGAGCACTAACTGAAAAGTTAATATCAAATATTTTTTTATCTTAAACATATTGTTAATAATATCAGCAGCTGGTTTAGCTGCATCTTGAACCAAAGTAACACCAAGCTGGATTGGCTGGTTTAGGTGCTGCATACGTTCAGTTGAATTGAGTGCTGGCTGGTCACCAAGCGGTGCAGGAGCTGCTGGAACAGCACCACTTTTGACAGCTCCTGCTGCAGCATCCGTGCAATTTTTCACTTTAAACATATTGATGCATATATGTTTCCTAATCTAGCATGTTGGAGCAAGTGTGCGATAATAGTATGCTTTTAACCCAATTTTTTTTATAAAAAAAATATCTTATTTTCATCAAATCCATTTTTATAACTTCATTTTGCACATTTGATTTTTGTAAATTCTAAATTTTTAAACCCATATACTCATTTAGTTTAGAGTTTTAATAAATTGATTTTGAATAAATGTATTTAAATAATCTATGCTCTGTTGTTTATTTGTATCATATCATTTTTATGCTCTGTTGGACTTATTAATTTATTTGTATTTCATCATTTTTATGCTCTGTTGGACTTCTTCCAAGACAAAGTGACAGAAGTTTAGGTTCCTCCACTTTATCATGCGGAGCGGCTGAATCTTCCACACCTTTCTTGGAAGCCTCTCTTTGAAGGATGTCAAAGAAACAAAGTTGAAGAGAGCGGTATTCCTTTTCAACTTTTTCTAGCATTATCTTCGATCTTTCATTCTTTTCTTTCATGTTACCCATTTCAGCTTTAGCAGAATTAATTAAGTTTATCTTCCTATATTTTGGAAACAAGTTCATAAAACTATCTGTCAATTCACATTTCAAAGACACCTATAAGCTTGAACGTACTTAGAACAAAAGATTCCTCCTTATTTCTTATTTATGCATCATATTTTATGTCAAGGCTAAGCTACACAGTAGTTTCCTATTCATATTAATAAAGGTAATGCTAATGTTTCCTGAGAAATAGCAAATTGAAAAAAGTATTCAATTAAAGTGGAAAAGTCAGTTTGTTATTTCTATGGTTTAATTTGGTGCAGAAATTAAAAAGATATTCTTCAGAAACTATTTCCAACGCAGCATTTCTTTGGATCTGATCATATTAGTTGAAAAATAGAATAATTAAATGTAAACTTTTTTTGACTTTTGTTTCTTTCAAACTTGGTTCAAGATAGTATCTGTAGTAAAATCTTATTCAAAACATAAATATTATTAACAGTCGTTCAGTTTAATCATGAGATGAATGAAAATTTTCCTATTTTGCCTACTGCATAATTAATTTTCAAGTTGAACAATTGATTTTCATGGAAATTAAAATATTAAAAGAGAATTAATAAGTAAAATGTAAAATCAACTAAAATTTGTAAATCTGCTATAAGTAATTATGAACACAAATCCTCTTAAGTTAATCACCTACTCAATGCATTAAGCATAATTATGAACACAAATCCTCTTAAGTAACTTGAGTGTTCAAAGAATATATTGCGTAGATCTTTCATGAAAACTTTTTGTTCTTATATAGCTATTAGTTTTATATGTTAGCTATATATTGATTCCTTGATTCCTTAGGTTGTGCATAAGGCTTAGGATGCCTTTGGACGTATTGATTCCTTGATTAACAACGCTAGTGACAAAGGTAATTTCACTCCCCATTTTTCTGCTTCTATATAATTCCTGTAATATATGCTTTTTTGTTTTCATAAATAATATTATACATATACCTTTTACCTTGTATTTCAGGCATCAGATGTTGGAAGTGGTGCTCCATCACCAAACAACATAAGAGGATCATCAAGAGGAAGCAATGGTGATAATGAGGGTAGCCAAAGGAAGGCTAGTTAGGCACATTAGTATATTAGAAAATGCTACTTTAGTTTATGTAATGAATCTATAACTTATGAAGTACTTTGACTCTGTTTGATATAACTATTTATGTTTTCCCTGGTACAAGTAATGAATGAATCAATGTTGAGAATTTCGTTGAAACACTTTTGTTAATATTTGTAAATTTGTTTAATTCTATCAACGGTCTCAAACACGGCAAGTATACCGGCCGTTCAAGTAGTAAAAATATCGTATCCACAGGGATTAGAAGGTAAAATAAGTATTTATTGACTATTCGTGACTAAAGAATAATTCCAATTTATAGTTTGTCATGTAAATGTGAGATGAAGAGCATGACTATTGGAATGTTAAAACTATAAAAAGATTAGTTTTAGAATGGGAAAGAGTAGAAATGGGATAATGGTATTGTGAGGCTGTGGGGGTCAGATTTCACCGAACGTAACACTAATGTATCCTTAATCTCTTGTTAAATTCATTGCTTAGTCAACCCAATAGTTTACTCAAACCTAATCCCTTAGAGAAAGAGCCTAGGTGCGGATATTGAATATCAATCCCTTGAGTACCCAATACCTACACCCGCATTACGGGCTAGGGTTTAAGACTACTAATGGGTCAAGCT
Source organism: Cajanus cajan (assembly GCF_000230855.2). NCBI lineage: Eukaryota > Viridiplantae > Streptophyta > Magnoliopsida > Fabales > Fabaceae > Cajanus > Cajanus cajan. Next base: position 66,204,482 of record NC_138518.1, read on the forward strand.
CTATCCCTAGATACAATCTCCACTAGGCATATGTTCCAGAACTAATTTCAAAGGTATTTCCCAATACTCAATGGAACCTTAAATCATGCAAAGGGTGATCAATCCAAAGCAAGCATTAAGCAAAGAAACAAACACAACAATGAATGAAACAACAAATATATATATCATTGAAAACGTAAGGATTACAATAGAGTATGTTGGCTACATCTAACCCCACAAAATGGGTGAAACCACTCAACAAAGAGGGTAAATACAAAATAGAGATGAAGGGAGAAATGAAGAACCGAAGGAAAGACCCACACACGAACGGCTCCAATCTCCGGGAATCCCTTCCACAGCTCCCAAAACGCGCCCAATGTGTGAATGAGGGAGAAACCCTCGAAAATGGCTTCAAATACGAGCCTGGGAGGTCAGATTAGGGTTTCGCGCCCGGCGCATAAGTATTCGCGCCCGGCTCAGAGTCTTCTGAGCACTTTCTGCCTCGTTATAAGCCCGGCGCAATTACTTTTACGCCCGGCGCAGTGTCTTCCAGAGGCTTTCAAGCATTCTCTGCCTTAGAGCAAGCCCGGCGCAATTCTCTATTAAGCCCGACGCAATTCGTTCCAGAGAGTATTGAGGTACTCTCTGCCTCGATCACGCCCGGCGTGGTGGAGTCTCGCGCCCGGCGCATGTATGACTTCCAGAAGTCCACTGCTCTGTTCTTCTCAAGCCCGGCGCGGAGTCATCTTGCGCCCGGCGCAGCCACTCTGCTCTGCTCCTTGGCTCCTTATGTTTCCAATCCAAAAGATCTTCAATCCTCAAATCTCTAGCTCAATACCTGCACAAAAAATGAGGTGTATTAAGGTATTGTTAGCTAAATTTGGGTTAGTTATATCTGCACACAAAATGAACCAAAAAGAGAACAATTATATTGCAATGGTTCAAAGGATGAGTGGAATTTGTTCAATAAGTCTCATCCAAAAAGAGGTAAAATTGAGACTTAACAACTCCCCCAAACTTAGAACCTTGCTTGTCCTCAAGCAAAAGGTCATTAATCTAGCAGATAACAAGCAGTGCAAGTGTGTCAAATTCTACATCCCAGTTCACTTGTATTTTCTTTTCGCAAGCATGAACCTAAGATGGATCTCCAGTCACAATTATTGCAAAAGAACATGACAAGGTGCAAACAAAGGTTTCAAAAGAGATCAAAGAGCTGAGAAGAGTAATGACTATCTGTGTATACAACCTCACTAGGAAGGTGTTTCTCTCTATGCACACTAGTGTATCAGGGTGAGTGTTTCTCTCTAGTCTACTACTCACGCCACATGATTCAACTTTGCTCTTCGTTTCCAAATGAAACCAGTGGTAAAACAAATGCAGGCACTTATCACAAGGTCTTTATTTGGACAATTCTGGGTCAAGCAGGGTCAAGCATTAGCAGTTTTATGGTTTTTCAAGGATTGCAGGTGCTATGGCTTAAGAGAGCAATTGGAATTTTTACAATGATATCCCTCTCCATACCCCAATACAACAATTTAGCACACATGCCCTTTCTCGGATCCAAGCCATTTGCCTTTATGAGATACATATTTACACTTTTGCATCTTAATATTTTTGTTTTTTTGTTTTGCTTTATCTTTTTTTTTTTTTTTTTTTTTTTTTTGAATGGCTGATCACATACTTCCTTTTTCCCCAAAATTTCCCATTTAACAACTCCCCCAAACTTATTTGATGTCATCAATTTGCTCTCTTAACCAAAGCAACGGTTATGGTTAATTTTTCCTGGTTTGGGAGAAGTAGAAGGTGTGGTGTTTGGGCTTAGGAAAGTATGAGTCAAGTGAGAAGTGAAAATGGCTTTTTGGCTTAGGAGGTTAACAAAATAAGGAACAATATGAATGCCTTGATCACCTAAGTACACACATAAGTAAACCACCAGGGAAACTCAAGCAAAGTCTATCATGCAACATAAGCGTAGTTCACTCATTAGTGTTTAGGCTCAAACCTCACCCGGCTATTCATCCACAAATTATCAAACTCAGCTCAGTTCTATGATCAACATTGAAACCCGTATGCAACTAGTCATGAACTAAAGATCTAATGTGACTTGAAAATGTCTAGGGTACAAACACTATAAACATCAAGCAAACTACAATCCAGAATCAACCACAAGCAAAGCAAGTATCAACAAGATTAAAAACCATGCTAAAGCAGAATATTCACAAAAAGAACTAACAAAGTAATCACCAAAAAGAAATAGATATATAAAATAGAGTTCTGGGACTAGAACAGTTAAACAACTACAACTGAGAAACAGAAAAATTGAATGACAACAAATAATAAAAGTAAAATGGTCCAAGGCCAGCTCCATCTGCATCATCATGGGGCGTGGTCATCATCAGCAGCTCCGGGGTCAGCTCCACCCTCCTCAGCAGCAACTCCAGCATCCTCGGAAGCTCCACCCCCCTCAAAGAAAGGAGCCTGGTCCCCAGGCCACCCCGTGTAAGCATGATAATTAGTGGTGGTGGGGAACTGGTAATCAGGGGCAGAGTGCAGCGTGAAACTCCTGAAGGCATCAAACATGAAGGTCTGTCCACGGTGGAGAGATTCCATCTGGCCCTCGTGCCTCTGCATAAAAGTATCCAGGCGGTCCTCCTGTCGCTGCATGAATGTGGCCATGCGACCCTCCAAGGCGTCAAAACGCTGATGGATAGTGAGTGGAGGGTCTGAGGCAGCAGCATCATCCATGGGCACGTCCTCCTGGGGCCCAGCAGCATGAATAGGCTCGGGGGCAGGGACTGCTGGTGGCGCGCGGTCCTGGCAATAGGCAGAGATGTATCTGCTGTCAATGGCCCTGCCAGGACCCTCAAATGGTGGCGAGTGGACATCCACACCTGCCAACTAGCATAACTGCGTGATGAGAGATGGATGTCCAAGGGCGGAGCCAGGTGCAGAGTTGGCGCAGCCCGAGATCTCTATACAGATAATGCCGCCCAGGTCCACGGTCCTCTGAGTCATAATGCAATACATGAGCATGGACCGAGACCAGTGCAGGTCAGATACATGGGAGCACGGGAGAATGTTGGCATGCACCAAGGCTGACCAGATCCTGACCACTGGAAGAAGATCCCGGCGCTTCACGTGGAGAGGCAGCTGAGATCGGTTCCTGTGGAACCCACGTCCAGGTACGCAGATAGCAGCCTCTACTAGAGCGGGGTCCATCGTCTCAGTGGTGTAGTTGTTATACTCTGACTCCTCATCAGCCCTCAGCGCAGTCCCCAAAAATTGATTAATCGTCTGGGCGTCATAGGGGACTCGCACACCCCTAACATAGCTAACAAATGGCGCAATGCCCTCCTCCAATCGCAGGGCATTGGCGTAGAACTCCTTGACTACTGCTATGTTGGCCGGGAGTGAGTAAGAGCCAAGCCTCTCCCACCGGCGTCGGCGTAGCTCTGCCTGAAACTCAGGGGCCTCATCAGGCTCTAACTCGACCCGTCTCTCAAGAATAAACTTCTTCGCACTGACTGACTCAAAGTGCTTCTCATTTCGTTCAGTGAGGAAGAGATCAGAATAAGGTCGAGTCTGCTTGCGAGGAGTTTGCCCAGATTTGCTTTGATGTGGGCGTTTGCTGGAAGAGGCCATCTGCAGAAAATAAACAACAGAAATCCCAGGCAAACAGACATGAGCATAAAACATATAAGGATGACCAGTGCAATTTACCGAAAAGGAAACTAGCCCTAGACTGGAAAAAACCCTAAAAAGAAGCTAAAAACAATGAAAAGAGGGGTCCAGAAGTGATTTGCACCGGGCATAGGATTTCATGCGCTTGGCGCAGGGAGTGTGTAGAAACTCTCTGGAAGCAAATGCGCTGGGCGTAAAACATAATTGCGCCGGGCGCAGAGAGTAGAGAGGACTCTCTGGAACCAACCGCGCTGGGCGCAAAAATAAATTGCGTCGGGCGCAAGTAAGCGTTTTTAGAAAAGTGGCCAGAACGGGCTGTTCCAAGATCAGAACGGGCCGTTCTTAAATTCGAAACGGGCCATTCTGGAATTGGAACGGTCGGTTCTAAATTCCGAAACGGGCCGTTCTGGACATGGAACAGGCCGTTCCAAAGTCCAAAACGGGCCGTTCTGGAATTTGAACGGGCCGTTTCGCAGCTTCAGCCGAAGGCACCGCGCCTGGCGTGATTGCACCCTTAACAAAAACCCCATGAAATCCCAAAAAGAAGAAGGAAAAATGCAAAACCAGACAAGAAAAAGTTGAGTGTGAACCTACTTGAGATGAGCTGTTGTAGAGGAGGAGAAATGGTATGCGTGACCCTGAGATGGAGAATGCTGAGAGTGAATGATGAAGAGAAGTTGAAGGAGAAGAGGTGGTTAGAATGAAGTTTTCGGAGTGGGAAGTTGAGAGAAAAGGGAAGGGAGTTGAGAGGGTGAGAGTGAGTGTGAACGTGGGAGAAGAAGTTGAGAGGTTAAGGCATCTGCAGGGTCGCGCCGGGCGTGAAATTACCCACGCCGGGCGCCATATCAGTAGAAGCCCAGAGGTTGCCCTTTCTGGTGTCGCGCCGGGCTCTGCCGTTTCTCGCCGGGCTCTGCCGTTTCTCGCCGGGCTTATCTAGGGTTACAACGTGCAAGCATTCAATGCGCCGGGCTTGGGCAGATTCGCGCCCGGCGTATTTAAGGCTCAGACCCTTCAGTATTTAATGTGCCCGGCACCCCCAATAAATGCGCCAGGCTTGGTCGTTCTAGGGGTTTTAATGAAGGCTGGGCCGGGCGCAATAGGAATTGCGCCCGGCGTGGGTCTTGGCAGAGGCCAATTTACTCTAGGTGCGCAGGGCGTGGCTAAGTCTCGCCCGGCGTGATTAACTCTGTGAAGCTTTTACCTAGATTTTCCACTCCTCACACTCTTAACATATTCTGATCTATATTAACCCACTCAAGCAAGAATCACACAATTAATACCTAACACAAAACACATATAATATAATACAACATACATATCATAGACTATGCACAATCACAAAACAAGTCCCAAAAACAAGTATAACATACAATTCTAACTCAATCATAAACAAGCAAAGCTGAAAACATAAGCAACTGAAAAAACAGATAAAAACACAGTTCAGATCTCTGGGTTGCCTCCCAGGAAGCGCTTGTTTACTGTCCCGAGCCTGACGGTGGCCAACTTGAAGTGCTCTACTCTCCTTCTCCTCCTGTTGCTCTTGTTCCTCCTTGCTTTGTGCTCAATCTCATGATTGCTCAACAATTGCTCAGAGGGATTGGTCAATCTTGTTCATAGTACCTAGCATACAAGAGAAAGTAGAGGACTAGAGCGCCCAGGTCAGCTTCAACAATTCATTCCTACCATAAAATGAAAATAAAAGTAAAAGAATAAGTCACAAATAGCTATAAATACTAAATCTCCATTCTAATCCCCGGCAATGGTGCCAAAAACTTGTTGAGAATTTCGTTGAAACACTTTTGTTAATATTTGTAAATTCGTTTAATTCTATCAACGGTCTCAAACACGGCAAGTATACCGGCCGTTCAAGTAGTAAAAATATCGTATCCACAGGGATTAGAAGGTAAAATAAGCATTTATTGACTATTCGTGACTAAAGAATAATTCCAATTTATAGTTTGTCATGTAAATGTGAGATGAAGAGCATGACTATTGGAATGTTAAAACTATAAAAAGATTAGTTTTAGAATGGGAAAGAGTAGAAATGGGATAATGGTATTGTGAGGCTGTGGGGGTCAGATTTCACCGAACGTAACACTAATGTATCCTTAATCTCTTGTTAAATTCATTGCTTAGTCAACCCAATAGTTTACTCAAACCTAATCCCTTAGAGAAAGAGCCTAGGTGCGGATATTGAATATCAATCCCTTGAGTACCCAATACCTACACCCGCATTACGGGCTAGGGTTTAAGACTACTAATGGGTCAAGCTCTATCCCTAGATACAATCTCCACTAGGCATATGTTCCAGAACTAATTTCAAAGGTATTTCCCAATATTCAATGGAACCTTAAATCATGCAAAGGGTGATCAATCCAAAGCAAGCATTAAGCAAAGAAACAAACACAACAATGAATGAAACAACAAATATATATATCATTGAAAACGTAAGGATTACAATAGAGTATGTTGGCTACATCTAACCCCACAAAATGGGTGAAACCACTCAACAAAGAGGGTAAATACAAAATAGAGATGAAGGGAGAAATGAAGAACCGAAGGAAAGACCCACACACGAACGGCTCCAAGCTCCGGGAATCCCTTCCACAGCTCCCAAAACGCGCCCAATGTGTGAATGAGGGAGAAACCCTCGAAAATGGCTTCAAATACGAGCCTGGGAGGTCAGATTAGGGTTTCGCGCCCGGCGCATAAGTATTCGCGCCCGGCCGCAGTGTCTTCCAGAGGCTTTCAAGCATTCTCTGCCTTAGAGCAAGCCCGGCGCAATTCTCTATTAAGCCCGGCGCAATTCGTTCCAGAGAGTATTGAGGTACTCTCTGCCTCGATCACGCCCGGCGTGGTGGAGTCTCGCGCCCGGCGCATGTATGACTTTCAGAAGTCCACTGCTCTGTTCTTCTCAAGCCCGACGCGGAGTCATCTTGCGCCCGGCGCAGCCACTCTGCTCTGCTCCTTGGCTCCTTATGTTTCCAATCCAAAAGATCTTCAATCCTCAAATCTCTAGCTCAATACCTGCACAAAAAATGAGGTGTATTAAGGTATTGTTAGCTAAATTTGGGTTAATTATATCTGCACACAAAATGAACCAAAAAGAGAACAATTATATTGCAATGGTTCAAAGGATGAGTGAAATTTGTTCAATAAGTCTCATCCAAAAAGAGGTAAAATTGAGACTTAACAATCAACTTTATGTTTTGTATTTTGTTATTACAAGTTGAAGTATATTGAATGAACTTGGTTGGTTGAATTTTTTAAGAGTTGTTGATTACTTCGATTTCACACAATTATGACATTTTAAATATACAGGCGTTTTTAATATTTAAAATATTTAATTAAAAATTCAATTTTTATAAATAATTATGATAAAAAAATATTTATTTGAAAATTACGACAGTTAGAAGTGTCATACTTTTATGTACAAATTGTTATAATAATGACAGTTTGATCATGCCATATTATTATGGAAATAATGGCGCTCAAAATTGTCATTATTAACCTATATAATTATTTTTATTGTGTAATTTACGACATTTTAGAGTGTCATTATTTACACGTCTAAACCGTTGCTTTATACAATGTATTAAATGGCGGGTGTTGCGACGGTGCGCTTGTAACCGTCATTTTTTACTCTGTGGCGGCATAAATTATGGCGCTGCACGGAACTGCCACACATGTATATATTGACGGTCATAAATGTCATTATTTACAATTACAACTGCCATTATTAACGCGTTTTTTTTGTAGTGTTACTCCTTTTCTTCTTCTCAACCCACTCTCACTCTCACCCTCTCCTTTTTCTTGTTGCTGGTTTTCTTCTTTGGGGTGACCTTGGACTGAAGGTGTTGACCAAGCTTAGGCAAAGCTAACTGAAGATTGTCTCTCTTCTCCGTTCGTTTTCAAGTTTTCTCTTCTTCTCCGATCTCTGTGGTCCTGAAGCTCGGATTTTCGCATCAAGGTAAGGGAAGCTAGTCCTTTGATTTGTTTGGCTGAAAACGAGTTCTAAGAACTCTTTTGTGGTATAATGTTTGCTACATTTGAGCTGAAAACTGCAAAAATTGATGAATTGGGGTTCTTCGGGTTTTCGAGGTCCTTGCGGAAATTTTGAGTAAATCTTGATTTGTGTTTGCATGTCGAAAATGAGACGTTTTTGTTGATACGTGGTGAGAATGGGAACTTTTGGCTGGGTTGCATGTTGATTTTCGCAGGTTTTGATGGAATTTTTGAAGTAGGTGAGGGTTCCTGTTTGAATTCGCGCTGAGCGCAGTTCTTCGCGCTGAGCGCGACTTGAAATGGGGACTCACTGGGTGAATCGTGCTGAGTGCGGGGAGAACCGCGCTGGGCGCAATAGACCTCTGTAGGTCTCTAGTTGAGACGCACTGAGCGCGCACTTGAACGCACTGAGCGCGCATTTGAAGTTCCGAAATTGACTTCTTAGTATTCATGAAAGTTGTAGCCTTGGATGTTAGCTTTCCAATGGCGCTGGAATCATCCAAAAAGGAGTTTTAAAACTCCAGTTATGGCTGTTTTAGTGAAGAGAGGTCAAGCTGCCAGCATTACTTATAGCTGTTTCGGTTTTTAGAATTTTTAACAAGGTAGATGAAAGAATTAGGACTTGGTGTCTTCATGAGAGTTGTAGGAAATTTGATTATCTTTCATATGAGATAAGGATGAGCATGATAGGAGTAGTATAACTCATGATGTGTTATTTTCTGTGAAGGTTGCCATTTTCCATTTAGTGATTTGGTTAAGTTTAAAGTTGTTTTAGGTGCTTAGGTTGATTGGTGTTGTTTGGGTGGGTGATTTGACAAGATAGATGAGTTGTAAATAAGAGGATTGGGTCGGAGTATGTGTTGAACATGTCGTACGTTGTGAAATTGTTGATCATGCTATTTTATGTTGTTGATGATGAAATGCCACGCTGTAATGTATATATATGTATATGCTGATATTGATGCGTTGCGCTGAGCGCGGACCTTGTCGCGCTGGGCGTGAGACTCCTTGGGAGTCTCTGCCCTGTGGCCGCTGGGCGCAATTTGAATTGCGCTGGGCGCGAGACCAAGGGGAGGTCTCTGCCTTCCCCGCGCTGGGCGCGGGTATGGGCACGCCGGGCGCGGGTATGGGCACACCGGGCGCGCGAGACTCCTGGGAGTCTCTGCCTGGCATGCGCTGGGCGCGTGTGAGCCTTGGGATCTCTGGCTGAGTCCCGCCAGGCGCAGGCATACCTGCGCTGGGCGCGCTAGCCCCTGGTGCTCTCTGGTTGTACCGCGCTGGGTGCGACCATGAGTGCGCCGGGCGCGGAGATGAGAAATTTATATATGTTGGTTAATGTTGTTTTATGCTTAGTTGAGTTGTAGACGAATATAATGTGATGACTAATGGATGATGTTGGTTGATTGATGTTGAGTTGTCCAGTTGTGTTGTGTTGCAAGTTGATATGTTGAGTTGCAAAAGTTGTGTTGTGTTGAATGCTGATATGAATTGCTGTAGGCCATAATGGCTGAGTTGTTGTAGGTCATAATGGCTGAGTTGTTGTAGGCCATAATGGCTGAGTTGCTGTAGGAGATCTCCGAGTTGATATGCGTGACGACGCATTGTGTGCTGATTTCTGATTATGCTGTAAGATTGATGAGGTGTATGCTGAAGATGTGTGCTGTTATGGCTAAATAATGTGGTACTTTAAATGAATTTTGTTAAGTTAATTGATGTGTTGAAGTGTTGTGCTGTGCTATGCTGGGCTGTGCTGAGTTGGGGGATATTATAGCTGCTAAGTCGGTGCTGTTGTTAGCCACATATGGGTGCTGATTCTAACCGCTAAGGCAGTGCTGATATTGCTGCATTGCGGTGCTGATATTGTTGAGTGGTATAAGCTGTATAAGTGTGCTGATAATTGTATCTGTTGTTTATTTATATTGATATATATATATATATATATATATATATATATATATATATATATTTGTATGTTGAATTTTAATTACACTAGCTTACCCTTTTGTTGTCTCCATGATGTTGGACTGCGATGATCATACTATGTATGGGAGCAGAGCAGGGATAGGTGGGCGTCTAAGGATGAGTCTTCGACGGACCAGTAGAGCTGATCGTTTTTTTGACTATTTTGTTATGTAGCTACTTGGGATAGTAGCATTGATTGGACTTTGTGTTGTACACTCTAACTCTAGTCGGATAGAGACTTTGTATATATTTATATTCTAGATCCTATATTTATATACTTGTCCTTTCTGTCTGGCGTTTCCGGTGTACAGTGGTGTGTGTGTAGTGACCAGCCGGGTCGTTACACATCTTTTGATTCACCTTAAAATGGTTGTTTTGAGACTTGTTTTGAGGTTGCACTCACCCAACTTTGAGAGTGAAAACACATCTTTTGATTCACCTTAAAATGGTTGTTTTGAGACTTGTTTTGAGGTTGCACTCACCCAACTTTGTTTGATCATGAAATTGTGAGTTATTTGATTAGCATGGCATGAAAGATCAATAATTGAACATTTAGCCAAGCTGGTGAGTGAGAGAGACCAAACAGTGCATATATCATATATTTCCACTTTTGAGAGCCATCATCATAATATATGTGTTTGCATTGGTTGAATCTTGAATGATTGTTCTTGTGAGAAAGTTTTGGACAGGATCAAGGCATTCCCTTGTAAATAACTGAAATCTTTGTAAGCCTAGAACCAAACAGCCAGCCAGAATTGAATCTATTCTTCAAAACCTGTTTGAGCTTTAACCTTCAAATCACCTTAAACCTTTCCCAAATGCCAACTCATCACCCTAACCAAAACTTTTGAGAGTGAAATGAAAATGAATTGGGAATTAAGTTGGGGTAGTGGTAAGAATTGTCAAGTTGAGAGAAAGTGGTGAAATTAAGTTAATGCAACTTGAAGGGAAGAGTCACCCCTCCATCATTTTTCTCTGTTCACATTCAAGTGTGCTTGTTATTTTCATTCTGTCATTATTTTGATCTCAAAAAAAAAAAACAAAAACAAAAACAAAAACAAAAACAAAAAAAAAACAAAAAAAATCAAAAAATCAAAAAATCAAAAAATCAAATCAAATCAAGAGCAAAATAAGCAAGCACCTGTACAAAGAGTCTTAAAAGAGAGAGGGACCTCTTGAAATCTAGGCAAAGAACCTTAAGGAAAAAGGGTAATTAGAGGAAGATTTTGGGCTGAGAGATTTGGTTGGAGTTGAATATTTAGAGTGAGCAAAGTGGAGTGTTTGGTTCATGTTCATTTTACTCTCTTGAGTTTAAACCCTGTTAATCTGAAAAACCACATTCCTTTGTTAACCAAGCCTCAGTCAACCCTCAACTTTCCAAAAAAAAAAAAAAAAAAAAAAGTCCTTGTGATCCTTAATTTTCTCTCAAAGAGTAGTACTGAAGAAATGATATCAATGCTTATGTTCATAGAAATGATGAATGGACTTGAGAGAAACACTCACCCTGGAGAGCCATTGTTAGGAGAGTATGTTCAGATATTGGTTTGTAATGTTCATGCTATGATTTGCCTTGCAATTTTTGTGTTTGGGCATGGTTGTTTTTGTGGTTGGTTTTGATGGTGAATTGATTGAGTGTTTGCCTTACTGTTGATCCAGAAGAAATCTCATGATGGGAAATATCTTTTTGGTTTTGATTGGTATCTTGTTGGGGACCAACAAGAGATTAAGTTGGGGTAGTAAAAACTTGATGAAGATTTTCGCAAACCTATCACTTGGCAAGTGAACCAAGTTTCGAAGTAGTATTTAAAGATCGTCCTCAGGGATTTGCGTGTTTAGTAACTCTCGCTCAAATGATTTAAAAGAGAATGAGTTTAAAAATTCAATTGAGTGAAAACAGATTCAAACAACACAATAAGGCAAATGTAGTAAAGACAATGATTAAGAAACAAGGATTGGCTCAGATGCACTTGCTAACTCATAGATCTTCTTAGCATAAATGCAATTCTAATTTCATTATTTCCACGTTCATTAAATAATCCAACAAGATTCCTCAAGGTTGAATCCTAAAGTCATTAAGCTCAAAACATAATTCCTCAATGTTTTGAGTCTAACACTTCGCATTAAGAACAATAACTTGAACAATGTGACTAACCAAATCAAGTCTATTCCTAGAACAAGAGGTGATTAGGTGCAAGATTCAGTTCGGGTTTTCGAAAGCGTTTTCCAACTGGATTCAAAAGCCAAAAATCATACAACGGTTGATCAAGCCGATATAAGCGTTAAGCGAAGAATCATTACACAAATAATGAGATCAAAATGCATATATTTAAGAAGAAGAGGAGTTAGTAGTTACATCTAACCAATCCTTAAGAAGTTTAGCCACCCATGGCCATTACAGAATCAAAGAGTGAAAATAAGAAATTACAAAGCAAAGGATGAAGAAATGGAGTTGATCTTCGTTCCCAAAGGATCCAGCTTCCAAGTCTCTGTTCTTCCTTCGTTCTTCCTTCTTCCCAAGCTTTTCCCCTGTTTTTCTCTGTTAAATTCGTGATCCCCGTATTCTTTGTTTTTCCCCTTTTATATTGGCTTCAAAACAAGGCCAAAAAGTAACTTTCATTTCCACGGCTGCAGCTGCAGATCCACGGCTATAGCTGTGGAGAGTCCTTCAGAGTGAAGAAACCTCCAAGGCTGCAGCTGTGGTTTCACAGCTATAGTTGTGGCAACTCCTTCAAACTTAAGGAACCTCCAACGCTCAAGCGGTGAAGCCACAGCTATGGCTGTGGCTCTCTGGAATTTTTATTGGGTCCTGGGTGCTTCCACGGCTTTAGCTGTGAGTCCACAGCTTTAGCTTCAACTCTCTGGAGCTTCAAAGTACATTTCAGATTTCCACAGCTATAGCTGCAGATCCACAGCTATAGCTCCAACTTTCTGGACCTCTATATTCTTCCCAGACTTCCACAGCTCGAGCTCCAGATCCACAGCTATGGCTGTGGATCTCTGCCTAGCCAAAAATCCTGCAAAAATTGAGGAAATTCCTTAAGATTGCTACTACTCCTCTGCTCTTATAGTATAACTTAATTCTATAAATTAAAGGGGTAAAATACATATATATTATCTATAATTATATATAAAGATTGCCAAAAGTTGAGTGCAAAACATACAAAAAAGGACACTCAACAATATTTATATTCTAGATCTTATATTTATATACTTGTCCTTTCTGTCTGGCGTTTCCGGTGTACAGTGGTGTGTGTGTAGTGACCAGCCGGGTCGTTACAGATGTGGTTGAGACTGAGAGTCTCCCACTCGTTCGCACCGAATGTGGAAAAACTTAAGTCCAACCCTAATCAATCAAAGGATCTCTGCCTAAATCACGTTTAACACCACATGTAATAACATTTGATGTAAATTTAGGTAGAGATGAGTTTTTCTTCTCATGCTAATGCTATTCAACCCACACCCAACATGATTTCAACCCAAGATAATTATTTCTCCTCAAGCCCGACGCCACCAATCATGTGCTTGGCGTGAGTAAGATAGAGACTCCTTTTTAGAGTCACGCCTGGCGCCTTGAAGACGTGCCCTACACGATATCAATTTTCGTACTTTTGCAAAACCTGCTTTTGCAAATCCACTTGAAATCCAACAATCCCAACAACATGCATTGCACTAAACAACATTTGTACAACATGAACAACACAAATTCATCATCAAAAGCAACATGCAACCATAAAATTACCTGAAATCATCAAAACACTCATAAACATCCTCAAGAACCCAAAACCCTAAAAGACTTATTACTCATCTTCATCCAATCAATCATAACAGTTGTACCAACCTAGCATAAGGCCGAGCTCAACCGAGTTCATTAGACAATTTTGACCGAGGTGACCATTTAGTCAAACCAAAGTAAACATATGAAACGCTGAGGTGTGACATCGGAGAAGGGAGATTGGTAATACACCTTGGCATATCAATGACATCGAATATGGCTTAACCGCCGATAACCCTCAGAAGATAACCGAACAACAGTTACACGGTTACTCAGGAATGACCACAGGTAATAATATAAGCAATACATGAGATAGGACAGATAACTAACTTGATCGTCGGAGTCCTTTTTGCAGGTACATCCGAGGACCTCAAGGAGAAGATCGGACATCGCAAAGAGAATCGAACCTTGGGAAGAAGACATCTTACACCAGGAGACGAGTTGATATCGGTAAGAACAACAGTCAACACTAGTGTAATTACAATTTTCAACATGCAATCCAACACAAGATACACAAACTTCCCTTACCTCTTGGAGCACCTAAACAACAAAAGGAGAAAAGAATAACAGTCTCGTACAACTCCAAATCCAAATCCCAACTTCACAAGTCCTAATCCTTCAACTCAACAACTCCTATCAGCTACAAGAAAGGATGGAAAGGTTTCTAACCCAGAGAAGAAAAAGGGAAAGGTCTGCTCAAGTTTAGAAAACTTCTCAATAGTCTATCTCTATACAATTTTGAAAACTTGAGCTATAAGACTCAAAACTTAAGAAAATCATTTTATACTTTTATGAGTTGACTTCACTTGTCTTTGATTCAGTTATCCAAAAACCAACTTACTCTCAAGGTTCCTTGACTCAAAATTTTCAATGACAACTGACATCTAAACAATCAAAAATTATAATTAATAAAACACTCACAAAATTAATAATATTACATAATTTATCTACCAATTATTTTAAAATATAATAAATATAATTTATTCTGAATCATATGTCTATTCATGCAAATTTTATAGTTCATATTGTGTTAAATAAATATTTGTTTTAGTTTCAATTCAACTTGAAGTAAATCAAGTATTCACATTGATTTAATTAGATTAAATAAAATGATTAGACATTTATTAGATTGTATTGATTAAATAAGTACCCCTAATTTATTTACATGTTTTTTTACCAACCTATATTTATTTACGTGTTTTTAACTTGTGACAATAATTGTATAAAAAAAACTCTTGACAATATTACATGTAGAAACAAAAATATAAAATTATAACTCAATATTTTTTTATGTGTGCAATGAAAAAAAAAGAAACTTAAAATTATGACTTCATAATTCGTACAAAATAATCAGACCTTTTAGATTTAATATCGATCTATTAATTTCTTTTATTCAAAGTTTTTGAACCTATTGAAAAACACAGTAATTATAAAAAATGATAAAATAGACAAATTAAGAGAAACTCAAATAACTATAGAGAGATAGCCATAACCACTAAGAAATAATTTAGAAGAAAAAATGATTAATAAAAGTTTATTTTTAACCAAATAAAGTTCCAAGATCCAAATTCTAAGTAGAGAAAGACAAGTCTATCTTTAACATTTTCCTTTTTCCTGTGTGTGGAAAAGACTATCTGTATAAAAATGGTTATATTGTCTAAGTTGATAAGGAAATATTTATGTTTTGAAATAATATAAAGCGGGAAAGCTAAAAGTCCTTGGAACAAATATTTCCTTTTCCATAGATATAGAGATTGAAATTGAAGTGAAGGAAGTAAATAGTTGAAATGAGTTGGTTGCAGTGTGTCAAATTGAAGGAGAAGATTTTGTTAATTCTTGGTAATTAATAGAATCGGCGCATTAATGTATAGTTCTAGAAACGAATGGGAGATAGTGGTCCAATCAAATATCATATCATTTTCAAACATTGTGCAAGCTGTTGAAATGGACGGCCTAAGTTACAACCACTTTCACACACTCTCCCCTAACTTCCTTTTATTCTTCATCTCTTACCCTTATCTTCGCTACAAAACAAATTCAAAAAATAACTAGCTCAAATTTATTATTTTCATTGTGTTTAAGTATTCACATTCGATTATATTGTTAAACCAAAATAAATGACTGTTCCGATACCCCACAATTATAGTGAGTACCGTAGAATTTCTCTTGTGCAAGATACACAAATATAAAAAATTAAAGATAATTGCTATATCCTTTATATATCAATATTGAAAAAATTCAAATCTCACATTGACTAGAGATTAGACAATTAAATAATATATAAGTGAAAAATAACTCTCATTTTACAAGCTGGTTTTGTAGGGTTGAGTTAAGTTTAAATCTCCTACTCTAAAAAATATAGAGAATATAAATTAATACTAGTTTAATAATTATTTAATATCAAATGAATTTCTCTAATTTAATGACCGACTCAAATTTAAAAATATTTATTCATCATTTAGTACTTGCTTTCCTCTTGCGTCTATTTTTAGTCTACCAAAAACAACATGCTTTATTTTCTCATTTTTTCTTGTATTTTTTTTAACACATATATTCTATATAATAAAAAAAAACAAAGAATCAATTCTATTTTCAAATAGAATCACAAGTAATAAAGTTCTCAATCGATCCAAATATTTATAACTTGAATTTGATGATCATTATTTATTTAAGTTAAAATAAATCCAGGACACTCGATTTACGCTCTCAATATTTCTCCTTTTCATTTTTCTACTTTCAACAAGGTAAATAACAAGAGAAAAAAAAAATAAAAGAAAATCAGAAATCTAGAAACTAGAAAGAAAAAAAAATGGTATCTTTTTCTTGTGCCGCACGAAGAACGTGTCAAACAGGCAGTTCTTGTTTTTCTTATTTTGACTTTTTGGGCCTCAACTTGTGGTCCCACACCAGGGAGCCGTGTACCGCCGGCGCTCCGCCAGCATCCCCTGGCGGAACACCACCGAGCACTCCGGCAGCTCTCCTAGGTCGGCGAACAGCGACTCGTCCTCTTCCCTCATCGGCAACAGTGCCACGTCAGCATGAAAGCCCGTGGTCATTATAGGGCTTTCGAGAACCGTGGACGACGTCGTTTCCATCTCCCCAAACCACCCCATCTCATCCGCTGTGCTGATCATGGAATCGTCCCTTCCCAGATCCGCGAACTTCTCCTCCGGTTCGACCGGGTCCAGAACCGGTTCAGGCTCTGGTTCTGGTTCTGGTTCTGGTTCTGGTTCTGGTTCGGGCTTCTTTGTGGGCCTTGTATGGTTCCTAGAAAGCGGCCAGGGATGGTTGTGGTCGGAAGAGTAAGTGACGACTAACATTGTGGGGTCCACACAGCTCCTTTCCACTTGTTTCCGTGCCGGACACCCCTTCGAACTGCTACACCTGTAGTACCCTCTGTGTCATAACAACATCAACAACACCCATTTCACTATCCAATTCCAACATACACTTACACTACTTATCTTTCTTCTCCTCAATTATTATCTTCACAAAACAAGCTCCTACAATTGCAACAAACCTTAAAAAGCCCAAACATGAATAGCATGTTCTTGGAATGGAATTCAATTAACCTGGGATAAGGGGAACCTTTGATGGGTTTCTGCCCATACTTTCTCCATGCCCATGAATCCGAGGGTGGGGTGTTGCTTTCTCCTTTTAGCCTACACCCTTCTGTCTCCTTGATTGGGATTTGCACTACCCTTTTCTGTATTGCCCTCCTGCTCAATTCAACATAACCAATTCCCATTTTCACCCAATCACATAATTAATCAGTTGCTCTTTCAACAACCATACCTATACTAAGGATGTCTTTGCTTTTCCATTCAAATTCAAACTCTTTTGTCTAATTCTTAGCTGAGTCTCATCGTAAATTAAATTTATAAACTATAATTCAAATATGTACTAAGAGATAAAAAGTGATGTAAATTAAGGGTGATGTTACATACATAGAAATATCATTGTTAATTGATTCCTAGTAAAGTTTCAATTTTAAACGAAAGGTATATAGTTATTTTAGGTACGAACCTTCTCTTTGATGAAGAAGTGGGGGAGGTGACTAAGCCATCGATGTTGAGCACAGTGGAAGAGGGAGGGGAGTCTGCAATATTGTTTTCTTGAGATGCATCAGTGTCTTCTTGTTCGTTGATGGTATAGGATGGTTTGCGGTTGTTGCTGAACTTACTATCCATTTCTTGGGATTTGGAGGTAGCTAGTAACTGTGCTGTGTGTGATTTGATATTGACCCTTGATACCACCTAGAAGGTGGCGACGGTGGAAAATGGAAAAGGGTTAGCTAGATTACCAGAATTGAAGGGAATTAAGATAATTAAGAAAGAGGGAAGGAAGAGAGAGAAGGGGGAATGCCCTTTAAAAACGAGGCATCGTGTTTTGACAGATTGGCTTGGTCTTTGTTTATTAGAGGACGTGAGAGCAAATACTTCATCATATCCGAACAAACGTTAATATATATGAATATGAATATGTCATTTGAAAGCAACCCCTGGTTTCTTTACTCCTTATTTTATGTGAAATTTCCTTAAGGATAAGCCCATTGATTAATTTAATGAAACTAAGTCTCCCCTTTTTGTCATATCTGGGGCACCCTTTCAAAGATAACTTAGTCCATTTTTGCTTACATAATGCATCTATTAACTCCTAAATTTAATTAGCTGGGTTGTTATGGATCGAATGCTGCATACAATTTCCTCATTGATTACTGTATTATGGAGATGATAATTGAAGCGTTTTACGTCCACACTTGTTACAAAGTTTTTTTTTTTTTTTTTTGGGTTGGTGGCATTTGTTTAAAAATAAGGTGGAAAAAAACATTGTTCCGTACTCCAAGAGCGTAGGTTATATTAAGAATTTACTGTTTGAAATATAGGATTTCTTTGTTTGTAATATTAAATTAAACAAAATAATGTAATTTTGGTTTCTCGTGAGATTAAAATCATTTTTTTATATAATTTTTAGTGGTTTAAATATAATTAAAAATTGTAATTATGATCTGAATTATATATATATATATATAATGCCACATTTTGTATGGATTAAACTTATACATAAAATAAAATAAAAAAGGTTCTAAATTATAATAATAGTGTTAGAAAAGGTGCCAAACTTTCACCAAACATAAAACAGTTGGAGAGGTAGGGGGCAAAATCAGGAATAGAACTGGCTTTCCTTTCCAATGAAAATTAATAGCCTACTTTGAAATTGTTCTCACGTTAAGATTCCTTAAAGTCTGTTTAAAGAAAAGGAGGGAAAATATTTAATGGCCAATATGGGAGAAATTAAAAAAAAATTGATTAAGAAAAGAAGAAGGGAACAAATTTAGTTCTTTTTTTTTTGTTTAATTTATAAGATAAGGGGAATGATTTTAAAAATTTATTTATTTTGGTTTCCTTAGAATTTTAAATTTAAAAATATAAATAAGAATGTATTCAACACATTATACTAAAAATGCATTTAAAATCTCTCACCTCTCCTTCAAAATTTTCCAAATATCAAAGAGGAACTAAAATTAGATGAGGAGATTTTGCTCATCACCTCTCTTAAAAATTGAATCAAACAATAAATAACTTATAAAATCTTCTCCATTCCTCTCAATTTATCTCCAACCAAACATTATATAAGACAAACAAATAGGAATTTTTTTCTTAGCAAAAGTTATACTAATTAAATCAATTAAATACTCTCATCTATATCCATTTTTTTTATAAAGAATTTTGTTTCTATTTATTTATTGTTGTCCAAATTTTAAAACAAAATTAATTATTATTATTTATTAATTATATCCTTATTTTATATTTAAATTTTAATTAGTTGAAATATTATAGTTAACATATATTTATCGTAAAGTAAAATAATAAAGAAATGTAATAGAAAATTACACATCTATTTGATTAAAAATATTATTGTGTATAAAAATTTAAACTACAGCACTATTTAAAAACAAGGGAAGTAGTATTGTGTATTGCTTATTTTTGTTTTCTATAATGCATGACTAATAATAATATCTATATAAATTTTACCAATTATTACATTACTTAATAATTTTATGTTAAATGTAAATTTTATCAATCCAGTTATTGAATTATAACTTCATATTACCTTGTACCTTTTATATTAAATTTTGTTAAAATTGAACAACAATTTGAAAATAGTAAAAATGTTCATATTTTAGTATATTTTGAAATGTATATATTACTTCAATTTTATTTTATAAAAATGAGATATCAAATCATCTTTGATTAATATAAAACTTTGCATATATGATTAGAACTAAGGATCTTTCAATCTAACGATAAATTTTGAAAGATTTACATTTAGTTGAAAATTATTGAGCGGTGTAATAGTTGGTAAAAGTTATACCAATATCGTTTGAACTTTCCTTATATATGCATGTGTGTGTGTAAATTATCGCTAAGAGAGTTAATTTCATTATATAATATATGTTTAACTTAGAACTCTCAAAGTGAATCACCTAATATCCAATCTATCCCAACATGGTTTGATTCGTTTAAAATAAAATAAAAAAACTTAAAAAAACAATATCAACTTTACAATGAATATGTGTAAAATTCAGTTGGTGGTATAAATATTTAATCAAATAAACTAGCATATGAAATTTAGAAGAAGAAAAAAATTAACTAATTAGGGCAATCTAGCTCACTGTGAGTCAATCATGATGTGCCATGTTGAAAATGGGTTAGGACATTTTTTTCTTATAATCAAAGGAAAAGAAATTCAACTCAACATGATTCAAACTCATGATGGGCTAAGTTGATTTAGAGAGTTTTGATTATTTAAAATGCTTTCACTTAATTTAATAGAATAAGATTTTGTCCCATAAATATAGTTTCTCTTAAATTTAACTGGAATTTAAAGAAAAATTTGCTTAAAAAGACATTGATTTTAAAGAATATTTTTTTATTTATATTTCCTAAAAAAATTATTCGTATGAAAAGATTAGAAACCAATATTTCTAAATAAGAAGGAAAATTGAAATAATATGAAAATGTCACAATATCCGTATTAGCTTAATTACTAAATATAATACATAAAGTTTTAATTTTTTTTAATTAAATACAATAAATAATTTAAATTTATGAATAAAAAATACTAATAAATATTCTCATTTACTTATTATACGTTTTTTAAAAATATATGGATTTAATTTTTAATTCTTTGTAAATCATCAAATAACTAATTAAAATTTTGTTTAAGAATGTTATTTTTGCAACAACTAATAACAAAATAAGTTGAAACTTGTGAATTAGCTCACTGTAGGTTTGAGTTGGGCTAAGCAAATTTTTTTTGACCCATTTCAATTATAACAAAATTTTGGCTTGACCATCTTACATTCTAACACTCCACAGGTCAACTCATGGTAAGTCAGATTAGCTCACGAATTATCCACCTAATTTACTTTTATTTATTTATTAGTTCCTAAATATTAGTTTATGTGATTATCATATTTATATTATTAACTAAATTTTATACATATTAGTTATGAATTATAATTATTAATGTCAATTTGATATTATTTGTTAACATTTTATACAACTACTTTGATATTATAAGTTGATCGTGGTTGATGTCTACTTTTTTTTTGACATTTTTTTGCCTTATTATTAACATAGTTATATAATTCTAAAATATAAGATTCTATCTTTCTTATAAAATTCAATTAATTTTTTATTTTTTTTTTAATTTAAGTGAACCAACCTATCTAATCCACAAACTCATGATAGATCGAATCAAATTGATTTTTCTTAAGCTCACTAAAAGGCGAGTCAGGTTGATTGACTCGCCTATTGTCTAACCCATGGTAAACCAGGCTAGATTAAGCCAAATGACTCATATTGAAAGCTATAGTAACAAAATAGTTGAAAGTTGAAGAATTTTTGTTATTGAGAGTAAAAAGAAAAATGATAATGAGATAAAAAAGTAGAGCACACCTCGAATGCAATAATAACAAAATATTATTTGTGTCAACTTGGTCAACTCTAATTTGTGTTGATATATAATTGACTTAGCTATTTTTAATAAGACATGACTAACTAATCTAATTAATACAAACAAATTTGTGTAAATTTTTTTATGACAACTTCATAATTGTAGTTTAATAATGGTTAACGTTGATTTTTATTAGTTAATTGAAACTAATTTGTACAGTTTAATAATGGTTAACGTTAATTTTTATTAGTTAATTGAAACTAATTTATACTTTTCTTTTAGTGTATTTGTACTAAGTAAAATAAAATTAAATCACTAGTGAAAAACGAGGCTTTTACGTCATCTCTTTCTCATCAAACTTAAATAAAAATTGACCTAAAAAAGATGCAGTG
Organism: Cajanus cajan; assembly: GCF_000230855.2. Lineage (NCBI taxonomy): Eukaryota > Viridiplantae > Streptophyta > Magnoliopsida > Fabales > Fabaceae > Cajanus > Cajanus cajan. The sequence goes on from NC_138518.1 coordinate 66,226,235, forward strand.
ACATTTTTGTAATTTTTGTAAACTTTCTTACGTCGGACCTGAATATACAACCGACGTAGATTTTATATTTTACGTTGGACTCTACCATGTCCGATGTAAAAAAAGTAGCGAAAGGGAATAAAAAGAGTGCATGAGAGACACACGCACGCACTCACTCGGATCTCATCACTTTTCTATATTCTTCTCTGTATAAACCCTCTCTCTCTCTTTTGTTGCTAAATCGTTTTTTCTATCTTTTGCAGAGTGTGGTGAACTCTTCGTTACTCGTTCTCACATTGTTGCAACTCAGGTATGAATCACTAATACTTTTTTTGCTTCGCATTGCTATTGTGGCTATTTGTTCTATCCGGTCTTTATGTTGTTCTATTTGTTTGGGTTGTTGGTTGGTCTCTTCTTCTGGGTTGTTCTATCAAGCAGAACGACCCATTTTCCAAGCAGAACGGGCCATTCTGCTTGTACTCGTTATGTTTTTTTTTGTTTACAACTTTTTTACGTCGGATCTTGGCAATATCTGACGTAAATTTACGTCAGATTTCACAACCGACGTAAATTTACGTCTCCCGCTTTAACGTCAGACTTTTTTCTGAAGTAAAAAACTTAAAATAACCAACGTAAATTACCTCTTTTGTACTAGTGAATGAGAATCGTATATGTTAGTATTTTTTTTTAATAAATGGTAATCTTTCTTTCCATCTTGATAAAAAAAAAAAAAAAAAAAAAGGCGCATAATGGGAATTATGAATGGGTTGTAGATAAATTACGGGGATCTTCCGAGTTAAAATCCACTTTTCATATCGTAAGTGTATATAACTAATTAATGATTTGTTAATTTAATAGGAAATGGGAGAAAAGAAGCAAAACAACAAAGTGAGCTAAACAACGGTCACCAGCCCAAAATTGTTTTATATAGCTTAAAATATTGATGACTATATGATGACATTAATTTAGGATCTGATGGGTAGCTATCGAAAAGTTTAAGTAACATTTTCATTTTTGTCATGACGTATCATTTAATATTCAGATCTCATTAGTTTTGACTGAGTCACTTATGGCTGGATCTGTCCCTCTCTAATGTGAAAGGGATTGGAAGTGCCTATTGGCCAATATGTTACATCAAAAATATCAAAGACCACAAAACAAATCAATTTTCTAAGGTGCCTAAAAGCGTGAAGCAATGCGACAACTATTTTTATATTATTGATCTTTTATTATTTCCAGCAACCCAAATTTTTTAATGTAAAACTCGTTCAATCCAATTTTTTTCTACATTTTGTCAGAAAAATAATATCTATATCAATCTACAAATGAACCGGGGAAAGAAAGAAAACAACGTATTTGATAGGTTTCTTGTTCCACAAATTTTGACTTCCTTCCCTTACGGCATTAGTGATGCACATTATTCTCCATCTTAAATTTCTTTTTTATCATAGTACCATATCTCTGAATATCTTATACATTTTCGCTTTTGTTTATTTTACGAAAGATTGTTAAAGAATCTAAATCTTCTCTTACCAAAATAATTGAATGCATGCATATGACTCATAATTAATATAATAGATGCTTAATATTTGATATTTATACAACAACTACCCTTAAATTCATGTAAATTTCTAACCTTTTTTTTAATGGTTTAGCATCACTCTATTATTTTGAGGTTTTTGCCCGTCAAAAGGGTTCTTGAGGTCACCGCCACCTTTCAATTCCTAATTGAGTTGAATAAATCCATTTGAAAAGATAAAAACCTCTTTGACATTTCTCCGTATATTTTAATTCCGAATCATTACTTCTTTTTGTATCTTAATTCTATATATTTGTACATTTGATGAGATTTATATGTATTTTTTTTATTAGAGATAAAAAAACAATGTTTCTTGAGTCAGAGACAACATGAATATAGGTCATATAGTTCTATTTTATTAGTATTTAATGTGGTTATATATTTAAAACTTTATTATAAGATTATTGGTCAAATTAAAATAATTGTACACATTTGATATACACGCTCAATGATAATTAATATTAATCCATAGAATACATAATTTGGAAAGCAAGACTCTACTTATCATAATTATACATTCTCATTTTTTTCCTTCGCTCTTATATGTCTATTTCACACATTACCCCCACAACTACAATTTTATTTTATTTTATTTTTTTAAGTTATCTCAAATCATTCTTCTCTTATCCTTAACTGTATATTTGATCTTTTTATAATCTTTCTTTTATTCGATATCTCTACAATTTTTATTTATATTTTTAAATTAATTATAAATATTCTTTAAAAATATCAATAATTAAAATAATTTTGTACTTATTACGCACTACAAAAAAATTATCATGTAGTGACATACCTTAAAACTATTTTTACCTATACTATAGATATAATATATATTAATATATTATTAAAAAATGTAGGTATAAATTATAGTGACATACAATATATGTAGTTGGATATCTCATTCAAAATTAATCCTAAAATTATGTGTAACTAAATGTCAAAATATATTTATACCTACATATATTGATCTATAATGTCAACTTTTGTATGTCACCATATATAATATTTTTTATAATAACAAAATAATTACTTACCATAAACTTAAAATATAATTTATTATAAGTTTAATTATGTTTTGGTATGGAACCTCCTTTAGAAAGACCTAACAATTGTTCTGATCTAGAACATTCCGTGAGTGTTAAAATAAATCTTCCTTTAGACTTAAGAGTCCTTATATATTCATTGGGGGGCAACATTAAGGATGTGAATCCCTTATTTCTCGTTATGATCTTGCAAATCATGTTGTATCATTATTGACATTAATAACTTTATAAATCTTGACATTTATGATCGTTACCATGCCTATTTTGTAAGTTATGACGCTTTGTCCCAACTACTCATGGGAGAAATGGTTCGAAAACCAATTAAGTCTTTTTATGAGACGTATTTGACAATTCAGTAAACTATCAATTGAAGGGTATACTTGATTCATGTAATCGATGAGAGACCAGTACGATACATAGCCTTGAGTGTCAAAGGCTTGAAGAGTCAAAATGATCAGACTAATTGGTCGTTAGGGGACTAATGTAGTACATAATCCTCTAGGCTTGAGCATGAAAGTGTGAAGAGCCTATGTGCTTGATTTACTCGATCAGCAGGAGACCATACGAAATACAACCCTTAAGGCTCAAGTGCTAAAGATGTGATGAAATGATCAATTGAATGACATGTTATCTTGTCTTTTAGCTTTTAATAGTTTTGACTTGTTATTTGCCCTTGCATTTTGTTAATTGTGCATTTTGGTTGTTTGAAGTGTTTTTGGTTGCTCAATTGTATACCAACTTAAATATTTTCGATTGGTTGTTATTTGATTGCGTGTAGGCTATTATACCTACTTAGTTACTATCCAATGTGTGTATTTACCAAGTGTGTGTATTTACCGAGTGTGTGTATATCAATACGATTATGCTTATTGAATAAATTACTAATAGGAAGTTAGTGTCGATAATCAATCTACTTCTAGGTTTATGTCAGTGTCGTTTGAGTTGAGCTTTCATCGTGTGCTTTATTTGACATTTATCATAACATGTTTTAGAAAATGTATTTAACTAAGAGTCGGTATTCGACCATGTTTCATTTTTGTGAATTGAGGTTTAGATGGTATAGTATCTTTTTGAATAAGTATCACTTAAGAGTTGAGAATTGTGTGATTTGACCATTTGTACTTCATATAAGGTTTAGTAAATGAATGACAATGTGTTAGTGTGCTTTATCAATTGCTTCATATTTTATCGAGTTATCTTTAATAGTTGCTCAATTGTATTCTTGAAATAGTGTATGTTGATTTCTTATTGTGATTGATTTCAACCGTGTCTTTTTGTATCATTTTATTTAGTACAGACCTCAAAACATTTTTTATGCCAATGTATCAATTTTTTCGTTGACCTTAAAACGCATATAGAGCACTAAGGGTGTATGCTAATAAAGAATTTAAAACACTCTTCACGCCAATGATTTTTTTAGCTTTTGTTGACCTTAAAATGTTTTTCACACCAAAGATTTTTTTTTCTTTTATGTCGACCTTAAAATGCTCTTCATGCCATGAGTTTTTCTTTTTCATCAACCTTAAAACACTCTTCATACTTAAGAAATTTAGCCTTAAAGCACTCTTCATGTCAAGGATTTTTGTTGTAGTCATCGACCTTAAGACGCTCTTTATGTTAAGAATTTTTCTTGTAGTCTTCCACCTTAAAACGCTCTTCGTGTCAAGAATTTTTCTTGTAGTCCTGAACCTTAAAATGCTTTTCATGTCATGGGTTTTTCTTTTCGTCAACTTGAAAATGCTTTTCATGTCAAGTTTTTTTTTTTTGTCACCAACCTTAATGCATTTTTCACGTCAATAATTTTTCTTCTTGTTGCTTACCTTAAGATATTTTTCACATTAAGAGTTTTTTTCTTGTCATCAACCTTAGAACGATTTTTATGTTAAAAATTTTTCTTCTTGTCATCAACCTTAAAATGCTCTTCACATTAAGGATTTTTCTTTTTATCATTGACTTTAAAATGTTATTCATATTAAGGATTTTTTTTCTTATCACCGACCTTAAAATGCTCTTAATGTTGAGTCAACCTTATAGGATGCTCTTAATGTCAATGATTTTTCTTTTTATCGTCAACCTTAAAATATTCTACACGTCAAAGGTTTTTCTTTTTGTTACAGAACTTAAAACACTCTTCACGTAAAACAAAAAATTGTCTTCTTATTAATATTCTTAAAATATTTTTCACGTCAATGATTTTTTTTTTATAGTTAACATTTTTCATACCAAAAGTTTTTATTATTATTATTATAATTTAAATAAATAATATAATAACTGATCATTATTATATTAAATATAATGATTTAAAAATGAAAAAAGTAATTGACTTGAAAATTTTAACAAAATCATATAATTTCACTTTGAAACAAGACAATAACACAGTACCAAAATTTTAAATTATGCATATCTGTTTTTTCTAATGATGACTTTTTTTTTTAACTGATTGAATCATTGTATTATATATAAAAATAATAATTAAAATTTTAGAGATCAAATATATATTCTTTCCATTTTTAATGACGCGCGCATATGGTTATGATCCATATTAATTTTAATGCAGCATAAAAACACAATAGTAACAAGGGATATCATATATTTATTTATTAATAATTAAGACAAAATAATTACTAATCAATCATGATTAATTAACAACATTCAAAACAATTCATAAACAGATAACCACAATTATGGTGCAAATAAAAAAGGTAATATTATGTCATCCATCATTACACATTTATTATTAATTAACAACTTATAAAACAATTCCTAAACTAATAATCATAATTACGAGTTACAAAAAATGTAATAGACCATTGATATTTAAATAAAAACTAAAATTAAAACCAAACATCAGTAACTAGTTCTCTTTCTCAAGATTAATTACTCGGAATAATACACGTGAAATAAAATAAAATAAAAATCTCTATTATTATTATTATTATTATTATTATTTTCTTATGTGAATGCATATTATTTAAAAGTACAAGAAAATATTTACTATAGAAAAAGAAAGTTAAACCACTCTTTTTTATAAATATATCTTTAGTATCTCGGTGAACTAACGTTTTATTATATATCATCGACGAATAAGAGTCACTTGTCTAAACACTTTTTTAGTTGTCAAAGAGCTTATCTCAAGTCATATATTTCAAGTTTTGTAATTAATGAATTTGTTATTGAATTCATTCATCAAAGCAAATCGTAAAAAAAAATACTTAAATCAAATACCGGTGTTGATAAAATGAATTATTTTATTTTATTTTTTAAAAGAGAAAAAAAAAAGGTTTTTAACATTTTTTTTAAGAACAGATCCTAGAGTGTAGTTACAGGGAAATGTGTAGTATAGTATTACTCGGTAATACGTGCAACAGGTATCACGAAAAGATAAAGAATGTACAGGCAATAAAAATTACAAGCAAATGAGTGATTACTACATCCAATAATTGTCAAAATTGATAATTAACAGGTTGATAAAATAAAATATGACATTAAGAAGATGAGAGACAAATTTGAATCACTTAGTTGTGTTTTTTGTTTGGGAACTTTCACCGACTCCAGCAGTGATCATTATAAATGAAGATCGTCAAAGTGGTTGTACAAATTTGTTGTTCCATTTCAAGTTCGTATTTTAATGCAAACTTGTCTTCAAACAAAAGAGAGGGATATTAATTAGAAACATTTCATTAAGTCGTAGACACCAAAATGGTTTGGTGATCTTGGAAGAAGCCCCTATGGAGATGGAAGAGCTTCTCAGGAAGGATACTACAGGGACATGTGTGCTTCGTAGATAGTTTGGCTAGACATAACTAACCCAGGAGAATTATGTTTTTGTTTTCTATTTTTTCTGGCTTTTGTTTCTTTTTGCTTTGACTCTTATGTAATAAAAAAAAAAAAGTCGTAGACACCAAAATGGTTTGGTATGGAACTTCCTTTAAAAAAATCTAGAAGTTATTATGATTTAAAATATTCGATGAGTGTCAAAATTGATTTTCTCCTAGGTTTAGGAGTCCCTATATAAACATTAGGACAATATTATGAATGTAAATTTCTTATTTCTTATCATAATCCCATAAATCATGTAGTATCATTATTATCATTAATAGCATATAAATCTTGTAATTTATGATTATTATCATACTTATTTTGTAAATTATGATATCTTATCTCAGTTACTCGTGGAAAATGGTTCGAAAACCAACCAAGTCCTTTTATGAGATGTATTTAACAAATTGGTCAACCATCAATTGAAAGGCCCGCTCAATTCACTCGATCGGTGAGAGACTACTATAGTATACAACCCTGTATGCTCAAGTGCCAAAGAAGCAAAAAATTAAAGTGATCAAACTACTTGATCGCAAGAACACCATTACAATACAAATTATAATATAATATGTATAGGTAAATATATTTATTTACTATAAACTTAAGTTATATAAAACTAAATATTTGATAAGTGTATTAGAAGTCTAAATACTAGACTTTGTTCATAAGAATTCAATCCATTATATTTAATTAAAATGAAATTTTTTTTATAACTTAATCCAGAAGGTATTACTATTTTTTAGTTTACTTTGAATTCATAGTACTCAACACAATTTAGCTTTCCTATGCAATAATCTCTTCTAAAATAATTAAAATAATTTTTTTCAATAAAAGCTTGTTTTTGGAATTTTTTCTTATCTTTTCATATTTTACAATATATAATTTTCATCTTTATTTTCAAAATAAATTCTAAATATATTTTTTTTTAAATTATCAATACTTGAATTACAATATAATTATTTATCATAAATTTAAAATATATTTTATACATTAAAAATATTTATTTACTATGAATTTTAATTATATAAATTATATCATGTATTACAAAAACTAAAATACTACTTATTTATATGCAACAAAGATGTTATGAACGATATGTTATGTGCTAAATTTAGAAAAATGGAATACACTTCAATTAATTTTTATTAATTTAATTACTTTCAATATAATTTATTATTTATTCTTTCATGTTTTATAATTTATGAGTCCAATACATTGTTTAGTTATACATTAAAAAAATAAAAAGGGTTTTGTATAATGTTTAAAAAATAAAAGGGAATTTATGCAATGAGACAAAATCTATAATAAAGATATCTGTATTAATTCAAAATAATTATATATATATATATATATATATATATATATATATATATATATATAAATCTAGAGAGATGCACGTGTCACTTTATATAGCTTTAATATACAAGGATATATGTTTCATTGATCATATATATTATATTTGCAGGAATTTTTTTTAAAAATATTTTAACTGAAATCTTGTTTTTAAGTATATTTAGGAAACGTGTTTCATTACTTTATAATATATATATATATATATATATATATATTAAAAAAATTATAATAGTTTAATAAAATAATTAGAAAAAGAAATTATTTAAATAATTTTTTTACACTTGAATATTAAACTTCTTTTGTACATACAAACAAAAAATAAATACGTTAATTCAACATTTGAACTGTAATTTTTTTTATTGAATTTATGTCCATATTTGTATGTATCGGATAATATTTTATAAATTCTAAAATTAGCTCGCATGGTATGATTTCCCTGTAATACCACATTTCTATGAATTAGTTAAACTATTTTGGTTCACCCCTTTATTTCTTCATTTATCAAATGAATTTTATTAATAATTTTAATATGGATGAAAAGTATTTGTTATCTTTAAATAAATTACTATTTGAATAAAATTAACAAATAGTAATGAATAAGATTAAGATGGGGGATGAAAACATCTCAGTTCCACACGGTGAGCATTTTTGTCCTTTTCCTTATAGTTATATAAACTTTGACAAAGTTTGTTTGATTGTTTTCTAATTTCCGTGGGAGAATTATTTCTTTTTTCTTTTTATTGAAGGACCAGTATTATTTAATAGTAATAAATGATATCCTCCAAATTTTTAAAGAATAATGGCAATTTGATGATCCCAATGCCCACTATGTGTTGACAAACCAATGGAATGTATTTCACATGCTCTGTTGAATCACACATACATGTAATCTGTAAGTCGCATTAAATTCGAAGATTTTTTCCTCTCTATTATTAATTAGTTTGATTTCAGTTTTTCAATAAACACGTTAACGTGGATATTAATCTAACCTCACAACCTGTAAACGAAAATTCAAATAAATTATTTTTAAATTGAAATGTTCTATCTTAAGTATTTTTTTTACTCAATTATAAACAAATTTTACTAACTTGTACATTAATTAAAAAAAAATTTATTGACTACACTGTCCTAAAGATACTGTTTAAACAATTAATATATATATATATATATATTATTAAATTACAATAAAGTCACACGAGAAAATGCGATACATTTTTGGATACAAACTTTATACTTTGAATTTCTTAATCAATACCCTAAGAATACCGATTGATATATATATTTATTAATAAATTAGTTAATATTCATTAATTTTGTTAAACTTAGTTAAAAGTGAATTTTTTCATACGACTCTTCATTAAAACTTAATATTAAAACGAAAAATAATCTCAATTAATTTAATTTTTGGAGATAGTAACATTAAATAGAATAAAATTAATTAAAATTTATCTATTTTTAGATCCAAAATTTATGATTTTTTCCTTATGTTTGAGTTACGAGGGAGTGTGTGCATATATATATATATATAATTTTTATTTTTTTTCTTGTTTACAAATATTATAAGAAACATATTTTCTACTTAATTTGGTGATAAATATAACGTACTAAGTTTTAATCCTAGGAAATCAGGTCTTAATCAAGTAACTTGTACTGTAAATCAGGTATATACAGATACTAGTTAATAATGTTTCAGCTTGTACTTTCACAAGCAACTTTCTAGGTATTTTTGCATGATTTTAAAATAAATTATACATGTATATATGTATAGGAGTTCACTTATATTTTAAAGAATTGAAAAGTATATTATTTTTTAAAATGCATGAAGGAATCTATAAGTATTTAAAAAGGATATAAAATATTTTTTTATGTAGGTCGGATTTTTTTTTAAATCAAACCTATTGCTTATAGCAATTATTTTATTTCACTAAGAGAGTATGATATGATTATATTTATGAAATTATCAATATTTTAACTATTTAATATTAATATTAATTATTTTTATTTATAATAAATAAAAATAAAATATAAGTTTGCAATCACTCATTTTTTTTTCGTTAATAAAATATCGCAAATCAAAGGCTAAATTAAGCATATTTTTATTTTGGTATTTTATTAAGATAGTAAATTATAATTTTGATAGATAAAAAAAGTTATTAATTGTTGTGGTGTAAAAAAAGTTATTAATTATTGTAATTAATTACATTAAATAATTTATCACTAATTCTTTTCACTAAGAGTTTTATAAAAAATAATTTAATTAAAATAAAATTCATGTAATTTTTTTTAGTTGATTAAACACTTTTAAATTAAGTTGTTATTCAAAGTTACAATATTTTGCAAGGATATACAAGGACTAAGATAGATTAGTGATGAACATATTTAGCGAATTAAATTAATAACTAACAGTAAACATAACTTAAAACACTTTACAACTCGTTCAGGACCAAAGTGGTCAAATTCAAATAGCAAAATTATATTCTTCTAATTATCTCAACTTGGAAAGTGCCTTTATGTTTGAAACTCTAATCTCTTGAATTACAAATACTAGTTAGTTGTTATATTGTTAAATTGTTTTTAGGTGTTTGCAATGCATGACAACCCGGGTTTAAAGAGATTATTATGGGGTCTAATTCTAACATTTCCATCCGTTGACAAAGGGTTGTGTTGTTACTCATCTGAGTAGTGCTTTGGTACATAATATTATATTTTTAAGAGAATTAATGGTAGTTAATTTTGTATGGATTCACACAAAAGAGTAATCAAGTTGCTGATGAATTAATTAAATTTGGACAATCCTTATATAGACAATTAAAGATTTTTTATTTTGTTCATTTCTTTTTGTATATTATGTTGCTTTGGCAGACAACAATTATACTGTGTTTCCTAATAAGTTTATATATATATATATATATATATATATATATATATATATATATATATATATTTTATAGTGTTTTTAGGTTTTTCCTCTTATGTTCACACACAAACAAAATTATTAACGTATAGCTATCTTAATTGTCCTTGTTGTTGTCTAAAATAATTATATTGAGGTCCCAATGTTTCGAATGCATTTTCTTGAATGATCTATGGATACCCATTATTTTTCTCATGTCCTAAACTTGTTAAAAATATACGTATAAAATTTTATTAAAATTTCGTAATATTTCTTAAAGTTCTTTGTAACTTCAAAACTTGCTCAAACTTTTTTCTTGAATCTTACAAGTACTAAATATTCCTAACCTTTTGATACTGAAAATTGTCTCCCTTTGCACATATTTTAACATACCCTCATTTAATTTCATTATTAACCTCACTTTGATTCTTTTCTTTTGTTCTCGGTGGCTTACACCACAAAACACTTCTACAATTCACTTCTCAATCTTGTTCCCTCTCATAATCTTCTCATCAACGCGGCCACCCACCATCATACTTACTCATCACGCACACACGCTCACCAGATACCACTAAACCAAATCAACAATCCATGCTTCTCAAATTGGCACCAAACCTCTCTCCTTTTTATTTTTTTCTCACTAATCAAAAAAAAAATTTGGCTCCAAAACTCTCGGCCAATATACAAACCCAAGCTTTATGTTATTCATTCTCATCACATACACGTTATGTGTGATCAAGACCAAGTCTCAAGTTACTTACTTTCAACTAGGTAAATTCAAATCCTTACATACCCTTGAGTTTCAATTTGTCGTTTAGTTTTGTCTTCTGGAAAAGAAAGTCAAATGGTTGTCGTTTTACACATTCAAGCATGCATTCTTACTTTTTGCGACCTCGTGATCATAATGGTCGGAGCAGTTTTCAAAACCAACGTCAATTCTATTTTCTGTCTCTAGCAAGATTTGTATAATGTCATGCATGTGGAGTTTTACACTCCGAAACCCACATGCAAAGTAGTTTCCTAGCAGTACTTATCGCCTTCTTCGATTTGATAGATGCTGATCATAATTCCAACCACCGATGAGGAAACAACGACTTCCTGAAGTTTGGGATCAAAAAGGAATGATGTTACAAAATGAGCTTGTAACAACTTTAGGCTTTAGCAAAGCCCTCGCCAATTTAAGGTAACTGGTGTGTGAGAAAACCTACATTAGCCAGGTGTTTAGAGTCAATTAGGAGTACCTCCCTCCTAACAACTTATAACTCTGTTAAATTGTTTATTGTTTGAAATTTTCTTTAATATTGATAATTAAATTATTTGGGATGAACTAACTTCTTATGATTGGTTGTGATTCATATGTTTGTGTATAGTGCAGGGGATTCAAAGTAAACTCCCAAAGGACAACAAGTAACGTTATGAGCTTTACCATTGATCATGTACTGAGTTTTCTTCTAGCACATGAGCCACCAATTAAGTAGTAAATCCTAAACTCTACACACATCACTTTGATCATCCAGTAGGGTTTAAGGTAAAGTAAACCCATAGACCACTTTGGATATAAAGTTTTTTTTTTAATCGTGATATTAATAAAACATTATTATTAAAAACAGTAATTAACTTCTATAGAAAATAATAAAAGTATATGAAGTGAATATTCTTATCTTATTATAACTAATTTTATATTTAAAGTCAAGAATTTAAAATTAGATAACTTAAGTAAAAAACACAAATTATTATTACTTGTTTGGTCTAGAAAAGAATATTATTTATTAGTTAAAAGATAAATAAATAACTTTATATTTTAAAACTGAAACTATTTTTTTTATAAATTAAAATAAATATTTATTATTATTCTTATTAGTGACTATTTATTTTCAATTTTAAAAGTTTTTTCAGTGGCATTTAAAAATTATTAGTGAGTCGAATTATTGTCACAAGTGGGGAGAATTTGAAATATCGTCACAACTCATATTATAGTGACGATTTTTAATACTTATTATGACATCTATTATCTTCCAAAGAAGCAGCAATTTCTTACAGTTAAAATAGGTTCATGATCAACTTGGCATGTGGATATACAGAAACCAATTTAATGTGTCACCTTTGAATTCAGAAGCAAATATTCTAAACAAGTGGATGTTACATATGAGTTCTGACTTATGACTCCTTTGCCAAGAGGCAATTAATTTTTGTAAGAGAAAATATATAGTGCATATATTTAAAAAGAGATTTGAAATTGATAATATAAAGCTTTAACACCAATAATGCATAATTTTTTCTTGAAATAGAATTAATGATTATATATATATATATATATATATATATATATTTTATTTTTTTTTTTTCCTCGAACTCCTTTACACACACTATCTCACATAAGGTATTAGGTAGCTTTTTTTCCTTCTTTTTCTTTCATTGTATGATATTTTTAAAATGGTTTTGGCAAGTCTTAGAGTTTGTAATAATAAAAACTACACAAATATTACTATTTTGTTTCAGAGTTCTGTGTCAAGAATGGATTACGACACGAACTCAAAGTCCACGACTAACATATTATAAGGGCAAATTTTCCGCTCACCTAAGTCGTATAAAAACTTTTAAATTTGTAATTTTTCATCTAGACATCTGCCCACCAACTCAAATATTCAAAGACTAAAACAAACAAAAACTATTAAATAATTTGCCCATAAATTGAAACGTACAAAATCACATTACTTCGTCAAAATGCATTTGTAGTATTAATAAAGGTAAAACATGTTTTTGTTGTTCTATAACTCTCAATTCTAGAGAGTAAACTAGAATAAAAATAAACATGTACGATTCTTTCTAACCTTACGCTTTTTTATTTATTTATTTTTATTTTAATATCTTATGAACTTTTATTGATTTGAGTTGTTGATATAAATCAATCCATATTAGCACACTGATTTATATATATATATATATATATATATATATATATATATATATATATTATTACTAGTAAAAAAAAAGAGATATTTTATACTTTTATATATTTTATTCGAATAAAAAGTAAAATAAAAAGAGAAAAGAGATGTTGTGTGAGTAATGAGTGAATGTAAAAATAACCGAGGATAAGAAATTGTGTAAAAGTGAGATAAAAAAGTAAAAAATAATTAATAAGGACATTGAAGATAAAATGATTTTGATATTAAAGTAGTGAACAAAAAATTGTTGAACCTATTGGCTATTGTTATAAATCATCATATTGAATTATTATTATTATTATTATTATTATTATTATTATTATTATTATTATTATTATTATTATTATTATTATTATCTTTGTAAATATCTAATTTTGTGTAATGAAAACGAAAAATCTTAAAAACTCATTGATTTGATGTTTTATTTATAGATACACATACACCTAATTCTATGCAAACTATCTTAGTTCTTGCCTACGTTCCAACAGTCGTGCAAGCTGAAGATCGATATCTATATAACTATAGAAATTTAAATAAAACATAAGAAAACGGATTGAACCACATAACATAAAAATTAAATCAAATGAAAAAAAAAATCAACAAAACTACATAGAGATGCAATTCAAGTTCATCAACCTTATCCTATGGGACTTTTGTTACACATGAAGAACAAATAAAATAAGAAGAAATTAAGTGGAGATGAAACTCATATGGTTGCCTGCTTCTCCTTCATTTAAATCTTTTTAAGAAAATGGATAATAACTTAATTCAATCATACAAAATTGACTTCTAAAGTGATGATTATTTCTTACTTATATGTACTATATTATAACTTTATTCCTAGTTAATATGAGATATCTAACATACTTTCCTCATGTTAAGGATTGAACATTTCAATCATGAAGTTTATATGGTCTTATTTCTAGATGATGTAAAATCTCTAACACACCTCTCACATCAAGGATTGAACATCTTAAACGTGAAATTTTTTTACAGTACTAGAGATCCGCAAATGGTTCGATAACGGTTTGATAGCAAATTATCAAATAAACCCACTAACAAATCGCTAGAATGTAGGTTTTAATGCCACCTTAAAAAGTAGATTAAGAGTTTAACTTAAGGAAGCACTAGTGGAAAATCAGCATATTACGTCACCCATTTTACGTCAGAAATACGAAAATCCGACGTAAAAAAAATGCGGTGACATTTTTGTAATTTTCGCAAACTTTTTTACGTCGGACCTGGTAGGGTCTGACGTAAAAAGTCCAATCTACGTCGGACACAACACATCTCCGACGTAGATTGGACTTTTTACGTCGGACCCTACCAGGTCCAACGTAAAAAAGGACGTAAATTTGAATAAGAGTGCGCGAGGCACACCGCGCGCATTCACTTTTCATCACTTTTCATTTTTTTCTCTCTAAACCTTCTCCCTCTCCTTTGTTACTGAATCGTTTTTTTGTCTTTTGCAGAGGGATGAACTCTTTGTTACTCATTTGCACATTGTTGCTGCTCCTCAGGTATGAATCAAGGTTTCGTTAGCACTTTTCTACTTTGCATTACTACTCTAGCTATCTGTTTTATTTGATTTTTTGGTTGTTCTATTTGTATAGGTAGTGAGCGTTTTCTTTTGGGTTGTTATACGAAGCGTTTTCTTTTGGGTAGCACTTTTTTTATATTTTTTTCCTACTTTTTTACGTCGGATGTCATAATGTCCAACGTAAATTTACGTCGATTTTGCATATCCGACATAAAATTTACGTCTCCCACATATGTTTTCTGACGTAAAAAACTCAAAATATTCGATGTAGTACACCTCTTTTGTACTAGTGAAGATAAATTCGAATATCATTGATGTTTGTAGATTAAAAATTTAAATTAATTTTACAAAACTAATATTGTAAAATGAAAATTTCTTCCTAATTATATTAATTTCAAAACACTTAAGAGAACTCTCTGTCAAAGTTACGGGAACAAAAATATGGCAAGAGCCTTGTAAAACTTCCTGAATCCGTTTCCATTGACATCTAAATAACTTCTAGCTCACCACCTAATGTCTGACGCGAAGCGGTAGAATTATCCAAATTTGTATTCAACACTTCAATTTGGCCATCACAGGAGCCCAAGTTTTGGTGTCTAGCATTGATTCCAAATTATTGAATACCAGTAAAAATTTAATAAAAAAATTAAAGGTATTTTTAAAATTTTTTAAATTTGATTACCATCCTTGCAAATATGATTATTTTCGTCTTTAGTCCTTATAGGTTTTAAACCCTTTTTTGTCTAACCCCATTACAAAAACCCTAACATGTGAAGTATTTTACTTTTTATTTATTTATCAATATATGTAATTTTTTACATTACATATTTAATAACAATTTTTTTTATTGATTTGCTTAAAACTAAAGCTTTATTAATGTTATTCTTGAGCACGTCGTATAGGCAGGAGGAAAGATAAAAAAAAAAAAAAAAAAAAAATTAAGCTAAAGAAAAAACTTTAAAGATCTTTCTGAAATGAGTACTTATTTCATGCATGGTTGTGAGAAAGTAAACTTAACCCGTGACTATCAATATAAAAACTCTTTCCCACTTTCTGCCGTACACAAGCCAAACCGAAAAAAAAAGAGAAAAGATATTAATGTTATTTTGGGTTTTCTACGCATATGGAGAAACACTCAAATGTACAAAGTCATTTTATATTTCATTTAAGTGGTGATGATTTATATTGAGGAGAATGAGATTCATTTTGGTGACAAAAAAGCAACCAAAAAGTGAGAAGAGAAGAAGAAAAGCTAAGGCATAGTCACCTAACAGTGGCAGTATTCTTTTACTGTAGCCTGTAGGATTGGGCTAAAATTTGAGCAACAGATTTTACAAGCATGATTATTGGTTTTCAATAGTGGGATTAGGGATTTGAGGTCTAAAGCGTGTTTGTATAGTAGCTCTGTTTTGGCGTTATTTTTTGTTAGTAATGGTTTGTATTTAGTTATTTAGGCCTGTTATAAACACAATTTGTGCACCAATTTTGAGACATATTTGTCAATTTTTTTTTTATTCAAATGACTTATGCTTTTACCCTTACTTTTAAGAGTTTTTCATCCTAAAAATCTTGTGTATCTCTTATGTATTTGTGTCGTTATTTATTTATTATTGCTCCTCACAAATTCTTGTGAATTGGGAGAAATTAATTTCTCTGCATATTGGGCTATTTTAGTTATGCCAAGGTGTTGTTATTCTGCCTATCAAATAATATTTCTGTTTAATTTTTAAACCCAAAATCAATCTAACTAAACACTATTAACCTTGTGTATATGAAGGAAAATTTTAGTCTAATATCTGTGTTCAAAAGGAATTTATAACGGCAAAATATCTCCTCTAAATGGGTCCCCTCAGTTTACCTCATCTAGACGAGATACAATACGAACCATTTTCTAGATATTTACTGTTTAAGATTAAGAGAGAGAGAGCAAAATTCACAACGGAAGTTAACAAATATCACATTATCCTACATGTTAGTATATTAAATGGGAATTACGAATACGAATTCATGATCCGATTGTTAAGAAATTTCTTGTGCTGATCAATGAGCCGATTCCTCATTTGGCTTTAAATCATCATTTTAAAGTAGGAAAATGATTATGTATTTTTTGATAGCAGAAAGAGAATACAGGAAATTGGTATAATTCATTATAAAAGATGAAAGTGAAATTAGTATTAACTAGTTTGAGATACACAGACGAAGACATGCATTGAACGCATTAGAGTACTCAAAAAAGTCACAAATCACAGCATTGGTCAAACTTGTGCGAGTCCTTTTCACCACTTCCAATAGCTTTTAGAAGCGCTTCAGTAATATCTCTTACATTCAGAGTTTGGTTCTCAGCCACAGCAATGGCTTCCATAGAAAAACCATTTTCGCATGAAACTCTGGCTTGCTGAACATCAAGACACATCTCATCAAATGCCTCTAAAACAGTCACCAGCTTATCACCCCCCTTCTCACAGGTGATCCTCACCATAAAAGTTCCTGTCCTCACCTTCTCTATTTTCACATCCTGTTACATTTTATAGGAACATTAAATATAAAAGTAACCATATTCAATACCATGTTAGCTAAAGCATAGAGATCCCATCCTATCTAGTAATGTAACTAAAATGGATGGATGAAAGTAGGGGACAACTCTCATCCTATAAGCTAACTTTTAAGATTGAAAGCTTTATAAATAAAATTTATAAGAGTTTTTCAGAATTTCCATGCCTAAAATAAAATGTTTTTTTAAGAGTTTTTTTAACTATAAATGTTAAATTGAATCAAATTATTTAGAAGAAACTCTACTCTTATAATCTTGTATCTAAACAAGTTCTGAATGAGGTTCAAACCCCAATTCTACAATAGTTCATGAGGTGAGGTTTATTCTTCTTCTTACATAGACTATTTTAATTATATCACATGTTAATATAGAATCTTTGCCATGTTATAGTTAATGTAGAATCATGTTATTTATGATAGGATATTTTCATTCTATCCTAGTTTTGAATGTATGGTCTTGAGAAAAAGGTTAAGAGAATAAGCATACCTTGTTCTCTTTGACATGGTTCAATAGACTAATACACTCTCTTCTGGTGGCTAGTAGGTTTTCATACTGTCTTTTGACAGTTTCCAGCGCGAGCTTTAGCTTGTATAAGCGTAGAACGGCACTCTTGGCAATAGAGGTTCTCTTGGCCTTCAAAATAAATCAGAAAGAAAACAACTTGAGTGCATGAAAAAACAGTTATCATAATTGTAAATTGTGAAATCAGGGGAAGAGAGGTGGTAACAGATACAGAATTATAGATGGTGTTGGGTTGCATTACAGAATTTGAGTTGGTAAGGACTCGCAGAATGTGAAGTTTTCTGCGCAGTGATATCCTTTTCTGCACCCTGCAAGCCATTTCCTCTGTTTAGTTTGCTTTATGTGTCCCTCTGGTGAATGTTAAATTGAGAGTACTTAACTCTGGCAGGGTATTTATAGCTGGTGAATGGAGTGGTGGGTCTTCGAATCTTGCTAGCTATTTCTAATTCGTAAAAATAAAACATTGCTACTTTATTTCTGTCTATATGGAATTAAAGGAAAAATTAAATTCCCAAATGGAAATTTGGATAGACTATCTGACACCTCCACACCTATTACACGTAGAGACATGGGAAAAAGAAAGCCACTGACCAGACTGTGAAATGATAAAAATGAAGAGAGACAAAGAGACATAATACTGGTGAGAAAATTAAAATTTGCTATTAATAGAATTTATTTCAATAAGTTATTAAATGTAACTTGAACGCGTGATTAAATATTTTTAATTATAAATTTATATTAGAATGTATGGTTTTTAAGATAAAAATTAGAATATAACTGTAGGGGTGGGAGTTAGAACGTGTAGAAGGTGCTGTGCTGGAGGGTGGCAGCTGCAATGTTGCTCCAGAGTTGAATTGCGAGAATTTAAACTCAAGCTCTACCGAAATTAGTTTTTGACTGAGTTAGTGGAAGATATATTTGGTTTAAATAAAAAATATATATATTTATTTATCTGATTTTATTTTATTATTATACTTCCGATTGATTACTCAATCATGAATTGGAAGTATATGGTGGATTTGATCTTGAAATCTGAAGCAAGAAATTTGATGATGATGCATGGTAAAATAAATTTTGATCGTGCATGTGACATCCTTTTTGGATATAGTGTTACATTGTAAATGAAAAAAGGTGTCTCAGCTGAGGCAAGTACAATAGTCAATAAGATTGCTCATTTCTCAATGCAGTACAAAATAAACCCATTGTATGTGGTGAAAGGGATTGGTAGGAATGAGAGAAACTGAACAAGGGTATAGTGTTAAAATTTGCATGGGAAGTGGGAAGTGAAACCAGTGGACAATAAGAGAGGATGGTCTTTCTCATTCTCAGTCAGAAATAATATCAGTGACTGCCAATGAGACATATGCATATCAGTCATTCACAGCACACACACACCCTTCACGGGCCTCTTCCTTTCCTTTGCCTTTGTCTCTCTCTAAAAAACCTTACATAGTTACATTGCCATCCCAAACCTTCACTAGCTAGAGGCCACAGTTGTATCACATGTGCTGACACAATTTCTGTTTTATTCTTTATATCGTTCCCTTTTTCCACTTCTGCACAGCCACATTCGCTGGCTTCTACCTACTTCAATTAATTTCAAAAGTATAAATTAACTACTGGAACCCACCACATAACAATAATAACATACACATGTTTATACACACTATACTTTCATTTTCATTTTTCAAATACCAGCTTCTGTGTTCACCTTACATTTTTCTCATATTATATAATTGCATTCTCATTATATTTACTATTTTCCACTTTCCCTTTCTTATTATTTCAGAGACTAGTGAATATTTACATTTTCTAAAAATCGAACATATTATCAAGATTTACAACGACACTCACTAATTATATTCAATCAACTTATTTCAATTCCATTAGTTATGGATATTCACTCATTACATACATTTAATTAACACCTATCAGTTCTCCTTATTTATCTTCTCATCACATAATATCACTAACCACATCTATATATACTTTATCTCTTCAATTTATGTCTTGATCTCTTTTGTTGTAGTTTATTTTACTCAACTCTCTTGTTGTAGATTGACACATATGTGTCCGTGAATCATTTTTGTATTTTAAGAAATGTGCAAAGAAATAAATTTGTTTAAAAATAGTTGAATTATAAGGTGAAGATGAAAAAGTCCTTTAATAGTTAAAAATACTCGTGTATTTAATTTAATAATATATTTAACAATTAAAAATAACCCTACATGGGTGAGGAGACTTTTCTATGGTTCTACTTACAATTTTATTGACTTTATTATTAATTGTTGAAAATATGAGGAGATTAAACATGTGAGAGATTTCTATTAACATGTCATGAAAAAATTACATAAATAAATTTGACATCATATTTTAATATAAAATCTTAAAATATTAAATTTGTGAGTCTTTCTCATTTATATATTACTAACATATTTAACTCTATCAAATATAAGATTTTCATTCACATTTGTAAACCAACATTGTTATTATCATATTTTTTACATTCACAACTATGTCCTCTGCTTTTTTGTTCAAACTTATCTAAGAATATCATTTTCCGAAATGAAACTTAGTAATTATGTATTGGATTTTTTTAATTTTAATTTTTATATTTTAAGTTGAATTTATTAAAACGTTAATTAGGGTAGTTACTTTTTTATATCATAACTAAACGTTATCGTTGATGATTGATTTACAACAACCAGATAGTAACACCAAAATAATTATTGAGGATATCGATTTAATAAGATTTATAAGTTGTGGGTCTCCTATATATTATATATAATCAAGGACTAACATTCCTATAATTATTTAATTTATAGTAACCATGTATCTAGCCAAACTATATAAACAAGAGATAGAATGTATGGATAAAGGAAGGAGTTTAAGGAAATAATAATTAATTAATATTTAATACATACGAAATGCAGGGTATGTGTATGTGTGGTATATATTAATCCAAGTTGAAGGAAACCATTTGGAAAAAACCATGGGATTGGGTGGTCATTCTCTAAAGCTAGAAATGACAAACATATAGCACGTAACCTGCATAAAAGGCAATCGATAGGACTTGTCTGCTACTGAATTATCTCATTCTTGCACAGGCAAGCACTAACGCTACATGGCAAAAAGAAAGTTCGGATTTTAGTAGTTGCATGCCTCCTTAAATTGCTCTTATTAGCTTTGTTTTGTTGTACGCACTAATAATTTATCTTTTTGAAGGCTCCTAGCTATGGACTACTTTACTGTCTCCTCATCCTCCTCTCATGTACCAATGATAAAAAGTTCATCCTTCCATTGGGCTTACTTGTCCATTTGTGCTTGACATGTCTCTCTCTCAATTGAGAAAAGGAAGTTACATTTGTATCTATTCATTGGCTTCTAGCAAAAAGCTCTATGCTTTTCATCTGTTTATCGTTCCTGGAATCTATATTCACATGCTCAAAATAAGGGAGCAATATTTTCTATATCACCAAACCTGTCCACGGGCTAACATGATCATGTACTGCCTTTGTGCTTCGAGGGAAGGAAGTCAAATTCTACATAAAAAAGAAAAACCCGGCAATAATATACAAGTACTGAAAATTTAGAATTTTGATATATGAAATGTCTGATCAGACTTCATGAGAGTTGCCAATTATATAGAGTGATTTGAAATTTGAATGTTAGAATTTATAGGATTTATATTAGGAATTGTTTATTTTGCAGTAAATTGTGTACTCCTTAAGATATGTATATATTAATTTATGAAAGCGAGCACATTTGTATATAATATATAGAAGGAGTACACATTTACATTAATTGAAAAATATTTATCTTATATATCTTCACGATTTATAATAGAAATTAATCATTACTTTTAATAGTAAATATTTTATATTAATATTATAGTTACTTTAAAAAAAAAAATACAAGGAATAGAATTTTTCCCCTTGTTACATATAAGTTTTTTGATGGGAAGATAACACAGTTAGAAAATTAAGAGTGGAGAAAAGATATGACATCCTCATCTTATAATAATAGTAACCTTAATTTTTACCATCACGAACTCTAGGTTAATTACTTGGTCCTACACAATTATCTAGTACACTTACCAATTAAGCTTGAACGAACTCACAGAACATACACAATATATATGGATATTTTTAAACCCATAATATGAATCATATATATAATTATAGATTTTGAAGGAAAGTATCAGGTTAATTTGGGCTGGGGAGGGTGGAAAGATTTTCTTGGCTTACTCTAGATCACAGAAGGATGTCAAAAAATATTTTTCCCCTTATCATTATACCAAAACTTATTATTATTAATAATAATTATTTAACACTAATAAATTAATTATTTCTATTTTATTATCTAATAAAAATATTAATAATTAATGATTAATAATTATTAAAAATATATTTATAAAAGTAGATATTGAAAATGGACAGTAAAAAAATAAAGATAACTTCTAATTTATTTTATTAAAAAAAATTAAGTCTCATATCAATTAGAAATAAAATAATTAAATAGTATATAAATAGAAGATAACTCTCAACTTACAAATCAATTTTATAGGTTAAATTAAATTCATAATTCATTATTCTAAGATGATATCAGAGTTATATCTTAGATCTCCTATAAAGAGAGTCACTCATCATTAGTACATGTATTGTGTCAAATAATATTAAAAGTGGAAGGGTGTATTGAAAAAAAAAATCAAATCTCACATATACTAAAAAGAAATCAACTAAAAAATATATAAGTGAAAAATATAAAAACTAAGAATCATTTCTTAAACTTTTAGTGACAATAATAAAAAGTCAATAAATAGATTAAATATTTAAAAATTAATATTAGTGATCATTATAAATATCATTAAAAGTATCACAAAAATTCATATTTTAATCATTATAAGAATTTTTATTAACATACAAAATAATTATCAATAAATATTTTACCACACTATATACAATGTCGGAAAAATATTTTGTAACTATTTTTATTAAAAAAATTAAATACTATGAAAGGGACTCACTATTCCTACTTATATATTCCCTCCATTTTTTTTTCATAGTCGTTTTGTCAGAATTTGTTATTTTTTTTTCATTGTCATATTACTAAAATCAATGAGTTATTAATTTTTTTCTTCCATTTTTACCCTTGATAATTAATACATGTTTCCTGAACAATCTGTGTATTTATTTTTAATGTCTACTTAATTTTTCTCTAACTACTCATATAAAGTTAATGTGCATTTATTAGAACAATATGTTCCCAACAAAATACTATAAAAAAACAAAAAAAGGGACAACTATTTAATGGAGTATGTTAACAGTCTAAAAAATGCAAAAATTAAAAAAGGTAAAATAGAAAAGTAAGTAATAAATATTTTTGAAAACTAAAATATCAATGATTTCCTTAATTTCCGTACAAAACCTTAAACGACTATGAAAAAAAAAACAGAAGGAGTAATATAATAGAATGAGAATCTTGGGTTCAAAAGCAAGAGGTTATGTTTTTCCTATTTCCAAGCTAACCAAGGAGAAAAGAAGGTTGCGGGTTTTTTAATAAATGTTTCCAAAGCTCGGCGGGTTATTAAATTGGTTTAGATACTTATTTAAAGATTAATAATTTAACTGTAATTAAATCATAATTAAATTAATATTATTAGCATAATAATAATAATTATTAATATAAAATAATATTAAATAAAATATATTATCGTAATTTTATAATATTAAAATTAAAATAAAATATTATTATAAATTTTTAACATTTAATGTACATGTGAAATTATAAACTAAATATAATATTTAAATTTTAATAAAATATAAAAATATCTATTAATAATAGTAAATTTACATCTAAAATAAGAAATATTAAATTAATATGATATAAATTTAAAAAATAAAGATATTAAAAATTATAAATTAACACTAATGATTAAATTATATTTGTAAGGTAAGTATTGAAAATAATTTATTCTAATTTATATTTTTTTATTAAATATATATTTTTATTAAAACATTTTTTTTAAAAAAAATTAATCGGATCAATTCAAATTGATTTTGATCAATTGTACAAAATTTTCACCAATTTGTTACAAAATGGTTTTCTAGACCAATCAAATCAATTACAGACTAGTTATTTATTGAATTGGTTTCATTAACATGTTTGGTTCAATTTTAAAAATCATACCTTAAACAATGAATACACATATAAAGTATGTTTAATTCGCTAAAATTCATGTTGTTAGACATAAAAAAATAATTATTTTACATTTAAAATTTTGATTTACAAAAGGTCATAAGATAAAAAAAGAGTAAACAAGACAAGAAAAAAAACTTACTTTTTATTACTTAAGAAATTATAGGACAATTTTTTGTCCCATGTACAAAACATGCACTTTCATATAATACCTTGATCTTTCACCATTATAGTGTCATTTATTATTTTTACTGTTATCACCTAACTATTATTATGGTCTCAGCTCAGGTATTACCACCTTATTTTTATCACTTTTATTGTTGTTATTATTATTTTCTGTTATCACCTAATTATTATTATTCTCACTACCATATTTTCATTAAAAATAATAATAATAATAATTTATTATGATAATTAATATGAAAATATATTATAATAAATTTAGCATTATTTTATTTATATTAATCATTATTCTTTAAAAAATATATAAAATAAAAAATTATTCAATTTATATTATATTATTCTCTTTATTTTATACCTTAACCTATATCAAATAAATATTTTGATTGGATATTCTCGATTATTAATTAGTGACGAAAATAAACTAAGTTGAGGCAACGAAAGATAGATAGATATCACGAATGTATTGTATAATTTGATTTTTTTTTAGTTATGTTTTGCTTCTCTTTGCGTAAAAAACATGTTGAAAGCAATGATTCGTGGCTCTCATCTAAAAGAAAAAAGAAAAAGAAAATCTCAAGAGAATGAAGCCATTGTGAAGGCATTCTGACCATTTTAAAAAAATCTAATTTAATATATTCAATTAAATAAAAAGATAATTAACAATTCCATATAGTTATAGGATTAATTAGTCTTTCTATGATGACAAGCAATTTTTTATAAAAAATAAAATAAAAATCTTAACCATTTAAGAATAGCTAATTTAAAAATTTTTAATTTTTTATTATTATCATATTATCTATTAATATGATTGATAATTATATTATTTATTAATGATGATGAGAATAGTAATGATTACATTTGTAATAATAATTATTATAAAGAAAACTATAATAAAGATAGTATGAAATAATTTTGTTTATATTCTTTTAATTTGAGTTATTTATTTTAATTAATCTAATAATTATTATTGATGGTTCTTATTATTATTTTTATAAATTTAAATATATTTTTAATCTTTATAAATTAAATGAGTTTTGATTTTGATTTTTATAAAAATTTATTTATTTTCATTCTTTTAAAATTTTATAGGAATCAAAATCTTGTTGATTTTACAGAAATGAAAAACATATTTAAATATTTTTTATATTATAAGAATTTTATTATTTGAAAAAAAAAAAAAAGAAACACACACATATATATTACTAAATTAATGATTTGACTTAAATGAAGAATCAGGAATGAACAGAAAATTCATAAAATAAAATCTTAAGATATTGTAATTATAATAATTAAAATGAAAAGCCAAAAAGATGGGAAAAATAAATAAAAATCACCCCGGAAACTGACACATACTTGTGTAAGTTATTTACAGGGAGCATTAAGTTTAGACTCATGATATATATCTTTTTATTTTTTTATTTTTTTTAAGTACACTTCCTTTATTTTTTTTTAAAAAAATTTATAAAATATTGTAATTATTTTTAAATTTTTTTAATTTTACACCTCCAATTTTGAATTTGCTATTTTTTTCTTTTTTTCACACACTTTATTTTTTTTCTTTTAATTTTTACATGTTATCAAGATAAGTGTGGTGAAGAAAAAGTAAGGGAATGCATGTAAAAATTGAAAAAAAAAAAAAAAAAAAAAGGGAAGATGTTTGAAAAAAATTACTAAATTAAATATTGTATATGTAAAATTAAAAATTAAAAACAAAAAAAAATTAAGAATATTTTAAAAATTTATTTATTTTTTCTAAGAAGGAGGTATACTTATAGAAAAAAGGAGGTGTATATATCATGAACTTTAAGTTTAAGTTCCCGCGCAGGATCTGGTAAGCACCGCAGTGCCCACTGTCCGTTGGGCTCAAACAGAGGCCCAATCTTATGACAAAATATCAGGTATTTTTTATTAGCAACGATGGGCTTATGTTGGCCCAATTTTACTCTTTGGTGTTTTTTACTAATAAAAGAATCAATAATTAAAGTAAAATAAGAATAAAAATAAAAATGAGATAATAAGTTATTTAATATTTTCCCCCTTGTCATATATGAGATTAAACAAAAAAAAATCACATATTCTAGTTCCATTGATTGAGTAAATGCAAAAATTGTTGTAAATCTTTGATACCAAATTCGATTTGAATCAATCAACATAAAGCAAAAAAAAAAGGCACCAATAATCAGATGGAGGCAAATAAATTAACCAACTCTAGTTGACAATTAAACATGAGGCAAACATCTTAAAAACGAAATTTATAATGAACCTGGTCTTCCATCAGTGTTTAATAATTCAATAATTCAGCTCTACCAAAATTGAATGTGCACGTGCTAGCAGAAATGTAGCAAATTAAAACAATATAAAAGTAAAAGAAAGACAGCAAAGAGATCCCAATAGGGTCCAATAAACACAATACCAAAAAGAATAAGCAAACTCAGTTGAAGACTAGCTTATACAGTTATATGATAGCTCAAAAACATGAATTTAATAATAATGAATCTGGCCTTCCACATTCTATCAGATTATGAAAGAGAAAGGCTGAACAAGGACGATGAGCCAGATCCATGAAAGTTGGCAGTGCATATGCTACAAGAATACTTACTACATCGTCCATACACAAAAGTCAAACGTGTGGTTCGCGTATTAAAATGATGAACTTTTCGGTTTGACTTTAACTATACTATGTATATGCATTTAATAATACACACTTGCAACTTGCAAAACGGGAATTGCCCTGTAAAACCCTAAATCAAATATCATAATAAGTAAAACCCTACTCAAAGCCGCGATTTCCTCGATTTTTCTGATTGTAATTTATTTATTTTTTCATAAAAAAAAAGGTCCTTTTGCATTTCTCTTTTGAAAAGATGCCTCCCGTGCCTTTTTCTCTTTCCAATCTTTCTATAAATTTATTAGAAAGGCAGAAGATTGCAATAATAGAATATTAATTTTTTAAACTCTGTTTAAGAGCTAAAAAAAGAAAGTTCTTTATAAGTGCTTTGTTTTTTGAAAATAAATTAATCAAATATTATGTTTCTAGTCCTATAAAATAAGAAGCAACCAAAGAAAGGTAATTATTTGGTTGTGTTGGACTTTTGCAGGTTTGAATGGGAAGTGTTCCTGTGTTAGGATACACACTTCACTTATCCTTATTATAGCGGGTCTGATCCTGGGTCTCGGTCTTCTCGTTCTTATCCGGGTAGTCCGATGTGAGGGGGGGTGTGCCTGCAAAGACACTCCAACGTCCAAGTAAGTGCTCGGCGTAATAAATGCGGTAGTTGAAAGTAAAGTTACATACCTCGAAGGTGGTCTATTTATAGTGTTTCTTATTGGGCCGTGATTAGGAGCTGGGCCCCAGAAAATTAGGGGGTTAATCTGGCTTATTCCTTAAATTAATCCTTTCGTAATCATACTGGTGGAGTCCCGGGAATCGGCCGAGCAAACCGACCCCTTCTGTTTGGTGAGTGTTCGGTGTGTTCGGGTATTCGGTCGGGTCGGTCGGGTCGGCCTCGATCCCATACGGTATACAACCCCGCAACGTTGAGGATAGCAAGGACGAAGACGGTCTAAAAGTATTAGGTATTTTGCTTCGATTCGGAAGGATGGATAATGACTGGTATAACGAGGCACCCACCTGATGAGGTCTTTGCCGAGACCTCGGTGGAGCAGGTCCGTCTGACTACTAGGCTTGTTTAAGCCGGGGCGTTAACTGGAGGGTCCATGCCGAGACCTTGAGCGTTGGGGACCAGCGCTGAGGACTCGGTGATTGTCGGGACTATACTGAAATTTTGAATGTTGAGCCATCGTCGAGGACTCGTGATTGTAGGGGTCTATGCCGAGACCCTGAAAGCTGAGAACCAGCGCCGAGGGCTCGGTGATTGTAGAGGTTTACGCCGAGACCTTGAAAGCTAAGAGCCATCGCCGAGGACTCGTGATTGTAGGGGTCTACGCCGAGACCTGGAAAGATGAGGAGCCATCGCCGAGGACTCGTGATTGTAGGGGTTTACGTCGAGACCTTGAAAGCTGAGGACCAGCGCTGAGGGCTCGGTGACTGTAGAGGTTTACGCCGAGACCTTGAAAGCTAAGAGCCATCACCGAGGACTCGTGATTGTAGGGTTTACGCCGAGACCTTGAAAGCTGAGGACCAGCGCTGAGGACTCGGTGGTTGTCCCTGCCACGTTGGCCCTAGCGGTTACGGGCTCAACGGTTACCAAATCTGGACCGTTGGATTGTCCAGATCGAACGGCTGTGTTTCCGGGGCGTCTTTTCACCTCCCCCGTTTACCTTGCCTATAAATAGGGGGGTGTTTTGAGATTTCACTTGCTGTAAATTCTCCGAGGTCTCTGAGTTCAAGATTTTAGCCGAGCTTACCGATCAAAGGTACAATTTTATATTTTTTATTTTGTGATAATAAATGGATAAGGGCTATTCCTCGGCCAGGAGCTGGACATCCTCAGAGGCGTCAGGTGCTGCGTCTGATAAAGAGGGGTCAGGTTCAAGTGAGATATCAAGGCTGCCTCCGTTACAATGCGAAGTAGTGTTCCCCTCCAACCATCCCGAGCTGAGTGATAGTGGGGACGAGGTGGTAGAGGTACCGCCACCGATGTCCTTGGCTTTAGCTTTGGCTCGGGCTACCGAGGTGGATGACAGAGGTCTCGGTCAAACCGACCAACGAGGCCCACTTGCTGAAATTGTTGGTGGCGAAGGCAGTGAAGACGAGGTAGAGGTAGTTGGCGATGATCGGGGCAAAGGCGTGGTCGGGCCTAGCAGTCGATTTCCTCGATTTTTCCGTGGCGAAGGCCCATGTGTTTAATAAACGGTGCAGCCAAGCCTCCTGCCAAAACGGGAATTGCCCTGTAAAACCCTAAATCAAATATCATAATAAGTAAAATCATGCTCAAAGCCGCGATTTCCTCGATTTTTCTGATTGCAATTTATTTATTTTTTCATAAAAAAAAGGTCCTTTTGCATTTCTCTTTTGAAAAGATGCCTCCTGTGCCTTTTTCTCTTTCCAATCTTTCTATAAATTTATTAGAAAGGCAGAAGATTGCAATAATATGGAATATTAATTTTTTAAACTCTGTTTAAGAGCTAAAAAAGGAAAGTTCTTTATAAGTGCTTTGTTTTTTTGAAAATAAATTAATCAAATATTCTGTTTCTAGTCCCATAAAATAAGAAGCAACCAAAGAAAGGTATTAATTGGTTGTGTTGGACTTTTGCATGTTTGAATGGGAAGGAACGCATAACACATAACATAACCTATACGTAGCACACAAAAGTGTAGAGAATGAAAGTTAAAGTTGGCCTTTTCTCCTATGTTGGCGGTTAATGTTAAAAAAGAATTGACCATAAAGGATGGTTGGCATAGAAAAGAATAAAACCATATGAAAGGACACATGCAACGCAAAATAAAGGCATCGTTCCATAGGATATGCCGATCCTAGGGAGCCATAAATAACGTTCTCCTAAACTCATTCCTCTGTGTGTGTAGTTGCATTTGCATTACAGGGCAACTTCTCTATTGGCAGGTAGCCACTGTGCATCTTTCTTAGTGTGCAATCTGCCAAAGGAGATTTGCCCAGCGATTCTCCTGCAACACAATACTGCTTCATCACTTTATTAATTTCTACTCAAACATTTCTTCTACTGGCTCTGCTTCAATGTCAATTCAAACATGATCATTTTCTCTCACAACTTCATTTGCACTGCTACAAGTTTATTCACATTGCATTATAACTTATAACACGCTCATACATACATTTTCATTCACTTACCACTATCTTCTTTTCATGAGTTCTTTAATTTTGGTTGCGATCAAAAGTTGACAACCAATTGTGGCTTAAATAAGGTCCGATTGCTTAATTACTTGTCATTGCCACGTCAACCATCTCTAACACTGCTGCAATTGGAAGTGTAACCGTTTCTTATCTATAGAAGTAACTCATAATTCTGGCATTAAAGTAGCTCTAACCATACATACTTAGTATTTTTT
Source organism: Cajanus cajan (assembly GCF_000230855.2). NCBI lineage: Eukaryota > Viridiplantae > Streptophyta > Magnoliopsida > Fabales > Fabaceae > Cajanus > Cajanus cajan. The sequence goes on from NC_138518.1 coordinate 66,256,832, forward strand.
TTATTAACATATTAGTATTTAGGATTAGGCACTTGTATTTTTGAAACCACTGTGTTTTTCCTTTAAAAAATTAGCAAACAAGATTAAAATTAATTTTCTCTTTTATTAGGATTGAACAAATTAATATCAGGATGGAAAAGATATAGTTGCCCTACTTTATTTATTTAAATTTTTTGTGCGAGTCAAATCAGTCTTTTGTATTATTAGGCATTATTTAGTTTCTTAAGCAGGGCCTAAAAGTGGCTGATGCAATTTGTGAGCATGCATTTTTGGTTAAAGCTAGCCACTCTTTTTCCACCAAATTTAAAACAAGCAAGCACATAATCCAATTCCTTGCACTGCTTCTAGTTTCAACATAAACAACTTTTTGGCCAATTAATCGTGTTTGCTAGTACCACTAAGCTAAAGAGAATGTGCTGTAGTATCTTCTTTCTCATTGCATGTGCTAGCACCGGTCTATTTTTATTTATACCTATATACACAAGTGTTTCTCTTCCTAACAAAAATCAGATTCTTTATGAATGTATAATCACAATCTGAAAACATATATTCTTATAGATCACTCTCCGCTTCAAAGTTACTTTAATTCTGACCTAGCTAACAAGTTCTTATATAAAAGGACATACAATAATGTTATTTTTCTGCTGATACTTGGTTGGTTCTTTGATTATTCTATTCTAAGTGATGTTCGCCACATATAGTTAATGTTACACAGCCCAGAAATGTAAGCTTTTGGATTTGACTCGATCGGCTTATGTAAGAAATGGACTAAGTAGGGTCCATCATTACATTAAAAAAAGTAGGGTCCACTAAAAATGCTTCTGGGCCTTTCTCAGGACAGTGCCTCTAGATGCACAGGGTTTTCCTTATACCTAAGTTTGTTCTGGTAAAAAAAGAGAGAGAATGAAATTAAAAGTAGAGAGCTAAATTAAATAGAAATATACTTTTTTTTTATTTGTTTGAGAAGAGAATATTTAAATAAGATAGAAGAAATCAACAAATCAGTAATTAGTAAGTGGAATTGGACTAGTCTCCTTTTTTAAAGTATCCTATTCAACTCTTGTAAATAGAAAAAATAATAATTAGGAAAATAATTTTTTTTAAAGATCTTCTATAAAAAAACTTCTGTTAAAGATGATAAATCAGAATTTTCAGCATAAATTAGTCGTAAATAGATAAAGTCCTTGAATATATACATTCCAAACGAGTATTAAACAATTTTTTTCTCATTATTTTATATTTTAAAAGTTTAAATATGTTCCTATTCATTGAATTTAGATTACATATCTATTCGCAATATGACACTCGAACAATAATATAATATTAGAAATAGTAATATTTATCTGACAGTTTAAATATTATATGTATGTTTTTTATAATGATCAACTTCTTTGTTTGAGAATTAGTTAAATTCAACTTAAATAGGATTGAAAAAAAAATTACAATCACAAAATTATACTTTTTCTGCATTAGAATGTATATTTTTTCATTAAACATGATTTTCAACTGACATCTAAACGGTAATAATCATGCAACATGCACATATTATATTCCTAATAATAACTACACATTAATGTCATGTTAGCTAAGATTGTAAGTTTGGAGCGTTAATCATTAAAAAAAAAAAAAAAGATGAATACATAATTAATTATTTTTTTTACTTCGTAATATCTATTTTTTTTACATTAAAAACTTTTAAGTATGTAATTTATATAAAGAAGACAGAATACAAGTTATTGTTACTGATATTAACAATAAATAGAAATTTTAATTTATTGAAAAATATTTACTATATTAAATATATATAATTATTCAATATCTTATATTTTTAAACATGTAAATTAAAAGCGTTTAATAGAATATATTAAATACTTAGCTAACATATATGAGTCATTCATTGTATGACTTTCACACCTTTTTAAGTACAAGAATTGGTAAAATTAATCTTCAATTTTTTTTTATCACTATGTTATTAATTAATTAATGTAAAATATTTATCAATTTTACTTATAACTAATTTTTGTTAAATATGATTGATCACATTTAGTGAATTATCTTCTTTCAACTATGTGTTATCATCTATAAGACTGTTTAAGGAGTTCAAATTCAATGTCACCTAGATAAACAACACATTGATTTCTTTTATATTTTTTAGTTATCTAATTAAGATAATGACTCAAGTTTTTTTTTTGTGTATATGTACGTTTTTTTTTTCATATATGTACGTAATCTAGATTATATTTCAATTTCAATTTTCTTTGAGACTTTATTGTCTATTTTTATTAGACGATTTCTCTGAAATAAATCATGACACGAGCTGATAGACAAAACTTATAAGTCTAATAATTTTTTTATAATATGGAATGTCAGGATGGTCTTTATTTTTAAATGATTTGTTAGTCTATTTGTACCGTCCAGGTCAAAATCTGACTTTGCCTTCTACTCGGCATTAACCCGACTGGGTCCTCGGTATGGACCCAGTCGATCGAAATCCGACCAGATTCGTTTCCCTTTAACCCCGCATCATCATGATAAGAAACGGTTAGAGAAATCCCTTCATTCTGGGGGCCCAAGAGGCCCATGAACGATATCATAAAACCCAAAACCCTAGAGTCGAAGAGACAGATTACACTTTTGAATGCTCTGGCTTTGAGGTTCGCCATAGGACGAAACCCTAGCGCACCTCTTGGCCGGAACATTTTGGCGGCCACCGTGGGACTACGGTAAAACTCTTCCTACGCCCCAAGTCACAAGAAAAAACCTACACTCTACTATGGCGAGAGGCGGCACACCCAACCACGACCCACAACACCCTACCATGGAGGAGATGATGACGTCGATGGCTTGAGAGAGGAGCGTGACCCAGAGAGAGAGAAGGAAAGGAAGTTTCCCGCACAAAAACAGAGTGGGCTCTGTGTTTTCGTCGGTGTGAGGTCTTGCACCGTTGGATCGAGCTGATTTTTGGACTGTAGGTTCCAAAAGTGTGGTTCTTCATTCTGACCGTTCGGATTATTAACCGGAGGCCTGGTTTGGGAGAAAACGGCTTCATATCAGTAGTTGAAAGTTTTCCAGCGCAAAACAGGACTGGTACTGTGTTTTAATCGGTGTGAAGTCGTTCACCGTTGGATCGGGCTGATTTTTGGACTATAGGTTCCAAAAGTGTGTTTCTTCATTCTGACCGTTAGGATTATTAATCGGAGGCCTGGTTTGGGAGAAAACAACTTCATATCAGTAGGTGAAAGTATTCCAGCGCAAAACAGGACTGGTACTGTGTTTTAATCGGTGTGAAGTCGTTAACCGTTGGATCGGGCTGATTTTTGGTCTACAGGTTCAGGAAGTGAGGTTCTTCATTCTGACCGTTCGGATTATTAACCGGAGGCCTGGTTTGGGAGAAAACAGCTTCATATCAGTAGGTGAAAGTTTTCCAGCGCAAAACAGGACTGGTACTGTGTTTTAATCGGTGTGAAGTCGTTCACCGTTGGATCGGGCTGATTTTTGGACTATAGGTTCAGGAAGTGAGGTTCTTCATTCTGACCGTTCGGATCGTCAATCTGAGATCTGGTTTGTCAGAGCAGCTTCGTATCAGCAGGTGGAACCGTTTGACGGGAAACAGGATATTAGTCAGCATCTAATGGACTTTCGTGCCCAGATGTTAATTCGTGGAGGAAGCATGGGAGTCTGCTGCGAGGGTTTTATGCTAAAAAGGTTTTTAATGAGGTACCATCAAATAATAAAAATCATTATTTTCAAATTGATTCTGACTTGTAGGCAAACTCGTGATTAGTCGGTTAAATTCTGATTGGGCGAGTATAAATAACTCGAAGAACTCGTGATTGTCGGCAATAGTCTGGCTGGGTGAGTATAAATAACTCGATTGATGAAACTCGTGATTGTCGGCAAAAGTCCGGCTGGGCGAGTATAAATAACTCGAAGAACTCGTGATTGTCGGCAATAGTCCGGCTGGGCGAGTATAAATAACTCGATTGATGAAACTCGTGATTGTCGGCAAAAGTCTGGCTGGGCGAGTATAAATAACTCGAAGAACTCGTGATTATCGGCAATAGTCTGGCTGGGCGAGTATAAATAACTCGATTGATGAAGAACTCGTGATTGTCGGCAATAGTCCGGCTGGGCGAGTATAAATAACTCGATTGATGAAACTCGTGATTGTCGACAAAAGTCTGGCTGGGCGAGTATAAATAACTCGATTGATGAAACTCGTGATTGTCGGCAATAGTCCGGCTGGGAGAGTATAAATAACTCGATTGATGAAACTCGTGATTGTCGGCAAAAGTCCGGCTGGGCGAGTATAAATAACTCGAAGAACTCGTGATTGTCGGCAATAGTCCGGCTGGGCGAGTATAAATAACTCGATTGATGAAACTCGTGATTGTCGGCAAAAGTCCGGCTGGGCGAGTATAAATAACTCGATTGATAAAACTCGTGATTGTCGGCAATAGTCCGGTTGGACGAGTATAAATAACTCGATTGATGAAACTCGTGATTGTTGGCAAAAGTCCGGCTGGGCGAGTATAAATAACTCGAAGAACTCGTGATTGTCGGCAATAGTCCGGCTGGGCGAGTATAAATAACTCGAAGACCAAACTCGTGATTGTTGGCAAAAGTCCGGCTGGGCGAGTATAAATAACTCGAAGAACTCATGGTTGTCGGCAATAGTCCGGCTGGGCGAGTATAAATAACTCGAAGACCAAACTCGTGATTGTCGGCAAAAGTCCGGCTGGGCGAGTATAAATAACTCGAAGAACTCGTGATTGTCGGCAATAATCCGGCTGGACGAGTATAAATAACTCGAAGACCAAACTCGTGATTGTCGTCAAAAGTCCGGCTGGGCGAGTATAAATAACTCGAAGAACTAAACTCGTGATTGTCGGTAAAAGTCCGGCCGGGCGAGAATAAGACCAAAGTTTATGATTCAAGTTGATTCTTAACTTGATACACGTTACCCATCATTCATAATCAGAATTTTGACGATTTTAGACAAACAAATTGGAAATCAGGCCGATCCATTCATATAAATACGGCTCAATTTGACCTGACAAAATGTTATTCATCTTTCTCGCAAGAATTTTGGTGATCCAAGACCTACATGTCGGGTTAAGGATGACTCTTTTGTTAGAAGCCTAAGATCATTATTTAATTCAGGATTTGGACGATAGCTTAGAATAGGGTTCACTCTTCAAATCTACATTCGTGTCGGCATCTAGCCGACCATAGGGTTGAGTTTCTATTGAATCACATACTCCCCATATTATTGCAAGTCGGCACTTTGCCGATCTTATGGTTAAGTTTTTCCAAACAAATGATATTTGCCACGTTATTGCTAGTCGTCATTGGGGCGATCATATGAATAAATTTCATCCAAACATAGAAAGATTGTCCAATATCCGGACCGGCATTTGGGGAGAACCCTTTGTTGACTTTCATTAATAACGTAGAATTTTTTCCTCTCAATACTTATAATCGGCAATTGGCCGATTATAAGGATAAATCTTTCCAAACTCTAGAAAATTTCTTCAATATGTTGAGTCGGCAATTTGCCGATTACACGGTTAAAGATCATTATTTTATTGCTCAATATTCCACGTTGAAGTAATGATCGAAATCTTGACAATAACGTCATTCAAGGGTGGCGTCCGACTTAGATTTGTTTGTTCCTTCTCATTAAACTGGAATTGGACAGATTATTTGGCTCAAGTAAGCTTTTCAATTTAGAATTATCTATCCCCTTTTCCTTATTCGGATTTTAGCCGAGCATTTTGTTCCCAGAATAACATCCAACTTACAATTTCGTCCCACTGAAATTATTTATTTATTTTGGCGAACCGTGGTTATCTCTTAGGTATCTGGCCGACAACTTTTATATTATAAATAATTGCCAACGGAGTGATCTTTCGTTGTCATGCTAATTCGGAATTGTGTGGATACATGGGGAGTGAATCGGCGTTTGCCTGACTCCTTACTTACAATATCACGAGTTCGTGACTAAAAGAGTTTTTTCACTAATTTTTTAAGAACCGCGTATGAAACCTTCGGGTAGGCGACCGCCTCGTGCAAAAATCGATTTTACCTATTCTGTAGTCGTGTTTGGTCGTTGGTCTCGCGAAATCAATTTTAACTTAGAAAATGTAAACTTTTTCAGTAATCGGAATTTGGCCGACTCATTTGCAAAACCATTTTCAACATAGAGAAAATATTCACTTTTTATAGTAATCGGAATTTGGCCGATTCTTTTGCAACTCCAATTTTTAGCTTAGAGAAATTTTCACTTGACGTTTGCACCATCGTCATAATCTGTTTTTCAGCACACAATCATTCAACTCGCAGCAAAATAGCAACAACTAGAAGTCATATCAAATAGTTGACGAGGGATAGGTCGGTAATGGCTTAGCTGACTCCCTTTCTACCATAAGCCTTCTCGCCTTACACGCTCAAGGCTGGAGGGCAAGTGTACCGTCCAGGTAAAAATCCGACTTGACCTTCTGCTCGGCTAATACCTGACTAGGTTACCAGGCTACAAGCCTTTTTGCCTTATAGGCTCAAGGCTGGAAGGCAAGTGTACCGTCCAGGTCAAAATCCGACTTGGCCTTCTACTCGGCTAATACCTGACTAGGTTACCAGGCTACAAGCCTTTTCGCCTTATAGGCTCAAGGCTGGAAGGCAAGTGTACCGTCCAGGTCAAAATCCGACTTGGCCTTCTACTCGGCATTAACCCGACTGGGTCCTCGGTATGGACCCAGTCGGTCGGAATCCGACCAGATTCGTTTCCCTTTAACCCCGCGCCATCATGATAAGAAACAGTTAGAGAAATCCCTTCATTCTAGGGGCCCAAGAGGCCCATGAACGATATCATAAAACCCAAAACCCTAGAGTCGAAGAGACAGATTACACTTTTGAATGCTCTGGCTTTGAGGTTCGCCATAGGACGAAACCCTAGCGCACCCCTTGGCCGGAACACTATTGAACCTTATGTTTATTTGTTATTATTAAAACTATTGATTATATTCTCTTAGATCTAATAAGTACCAAAACCCTTATATATCATTGCCTCTATAACAACTTATTCCCTACATACTTGCCTCTATTTGTTTGTCTGAAATTTAGATTCTACACAATTTACAAACAGCGTTTGGGAAAATGTATGTTAAAACTTCACTAGAAATTATGCGTAATAAAAAAAAATTCTATACAAGTGACATCTATGTTAATTAGTAATCGGTTTATTTATTTATATATGTTAATCTATTTATCAGCATGTATTTGTAAACCTTTTCATAAAAGATTTTTCTAGTATTTTTTTCTTAAGAAAAAACTACGCTCAATTAATTATAGAAATATTAATTAATTAAAAAAATAAAGAAATGTTAATATAACTAAAAAGATTAACGTTCTTGTTGAAAAAGATACATTGAAGTAAATTAGGTAACGAACAGGCCGTCCTACCTCTATAGGATCACAATCTCCATTCTATTCATGCATATTATTTAAGTGCTTGTGTGAGCTTATTTGTAAGCAAGTTAAGAACCCCAATTTCCATCCTTCTATTCTATCCTTCCTCTCTCACTCTCTCTCCTCTCTTTTTTTTTTTTTTTTTTTTTTTTTTTTTTTTTTTTTAATTACTCACCATACATATACGGTCTCTACCACGCATTTCATGAATGTCCATTACAAAAAATTGTTATATAGTATTAGTGATACATATCTTATAATGACACAATATTATTATTAAAAATTATTTTTAATTATATTATTAATATAATATATGTTGATATATTATTAAAAAATATAAATATAAATGATAATGATACATAATATATGTTATTAATTTTTATTCAAAATTATTATTAAAATTATATATAAATATATGTCAAATAGATTTATACATATATATTATATTTTTAATGATATTTTTTGTATGTCACTGTATTTAATATTTTTAAAAAGTGATTACTACTTTTTTTTTGTTTTAAGAAAACTACTCTTTTTCCCAGATTTAAGTTTAATAACATGACAGATATATTGCAAGCACTATCCAAAATAAATATATATATATATATATATATATATATATATATATATATATATATATATATTTTGTAATCACAGTAATGAAATTTGTCCAAATAATAAAATATATGATATATAAGAAAAAAATTGCAATCTCAATCTGGGGTTTTCTTTTTCGAAAACAAAAGTCAAGATCTTATATTTAATTTTTCATAAATTTAATAATTAAATAATTTACGGCGCGACCTGAATTGGAAATAAAAATAAAAATATCGTGCAAGCTAAGTTTTGGACTTTTATAGCTGGAAAGAGGGGTACGTTTCACCTTTTAGAGTTTGGATGGTTACGAGCACACAATGCAATCAATATGTACTATAGAATCATAAAGGTTAAAATCCTTATTTAGTGATAATATATATTTTTTAATTTAGTCCTATTTTAAATTTTAGTTTAATTTAGTTTTTAATAATTTAAATTATTATAATTTGGTACTTCCGTGTAAATGATTTAAACGAAATTAATTATTGGTCACGTGGATGTCATGTAGATGGATGTCAAATTTCTCGAATACACCTGAAACTAGAATGGTCCGTTCTAAAACCAGAACGGGTCGTTCTGGTTACACTATTAGTGTGTAAATTTGACATCTGGAATGGGCCGTTCTGAATCCACAATGGTCCGTTCCAATTGTAAAATTAACACATATCGTGTGCATGCAGAACGGGGCGTTCTGGTTTCAGAACGGCCCGTTCTGATTCTAGGTGTATTCATGAAATTTGGCATCAACCTATGTATCCACGTAGCATCCACCTGACATCCACGTGGCCAACGGTTAACTCCGTTTAAATCATTTGGACGGAAGTCCCAAATTACAATAATTTAAATTATTGGGGACCAAATTAAAACAAAAAATTAAAGTGAAACTAAATTAAAACAAAAAAATATTATAAGGGACTGTAATATTCCAAATTTGAGATACAATATTCTTAATTTATATGTTACAGAATTTTATAATATTATAATTACATATATATTAAATAAATAATTAAATTAATTAGTATAAATAAATAATGTTTTATTTTATGTTCAATAAGATTAATAAATAAATATATATATATAGATAAACAATACGTATGGGTGTAAAAAAAAAAAAATGATAATTACTAGGATATTAAGTCTGTACGCACGATTGTTATGATAAAGTTTTAGGTGCAGGTGCAATGTGCAGCAAGGTGAATGTGCAATGTGGCAAAACATTTAAGAGGCTTAGACGTAAGCAATTACGTGAAAATAGCACAGCAGAGAATATACATTCGTGGCAAAAATTTACTGATCAGATGTGAAAAAAAATCATTACGGGGATAAAAAAAAAAAATTGTACCTCAAATCCGTGATAAAAATTTCATCTCAAATCCGTGAATTCAGTAAGTCTTCCTTCTCTATAAATAGGCCTCCGTTACAGTAAAAATTAGGCACGCAGCAACAGCAATAAAATCAAAAGAGAAGAGAGAACGAGAGAAAATAGAAAAAATCACAGCGTAAGAAGATAAAAGTCTGAGACGTGTGCATTTCGAGGTAAGGGGGAGGAGAACTTTATCTCTTTTAAATTTTATTTACTACTATGTTTATTTATTTATGTTATTATCTATATGTATTTATTTAGTGAGGTGTCCCTAACCTCATTTATTTGCTTATTCTATGATTATTTTTATTTATAATAATTATAAATATGTTTATATTTTATATTGTTTAATTATTTTATAATGATTGTCATTTTTATTTATGTTATTCGTACTATTAATATATTCTTTTTACGTAAATATATCTTTTGTAAATATATTTATAATCAACTATGATATAATTTTGTTAAAGTCTCTTTGACTCATATTATTATTATTTCTTCACGTATTTATGAAGATAAATATTGTTCTATGGCCATAGAAGATAAAGTTTGAATTATTTGTAGCTGGAGGTTTGACCTTGGGGATTTAAATGAGTAAGAAATTATGATTAAAAAACTCTTGTGCTGGTTGATATAATAATGCTCATTTATCCTGACTAGTCACTGCAAGTGTAATTCAAATTATATATATATTTTTTAATATTAACTATTGTTACGCATGCTTTATGATTATAAATATTTCTTTAAAAAATGTTCTTACTCCTTATGTTTATTGTTTTTGAAAATTTAATAATTAAATAAATATAGATGGATGTGCCAGCGATACCTGCCCCTTTCCCTGCAGTCATATCTGCTGTTTTCTCTGGAACCACCTGGAGCGTCGATGCTCTCGCTAACTCTGTAACTTTCAATGGGGTCGTAGTGTCGTCGTTCACTTTTTCTCCATACCAGGAAGTTCCCACGGTGATAGATGGATCCATCGTTGTGACTTTTTACTTACCTCCAGCTAATCACGTGAACCCTATTGTCAACTTGTTCCAGCCACCCATGTAGTTAGGATAGAAGTAGAAAAATAAAAATATGATGTATAAATAGGCTTGCAATAATCTGTACTATAAATATCTGTAAGAAAAACAACTACGTGCGTAGTGAAAAAAAATATGATATAATAATATTATCATACATGTGTTCTTTTAGCTACGTATATATACATATACATATATTACTAAAGTTAATACGATTAGGCGTTACAGTGACCAAATAAAGGTTTTAAACGATCATAAATTTACACAAATTAACCTACTTTTATTTCACTTTTTCCCTGTGTTGGTGAAATATAGTTCCAGCAAAAAAGGTTGGCGATTGATTAATAAAAGCATACGAAAGGGCACAGAAGTACACAATGAAAGCATAATTCCATAGGATATGCTGACTCTAGTCTCTAGCAAGCCATAAATAACATTCCCAGTTACAGATGCATTACGGGGCATGTTCTCGTTTGGCAGTTTAATTACCACTATCATATATTTTGTGTGAAACCTGCCAAAGAAGATTTGCCCGGTCATTCTCCTGTAACTCTATTCCCATCATCCTTTGCGTCTTTAATTTCTGATTATATTTTTCAGTCAACTTTATATTAATTCATACATTACTTAATTTTAATTTGCTTGGAGTTAAAAAAAGTGTGGACCATGAATGATACTCTTTTCAAGTACGTACCTACTAAAGAAAGATGAGATATGGTTAAAAAGCAACGTTTTAATAATGACATTTTCATAATGACATTTCCTCCTCCATATCAACACATATTTTATAATGAGTTTATCACCTATATACTGCCAATATAAATTTTTTTTTACACTGACAACCAATTATATCTTTTAATTGTGTCATGGCACTGTTAAAAGTAAATGTGTGTAGTGACATGACACAATTAAAAAAATAATTGGTTGTTAGTGTAAAAAAACTTTGTACTGACAGTATATAGGTGATTAACTCTTTTATAATCAGGTATATCTAATTTGTACATTTTCTTGTTACCCCTCCCACGTAATTTTTTAATCTTTCTTCTGAGGTTTGTGTCTGTGTGTGTGTTTTCATCTCGAAGCTTCACCAAATATTATTATTTTAGAAATTTTTAAAGATTTCTGGGTTATCACATTCTCTTTTGCCTCTGTACAAGTCATCACACACACAAATATAATGTACTGTGTGGACTGCGAGGAAAAAATTCCCTTTGAACGATTATTTATATCTGCATATTGTCTTCAGAAATTATGTAACTTTTTCTTCATGGTGAACATGTTATGCATATGATTAATTGGAAACTAAACTAAGATGAATAATATCATTAATTATCACGTGTTATGCCACTGGATCTTCAACACTCAAACTAATGAGCAATAATTCAATAATCAATGCATGAGATCTTGAAGAACATTAAATATCGCTACGTACGTCTATTAAAATGTCTATTTTATTAATAATAAATAAATCCTTAGCTTTCTAGTTTTACATTCCACACACTAGGATTAGAAAAGATCATGCTATGCTGGTATAAATGTTTTATTGTATATTTTGAAATATTTAAAAGGTTAAATTTATTTATAGGATTATTTTTTAATTTAAATTTAAAATGATTATTTTATTTTTATTACTATTTCAAAGACAAGTTAATTTCAATTTTAATGAAATTTGATTCTTTAACTGTAGTTTTAATTACATTTTATTTTCTATCATTTAAAATTTAATTATTTTTATTTTCATTAGTTCATATTCTCTCTCATAAATATATATTATGATTTCGAGAATGATAGATAAAAACACTACTTTCTTGTTTATGTTTCTTTTCTTTCCTTTTAACCTCCATTATCTTTTATATAAAATTTTGTTAATTCTGCATCCTCAATGAATGAAAAATTTGCATTATGCATCTCAAAATTTACTTCGATTTGTATTCTCATAATAAATGAACAACACATTTCAACATATATTACTTTACAATTTTAATAATATGATCATAATAAATGATTTCACTTTATTTTACATTGTACTCTAATTTTATCCTGTGGCTACCTAATGTAAGGAGACATGACCTTAAGAATTTTGCACCAAAATATTTTGTTTCAAAGTCTCTGTTAACGATTTTTTTATTATTAGTAAAAAAATTTTAAAATCAATAATGAGATTCGAAATTAAAACCTTATGTATACACTCTAATATCTTATTATTAAGTTGACCTTACGTATTTTCATTTAACAAATTTAATTTGTTGTACAAAAAGTTCATTGTTTGTGTGCTTAGTAAGCATTTATTGAACTGCTATATATGGAAGCGTATTAAGAGTCTCATATACTTTGGAGGGAAAAAAGGGAACTTTATTATATATATACGTGAAGATTTGGAGCACATAAATTTGAGGAATTATTCCAACTATTAATTGTTTTTGTTACTTCAATTCAATTGAAATAATGTTGGATGTAAAAAAAGATAAAGTAAATTGAAAGAAGAAAAAGAAGGATGCTTCAACAAAGGCAACAAGGAGAAGAATATGAAGGCATTGTTCCGTATGAATGGGATATGCCGATTCTTACCTGCAGTCGTAAAAAACGTTAGCAGTAGAAAACTAGAAATTCCATTATGTTATGTGTGCAGCTGCATTACTGCCCATGCTTCCATTCCATTGGCAGCTAGCCACAATGATATGCTTTTCAATACAGAAATCAGAAATATTCATCACGCTTGGTTCAACTCATCATTCAGAATAATTCACAATATATATTACTTCTGTTTAGGCGTCGTAATTTGGATGAGAAAAGATACACGTTGCACGTGTGTAAAATTATGCACAAATGCATGCACTTTACTGGGTTCAATCTTTTTTGTATATGGCAGTATTCACGACACAATGTGCATCTTTTATATATCTGCCAGTATTCTTAAACGTAATGAGTAATGACGTATCTCCTAATTGCTAAACCTACCTTTTTTATTTTTATTTTTACACTATCCAAAATACACTTCTAAATTGCTAAATGTACCCCTAAATACTCATGTTTGTGTGGCAATTTTTTAAGCGGCTTCTACCGTATATATTATTATGTGCGATCTTTCCTTGTGTAATGATATTTGAACATATAGCAAAAAACAACTCGAGGAAAACAAGAGACCTATATTGTTGGGGGGAAAATTTAAGGTGATATGTAAGATATGTTGATTAAAGGAGATAAAATTATTTTTTTGGGGAAAAAAATCTCACTGAATTAAGGAGGAAGAGCCAAACGATTAAAGAGAGAAAAAAGAAACGAAAAACGTTGTCAAATAATAGGAAAGGAGAAAGAAAAGATAAGTGAAAGGAAGATGAAAAAAAAATATTTGAACAGATAAAAAGAAAGAGAAAATGGAAAATAATATTTAAGTGAACTTGTTAAAATAAATAGGAAGGGACAAGGCATATTTAGAGTGGGAAAACAGTCCATTAAAAGGTAAGGCTAAACTCTAAAATTGTAATCCCCACTCCAAAAATAAGGGCTAAATGGATCCAACATGATGGGTTAGGGCGTTAGGCTAAGCCCAAAAAATGTTGGCCCTAATTTTTTTAAAAATTTCTTATAAATTTTATATAGAATCAAGAAAAAAATTAAAAAATGGACTAATTTGACCTCATTTAATATGCTAAATTGTGTCAACAAATTTACAACCCGTAAGAAATTTGGTTTAGTTTGATTTTCATACCTTAAATTGCTAAACCTGAGTTGGATCAGCTAGTTCAGTTGACAACCCTAAATATATTTAGTAATGAGAAAATACATATGGCAATTATCATCTGTGTATAGAAATCAGCTTGGTTTGTATTAATTTACAGTTTAAATGGGTTATTGGTTCGATCAACAATTAAATACAAACTCTATTTTCTTCATTTGTACACATCCATCCTATTTTACCCAACATAAATGATGAAATTTAAATTTTATTTGGTTTATTTTTAAAATTTTTAGAATTATCAAGGTCATAAATTGTGATAATATTTAAAATATCTTATAGTTTAGGGCATCTCCAATGGAAGCAACTCATTTGAGTTGTTTCATATATTAAAAAATAAAAAAGTGGACCCTAGTGTCCAATGTCAGTACTAAACAACTCAAACACAAATTTACTCTAATGGTAAGAAATTTTAAGAAATTCAACTTTTAGAATTTTTTTTCTAATCATTTATGAACCAAATTTAAATTTTTATTAAAAAAGATAATTGCACTACAATGAAAGAAAATAAATTACGAGAAAAAATACACAATAAGTATATATTAAAAATAAAATAAAGCAATATTAAATACATAAACATTATACGAAATTAATTTTCATCATTATTATTTCTAAAACATTCTCAAATATGTTCAATAAGATCTGCTTGAAATCTGGTAAGGAACGGTTGCTTGAAGAAACAACTCTCTCTTTTCTTCAAGCAACTCATGTTGCCATGTCAGAGTCCTCCAATAGTAAGAAACCGGGGTTTGAGTTGCTTCATGGGACAAGCAACTCTCATTAGAGTTGTTCTTAGATATATCCAATCTTATTAACTTTATGTTCAAGATATTCAATATTCTTTTATATAAAAGAATGTATTAAAGATCACAAATTACTAAAATAAAATATATAAATAAAAATAACTTTTATCTTAAAAATTTTATAGTATTGAGATAATATAAATTTCTATATATGTTGTTTAGAAGACTATCTCAATAGTGCAATCAATTCCCTTATTCTTAATATAAAAGTAATTGGTCCCTTGTTCTCAGGATAAACCCAAAGTGATTGGTTGCAAATGAAGAGTAATTTGGACAAACTTTACTTGGAATAAATTTGAATCATATATTTCATCTCATTATCACCTCTAACTTAATTGAGGCATAACTTCATCCATCAAAATACCTAGCCAAAGACAAAAAAGGAAAAGAAAAAAATTAGGATAAATGCTCTTCTAATAAATGTTTTCTGCGGTCTTTTATTTTATTTTTAAAAAATTCCACTCCCTTCTAAGTAATTATTATATACAAAGAGATAATTTCAAATTGGTCTAAATTAGGTGTTCAAAATTAACTATAAGTTATATGAATGGAAGTTAAAAGAAAACTTATATGAATGAAAGTTAAAAGAAAAAAGAAAATATACGTTCATATTTTCAAATAGTTTAAGAGGACATATTTAGTATTAAAAAATTCAAATTTTATATCAATTAAACATAAGGTCAAAATAAAATATATAAACGAGAATAATATTTATTCTACGAGTTTGTAAGATTGAGTTAAATGCATAAATTGTTTTATTTAAAATTACGAAATATTTTTAAAAAGCTAAGAGTAAAAATTTAGACACTTTGAGAGAGGAGAAATAAGTAATTGATATATATGATTGATAATGTAATATAATAAAAAGAGAGAGACAGAAAAAAAGAAGAAGAGAGATGTTACTTAATGTTTGTAATTAAATGTTGGGTGTATCTAAATAATAAAACCCTAAATGTATAAGCAAACAGCTAACACATGGATAGTTCTTCCACTTGAAGTTGAATAGATTCACAATAATGCAGGAGCAGTACCTAAAGCGCTTCATGCAATTTGAGGATAACATACATACATATGATTCTTGACAATTCATTAATTAAAATCTATTTCTTTCCGACTAGTGGGTGTAACTAAGAAGCACAGAATCTAAATCCATGCACTGCTTCTAGTTTCTTCATAAACAACTTTTAGGTTTCCATTATTTATTTGATAGCTAACCTGTGTATACAAGAATTGAGAATGAGAACTTGGTCTAGTATCTTCTTTTTCAATCGCAGCATTATTCATCGCTTATTCTCTTTCTATTTGCACTTCTCTTTTGCTTTCCAACAATATTCAGATTCCTTAATTCTCCAAAACCAAAATAAATAAATAAATTATATTCCTTATGTGCAACCAGAAAATCTAAAATCATATATTCTGGTCGATCTCTAAGCTTCATACATTACAGGTAGATTCATTACTCCAGCAGTTTCTACGTGGCCAAAGTGCTCATCGATGATGGCTTTCACGTGCTTTCTTTTTCAAAGAAAAAAAGAGTCAAGATTCTACTTTCATCTCTCAAGACATATTAGGTGCTGCTGCGACAAAAGTTACATATCATTTAATGCGTGTACCTTATTTAGACAACTTCTTTTCTTATAATATTTAATATGAATATTTAATAATATAAAATAAATTGTAAACATATGTTTGGTTGAATTTGTTTTTAAAATATATATATTTTTTAACATTTTTGTAAATAATAAAAAAATATTAACATTTTTGTTAACAAGTATGTATTTTTCTGTAAATTTAAGTTGAACTAAACTTTTCACGCTATAAAAATATATAAATTCAATCAACCACGTATGTCCTTAAAGATAGAAAAGGCAGAAAGACCTTTGGAGTTCGGAGAGGGCACCAAACATGTAAATTAGTACATATCATTCGACCAACAAGTAGATAGATAATTGATTTTCTTAAATATTATTTAGTCTTTTACGTATGATGTGATCTTGAATTTAATCTTGGTGCCAACTTTTTTACTTTTTTCATTTTCCTTTTCAACTGGTAAATACTTTAAATTATGTTCAGTGAAATCAGTTTTGCCGAAAGGGATGGTTCCTAGAAAAAGGAATAAAACAGTATGAACGCAAAATGAAAGGCATTGTTCCATAGGATATGCCCATTCTAGGAAGCCATAAATAATTTGCCCAGTAGTGATCCTCTGGATGCATGTGTGTGTCTTTTCTAGTTGTGGGTGCATTACAGGGCAAGTTCTCTTTGGCAGATAGTAACAACTATGGTATGCATATGAGCCATGCAATACTTTTGAGTGAACAATCTGCCAAAGGAGATTTGCCCAGCAATTCTCCTGCAACTCAATGCAATGTATGGAATTCATCTGATTCTTCAGTAAACATACACTCTAGTGGTTGAAACCAGAAGGTGATGCATGCCACATTCATTTTTTGAGGAATTGAGGTCCTCTCCTTTTTTTTTTTTTTGCTTGTAGTAAGGTCATGAAGGTCATTAGTCGTTACTTTATTATTATTTTTTTATAGTAAAGATTAGTCGTTACTTTAAATGTAAAGTATGTGTGCTTTACATTATCCTGTTTTTAAATTTACTTTCCTTTTTTCTTTGGAATGAATACTTCATCACTATTTAAGTTTCCAAATATCTTAACGGTAGATGCATTTTTATTTTGTTGAGTGTCTCATAATGTTTACACTAATTCATGGCTTGTTTGCTTTTGTGTTTGAATCAATCGTATCCATGTCCATTGCAAGCAAGACATAATAGCTTTTACGTTAGACATTTCAATATGGAGAGAAAAGAAAAAATTACGTTGAAAAATGGATTCCAAATATGCACGTAATACAGCATGCAAATGGGTTAGTTGAACACAAATTTCTTGTATTTAAGGTTGATGGACAAATGTTTGTTTTTATATAATTTAAATTATAATAAATAAATATTTTAAAATATAGATTATATTATAATTAAAATTGTTAATATGAATATGGTATGAGGTAATTTTTAAACATTGTCTATTTTGAAAAAGTACAAAAGTTAATATAAATATAAGAATCAAAGTAGAGGTTTCAAAATAGGTGACCGAACCTGACTTTTGCATGAATCATGTTTATGTTAATTTGACCTAGCCTGACAAATTAAAGCTAATAAACTATATTGGATCACTTTATTTTTTTATTATTAATTTTATATGTATTTTAAAAGGAAAAAAATGTTGGGTCAAATAGGCATGATATTTTTGAATTTGATTTTTACTAGCTCGATTTGATTTATTTGACTCATTAAGTCAAATCAAATAATTAAATTAGTCTTTCAAACCTAAAGTATATAATGAGTTGATGAGTTGAGCTAGTTTTGACATCTTTAAATAAAAGATAGTAATTTGAATGTGATAAACGGTTACGAAAATTAAATATATAATAGAAATATAAGCAATGATTTGAATTGGTTGAAGAAATTCTTTATGCAATTGTGTATTTTGAAGATAACAAGATTACTGGATTTCATTTATAACTTGTACAATACAAGAAGGTATGTGATTATAGTCAATTAGGCCTACTTGAAATTCAGTCGCCTTAGCTAATCTATAAGCAACCAAATTTGCTTGCTTAAGAGAGAAACTAACCTTATAGTTATTAAGTTACTAAGAATCAATAAACAATTCTAAATAATTGAACCAAACTAAGTTAAATTAGTTTGGTGCCCGTTAATGTTGTGGAAAACCCGAACACAATTCGTTTCAAAAGTGATTGAGTTGAGGTTCTTTCTCTCAATCCACTTGGGCAAAAAGGAGACACTAGTACAAAAGAGGTGTACTACGTCAGATATTTTGAGTTTTTTACGTCAGAAAACATACTGACGTAAAAGTGGGAGACGTAAATTTTACGTCGGACCTGCAAAACCGACGTAAATTTACATCGGACATTATGAAATCCGACGTAAAAAAGTAGTAAAAAAACAAAAAAAAACATAAGAATGCAAGCAGAACGACCCGTTCTGCAAGAAGAACGGCCCGTTCTACTTGGAGAACGGGCCATTTTGCTTGGAGAACGGGCCGTTCTGCAAGCAGAACAAGCCATTCTACTTAGAGAACGGGTCGTTCTGCAAGCAGAACAAGCCATTCTGCTTCGTAGAACAACCCAAAAGAAAATGCCCACTACCTATACAAATAGAACAACCAAAAAATCGAATAAAATAGATAGTCACAGTAGCAATGCGAAGTAGAAAAGTGCTAACGAAACCTTGATTCATACCTGAGGAGCAGCAACAATGTGCGAATGAGTAACAAAGAGTTCATCCCTCTGCAAAAGACAAAAAAACGATTCAGTAACAAAGGAGAGGGAGAGGATTTACAGAGAAAAAAACGAAAAGTGATGAAGAGTGAATGCGCGCGGTGTGCCTCGCGCTCTCTTATTCAAATTTGCGTCTTTTTTTACGTCGGATCTGGTAGGGTCCGACGTAAAATGTCAAATCTACGTCGGACACAACATACCTCCGACGTAGATTTGACTTTTTACGTCAGACCCTACCAGGTCCGACGTAAAAAAGTTCACAAAAATTACAAAAAATGCTACCGCATTTTTTTTACGTCGAATTTTCGTATTTTCGACGTAAAAGAGGTGACATAATATGCTGATTTTCCACTAGTGAGATGAAGTTACAAATAAGAGGAGCTTTGAACTTGGGGAGTAGTGCTATCTAAGAAGCTAAGTTATTTTTTTCTTCTTAGCTTAACACTTTAGCTTTGCATTATTTGGTTTTTAGTTTTAGCACCATGCATTGTTCATTTGATTGTGATTGTTGGGTTGTATTTGGATGTTTTATACTGAATAATATTTTATGTGTTAATTAGTAATTAACACCTTATTTAGTAAAAACATATTCTTCTGTGGTAATTATTGAAGTATAAAAACACTATTTAATGTCGTGTTTATTTCTATGAAACTAGTAATTGTGGCATAATGTGTTATGATTTTTCAAAAGTCTAGTTGGATGAGTTGAGAGATCTACTAATAACATGTGGAGTATCCACATTTTCTTTTGTTAAATTGGTTTTGTTTCAATTTTGCAATTATTTTATTTCATCTGTGTGTTAGGACATGATCAAGGTGTTCTTAAATTTTTTGAGCCACAAGCCAAAAAACCTACCTAACCTACTTTTATTACACTTGTTACCTCTTTAAGTCAAATAGTGAATCCTACACCTCCAGAATGTGGAGAACAATTAGTCATGATGAGATAACAAGATTCTAAGTTTGGTATGGGTGTGTATTACACCCACAAGAACAAGTGAGGACTCTAAGATATGACATAAGGGCACAAAAAATAATCTTGGAGCACCGTGAAGGACTCGCTCATGCAAGTCATCTGAGCGTTCTAAGTGAGTAGACATCACAAGTCTAATTGGAAAAAAAGTCCATTTAAAATCTTATAAAATTAGAGTTTGAAGATAATAGAAAAAGACTCCACATATTGTATATTTATAGATTTGTTTAAGAGAATAAAGGACGTCATTGTTGGAAATTGGTGTTTATTCTACTTCATATAATTCTTCCTATTTTTATTTAATTGATATTTTTATTCAATTAATTATTTTTTTTCTTCTCCTAATGCATGTTTTGACTTGATCACCCTCTACACTTATAACACTTATTATTAGGAATAAGATAAGTCTTGTTAGTTAGTATTTTAGAACATCGATCTAAATGTGGATTACTTAACAAATTTCACCAAAGAATTGAGATTTTTCTTAAGGAATCTAGAGTTTTTCACCTAAGATATTAGCAATAAAATATTTTTGTTGGTCGTTGAATTAACTTGTTAATTACTGAAATTTAATAATAATTGAGAATGTTATGTGTGAGGGAGATTAGTGAAATTAATGTCTAAAATCTTTTATTTTAAAATTTTCAATTATATTTTCAATATTTTTATAATTCTAAATCCCTAAAATTATGATTTTTATCTTTATTGTGTTCTTCAAATAAATTTATCTTTTTTATTTTTCTTTATTAATATTAAATTATAGATTAATTAATTGTTACTCAAGTCTATATAGATTTAATACTTGAACTTTTATTTGTCAAAAATCCAATAAACATCTTGGTTAATTAAAAAAAAAGTATTTATAAATTATCTTTGAACTCAACTCTTAAGTGGAATGAGACAGTTTTTAAGCTTGTCGAAACAAAAATCCTAATTGAAAACACTTTTCATGTTCATGCAGTAGTTTTTAAGCCTAAAACCTAGTATTAATAGTAAAAGTGACCGTAATAATTAAAAGGAAACCTCAATCACAAGTTGTAACTTTCAACTTATAATTAAGTAGACCAATGTACGCACGTATCTTGCCGGGCGATTCTCTTTTGGGCGAAAAGCGGATCTCAAGCAAGAATGCAGTAGTGATATATCTTCCAATAAGGAGACTTGCACTGTTATTCATTCTTCTATTCCTTTGAAGCTAGCATACCTGTTAACCATTTTTCTTGCACTGGTATATGCTACGGATTATCCTTGGGGAACCTATTTGACTCTTCTGTTGCTCTCATGGTCCCCCTTTCTGTGATAAATCTCCTCTTTCAACCAACCTTACTGAATTCAAGTTCACCTCTAACAATAAGGGATCTCCTTGAATATCTATCATTATTTAGTTTGTTTTGTATTTTCTTTAAATCGAACTTTCACAACTAAAAGCTGGTGTCATTAGAAACTAATACATCTTCCTTATTGCACCATTTATTCCAAAAGGACACAGTCACACATACCTTCACTTGCATCCTGGATTATTCTAAATTGCTGTCTATAATCACAATTGTGACCACGACATCAAGGATTTTAAATTTACCATAACTGCATAGCGACTAAGGATAATCCTTACTGATCGAAGGACTAGAGTGTAGTTTGAACCGCTACAGTATTTTACTTGAAGGGAGACTTTCCCCTTATCCCATATCCTATCAACCCTCACTGGTATATAGACATAGTAGATAAACCAAAAGATTATATTAATTCTAAGGCTAGTTTAGATAAACTTTTTGATATACATTGTTAGGAGAAGAGAATAAAATAAATTAAAGAGTTTAAGTGAATTAATATTTTTTCAAAGTTAAAATCAACTTATATTATTATATAACCCAATGAAAACATTAAGGAGGGAACTTCTAAAAAAATTTGAGGTGTATCAATTCATTTATTTTTACCTAAATTTATTTTATTTTATTCTCTGAAATGTTTACTAATAAGTTTATTTTATCCAATTTCATATCATTTTAGATTCCTCTTTTTCGCAAATCTATTGTTTTTAAAGGTCTGCTTAATAAAGGATTCTTTTACCCTCTATTTTACCTTACGTATGAATCACAGGAAAGGAATTGGGAACCTTCGGTTAACAAATATTAGCGTGTGCCAGGGATTTCCTCTGGTGATAGTGGAAAATGTCATCCACTCGACCCCATTAGAGACCCCTTTAAAATGTTCTAGTCAACAATAATTGCGGAAAATAAAGTATGAAGTATTAAAAGGACCAATTCTGTACATGCAATATTGTAAAATTCCAAAGAACAAACAATTTTTATTTGGATATACTTAAATAGGAACAGCAAATGCCAAGTTAAATCTAGTAAACTGTAGTCTTTACAGCCAAAAGTTCTGGATATATATATATCACTAGTACACAATACACATTTTACGTCAGTTATTTTAGGGGTTTTTACGTCAGAAAAGCCTCCGACGTAGAAGCGGGAGACGTAAATTTACGTCGGCACAAAAACCGACGTAAATTAACGTCGGACATTCCAAGGTCCGACGTAAAAAGTCATACAAAATTTAAAAAAAAAAAAAGAAAACAAGTGCAGCAGAACGGGCTGTTCTGCTTGGAGAATGGCCCGTTCTGCTTGGAGAATGGCCCGTTCTGCTTGGAGAACGTCCCGTTCTTCATGGAGTACGGGTCGTTCTCCAAGCAGAACGGCCCGTTCTCCAAGCAGAACGGCCCGTTCTGCTTGATAGACCCAGGAGTGCGTTCTGCAAACCCGGGCTTGGTCACTTCCTTCTCCTTCTACAGCTTCAAAAACTCGAAATGCAACACGAACATTATTATGAAAAAAACATCCCAGAAAACACAAACTTGATGGAAGATGCTACCTCATAGAACCTCCCAGAAAAGTCCATGACCACGCGAAGAAGAAACAGAAGAAGGTGTAGATGAACGCCATGAAGGAGGAGGCGCGGGAGAAGGAAGAAAAACAGAAGGAGGAGGAGGAGGTGCGGGAGAAGGAAAAACAATGAACATTTTGAAATTTAGCTAGTGCGCTCACCTTTTAACATGTTTTGGGGGTTATTTACGTCGATCCTAATTGGGTCCGACGTAAATTTTAACATCTACATCGGACACAATGCTTAACCGACGTAGATGTTAAAATTTACGTCGGACCCAATTAGCCAACGTAAATAATTCAACAAAATTATGCTACATGCCACTGCATTTTTATAAGGTCGGGTTTACGTGTTTTCGACGTAAATTAGGTGACGTAAAAGCCTATTTTTGCACTAATGTATATATATATATATATATATATATATATATATATATATATAATGTTCATGGAAATCAAGAATAATTTGGCATTTTTATTAAAAATTTAAATTCACATTTTCCTCCGACAAAAGAAGGTATTGTCAACAAACTGACACGACAGAGCAGAGAAAGTAAGGGAGAGCACAAACCTCTGGATCTTCCTCCTCGGCTAGCTTATTCTCTTTTTCTTTCATGCACCTTTCACGATTGTTATTCTAAACCTTGAAGTACTAAAAAGTTAAATACCTATATAATATGATATATACCACCCTTTCTGCTCTTGGCCAGTTTTTAAAGTTTTATTCTGCTGCTGCTGCTAGTGGCCCTTTAAATTGTGAGGGGCTGCATAATGCAAGGGCAAGATTAAATGCGTTAGATCAATACAAGGTACGAAATTCCAGGCCTTAAAGTTATTTAAAAATGTTCATGATATATGCATGACATTTGCAGAAACAATGAGATATGAAGAAGACTTTAAAAGTTGGATTTAGTTCCTCAAGTAATTAAGAAATTATTATTTGAAGGATAAAGTACAGTTATGATCGTTATTAGAAAATCGCCTGTTGAGTGGTGCGATTACTATGAAACAAGACAAAGATATAAGTGCACCTGTAGTATGAATTTTAAGCAGTGGAAGTGTGCAACAATGATTTTATTTGGATAAATTTTTCTGAAACATCTTTTGGAGAAAAAAATTAATAGAAAAAAAAATGAAATAAGAGTTTTTATAAATTAAAATTAATTTATACATAAGTTAATTTTTAGAGGTTTTATCTTAGTAACTTCTTTAATATCTTATTTTTAACTTTTATATAAGTTAATTTTAATTTATGAAAAATTTCATTTCAATTTTTCTTCTTATTTTTTTTTTTTAAAGTGTTTTTGGAGAAACTTATTCAAACATGTATAATAACACTTTCTTTTACCATATACCTATATAGTACTAATTTGGATATGACATAAAGGCACAACATCAATAAAAATACGAAAATACAATAAAATCAAAAAACATATAACACATAAACATAATATATATATATATATATATATATATATATATAATATAATATGAATAATATAACAAATAAATTATATATCAATATAACAATAACTTAGTAAATATAAAAAATAATTTATTAAGAGGTTCATAGTTCACAACAAACAAATCTAACAAAAGTCATTATAATAAAGAGTCATAAAAAATAAAAGAAATACGGAAAATATTTATTGTTCGATCATCATCATTGAAAACATAATTTATTTATATTTTTATTAAAAAAATTTAAAATTTGGAATCCTCACTCGCTTGTTTCTGTTTCGATTGAGATGTTTTTTAAAAGAAAAATTTTGAATTTGGACGTTGAAGAGTTGGGTGGCGCATTAGAGAGTTGGGTCATGCGCGTTGGGGAGTTAGGTTGTGGCTGTCTGCATGTCCGTTTGGTAGGTATCCGCAACTGAATTCTGTCCAATTTGTACGGATACAGTCTGCAACCCTATCTGATTCTGTGGTGTATCCGCTCTGGAACAGTGCAGATTCTGCGATATGTATCCTGCATCATAGCCCTATACCACTGAGAATAATAGTCTCTTGCTAATTCGGTAGACTCTCTCCGTGTAATTCATAATTGAACAGAAACAAATGTAAAATATATGCAAAATTAGGCCTCGTCACAAGTTGCATAAGGTGTAAGAATGCTTGAACTTCTTATAGTGGTTATAATTTGGGACACTTTTCCTCGTTTTATTTGCTGAGAGTGAGCTCTGGGAATTGGCGATGGGAACTGCTTTTTAACAACTACTGATGAAAAACTAAATAAGGAAAAATCAATCATTGAAACACTTATCAGCCTCTTTCATGTTCTCAAGCTCAAACAATGGAAAATATGTAGCTCGTACTAGCTTGATTCATCCAACTTCTCCTTGAGACGGGAATATGAACTTAGCCGCCATTAATATGAAAAGTGTGCTTGTTTGGTTTACAAGCAAAATCAATTTTACACACCGGGATCCATGTTTGATTTAAACACACATTCAATGGTTAATATCAATTCTACCCAAATCTAAAGCAAATAGGTTATTAGATGTTGTCATGGCTTAGGGCTTGGGCATCATGTCTGGCGGATTTTCTGCATTATCGATCATTTCTATTACAATATATAATACCTTTAGATAGAATCTCTCATAAAGTTGTGTTCAACATCAGGTTGTTTATTCTTGCAAGATACATTTGATTTTTATTGTATGAACCTTTTAGTTTTTATTATCATAACGATTAACGAATAATTTAACGTTAAGCGATAAAAACCTCATTGGCCATGTAATTTGGGGTGTTATGCTAGTAAATGCAAAATATTTGAATGCGAAATAACGCATGGAATTTATTTAAACTGGAATGGTGACTGATAAATTTTGAGATTTAAAGATTTCTCGAGAGTTGAGTAATTAGAAGAGGTAAGATAGGCGCAACATTGCTCTCTAATAAAAGTACATTAGCAGTGCAGAAAACGATGTTGATGTCTGAAGCTTCTCTTTTTGCTAACTTCATCTCAGTATAATATGCATACGCATCTTATTATGGCTTCTCATGACACTAGACGATACTGGAAATGCTGGAAATTGTCTTGATGAATCTCTGATTGTTATATATCTTTATCTCATTTTGATCATCATGTCACATAAAATTGAAACTCCTCCTTATCCATCTGCAACAAATTGAAAGGAAAACCGTTAGTATGAAAGAAAGAAATTACTCAAAAGAGTCATATCATAGACACTACTACAAGAATCCACGCATGTATCCAGCAGAAGATAGAAATAGATAATACAATGTATTAGCCACAAACTGTCAAAAAATGGCAGGGCAAATCTCCTTTGGCAAACCAGAAGCATGCATGTTCAAGCCCTCTACTTCTCTCTGCCAATAGGAGATTTGCCCTATCATTCCTCAACAGCACATATATATATCACATGCATTTCCAGCACCAAATTTGTGTCTGAGTCTATCATCATAAAATGGAAGGCTATATATAGGTAGCTATAAGCATCTAACTTGGATATGCCACGGAAGAGGATTAGGAGCAGACAGCATATGCCGGTACAATTCCAGTGTAAGGTTCTTGTTATTCACTGGTTCCAATTCTTTTGTCATCAATCTCTTTCAAAAACAAGGATTTGTCTACATCGCAATTTCCTCTACTTTGTAAATCAGATTCTTTTTTTTATGGAGGAATTGGTCATAGACACTTTCTGATATATAACATGCTTCAAATGATATCAGTATTTATGCATACGTAGACTTTCTTTCAAACGGTTTAAAGGTGGTAAGTGTTAATCAATCCAAAATAAAATTTCAGGTTAATAGGATTAAAGGTGTAAAGTGTCTATCTGTCACCAACTTTGAATTACTAATTTTTGAATTGGATTAAGCTTAATGAGATTATTGTGTTTGTGGGGATTACAAAAGCATTACAAATTTTACTGATTTTTGACCGAGATGATGTCAAGGCCACAATTCATTGTTCAGATCATACACTAACTAATAATCCATTAAGTCTGAAAATGTTAATGCCACAAACATATTTGATGGTGATGATGGCTTGAAAGTTGAAAATATGTATTTTTAAAACTCCATCTTTAAAGGGAGATCCATTAATTGGAGAAAAGCCTTTTTTGGAGGCAATAGAACCAATCCAACATTAAGCAATAAGCATAAAAGGTGTTCAATATGAAGAATTCAATAGTGGTTGAACTTGTTCTTAAGTTTAACTACACAATGGAAGAGAATTTGTTTTAATATCACGATATTATTGTAAAAATTTAAATGAAGATTCGCTTACATAATTTCTATCAAATTCCAACGGTTCTTTGATATTCGTGCTAGCTTTCTTCTCCTATGAAATTTTCTGTCAGACTGTCACCATAGACAAAAGAAAAGAAATCAAAGATTCTCAATTTACAACAGTATGAGTATGTACATAAGAATAAACCGGTAGCGAACATGACAATTAAGTTGAAAATATCTCATTCTTTCCAAGACCACGGTGATTAAAAGAGGAAAGTGAGATAGACAAATAAAGAAAAAGAAAACAAATCCTCTAGATAACCTCGGTCTTCAATACACAAAGGATTGCCTCAGGCTGTTGAACTTCTCAGTGTTTGAATTAGGGTAATAATTCCCTTAGCCAGAGCATAATTTAACACAACATCTACTGATTTTCTCTAACAGACCAAATTTGCCGAAAAACTCATAGGACTACATACATGCACGCATATGTACATAAGTATATACGTAAATACAAATACATACATATTACGTATGTATTCATAATTTTATTGAGAAAGTATTTCTAACTGAAATTTCAAAGTTTCAACTGTACTGGTTACTCACTATACTGATTCTCTAGTCCCTCTTAAGTGAGAGGAAAAAAAACTTGTATCTATTTGGTAACAGAATTCCATCATAACTAATACATTTAATCACTTGATTGAAAAGATCACAATGATTTTTGAAAGCAGAACAATATCATTAGACTTATCATTTCAGAATTTGGTAATGCACACTACTTGTGAAAAAAGAAGGGGAGGGTTGATTTTTCAACCATTACATTGAGAATGGAAATTCACTACCAGCATATTCTTAAGTAAACAGAAGACACTAAAAAGGAATAGAGAAGATTATGCCTTTCATACGGGTGGCATTTACTTTGATACAGACTTCACTTCATTGCTTGTTCTATTTATTTAAGACATGATAATTAAAATTATTTGCATGGAATTTCAGAAGAAATATATGTGGTACCGATCTCACAGTAAAAGTGCAGTAGCTGTAAGATTAAAGCCACAGGATGGACCACTTTCTTTCTTGTAAGTTGTAATGAGGATGTGCTTGGAATATCCTTTGTCTTGTGCGATGCATGTCCAAGTTTTATATCATAGCCTACATTATATATACACATTGATACCTACAAAATGTTTATCAAGAAAGATCATGGGCAGGTGCATTACTGGGCAATGACTTCTTTGGCAGTTGACCATTCAGCTGCTTGTCATCATGAAGCAGAAAAGCTAAGTTACCGCCAAAGAAGATTTGCCCGGCAATTCACCCTGCTCAACTAATTGCTTTCATATATCAAGAAAGGTGTATATTTATGTGCGTTACTATTTCATGCTACAACGGTTATGTTATGTAATATGTTCGTAAGGTACGCACAATATATAATGTGAAGCATGCTTTTATTTGCAATCTAATGTTGTCAGAATCTATCGGGCAGATTCAGTTCCCACATAAGACTGACCCAAGGGAGACAAAAGTAGGAGTTTTTAAGGGTCAGTTTGGGTGGGTTTGGGTAAGTTAAACTCATATTCAATTCCATCAAAATTTTACATGAGTTTGTGTCATTTTTTTTTGTCAAAGACGAACTAATCTTTTCATGAAGGAATTGGATTTTGTTTGGTCAATCGATCTAATTATTTAGAAATATTTTCGATGTTTTGGAAATTGAACCTTTTTCCTTTCAAAAGTAAACTTATGGTATTATGGGTAACACTCTTAACAGTAAACTTATTTTATTTTATTTTTATACTTTTAGAAGTATTTTTGAAAAAAATTATCCAAACATACTCTTATTCTTATATATACAAACTTTATTTATATCTATATTAGAGATTTTCATTATACACATCAATCAATATAAAAAAAAATTTAAGACTAGGAACTTTAGTATTATTGTAATTTATATATATGTAATAAATTTAATAATATGTATCTATATACGTCTTGAGTTGAGTTTAAAAATCAAAACCTAATACACAACTCATACTTCAGCAGACTCGAATTGATTCAACTAGGTATGATCCAAATGCTCAAAAAAATTAAATCTAAAGTATTTGAGTTGCTTTAAGTTAAAGATATTACTTAGACTCATGAACACTTGGATAATTACATGGCTTTAAATTTAATTATAATTATAATATTTGCAAGTACTCTAAAATTTATTTATTTTTATTTTATATAGAACACATGTATTTTTCATTTAAACAATTTTATTCGAGATTCTAAGAGCATTAAGTACACCTTAACTTTCTATTTGATTATTTGACGTAGTAACATATTTAAAATTAGAACTTAATAGGTAAGTTAGAACAACTTTGTGCTAGTTGATTCAATTTATATTTTTTTAAAAAAATTATTGCATTCATATTTTCTTTCATTAACCTTTAATTCTCTTATCTATCAAAAGAAAGTTCGCAATATATATGTTCAAAGGATTTAATAGTATTACACTAATAATTTAAAATAATTTTATATAGTAATCTAGTTACATATCACTAACTTTTATAATAACCATCTTAAAAATCATATAAATCATGATTTTTAATTGATTAAATATGTAACAAAAAAAAAGTACATTAACAATGTATGATATGATCAACTCATATCTAAAATATAATATGTTAAAAAAAACATCAAAGAATACACTACAAGAAAAATGCTGATTTTCGACAGAAATTTCTGACGGAAATAGGCAAATTTCCGATGGATTTCAATCCGTCGAAAAAAGTGGCGTCGGAAAAAAAAATCGTCGGAATTAATTTTCTGACAGAATTTTCTGTCGAAAAATTCTGAAAATTTCCGACGGAAAAATCTGTCGGAAAATTCCGTTATCCGTCAGAAATTGCTGTCAAAATTTTTGACGAAAAAATCCGTCAGAAATTATAATTTTTTTTTTTAATTTTAATAAATTTATTAATGTAACAACTCTCATATTTAGCCTCTCAAGGGTTCTATTTCACAATATTTCACTGTTTAGCATGTTTTATCCTTACTTGTGCAATTTCTGGGAGACTTCCCAGAAGGTCACCCATCCCAGTACTACTCCAGGTCAAGCACGCTTAACTGTGAAGTTCTGATGAGTAGGCTACCGAAATGTCTATGTATGTTGTCAGTATAACTTGTACAAATTAATTCATTTAAGTCATCCTCAAATATACAATCTTATATTTGTACTATAATAATAATATATAATAATTTTATATTACGAATAATAATAATAATAATAATAATAATAATAATATATTTAATTATTCTTTATTTATATGTACTTACTTTTATAATTAACATCTACTTATTTTTATTTAAAATTATAATTTAAATTATTTAATTTTATAATTTATAATGATAATATAATTTATAAAATTATAAATATTTATTTATTACATACTTATAAATTAAATTTTAATATTTTAAATAAATTATTAATTAATTTAACATATTTATTTACCTTAAATCAAACATATAAAATTCAAAAAATGTATTTATCTTTTTTTTTTCTAATTATCAACCATTAATAAAATACTAACTTAAAATCTTATCTAATTATATATAATCTTTTCATATAAAATTTAAAACCAGATATTAGTTATAAAAAAACATTAAGATCATATAAATTGTCAATAAGATTTTAGTTAAATAATTTAAAATAATTAATGTTTCAATTATATTGTTAATTAGCAAATAATTTATTCTAAAACTAATTAATTTTTTTATATTAATTATTAGTAAAATTTAATAACTTTTAATTTAACAATTAATTGGATCGATGAAATTCAACACACACCATGAGTTATTGAGCGGAATAACTTTACCAAGAGTTATTTTGTAAGTTATCTTAAATCAAACATATAAAATTCAAAAAATGTATTTATCCATGTTTTATTTTTTAATTATCAACCATTAATAAAATACTAACTTAAAATCTTATCTAATTATATCATAATATTTTCATATCAAATTTAAAATCAGTTCTTACATTTTCGACAAATATAAATTTGTCTGAAATATTCTATCAATAATATAATTTTTCCTACAAAAATTTTCTCATCGAAAATATAAATTTTTCGACAGATTTAATTTTGTTTTATAAAAAATCATCTTCGATTAATATAACATTTTGTATATATGATTTAAGAGTAAAAGATTTTCAATTTAACAGTTGAATTTATAAAATTCACATTTAATATAAAGTTATTGAGCGGTATGATACTTAGTAAAATTTATACCATTGTAATTATATATATATATATATATATATATATATATATATATATATGTGTGTGTGTGTGTGTGTGTGTGTGTGTGTGCATGTTTTATGTATATATATATATATTAAATGTGACTTTTACAAAGTATTACACCGCTCAATAACTTTATATTAAATGTGAATTTGGTAAATCCAACTGTTAGATTGAAAGTTCATATCTCTTATAGATTATATATACAAAACTTTATATTAATTCAAGATGATTTTATACTTCATTCTTATAAAATAAAATTGATGTAATATATTCATTTCAAAATACACTAAAATATGAACTCTTGGATTATCTTCCAGTTGTTATTCAATTTTAACAAAATTTGATATACACGTATAAAGTGATATGAACTTTCAATTTAACGATTGGATTTATAAAATTTACATTTAATATAAAGTTATAGAGTGACATAATACTTAGTAAAAGTTACACCGGTATAATTATAACCCCCTATATTATATATATATATATATATATATATATATATATACATACATATATATACATGGACAGCTGCATGTTTGGAATAGTGAGGCACTTGCCCTCACTACTATTTGACATATACATAATTTTTTATGTAAAAAAATAATATATTTTAAAAAATAAAATTATATTCTAATAATAGATTCAGAAAAAATGTTTATTTATTTGATATCTGTCAAATTTTTGAAGGAAATTAATTCTCATGTGATAAAAAAAATTTCTTAATAATGAATTAATTTTTTTTAAAAATTTAATTATAATATATATATGTATATATATATATATATCTTAATATTCACATATATAATGTAATATATTAAAACAAATAATTTTTTGATAAAATAAAATTTGTAGCATGCATGTTTCTCTTTTGTGTTTTTTATTTATTATATACGTTGATTGAAAAAATCAAAATAGTAAAATTGTATACATTAATTAAAAAAATCAAAATAAGAAAAATCATAAGATTTATATTCCATTTAGAATTGTTATTATAAGATATATTTTAAAATAAATTATCATCTAAAAATATATATTAGATATTAAAAACATATTTATATCATAAATAAATTAAACTTTATTTTTATAAATTTAACATATTTATTTTTATATTTTAATAGTGTTAAATTATAATAAAATAAGTCTTTATGATTGTAGTTCTACCCAAACATTTAAAAATTGTTTATGATAGATAAATTAGTCATACTTAAAATATATATTTTTAACGAAATTAGGTTCAAACCAAGTAAATTATAATAAAATATAGTATGACCTAATTTATTTTCATCTTTAATACTAATCGTAGATATAAAAAACTTGTAATAAATAATTATAATATATATTTATACCTTTAAAAGATATATAAAATTTTTAATACTACAAATATATATAAGAAATTAAAAATAAGAAATTAAAAAAAGAAATTAAAAAAAGAAATTAAAAATTAAAATTAAAAATAAGATTTCCGACGGAAAATTCCGTCAGAAATTTCCGACGGAATAAATTCATCGGAAATTTTCGACAGAATATTCTGTCGGAAATTTTCCGTTAAAAATTTCCGACGGAATTACTTTTCCGTCAAAAATTTCTGACAGAATTTTCCGTCAAAAAATTTCTGTCAAAAATTTTCGACGGATTTACATTTTTCTTGTAATGATAATATAAAATATTGAAATAATAAATAAATATATAATAAAAATATAAATATTTAATATTAATTTGAACACAAGGACAAATGACTCATAAGTCGTCAATGTTCAAGAAAATAACAAAAATAATAAGAAATCTCAACGCAAACAAAAATATTATTTAAAATCATATTATAAAGATTACAACCCGCATATATTAATATTTTGTTAAATTGTGTGCCTAATTGATACCAATGCTATCAACTCCGTCTGTTAGACTTTTATTAAGCAAGTTGATCTGTTCAAAGTGTGTAATTCTAAGCATATACGATCTATATGTGAGTTATCATATCACTTTGCAACCACTTCAATTTCTTCAACCTTTATCAATTTGTGTTTTAAAGGGTGTATTATCATTTCTCTTCTAATGCGATTATGGAGCAAGAAACATGGGATAATTATCCTACAGCGGATTTTGATTGCATAAAAGGAATTGACTCTTGTGCATTATCCTTTTACAAACTACAAAATATTTCTATATTACTTATAGTTGAAGACTGATTTGTATTAAACAAAAAAAAAATGATGTCATAGGCAGTTTGTTTTCCTTGTTTTTCATTCATTAAGATGGTATATTTGCCCTATGTAGGTACAACAATTTTTTTTTCTCATTCATATAACAAAAATCCCACAAATAATCAAAACCTAAAAAATAAAGAACTTATCAATTGTAAAACTTATTTT
The DNA here is from genome assembly GCF_000230855.2 of Cajanus cajan. Taxonomy (NCBI): domain Eukaryota; kingdom Viridiplantae; phylum Streptophyta; class Magnoliopsida; order Fabales; family Fabaceae; genus Cajanus; species Cajanus cajan. The sequence goes on from NC_138518.1 coordinate 66,290,858, forward strand.
TAAAGAAAATTATTTTAAAAAAAAATCAATACTAAGTAAGACAATATACTTTTTAGTGCATTTAATCTATTTTTACGAGATATACAACATCCATAACAATCTTAAAATCTAAGGAAGGTGTATTGGATTAGGATTTTAAATGACTTTTTTAGTTAAAAAAAATCCTGCGGATATTAAAAGACTTTGCAAGATTTTCATGATTTTTTAGATTTTGCAGGATTTTGCAGGATTTTGCAAGACTTAAAATTAGGATTTTAATGAATTCTGCAAGACTTTTAAATCAGGATTTTAATGGATTCTGTGAGATTTTGTATGATTTTAATGGATTCTACATTTAGTTTGCTAATTGACCCATTAGCATCATGCAGTCTACTTTTTATAGCATTCACTAGGCTTTTTGACCAAAGTGGGGTCGTTGACCAAGTTATTTACGTAAATGAGGTTGTTTTGAATTTATTTACGCCTTTGGGGCTGTTTATAACGGTGTCGCTATAGCCCATAGCGACACCGGTGACACGTGACATTTTTTTTCACTTCAGGGAAGCCATGAAAGCCATATAGATAAAGTCGCTATAACCCATAGCGCCACTAAACGGCTTAAATAAAGTCGCTATAGCCCATAGCGCCACCAAACGGCTTAAAAAAAATAAATTCAAATGTAAAAAATAAATTAAGTTAATAATTTAAAAAAAAAAATTAGTGGCGCTATGGCCTATAGCGACACAGTGTCGCTATAGGCCATAGCGCCACTTTTATAAATATTTAAATAGATAAAAAAGAAAAAAAAATATGTATAAAATAAAGAAATTATAGAAATAATAAATTTATAAATATATATTTATATGAAATTGATAATATAAACTAAAATTTGGAAAAAGAAATTAAGTTAATAATTTATTGGAATTAAGTAAATTTTTGTAAAATAATTTACTAGAATGTTGAGTATATAATAATTTTTAACAGATATATTTTATTTAAAAATTGTATATAGTGCATAATAAAAAATGAAAAAAAAAATTTCTAGGGACAGAATGTATTTATATAAATGGAGATAATAAAAAATACAAAAAAAAATGAGTTACAAAATAATTTTTAGAAAAAAAACTAGTACAATAAATCTGGAGAAAAAAAAAACCCAATAACCTAAAAAAATGAAAATTTTGAAAAAAAAAAAAAAAAGACTAGTGTCGCTGTGGGCCATAGCGACACAGTGTCGCTATGGCCCACAGCGACACTAGCCTTCTTTTTTTTATTTAAAAAATTCATTTTTTTCCTACTTAAAGTCGCTATGGCCCATAGCGACCAGCCTTTTTTTTTTTAGTTTTTTGTTTTTTTTACCTCAATTTTATTTTTAAATTTTTGTTTTTTTTTGTTATTAGGTCATTTTTTCTCCAGATTTATTCTACTAGTTTTTTTTTAAAATTTATTTTGTAATTCATTTTTTTTGTGTTTTTCTACATTTTTTCCCTTCACTTATTTTTTGCCCAGTTTTTTTAAAATTTACATATAAAAAAATTATTAATACACTTAAATAATAAATTTTCTTTAAACTACACAATTAATTATTTTTAATTAAATTTATTAACAAATTACTGAAACTATATTTTTAATTATATTAAACAAAATACTTAAAATATAAATTTAATTAAATTTGTTTATTTCTATACTAATTTAATTAAAAATATAAAAATTAAGTTTTTAAAATAAAATGTTAATATTTAAAAAATAAATAATTTTCCCCAGTTTTTTAAAAATTAACATATTTATAAAATAATTTTCGTTTTTATTTTTTTTACTTATTTTTTCCACAATTTTTTTAAAATTTAACATATTATAATATAATTTTATTTTAATTATTTCATTTATGTACTTTTAAATATAAATATAAAAACGTAAAATTAAAAATAACTCACTTTTATAAATAATTAAATACATATTTTTAAAATTACGTTTTTAAACAATTTATTTTTATTTTTATAAATATATAATAAATATAACTCAGTTTATTATTTTATAAATATATAATAATTTAAAATAAAAAAATACATATAAAGAAAATAAATTAGAGAAAAAATAGGTTTATAAATACAAAATAATATTTAACTGCTAATATAAAATAAAGAAATTTTTAAACAAAATAAGTTAATAATTTAAAAAAAGAAAAATTTAATTAGTGGCGCTGTGGGGCACAGCGACACTAAGAGTCGCTGTAGGCTACAGCGCTTATTTTAAATTATTTAAAGTACAAAAATATATATACAAAAACAATATAAATTACAGAAAAATAAACTTTATAATTACAAATTAATATTTAAGTGCTAAATATAAATTAAACAAATTTTCAAACAAAATAAGTTAATAACTAAAAAAAAAATTAATTAGTGGCGCTGTGGGCCACAGCGACTCTGTGTCGCTATAGGCCACAGCACCACTTACATAAATAATTAAATCTATTTTTTAAAATTACATTTTTAAATAAATATTTTTTATTTTTATAAATATATAATAAGTATACTCAGTTAATTATTTTAAGGTTACATTTAAATTATTTTAGTTTTTTTCTTTTTTTTTCCTTAAATGGTGTCGCTATGGGCTACACCATCTTTGTTGGCTCACAAACTGTGTTGGTCCAGCCCATAGCGACACTGTTGTGGCTCATTCCAGCCATCCCTACGCCAAAAAAAAAAAGCCACGTGGCATGGGTGTCGTTATGGGCCACAGCGACACCGTTGTAAACAGCCCCAAAGGCGTAAATAAATTCAAAACAGCCTCATTTACGTAAATAACTTGATCAACGACTCCACTTTGGTCAAAAAGTCCATTCACTATCAGTTGTAACAATTCATCGGAATCTTCCTTGGTCTAAGCTTCATAATTTTCTTTCTCTTTTCCTTTTCCTTTATTATTCCCTTGTGAATCTCTCATTTGAATTACTAAAACAATATATGTTGAAAACTAGTTATATAAATAATTATGGATAAGAGACAAAATCAATAAAATTATATTATTATTTTTAAAAGCACATCAATCATACAAGATTGAATATATTTTGGCTATCCAAATGAATCAAATACCTCAACCATTATAAAAAAAACATGTAAAAACAGAAATATAGAAACATAAGATAATTTTTTATATAAAAAAAAATTAGTATATTCGATACTGAGAAAATATTTATATATATAATTTTTTTTATATAAACGGAAGTATTTAGATATAGAGAATATATATATATATATATATTATTTTTGTTATATATTATATGATAATTTTTTAACGATATTTATAAATGTAAATTATTCTAACAAATATTTTAACAATATTTCCTTTTTTTAATAAGTTAATGTAGACAGAAACCCTAAACCCTAAAAAATTAGATACTATATGTCTTATGTTCTTTTTTTAAAATATAAAAAAAAATCATAATTTCACAAAATAAAAAAAAAATTAAAAAAAATTCATAGTAAATAAAATAAAATAATTGTTGAGTCATAAAAGGAGGAGGGATAAGAGTAAGAAGGAGAGAGATTGCAGTTTTTATGCTAAGAGGGTTATTCCACCAATTAAATTTTCATCTCATTCTACTCACAGAAACCCTAATTTAAATTCATCTTATATTATATTATATATATATATATATATTGTAGAGATCATGATATCAATTTTATCTATCACCTTTTCTTTTTCTTAACGTGTATTATAAAAAAAATTATCACTTAAAAGTTGAAATTTCAAGCATTTTTTTTGTGTTATATAAAGGAACAAATTCAACTAAATAGAATAAAATAAAGCAAGTCAATTAAAGAGAACGAACAGAAAAATAAGCAAGTCAATAACACTATCATTTACATATCGGAGTTTCACAAAATAAGAAAATGAAATGAGAACAAAATTACAATATTATATATGAACAATGAACAATAGTACAATATTATTAGCAGAGAAAAAATGAAAAATTCACTTGAAAATTCTTGAAGTACTTGAAAAGTCATTTCAAACAATCCTTCAACATTTGATGGGTTTGGATGGGATTGTTTTATGAATTTGGTATCTATAGATAACACTAGAAAGTCCTTCAAAATTCTTCTCACACAACAATCCTTTAAAATTCTTATATTTTTTAATATCAATAGATTGTTTTTAAGTTATAAAAAATATCAAATGAATACCAATGGATTTTAATGGACTCTTTAAAAAATTTTAAAAATTCAGATTGAATACCACTGAATTATTTTTAAGTGACATAAAATCCTGATTGAATATCAATAAACTTTTTTACTTAAAAAAAGTCTTTTAAAATCCTATGAAATCTAAACCAATTAACCCCCTTAAAATTAATCTCTCACATCTATCTATCAAGAAATTTGTTGTTATCTCACATTTCTTGATTTGATATTTAACTGTATAAAAGACATTTGACTTTATGCATATATGCCATATTTAGAACTCCTGAACACTTCTATTGTTTGTAAGAAAAATAGCACGTGTAGCATTGAATTTACTGATCAAATATAAACGAATATTTTTAAGAGTACTATCATTGAAAATATTTTTTTCATCAAAGATGTTTAGTGAATATTTATCATTCTTTGAAATATTTTAAATTTTAATTTAATTTAAAAATAAAATAATTCAAAAAATATAATTAAAAAATTAAGGTAGAATAAGAGAAAAGTGAAAAGTTATGAGAAATAATATTAAAAAAAAAATTATTTCCATGTGAATATAACATTCTCATCTCTTCCCATGAGATATAGAAAGAGAATAAAATATAAGCAATATAAAAAAATAATTTTCATATCTTTTATCAAACAAAGGAATATTACATTTCTAATTAAACTCACATATTTTTAAAACTCGAAACATACACATACTCAGATTGTTTATTGTTTATTTATATAAATAAATGTATATATAATATATCATAAATGCATTAAATAAAAATAATATAAAAAGTATTTGTGTTTATTTTTTCCTAAACCTTCTCTCATATTTTCCTTCGAATAGGTGGGTCTATACAAAAATCTGTCGTTAATGTAACAGAAACACTCCAACCAAAGGATAAGGCTAGAGCTGAATTAAAGCGAAGGGCAATTAGCACGTGATGGCCTTCTTTATTGATTCCCCTTTCAACAATTCCATGCAACTAATCACAGTTTATTAACAGAATATTCTTCATAATTGTACTCTGTCTGTTTAAGATATATGATATATCTAAACTATAATATTTTTTATATAACTAAAACATATAATAAATAAATATTTTAAATATATAAATTATATTATAATTAAAATTTATCATAAATATATATTTTTAAATATATAAATTATATTTTAAATTTATAATAAGTAATATATTTTGATGTAAAATTATTTTAACTGTTGATATTTTCTTTAAAAAATATTAAATTTTAATTTAAAAATTAAAATAAAAGGATAAATTCAAATAGATAAAAGATTTTTAAAAAATCTTAAAATATTCTAGATCGAGATAAGTATTTCAATTTACATACAAAGAAAATTTTAAAATATTAATGATATTATTTATAGAGGAAAAATATTATTTATCAACTGATAATAGTTGCCTGAATGAAAATTATAGATTTAAATTATATAATTATACATGGACGATTAAAATTAAAAATTAGATAATCATCGGATAATTATTAATATTTAAATTTAATTAATTCTATCTTTATTCACAGAGAATCAAAGGTCTAATCCACATGTTTGTTGTTAAATAATAGGTCCGATGAATTTTTATGCTTTGTCTTAATTTATTATGGATGGTTTAACTTCCTCATATTTGTTGTCTTTATATTTCCTTAGTAATTCTATTGTAATTAGTTTTTATATCTAATAGAATAAGTGTTTTAGTACTATTTCTCTATATTCTTCTTCCTCCTCTTATATATTAATTTGCATTTTTAATATGATATCAAAAACAAAAGTTTCTATTAAGAGTATTGCATCTAAGAAAGAATTATCCGAAAATAAGAGAGGAAGAATTATTTCCATTTAACTATTGTGATTACTAAATTCACTATAATAATTTGTATGTGTTGATATATATATATATAGTTTGTGTGTGAACTGTTGGTTCGTATGATAAAAGATCACACTCACTACAATGTTGTGTGAACTGAATGTATTCATTTTCAGATTGTTTCAATTTTTAAAGGAAATTATTCTGCTGCCTAATTTTTATATACCTAAGGACCCTTTTGAACATAGTATTGGAATATGAAAAATATTTTCAATTTGACTACTACCAATAATGCGTGTCCCAAATCCGAACGAATATTTAATTTGTAAAGTATAGATGCACACGTTGTTGCCTTGTTGGGCAACTAACGGTCAACACCCGATGAATATTTTTTTCATTTTCAGATTTACACTAATGTTAACAAGAGAACATATACAATACATAAAATGGTATCTTATACAGGTATATGACATCAGTGTTCCTATTACATTACGTGGAATTATTCTTATAAAGCAATGCAGGCGTGTAACGATTTTTAATAGAAAAAAAACCATATCTTTATATCAATTATTCCCTTCTCTATATGACACATGTCACACATTGTTTTTATATATATGTTATATTCATTGTCGCATTGATTTTGCTAATAGTCAACACATGTCTAAAATTATGAAAACACAAAATTAAGTGTGCTATTATTGTTCACACGTGATCTGAGTAAAAGCTACTATAATATAGTTTGGTTGATCCCTAGTTTATCATAATGTTAAGATTCTTTTTTTTATATTGATCTCGTGCAGGTTATGGGTCAAAAGGCAAACATCGCGTGTAGCTTAATTTAACATAAAAAATTAGCTACTTTGAGGCGACTGATTTTGTATCAGTTAATTACACATAATAAGTAACAGGTTTTTCCTAATCCATCCTCTTATAACACACGTTAAAGAATTTATATGTGAAAAGTGTTCATTAAAAACTATAATAACATTATACGAAAAAATATATGTAAATATAATTTTTAATAAAATTTTATCACTTATTATTTTAGATTTAAATATATTTTTAGTCCTCATAAAATAAGTAAGTTTTGATTTTTATCCTGTAAAATCTTTTCAATACTTTTCATTCTTTTACACTTTTTAAATATTATTTTTTCTTATAAAATATTTTTCATTCTTGTAAAACGAATATATTTTAATTTTGGTCTCAATATAATTTTTTTATCCTTCTAAAATATAAAATTATTATTTTTGGTTCTTAACATAATAATAATTTTAAGATATATAAATTATATTTATTTTAAGAATTTATGAAACTTTTTAAAGGTGTTATACATTAATATAATATCACTAATAGTACTTGAGATTATCATTTAACCTTTTAATAAGTAAATAATTAATTAAAAATAATTACATAATAATGAAAACTAAAAATAATAATTATAAAATTTAGAAGCTGAAAAAAAGAAAAGAAAATTAAAACTTACTCACTTTACACAACTAAAAACATATTTAAATAATTATTTTTTAATAGTGCCTTGAAAATTTATTAGCATTTTTCTAAATATTAATTACACTACAGAGGAATGCAAAAATGGGTAGAATTAAATGCACTATTCTTCTTCAAGTTTTAATTAAGTGAATTAAATATTTTAGTATTATATTTGTAGAATTTTAATCCTTATGTGAATATTGTAGAGGAGACTTGAATCCCTCGTCCTTACTTTCAACAAATTAAAACACTATTTCTTTAATATATAAATAGAAATTCATCCTATATTAAACTAAAAATAAATATTGTAAACCAAAATAATTTTAGATGACATTCTTCTAACTAGAACGTTTTAACTATTTTTATTTTCAATGAAAGTGTTTTTTTGGAAATTTTTATAACCTCTTATGAGTCTTATAATTTAACAATATATATTTTTTCTATATATATAATGATGAAAAAATAATATGTCATTTTCATTTCTATAAATTGAATTTAATATTATTTTAAAATAAATTATCAATAATAATTTTCTCTAAATCTTCTTTATATATAAATTAGAATAATTATCTTAAATAAAAATGTTTTTAGAGAGTATTGTTTTTAGTTTTTTTCTTTAAAAATTGTGCTTTTAGGTTATTAGCTTCTTATCTCTTTTAATTTATCATTCACATTTTTATTTTTAAATTAAATTTTCATATTTTTAACAGAAATTATCCATAGTTAAAATGATTTTTATATCATAATATAAAATATTTATTATATGGTAATAAAATATTTATTTTTTTTACAAATTTTAAATATAATATAATTTTTTATAAGTAAAAATATTTATTTATTATAATTTTCTGTTATAAAAAAAATCTATGTACATTGCACATGTGAAAATACTAATTATAATATATAAAGTCAATAAGAACAAAAATTATACATATATTTACTACTACTAAATAAAATAAAAAATTATATATATTATTAGTATTAATTGAAAATATATAATATAAGTATTGGACATCTAATTTACTTATTTTAGTTACTAAAATTTATATTTATATCCTAAATTTCTAATTAACCTTTTTCTAATAATTTATGTCATATCTAATATGTTTATATTCATATAAATATATATTAATATATGCTAATTTATGTTTATTAAATTATTAATTTATCTATAAATTTATTAATAATAAATATAATATATAATAATTTATTTAATAATGTATGTATAATGTTGATTCCTTTTGAAGATATATATATATATATATATATATATATATATATATATATATAACTTTTATTTTTGTGTTAATGAAAGTGGTTAAGTATATTTTTAGAAATAAGGGTAAGGAGTTCAAATCTCATCTTAAAATTTTAAGAATTTTCCCGTTATTTTAACATGTTACATTTTAAATTTATTACATATAAAAGAACTTATTTTCAATTATCACAGTCTATCACAAGAGGTAAGATGATTGGGGCAACAAAGGTTAAAAACTGAAAAATGAGAGAGAGAAAAAAAAAAAAAAAAAAAAGCCACTAAAACAAGCAATAGATCTTGAATTCGAGTTTTATATTTGAAAATCTTAAGAAGCAAATGCCAACCAGTCAACCACAGTGACATAGGCATTTCAAGTTTGTGTAATTTGGAAGCAACTAACAATAATTGCTGCAGTTAGAGCCATTAATTTTACATCAAAACTGTTTGGTGTAATCATCAAACAAACAAGAAGAGATGAAAACCAGCAAAATGTCAGAATCTAAGAGTGTTGATAAGTAACTTGATGTCAACAATCCTCCAACCTTATATCTAGCATTATCTAGTAGCATCCACAATTTACTGTTCCACCCCAATCAACTAACCCTTCCTTAGTTCCTTTTACCTCTCCATAAACCCGCCTCATTCCAAACATTATTTCCCTTTACACGGAAACATACTTTTCATCACTCGGCAAAATAGAAAATATAATATTCCAACAAAGTTATATTATATCACACATGCATTGAAAATGAAATGTCTGAAACTACTCTATTCAAAAACGTGTAAATAATTGGTTTTGAATTCTTGTAATTAGAGGGTAAGAGGAAGGGCAATATGGTCATAAAATATGGTATATATATTCTAGTTATCTACATGGCCTAGGTAACTCACTTCCTCTAACACGCAACTCACAAAGGTTTCCGTTGATTTTCCTCCGAAGCCGCCATGGAACCGGAGGCTGTCTTCAAACTCTTTGATGCTCTCTGGTTTGAGGTTAACAATTTGAAGAAAAATTCAAGCCCTCACACATCAATTACATGTCCTACAGAAAGTCTAGATTATGAGATAAAACAAGAAGAAGAAAAAGAAGAAGAACAACCAAAGCTACCCTTGATCCGAACGAGCCACACCAGATCCATGAGTGACCAATCCATCGCAACCACAAGCTTCAACCATGAATCTCTTTCACCAGACTCTGTGCTTCTTCTCCATCCAAAGCTCCAAACTATTCTCTCAGGAAAAGAAGTCACAGATTCAGAACCTGAGAACCATGATGAGGTGACGTGTCCAAAGAAGAACAAGAAAATCTCAAGCCATGGAGCTAGGAAGAGAAGGGAAAGCAAGAGTTTGTCAGACCTTGAATTTGAGGAGCTAAAAGGGTTCATGGATCTGGGGTTTGTTTTCTCAGAGGAGGATAAAGACTCAAGCTTGGCTTCAATTATTCCTGGGTTACAAAGGCTAGGGAAGAAGGAAGAGGATCAAGAAGATGATTGTGAAGAGATAAGTGTTCCAAGGCCTTACCTTTCTGAAGCATGGGAGGCTCAGGAATATGATAGGAGAAAAAAAGAGAACCCCTTAGTGAATTGGAAAATGCCTGCTTTCAACAATGAAACTGACATGAAAGATAGTCTCAGATGGTGGGCTCATACTGTTGCTTCCACTGTCAGATGATGCTGTTCAATGTTCATAGTCCATTTTCTTTTTTCCCTTCATATATACATTTTCCTTGTTCTTTTTCCATTTTTTTATGTACTTATTCCCATTTAGATTTTTTCTTCCTGGAGTTAGTCATTGCACAAATTTGTTACCTGTAATTCTAGACATAAAGAAAAGAAATTTCGTTCTGCATTTCAGAATTATTGGCTCAATCTGTACTTCGGTAGGTCCTGGGTAAATTTTGTTGTGGTGCTGATGGCGGGTGTGGATATTTCTGCTTCTTATGTTAGGTTAACGGTGGACAAACTTTGTTTTTGTCTTTTGCTTGTTTGGCTAAAGAATTTATGATGCAATTGATAGATATCAAACTTCAAAATAGAGTTTTGGAGAATAAGATGGTGAATTTAGTTCATAGGTAAAAGCTGATTGGCAGAACAGTAATGGGAGATTAAGAGATTGCCAGCCCTCAGAAGCTTTTGATTGTTTCTCCGTTAGTGAATTCTACTAAATATCACGCATGTTGTACAACTGATACACTGATATGATCCAATACTTTGTCAACCATCCAAATACACAGCAAAACCTGTTCTCCTGTCTTGAACAAATGCATCTACCAAAAAGGTCAGCAGAGTTCATGTTCAATGGTGACCATGTATACCAAAAAAGATTTTTGTTGGGGGAGACAAAATCCAATTTCATATTTTAAAATATATTCTTAGTCAAAATTTAAAAAAAAAATGTAAGAGAATCTAAAGAGTAACTAAAAAATTCTGGTATATATTTTAAAATATTAATAATATCAACTTAGGTATGATGAAACAAACTTTATTTTTATTTATTTTAAAAGTATATATATTACATTAATTTTAAGGTATATTAATAACAGTCAAATAATTTTAAATTGATATGAAATTTTATAAATATTATATAAACTACGAGAAAAGAGACATTTTATGTCTCAATTTATTTATTTTAAAAATATAAAATAGAGATAATATAAATTATATAAAGTGAGTGGTTTGTAACAAGAGTGTGTGAGTGGTTTGATATTGTTTTAAGATTAAAATAGTTTGAAGAAATATGTACAAAGAAAAAATGTATTCTATTGTATATAGTTGATGGAAGAATTAATATAACAATAATTATTTCGTATAAATTATCTAGTAAAAGAATTATTTTTGGTTACATAGTAAAAGAATTATTTAATAATACAGAATGAATGAATTAATATATGCGTGTGTAATTTCATTTTTGTCACGTGACCATTGGCAGTTGCAAGACATATATGTGGAAATACTCCCTAAGTAACGAGAGAAGCACATGGAAAATGATGAGTGATCAATAAAAATAAAGATCGCAAAATTTGCAACTATTCTTGTGCTTTATGTGATTTTTTCCTGTTTTCCCTCTGTGATAACCCGTCCTCTGTTCTACTGAATCATTATGATTTAAAATTATTCTGCCATGTCAGGTTCATTTTCTTATCACGTGCTCCTTTTTATCTTTAAATCATATAGAAGAGTGCCATGTATCTATCTGTCTACCATGTGAACATCCTTTGTCTTTTGATATATATTTTTTTCAAATAAAAAAAAACACACATATATATATATATAAAGAAGAATTCAAACGACACCGGTATAATTTTTACTAAATATTACACCATTCAACAATTTTATATTAAATATAAATTTTATAAATCCAATCATTGAGTTATAACTTCATATCACTTTATAAGTTTGTATCAAATTTTGCTAAAATTAGACAACAACTTGAAGATAGTCAAAGTATTTATATTTTATTATATTTTAAAATATATATATTATGTTAATTTTATTTTATAAAAATGAAATATCAAATTATTTATAATTAACATAAAATTTTGTATATATAATCTAAAAATAAAGAATTTTTAATCTAACGGTTAGATTTATAAAATTTATATTTAATATAAAATTATTGAATGATATAATACTTAATAAAAATTATACGGATATCATTTAAACCCTCCTCTTATATATATATATATATATAGTCAAATACAATATCTAAAATTATACAAATATGGTATCTAAAATAAAATAATATTTTATGCCTTTTACCGATTTCTTCTTCAAAATGGAACCTTTTATTGGCTCATAGACATCTGAGAGGCTGAGATCAGTCGTATAAATTTATTTTTGGATATAAGTAGTTCGTGATTCTTAAACTATACTAGTACATGTCGATTCACGAGTGAACAATTTTTCGGGTTTTAATATTGAAGCGAAGAATTTTACTATCTCGTACTTATGACATGACATTGTTTATCAACCAGAGTTTGCAAATATGCTTTTAGCATCACCAATGTTGTTAGTACTGTTTTATTTAATGAAATGCTATCAAAATGATAAGCATATAAATATAGTGCATAAAGTATAAAGATAAATGATAAGCATACATGAGCATTGAAGCACAAAGAATATTAAAATGAACCTGAATTGTTCCCTAATTCAAATACACTTTTTAAGTTGCTTATGAAGTTACAAACTATGGGTCGCAAGCTATGACAAAGCACTAAAATGGTACTATCTGTGTGTATAAGTGTTTTTTTCTTACTGAAACAAACTCATGATTTCCATTGCAAAGCAAGTTTCAATACAATTATGAACATGGTGAAAACCATGTGGACAAGCTAAAAATGCATAAGCCCAATAACGGAAAACTTGAGATAAATCTCCCCTCATACATTGGGATCGAACATAAGCATCTTTATTTAAGTTAAACTTCTTTTAAGACTTCCTTGCAGATATTACCAACACTGTTGTTGAAATTTAAAAATACAAAAAAAAAAAAAAAAATCATTTAAATTGCAAATCGCTACAATCCTTTTCTGATTTTGCAGATAGGGACTAGCAAGAAAGAACCAAGCAATAGATATTTAGAAAAGCTGCGCTAATACAAATGGAAAGAAGCATTCCAAAGGCACTTTGAGGCATCACTGCAACTAGAAAAATGCACCATGGTAAAGATCTATAACATCCATCATCCATGTCCATGTAAGATCATGGATCCGAGAGCTCTTGGTGGGCTCTGGATAATGTTGGTACATCAAATCCATTAAGGTCGGGACTTCTACACAATGATTCTGCACTGAGCAAATCCTACACATGAACTTCATAAATGCTACAACTGCATCTTCTCTTTTAAATTACCAAGCGGGCCATAGCTTTTTTCTTTTATTTCCTCCTTGCTACAATTGCAATTGCCAGTGTTGAAGTTTTGACCACATTTCAGGCACATGCCTTTGCACCCAGGATCACATACTGAATTCATGGTAATCTCAAGATGCACTCTATCTCTTATGTTCTTTGAAATGTCAATTTGTTTCTCTTCAGGAGGAAAATATAGTCGATCATCCAAGTCAATAAGTGCATCATTTTCATCGTCGTCCTCCTCACCACTGTTTCCAGGGGTTGTAAGTTTGTCTTCCCCAAAAATGACACCCATGTCAATAGTCTCGGGTTCATTAATGGGTTCATCAGTGAGTAAAAGAGTGAACTCGGAGAATATGCTCTCACCAGATGGCATGCCACACCTTCAATAGAAAATGACATTGAAACAAGTTATTCTATGTTGTGGAAATAATGCATTATAGAATATGGCAGGTGCCTACTATGTATCAAATTTATTTTTTTTAATTTTCAAATGGAGACAACAAATATTTTTTTATTCTCTTGGTCTGCCTTTTGGTTTCTTCAATAAGAAGTACTTGAATGAAACTACTATTGGCTACCTCATGAAATAATGAAACATTAAAATAATTATCCAGTAAAATATTGGATAACTCAGTCAGTTGAATGACATATAAGCGGTACTTGCGATGCACAGCATCCTGACACCTAAAGGGAATTAACTTGTCAGCAGCTATTGTAAACTTATGAGATATCGTTACTTCAATCACCCAGGAACTTCCATGTTATTACACCTAGGAGCCATTTGGTGCAAAAATTGTTTTTACTTTCTCAGAAATCTGAAGTTGTGAAAGCGTGTTTCTCACATTTGGTTTACTAGTTAAAATTTATCATTCCTAAGAAACATTATTTCTTGGGAATGTTTTTTACCAATGTTTCCCATGAAATCATTCCCATGGGGATTGGTAAAAATCTTACATTTCTGAGTTAAATGAAAATTTTTATTCCAATAAAAATGTGATGCTACCTTTATTTGTTTATTTAGTGCAGTAAGAATCATGGAAAAATGTCATATTAACTTTATTTGTCTATTTAATGCAGTAAAAATATTTGATTTTTAGGTAGCATCATAAATATTCCTCAAAACTTTTGTGACCAACCAAATAGATTTTAATCATTCTCAAGAGTGTGATTCTCGAGTATGAAAAAACTTTCTGTCTACCAAACACCCCCAATGAAGCATTGGTGTGAGATTTAATAAATTGAGATGAGTAATGTAATACAATCTCTGACAATAAAGTATTGTTCACAAAACAAACCAATCATAGCAGACCAGTTCACAACTTGGTGTTAGGTCAACCAAAAGTCCAAAGAATATCAGCAACCATTATACATTTACTACTTTAGGGGGGCAGGGAGAGCAGAGAGGGGGTGATAACATTGGGAAGAAAGCAATTGTATAGTTGTATTGCATTGGAAATAAAGAAGGCTCTGGACGAAGCATATAAATCTAGTTACACCACACATCATAAACAATTTTGAACAGACTTTTGTGAAAGGGTGAGTTGATGACTGATAACCATGTCAGAAAAATCTGTACTATCAATTTACATATCAAAGTAATTTAATTTTAAATCCATTAGTTCAATGAAACTTCTGTATTTGCCTCAGTAAGATCTATGCACCTTCACTCCACATCAGACCACACAATTATATAACTAACACACCATATACCCTTCCCAATTTTCCTTAACAAAGACCTACCCCAATTTCTTATGCAGTAATATAGATCAAGGGCGGTGAAAGTAATGTCAAAAAAGGAGGGGTATTTGGTGTAATTTCATTAAATCTCAAGAGGAGTGAGCATAATTTGCCCTAAAAATAAACCATAGAAACTCCACTAGTCACCTCCCCTTTGTTCTCTCTCATTATAGTTAGCTTAATATATGAAGAAATAGAGAGTGTACATGAAAGAAAAGAAGCATTTCTATCCTCTGTATGTATGAGTTCTGCAAAAGAGGGAATGCGAGACTGAGAGTTGCATCATGTTACACAGGTTTATTTGGTCAGACTTAACAGAGTATAATGGTTTCGTTTTATAAGTTTGGTGCAGTAGAGACTTTTAAATCTGAAGAATTTCTCACAAAATGACTTAACTTTAAATGTTAGAACTGTTTCTTTCCCTACTACTTCTTCAGAATATTTAGGGCCATCAAAAACCTAGTAAAATATATATATATATATATGATATTCCAAAGTAAAGAAGACATCAGCAACTGATTGCATTTCTAGTTTATTTCCTCCTTGATTTCATTGACATACAACAAACATAGTCAATCACTCCAAATTTCAAAAAAGTGGTATGAGTCTTATTATTTACATGTGCACAAGACAAGCATACAAAACTAAAAGTTTATCAAAACTAAGTCATCAGGTTCAAAAAATAAATACCAAATGCCATGGTAGCCAGTTAAATATGAAGGAGTAGGAGATTTTTTAGGTAACAGTGCTCTCACACCCACAGGATGCAAATATTACCAATTGATTCTATTTCTATCTCATTACTGACAACATACCTTTATTGTTTTCCAAAAGCAAATAATAAATTACATATCAGCATTAAAGCTAAGGGATTGATGTCAAACTGAGTAAAACTATATATCTTCTAGACAGTAGTAGATGTAGTAGATGAGTAAACTCACGTTGACAGAAGCAACAAAGGAATGCATATAGTCTATACAGCACATGCACATCATCCTGTGCCTTACATTTTAATTCTTAAACTGACAGGTAACAAGTGACACTTTCCCACTTCCCAGGAATACTTATTGAAATCCTGAAATACTAAGGACAGAAACCACCTATTGCCTCATCAAGATTGATGTGGCAAGTAGATAGAATTTTGTCACTACAATCTAAATTGGTAAAAGAATATTTTCTCATGTCATTAATAAAACCCTCGTGCCTTCAAAAGCTCAGCTTTCATGATAATTTTGTCTAATCAAGCTAGCAATTTCACACTTGCAATTCTTAGAGGTTAAAATTCAAATTGAATAAGAAACGAAATATGCTGATGCCACCATTGTAATAGCAAGTTCATTAATTTAGGATAAGCGATCAATGTGGAGAGAATAGTCTATGAACATGCCGATGCTTTTGCTTATTAACTCGAGAGTAGGCATAGGCAATGTATAGTCATGAAGGTAATAGTAATACCTATTGCAAAGAAGGGAGATGACAGTTTTTACGATCCCATCAAGCTTCAATTTCTTCTTCCTCTTGGTCACATCTATAGATATCTGAACAGGAGTGCCATTTGGAAAGTCCTTCACAGCTTTCGTAACACGCAATCCCATAACAGCAGCCTTAGTTTTTGAGACATCAGTTGAGAGCTTTGCTAGACCTAACCTCTCCAAGGTAGTGCAGTACTCCAGATGCAAAATTGAAGCGTTTCTCTTGTATATGACTGCACCTTCCCAAGGCGACCCCGTATCTTCAACTTCTTCGTCATCATCATCATCCCAATCCAGGGATGTACTTTCATCTTTATTCGACTCAAAATCATGCTCCTTACACCTAACTCTGTACTTATGAAGAAAATTTGGCTCATTTCTGGAATAGACCCTTATATGCCTCATTTTACAACTGAAACCCATTTTAAGTTGAAAAGGGGTGGAGGCGTTGGAGGCAAATTTTTGGTGGGAATTGAAATGGTTAATCTCCCATTGAGAAAAATGCAAAGGGGCTGCAGAGGATGAGGGGATTACAAGGGACATTGAAGATAAGAGTTAGGAAAGGAAATAAGTCGGCTCATAAGCAGAGGAATATGCTCACCTCGGTATTTCAAACGGCTCATCGGGTTAATGGATTTTTATCCTAGTTCAATGGAAAATATATGTAATTTATATATAAAAAAATTATATTATCATCTAATTATTAATTTTGGTACTGAATAAGTTTATCAACTTTTAATCCAAAAACACTTACATAAAAAAAATTAGATTCTCCAATGTTAAAAAAAGTTTTAGAAAAATTATTATAATTTAGCTTAGCATAATTAATTTTAATTTATCAGTTTTTTTTTATTTTTTATTTTATAAATATTTATGACAAATTTATTTAGATAAACTCGTCATGTTAGCGGGGTAGGGTTCGCTCAAAATAATCTATCACTAAGCTAATTTTTTTTCTTTAACTCTTACTTTGAAAGTTTGAGAAAACTTTAAATATAAGTATATTTAATATTTTATATAAATAAATAGATTAGTTTGTCAAGAAATGTTACTCACGCACATTATTTATAAAAAAAAAAAAAAAAAAACTCATTTGTACATATTATTTGCTACAATTTATTAAAAATTATCAAATTTATGGGTCTCGTCATTTCTTATTTAATAAACTTTATATGTAATTTTATAATTTTTAATAAATATGTTGTTATTGTTCCTCTTCATTTGTTTATTCATTTAACAAACACTTAACTAAAAATTACAAGTTGTTTATTTAATTTATTTTAGTTTTTAATTTAGATAATGTACTATCTGTACATCTCAGCACGGCGTGACTTCGGATACGCGCTAGGCCACGTCAGCTCGACATCCAAATAGGTCATGAACTGATCTCAAGCCCAAGGCCTAATAAAACTCTAAATTCACACAAAGGTACGTGTATTACTTATACGAGATTCATATACCTACAAACACTAACTTTAGCATCGAAATCTCTTTTGCAGGTATCACCCTCATCTTGGAGCAACAAGCGTACCCAGTAAAGGAGGCTCGCTGATCTTACCCAGCAGATCGTCCCCTACGACCGATCTCCGCTAAGAACAGATAAGTATAAATGTATTCAATTCAATACACAGGTAAATTGAAGTTTTCTTTTATACATTAAAAACTAAAAAAGTAAAAGAAAGCTAACGAAATCTAGGGAAAGCAAAGCCAGCATCACCAGCAGACAAAAAGTTGTTGAATTCCGACTAACAAGTATTAAAAATCAAATAAACATACTCTTGAGCACCTCCAAGTTTTATCAAAGAATCGGTAACATGATTCTCTTCCCTGAAGAAGGTATGCTGGAAAACTAAATTAAAGCTACTCCTTAGAAGTGAATGCCTTTATTATTTTCAAGATAGAAGCATACGAATGAGATGGTTCCTAATCTTGCCAATCTAGGTAACTCTAGCTTGTAATCTGAGTGAGAGCATTAAGGTGATGGATCAACCCTCGACAGTGTTCTTGGGCTAGTTAGTGCATTATGGTGGTAGCTTATGTGAAGGGTCACCATAGATTATGGGTGACTCTTGAGAAACTATAGAGGGCACAATGTGGAATTGAAATGACTTCATAGGCTCATGAAATTAAAGTTTAAATTAATAAAATTAGACACTTCAATTCCTCATATCGAAGCCTCTTTAGACAAATCGGTTATAATTCTTTAATAATCCTAGATCTAATGATGTCTTTAAGTACTAATTCATCTAAATATATGATGATGAAGTTATAATTCTAAACCATACAAACATGGCATGCATTAATTTAAATACTCAAAATTTTCAATCACGAATAGAATCAAAAACCAATTAATATATTATAATGACCAACTAAAGAAAACATGAAGCACATTAATATAGTGGGATTGTTAATTAACATAAAAGAAAGTTGATTTGAAATACAAGAATCCAATTATTAAGAGTCCATCTTCCCGGACCAATGGTAAATCGACAAAATATTAAAACTATAGATAAATAGGTAAAAATGTGATGTATATTACGTTAAAGTTGTAAGATCCTTTCCCAAGTCTTATACTAGATAGAAGATGGTATCATTGATATGAATTTTTTTATATTTATTTTAAACTACAAATCATTTGTTGCTCCTTTAGTTTCACATTTATACATATAAAAGTAGACCATTTTACTTTTAGTGCTTAAAGTTAGAGTTGTTTTAAATGATGTGGTCTAACAAATCATGGCAGATTAGACTTAAAAAAAATAGTTTAAATTAACGAAACTTGATAAATTAAATTGGTCCAATTTAATCGGTTAAATGGATTAATAGTTATTTGAAGATACAAAACCATCATACTTATTTGGTTTGGTACTTAAATTGTCTTTTTTATATAAAAAAAATCAATTAAAAAAATGACCCAGTTTAATTTAGTATGATCTCCCATACTAACTATTAGATTTAGACCATAAAATTAATAACCCATTAAGAATTCGGGCCGACCTAACTCTGCCCATTTCACATGTGTGTTGCCATCCAACCAGTTGATTTGACACCTCTACCCAAGTCAAGACTTTTGCTTTGTCCACACCATGCTTAGCATTGAAATCTAGAAATTGAGGGTCATGGATCTAGGCACTCTGGAGACTGGACCAAAATTGTGGACTGTCGCTTTAAACGTTACAACATAGGGTACTCTTTATTTGTTACCACTTGGGTCACACTTTTTTTTCTTCTAGTTCTAACACTTTAAGCGTCTGAAGTTTTAGACCTATCTTCTAAAATGCTTTTGCAGTCACTTTGGCTAGCACCCAAGTATATATAAGATTTCATATTTTTGTTTTCCTTTTTAACAAAAGTAAAAACACACGGTTAAATTTTGAATTTTATGCGGATCCTTTATTCATTAAGCTCAAAATATTTTATTGTTATTTTTACTCACACTATTTATTTATATTGTATCAATTGTAGTTGAAGATTTTTAGTTTTTAAAAGTTAAAAAATTTAAAACACTAGTGAACAATTACTGAGTTACATATTCTCTTGAAACTTTTAGCAAACTGACTATTAGCTTAAACTATATAGGAAAATAATTATAATGCATAGTGGTATGAGGCAAACCGAAGTAAAGATTTTAAAGAAAAGAAAAGAAAAGAAATATCTGTTTTGATATATGGAAAGTGCAGGTACTGTATGCAGTGGTCCATTGACGATGCTAAACTAAAAGTAACGCCTGGGCGCCCACTGTGTTGTTGTGTTGCACTAGCTATAGTTTTCTAATGAGACCAAACTATCCTCTTCATGGCTCACCCAATACAGCTCAGAAGCAAGGGCATTTTGGTCTGATGGAGGGAGAATGTTGCAGTTCTCATTGTTCACTGAAATAGGGTACGTCCAAAATTTGAAGTCTGCAAAAGAATATAAAGGTGTTGCATTTATTACTGGAGCATTTCCACAAGGTAGCTACATGGTCATAGAAAATCATGGATGGTTCACGGGTTTCGCAAAGCCTAGACTCTCTCTGGTTCTACAGCAACATCTTGAGCAGCACAGACAGTGTACCCTCTTTGACTCATCATCAAGAGGCAACGGAATGTGCAGAAGTGAGAGGCAGGGTGGCTGGGGACTCAGAAACGGTGAAAGAGAAGAGAAGAAGAAAGAGGAGGAAGTGGAACAAAGTGGGGAACGTGGTTCATGGATACAACAAATATAAGAATGAGATGCCTCCGTTTCATGATGACGTGGCAATGAAACAACATCTCAGGTCATGGGCTTCTGCGGTTGGCCTGCACTGTCAAATAAAGCACTTCACAAGGTGAACTCAAAACTCATTAGCTTCACCAGCTGCATCACATGGAATAGCGGTTTCAGTGTCTCGGAGATTAATTAATGCATGCTTATGCTTATGCTTATGCTCATGCTCATGCTTATGGTACCTCATCCTTATCTGTGGAGTGTGGAGCCCCATGTGTACTGTTTTCTAAATTAATTATGCTTGGATTCTGCGCTGTTTTATTTGTTTACTCTTAACGTATCTTTTAACTTTTTAACCAAACCTCGTTCCAACCGCTCCCCACCCAACACACTTCTCATTTTAAGGTAACAACTAACAACAGCAATACTGTAGCAAACTTCTCTTTCCACATTTTTCTTTTACTTTTTAACTAAACCTTATTAAACTCCCACCAAAGTCACTCTTCACATTCAGTTCTTTTTTCAACTAAAGCTTCTATTCCTGAATTCACGATTATAAATTATATTTTCAATTTAAAAGTTTTATTTACAGATAAAACTTTATTTTCTATGGAAATTAATTCGATGAGAAAAAATATGTTTTTTAATCGAATAAAATTATTATGGCTTAAATATGTTTTTAATCCTTCAAATTTAAGGTTTGGTCCCTCAAATTTAAAATTGTTATTTTTAGTTCCTGTAATTTCAAAAAATCTTATTTTAGTCTTTATATTTAAATTTTGTTAAGAAATTTATCAAACATTATTACATAAAATCTATCTATCTGTATTCCTATGAGTGAAAATATCACATTAAATCTGATTAATATCACATAACCTTAATTAGTCACTTACAAATATGTTATTGGTGATATAAGGGACTAAACAATATTTTTGAAAATTACAGAGACTAAAAATAACAGTTTTAAATTTGAGGGACTAAAAATAAATTTACCTTAAATTTGAGGGACTAAAAACATATTTAAGCCAATTATTATTATTATTATTATTTTACATTTTAACACCTTTTTTATTTGTTAACTTTAGGTCTAGTGTAAGTAAAAAAAACAAAAAAAAAACAAGTGAAATGAAGATAGCAAAAGTAAAGAGCGGAATTATTTCTTGGGACAAATATTTTAATGCATATCTCTTTGAGATGATCATGGTTGAGGGAAATTAAATTCGAATGCGTGATTTTAATTTTTTTTCTGTGAAATTCACATAAAAAGATTTATTAATTTGCAGGAGAAAGTGAGAAGAAACTAAACATTCAATAGTTTTCAAATAAATAATTAAAATAATAATAAATTAAAAATAATCTTTATGTGTTATTTTTAGAAAACTAAACTTCTCAAAATTTAACTTTTATTTTATTTCTATTTAACCAAACAATATTTATTTATAATTTTCTATCTATTTCTTATTTTTTTTTATCTTCACTTTTTTTATTGCTTTTTTATTAGGCTAAAAACCTAATTTGGTCCCTTATTATAATTGTTTGTTTTAATTTAGTCCCACTTTAATTTTTTATCTTAATTTAGTCCCTAATAAATTAAATTGTTGCAATGTCAGACTTCCGTCCAAATTATTTAAACGGAGTTAACTGTTGACCATGTGAATGTCACGTAGATGCACAGGTGGATGTTTATAAATATTTGTTAAAATATAAATTTTTAAATAAATAAAATTAAAGTAAAAATAAATAAATTTAAAATATATATTTATATTAAAAAGTAATTTTATAACATATATTTATATTAAAAATAAATAATTATAACTTATATTTATAATAAAAAATTAAATTAATTATTTTATGTATACTTAACATATTTTTAATATGTGGTATCAATTGATATGAGTACTATTAACAAGATTCTCATTTAATTATTCATATATATATATATATATATATTATTTATATTAAGTTTTATCCGTCTATACTTTCATAAGTTTTTTCTTTCACTCCTACACTTTTTTTTTAATAGACAAATGTTATTAATTAGTAAGTTATGTTAATTGGGTCCTAGGGGGTTCGAACCTCCGACCTTCCTTATTCCTCCAATTCGAGGACCACCTCCTTTGCCACCAAACCACCTTATCACTCCTCTTTCACTCCTACACTTGTTCTACAGACTACATACTCTCGTTAATCATAAGTAATTAAATATTTCATTAATGGTTAATCCTATACGAGAGACTACAACAAAATGACTAGAATTAATGAAGTGACTATTATATAGATGTATTTACTGAGAGTTTTTCTTTAGAGAAACATTATTTGTAAACCAATTTGTGCAATGCATTTTATATTTTATAAAAGAGAAAAAAAATTGAAGAGAAGAAGAAATATAAAAAGTAATTACTAGGACGATAGAGAAATAAAAAAAAACAATCTTATATAAACTATTGTATAAATAATATAACTCTTTTTTTAATGCAAAAGTATTATAAGAAATTAAATAAATAATTATTGGCTATTAAATCTTATTATATAGGACTAAAATAAAACATTTAAGTTAGTACTAAAAAAACATGCAAGTTACATTTGTTTTATAAAAAAAAGTCATACATAAATATTTTAATTAAACGTATGATTGTTTGAAAATAACCTTAACTTATAATTAATTACAATTATTTTAAAATATATGCAATGCATAACTTGATAATGTGTTTTTTTTAAATAAAAAAAGTGAGTGTTGATTAACAAATTCTTGTGAGATTTATCAATGTAAACTCACTTTTATATATATATATATATATATATATATATATATATATAAATCACATTAGTATCTTATAATTTCAATTTTCTTAAAATTCACCAAAGTATAACATCAATTAACATTTTAAAGCACTTATTAGCTTTAACATAAAGTTCTTAAAAAAGAATACAATTCATCATAAGAAGGTGCAAGATTGTAATCAAGATCACTAATCTCATTAATTGCTTTTAACTTACTTTTTCATTTAAAACCTTTGAAAAAAAATATTATTTTCAAATATTATTATTTTTTCTTCCTTTCTTCTTCATCTTCTCATCATTTCAACCTTCTATTCAAATATAAGACATTCAACTTTACGTTTTATTCGAAGAAGGAAGATGAATAGAAGAGAATGAGAGAGAATATATAAGAATTAGATTAATAGAAAATAAAATAAAATTTATAATTATTTGATAAAATAGAATTAGATAAAAAAAATAGAGTGAAATTATTATTTAATATAAATAATATTTGTATAAATCAAGAGAAAAGTAACCTAAAAATACTAGAAAATAAGGACTAACATTTTCACACACTTTCCCTCATTTTTGTGAAAAAAATATTTTGAAGTAGAGCCCACAAAAATTACTTATAATTTTCTATGATTATCTCGTTCCAACAACACACAAATTTTTGATTTATTCGCATTTGTCTACACTTTTTTTTTTCTCTTCTCTACTATTTCCCCTTACCAAATATATTAATAAAGTATCCAAATTTCCACATTCAAAGTAATGATGGTTTTTTTTTTATTTTATTATTTCTTTTCTGACTGAAGGATTCTTTCTTCATGATTTTGGAGAATTGTTTTACCATCACGAGTATATCTCCATCAATATCAAAATAATTATCATTGTTTTTTTTGTTAGAAAGTATATGAAAACAATGTTTATTATTATTATTATTATTATTATTATTATTATTATTATTATTATTATTATTATTATTCAACCAATCTATTCAATTAGATTTAAGGAAAATGCTGTATCCTCCAAAATGAAAGCCCAAATAATTATTTTATAATAAATTTATTATAAAATAATATTTTTTTAAAAATTTGGACGAAGTTTTGGCCTTCGTTTCGGATAACAATGTTCTAGATTTAATGCTCCTGGACCTGAAGTTTCCCAAATAGTGTGGCAAGATCCATAATCATCACTGCTCTAGATTTTTCAACGGCTATTTTTTTTTTGCTGTAATTGACCATCTCTTCATAGGCCAATTTTTTCTTTTATGGACTCTAATGAGGTGATTCACAGTGTGCGTAAAACGCTTTTAAATATTAGAATTGGATTCATCTTCTTTTTCTTTTCTTCATTGTAAACATGAGTTATAAGTGTTAATTATTGCCTTCTTAACATGACTTCTACCCTTTATGAGTAAGTTGAAACGCATCCCACACATATATCTTCAGCATTTTTGTAATTAGATACCTATAAAATTCATAATAAAACAAAGCAACATTAATAATATTTAGCCATAATTAAGATTATATTGATTTTTTTCCTGCATATCTTCGGTCCAAAGGCTTTTACATTTTGGTTTAATTTAATACATACATGTTGACACGTGCATACGAAATTGGTATAAAAATAAGATTTTTTAATTTACTTTTATGCTGAGTGTTATATAACACACGACATTAAAAAATGTCATAGTAACATATTTATAAATATGTCAAAATATATTATGAAAGATAAATGGTCACTTAACATATAATGTTTTCTTATTATTTAAATTGAGAGTGCGAATTAAGTTTGTGCTTCACTATTTCATCTTTTTCTTTGTTGACAAAGGTGATTCTAGCAACAAACATTTATACATTATTGAAAAAATAATATTGTGACGTAGAATACAAAGAGACACAACAACAAAAAAATACAATAGAAAAATATTCATTAATCTAAAAAATAAAAAATTTTATATAAAAAGTTAAGACCTTCTATATGTCAATTATTTTTATGACCGACATAATTAATCAATACTTTTATGTTGTCAAAATTTATAACAAATCTAAAATCAACATAAAAAAGTGTTTTTACCAATCTTAAAAAATGTTCCACACATTAATGTGAACTCAATTCATCAACACTAGATGTAAGTTTTAACATAATTTTATATAATTCAAAACTTATTTAATAGTCGGTTTGTTACTTTGTTTTTAAGGTATAATATATTGTTTAAATTATAAGTAAATTTTTTATGTTGAATTATATATTTGCAAATATGAAAATTATTTTAAATTTATTATTATTATTATTATTATTATTATTATTATATCATCATCAAAGTATAGATAATTTATCATTTGAATTGATAAAATTAATTATTTTTTTTTAAATATTAAAATTGTAAATTTGTTGACACTTGCATACAAAGATGTAAAAACCAAATCAAGATAAAATGGTGGATTGATAAATAAAATAAAATATAAAAAAAAATTGACCGGGAAAGTAGTTGAACTAGATTAAGTTGGATTAATTAAACTAATCAATTTTTGCGAAAAAAACAAAAAAAAAAAACCAATGACTCAATAAATCGGTCAAAGATTTTTTTTTTCTTTTCAAATGTGATTTTAATTTAAAATAATAAAAAGTTGAAAACAAACATTTTGTTACTAGGGAACCAAGAATACAATTACTACTAAGTTAGACAAGTGTTACATGTAAATGTTATGTCCTACAAATATTATATATATATATATATATATATATATATATATATATATATAAATTTAAATTATGTTAACTATTTTTTTTTCAATTTTATAATGCAGGCCACTTTTACTAGTTTAATAACTGACCCATTGATTCAATCACCAAACCTTCAAACCACAACGAGACCGGTTCAATCTCTACGACATTGCTTGGATGTACTTCGAGCGTTAATGTGTAAGTATTCATTGCACTTTTGTCGTGTTCTTCTGTTTCCAGTTCTTTAGAGCAGCAGATAAGTTGGCTTTGAACTAAATGAATGCTTACTTGAAGCTCAACTGTTAGTGGCAGAATTAATTGGAGATTGAAACATGTAAGGAGACAAAGATGGTTACAGTAAATGAGCAGAAAGAAGACATATATAGCATTGCCGCAGGAGTCGTCTCATGCACAACAAAATTGTCAACCCTCACCACCAATAACATAATATGATGATGTGTCTTGGCCTATGAAATGAAAGTAACTTGTTTGCCCCTGCAAGTGCATGCAGCCACTTCTTGTGCATGGGGTTACTCAGACCATTATTGATATGTCATATTCAGATCATGGACCATGGGCTAGCTAGTAGCTAGCATCAGAAGTGGTCCTGCCAATGTAGTGCATGCAGTTCACTCCAATTGGTGGAGATTGGAGAAACAACTTAAGGATTTTGGACACCCGATCAGCAGCAACAATGCATGCATGTTTTGTGAGTTTGCTTCTATATATTGGTTCTTGCGGTCCTTTACTCTCTGTCCTATTAGCTTGTTTGATCGGTGTCAAGGAGTCAGTAGTGACAGAAACCTTAATCACTCAAATTATTAATATTATTAGTCTCCCCATCATATTCTTTCAAATTTGACTTATATATACAAGACTTCTTAGTGTACTTAACCATTTCATCATGCAGGTTTTTTCTCTGCTGCATATTGTGATTAGAGGCTTTCAATGTCTTCTCTAACATTGTCCACTGATTTTTAATATATTACATTTAAGTACCTATTAGCAATTTTCAAGTTTATTTTTCCAAAGTTTCTCTCTCCCTCCTTGAAACAACCCTAAAACACATTTTTCTCCCTGCTCTACGAACCTTCTGTTACTACATGCTCTTTGGAAGTTAATGAAGATATTAATAAGTTGTTGATCTGAATGATATTAAATATAATTATTTTAAATAAAAAAATATGATAGAGATTAGTCATCAATGAAATTAGAAAATACTACATACTAATAATATAATTTATATTTTTTTTATTAATTTTAAAATTTTATATAACTTTTCATTTGAAGATGAATTTTTTAATTATATTTTTATTTTCAATTATTATGTATTTTTCATATTATTCATTCTGCTAATAATATTTTATTAAATATATCTTAAAATATGATCAACTGAGTTTAAAATAAATAAAAATAACACATCTAATTAAGTAAATACCACATTTTTCATTATGTCAATTACTATAATAAGATATCTATATCCCATAAAATATCTTCGTGTATTAGTATTATCATATTTAGAGTCATCAAATACTTGTGAACTAATTAACTTATCATGAGTTTGAGCCAAATTACTTTTATTCATTTCAATTATAAGAAGAAATAAAATGGTTCAATTTATTTAGAACTTGACTCACCCAAGTGAACGTATGAGTTAACTCATTTAATTTACTTTTTATTTTTTATTTTGTTGCTTTCGATTTTTTTTTTATAAAAAAATAAGTTATAATATATTTTACATTATAAGGTATTTCTTAATTATAATAAGAATTAGGGGCATATATTTTTGTTTTAAATGCTAGCTTATTTTTCTTTTTTAATTATCTAAATTACGATGATAATATCAAATTTTGAATTTAAAATCTGTGACTATCTCATCTATTATTTAAATGTTAGTTTACCTGATTATATATTTATTGTTTGATTGAATTTATACATGCCATTTGTTACTACTTTTTTTTTAACATTTGTCATAAGTTGATTAAAATGGTTGATAAGTACATAATTTTTTTTCTTCATTTTTTATAATATTGTTAGCATAGTTCAAATAATAAAAAAAAAGTGTTTCTAAAAAAATATTTAAGAAATACATACAATTTATTTCCTAAGAAAAAACAAAAAAATTGCAAATTAACTTTTTAGTATAAATATAAATATATTTTCAAAATTAATTTTTATACTGCAATTTAATGATAAAATATTATATATACAATTATAATCATAAGCCATTTTGAGCCTACATATAACTAAAATTAATATATATATATATATATATATATATATATTAATATAGTCTTATTAATATATATATAATAATAATAATAATAATAATAATAATAATAATAATAATAAAGTTATATACCTATAACTTATAGCTAAAATCTTTTTTGAGCCTATATATATGCCCGTGTCTAAAGTAAATCTATGTCTATAGTTTAAAGTAATGCTTTTTAAATACCAAGAACTAAGCATCGCCTTTTAGCTTTTTTATTAATAGAAAATGTGTGAGAAAAATCACTAAGAAACAAAGGGAGCAACAAAAAAACAAACATCCAAGAAAAAGATCATTCCGAAATAATTAATTTGTAGACGTTAATTTGACATATATTGTATTATTACTAATATAAATGAAAATATTTTTTTTGAAACAATACTATAACTTAATAACACAGTACATCTATAATTATAATCACAATCTAGTTTCAGACTTTATATAGCTATAATTAAAGATAAAACAATACAAAATATCTATAGACAAATATAATTAATATGACCCTATTTAATATTTTCTATAACACAAGTGATAGTTTATCAACGAAAAAAACATGGAAAAGATCCATGGTGACAAAGAGAAAGTAAATAGTAAAATGCAAACATTCTGAAATAGTAAGATAGATATAGATCATGATATGTCCTGCATTTGATATGGTCTAAATTGAAGAAATTTTGGGTACAAAAAAGATGCCTAGATTCCCTGCTTTACTAGATATTCCAAAGCGGAAATTCCTAGTTTTACACAAATTTCTCATCAGAGCCTCCTTGTAAAAGATCACGTGAAATTTAAATCCTCAAAATTGTTTAAGATCAAGTTTCATTCTTTCATGGAGATACGATAAGATCTTGTAGGAAATCGGAAATAGTTGAAGGATAGGCATTTTGTAGGACAGTGTCCATATAATCTCTTGCTAATGGACGACAGTTTTTACATGTTGGATTCTATATTTGTGATGAGAATCCAAGATGCATCCCATCATTTACCTTTAAAGGAAAGCAAGTGCTATACTTAAATGATCTTCAAATTCAATGGTTCGATTATTATAAGATTCACAAAAAATAATTAAATGGTTTATTAATTAGTTTATAAGTTTATTTGGTTAAATATTTTTTTTTATAAATTCAAAATAAGTTTGTTTTAACAAATTTTAATTTATTTTCATCGTAAGTTACTTTCGATTTACTTCAAACATTACTTATATATATATATATATATATATATATATATATATATATATATATTTATTTATTTATTTATTTATCTTTATCTTTTTATTTTAAAAACTTTTTGTTTTGGTCCACCTTATTATCACTTTGATGTCTTCCGCTCTCATAGACACAAAGTATATCGTTCATCTTTGAAGACAATATAACTAGGAGAGGAAAGATCTATTGACATGAAAGATCTAGAGATCCACAACAATAATTTTGTGAATTTATTGTGGGAAGTTAGACATTAGATGATATTCTTGTTTTCCTTGTCATTATAGAATTTGGAAAACTACTTTTTTTTTTGGATTATTTGTTTGATTTCAAACAATTTATTTTAATTAATTATTGCATTGTTTAATTTTAATTAAAATATTTGGCCACTAATTTTTTTTCATAAAATGTAAAATTATAAATAATAATAATAATAATAATAATATTTTTTTTAAAAATAATATTACTAAAAAATTATTCAAATGTTAAGAAATTCATTTTAAATAATATAAATTTACTTAATTAAATTATTATTTTTTTGTGAAAGGAAGCAAAATACAAAAAATAAAATAAGGACGATCGTCCATTGCTTTCAAAATTAATAGGTCAGATGAGAGAAATACTTTTAAACACATATGCACTTTTTCTTATTAAATTAAATTTATGAAAAATCATAAGAAATTTTTGGATCTCACATTTTATTTAATGGTCTTCTTTCATGATTTTGTAATTTTAAATAAAATAACATGTAAATAAGAATGTGTTAAGAAGAATATATTAAAAAATGTGTCATTTTCTCTCATAAAAAAGAAGAAAAAAACATTACTTGAATTTCCCAAGAAAATGAATTAAAAAAATTTTTAAAAAAATAACGAATTCTTCACTATTCCTTTATTTCATTATAATATAAATTTTAAAAGTTATTATCCTATATTTTTTTTAAGATAATATCATAAAAACAAATGTAAATATTGAAGTTATATATATATATATATATATATTTGGGTCCTATTTTTCTTTAGTCATTTTTAATTGGCTTATAATTGAGATATTTTAGTTAATTTTATCAAATACATTCATGATTACATAAAGGCGTGAAAAAGTGAGTTGAAAAAATTAGCTATGAGCGAAAAATTTTTAAGCTCTTTTGACCGGTAACTAGTTTATAAGAGTTTGACTAAAATAAGTTTGTCTAATATGTCAATTTATTTAAAAAATTTATAACTTATTTTCATAAATTAATTGAAGTAAATTAATTATAGTTTATAAATTGTTAATTTTTTTATTCTTATTAATTTACTTAAAATATTTTTTTATGCTTTTAATTTAAAAACTATTTTTCTTACATGTTATTCTCTCTCACTCTCATTATTAAATAAATAAAATGTTTAATTTTATCAAATATGTTCAATTTAATTAGTTAGTTTATACACACTCATAAATTAATTTTATCAAACACAACCAATGTATTTGATACAGATTGTTTATTTATATTTATCTTGAACAATCATTTTTGTGATTTAGAGGAAAAAAAAAGGAAACTTTGGATGAATTTTTTATTATTATTATAAACTAGCATTTTAGTATGTGCAATTTGTATGATAATTATTTATTTTATATAACTAAATTTATAATAAATAAATATTTTTTATTATGTATTATATTGTAATTAAAAGTTGTAATAAATATATAATTTAATCATA
This sequence comes from Cajanus cajan, assembly GCF_000230855.2. Taxonomy (NCBI): domain Eukaryota; kingdom Viridiplantae; phylum Streptophyta; class Magnoliopsida; order Fabales; family Fabaceae; genus Cajanus; species Cajanus cajan. The sequence continues at coordinate 66,322,516 of NC_138518.1, forward strand.
TAAATTATATTTATATTTATGATAAATAATTTATATTAAAATACAAAATTATTTTTAACTATTAATTATTTTTATAAAATATTAAATAAATATAAAAATGATATATTCAAAGAGATAAAGTGTTAAAAATTTATTGAAGTAAATATAAAATAATGTAGAGGGATATATAATATTTGAATGTTGAAGATACAATATGTTTTTTTATTTTAATATTCCGTTACTATTTGCTCGATAATAGGTTATTTATTTGATATGAAAAGTAAAAGATATTAAAAGTTAAGTATAAAATTCAAAATTTAAAAAAAAAAGTGAGAAATTGAGGAAAATCTCCGTAAATATTTTCGTTAAAGAAAATCAATTTAAAATATTATTGTTAAAGAATAGTTCCTAAAAGTAATTTTGAACTTAGAAAAGGATTTTTACCATTAATTTTTTTTTATTCACTGATTTTTTATGAAAGTGTGTGTGTGTTTATTTTTAAGTTTGTATGAAAATGCTTAAGGGCTCGCCTGATTTCCTTTTTCTTTTTGACAGCTATTTTATTTCTAAAAATAAAAAAAATGTTTGGAAAATAATATTTTTCAATTCTTAAAATTAAACATAATAAAAATTTTAAGTTGTTTTAGTTGGTTTAAATATGTTTCTAGTCTCTTAAATTTAAGACAAATTTATTTTTGATCCCTCAAATTTAAAATTATTATTTTTAGTTCTTGTAATTTTCAAAAATCTTGTTTAATTTCCTAAAATTACCAATAATATATTTGAAAGTGACAAATTAAGACGGTTATACAATATCAACTAGATTAAATATGATATTTTCACTAACGGAGACATCAATAGATAGATTTTATGCAATAATATTTGATAAATTTTTTAATAAAATTTGAATATAAGGACTAAAATAAGATTTTTTGAAATTACATAACTAAAAATAATAATTTTAAATTTAAGAGATCAAAAATAAATTTATCCTAAATTTGTGGTACTAAAAATATATTTAAATCTTTTTAATTTTATTTTCAATTTCTGTCACTCATATTCTCTTCCTCTTAAATTCTAAAAATTAACTAGATTTTAACTAATAATATCAACATGATTTGACACATAAGTGTAAATTAAGCATAAATAAGTTATTTAAAAAGATATTGAATTATTTCATTAATATGATTTTGGAAAAAATCACACACAAAAAAAATATAAAAATGAGATCATAATACAAAACATATCATAGATAAGATTGATGGATTATTTTTGTATTTATGGTGATATTTTTTTAAAGATGAATACGATATCTTATTATACATTGAAAATTTATATATCTTTGATATTATTGTTAAGTCTTAATTATACATCTTTTTGAATGAGAATTATTGTACAACTCTACTCATTCTTAGCACCATTGCAAGATAATTGTCCCCTTTTTGACTTATCTTTTGTGCAGATATAGCTAACCCATTTTAGCTAACAATACCTTAATACACCTCATTTTTTTGTGCAGGTATTGAGCTAGAGATTAGAGGATTGAAGATCTTTTGGATTGGAAACATAAGGAGCCAAGGAGCAGAGCAGAGTGGCTGCGCCGAGCGCAAGATGACTCCGCGCCGGGCTTGAGAAGAACAGAGCAGTGGGCTTCTAAAAGTCATACACGCGCCGGGCGCGAGACTCCACCACGCCGGGCGTGATCGAGGCAGAGAGTACCTCAATACTCTCTGGAACGAATTGCGCCGGGCCTAATAGAGAATTGCGCCGGGCTTGATCTAAGGCAGAGAATGCTTGAAAGGCTCTGGAAGACACTACGCCGGGCGTAAAAGTAATTGCGCCGGGCTTATAACGAGGCAGAAAGTGCTCAGAAGACTCTGAGCCGGGCGCGAAGACTTAGGCGCCGGGCGCGAAACCCTAATCTGACCTCCCAGGCTCGTATTTGAAGCCATTTTCGAGGGTTTCTCCCTCATCTACACATTGGGCGCGTTTTGGGAGCTGTGGAAGGGATTCCCGGAGCTTGGAGCCGTTCGTGTGTGGGTCTTTCCTTCGGTTCTTCATTTCTCCCTTCATCTCTATTTTATATTTACCCTCTTTGTTGAGTGGTTTCACCCATTTTTGTGGGGTTAGATGTAACCAACGAATTCTATTGTAATCCTTACGGTTTTTATGATATATATACATGTTGTTTCATTCATTGTTGTTTATGTTTCTATTCTTAATGCTTGCTTTGGATTTAATCTCATTGCATGATATAGGTTCCATTGGGTATTGGAAAATAACCCTTGAAACTAGCTCTGAAACAAATGCCTAGTGGGAAATGTATCTAGGAATGGAGCTTAGCCCATTAGTAGTCTTAAACCCTAGCCCGTAATGCGGATGTAGATATTGGGTACTCAAGGGATTGATATTCAGTATCCACATCTAGGCTCTTGCTCTAAGGGATTAGGTTTGACTAAACTATTGGGTTGACTAAGCAATGAATTTAACAAGAGATTAAAGATTCATTAGTTTGATATTTGGTGAAATCTGACCCCACAATCTCACAAAACCATAAAATCATTTCTACCCTTTCCACTCACAAACCAATATTTATTTACAGCTTTCATTCCAATAGTCTTAACCTTGAATTCACATGACAAATTATGAAATTGGAATTATTTTTTAGTCACGAATAGTCAATAAATGCTTATTTTACCTTCTAATCCCTGTGGATACGATATTTTTACTACTTGAACGGCCGGTATACTTGCCGTGTTTGAGACCGTTGATAGAATTAAACGAAATTTCAATTATAACAAAAGTACTTCAACGGAAACCTCAACAATTATACATTGTTGATTTTAGATTTAAATTGTAAAAAAATCTCAACTAATAAAAATTATATATATATATTTATAAACTTATGTTAATCTTTTTATCTAATAAGTGATACTTTATTTATATATTTCAACGATATCAATAGTGAAAATACATATTTAACATTACATTCTTTTCCTATTTTTATGGAAATGGTCTTAAAAAAAGTGTTGATTATATATAATATAAAAGTAACACTTTTATATATGGATAAACATGAAAATCTTTCTTCAATTGGTATCATATATCAAGGAACAATAACATTCTTCTTTTGTGAGAGTCTCTCTCACAAATTTTGAACTCATATTTTCTTATTAAATACATGACTCCTTAATTTAAGTTGAGATAATCCTTCTTCTCTTCACAAAATCCATTACAGTGGTAGATGTAGTTTCTACCAACAACAATAAATAAGTGCCATTTAATTAGCTTACACGTTTCTGAAAAACTCTATCTGTCTCTTCCGATGAATATAGTCAAAGATTTTGTTCCCACAATTTGCAATACATTGAAAATTTAAATTGATTTTCTCGTTAACTATAACATAAAAAGTTTGAAGGTATCAAAATTGAATCCTATTATTTTTTGTTAAAAAAAATTGAAATTGTAAATTGGAGTTAAGGTTATCTAATATCTTTTCACATTAAAATGAAGTACTTAAAGTCGCCCATGATATTAACAACACCAACATGACATTTGAATTAGGGATGACAAATATACCCGTACCCGCGAGTAATATCCGAACCCGTCTCAACTTTGACGAGAAATACTCGGTTTGACCGGGTACGGGTACGAGTAAAACTCGATATATTAAATCGGGTACGGGTACGGGTACGGGTACGAGTATGTACTTACCCGTCCCGTACCCGTACCCATACTCGTCCCCATTTCTATTTTTAATTTAATACTTATTTTTAATTTAATTATATTAAAAAAACAGGGATAGGGATGAGAATCACATACCCGCCAGGTACGGGGACGGGAATGAGTTTGACTCGCGAGAACGGAACGGGTATCATAAAACTCTTACCCGACCCGCCCGTTGCCATCCCTAATTTGAATCCAATGTAGATTGTGAACTCCCAGTTCTGGGGCATATGTTGGCCACGTCTCACAAATTAAAGCTTCCCGTGGTTTGCGTCACGGTATTCTCTTCGTTGCGTGCTTCTTTTTCCTTCAAAGATTTTGAAGTGACTAAATAGCTACGAGATGTGACATTTTCTTCAAGCTTTCAATGTTTTTGATGCGGAAGAAGATAAAAGTATTAGATGCCATGTTTCTGCCACAGTTCCACCCAAAAGATGCCTGTCACTCAAAAAAAAGTTTCAATGCGGAGAAGGGTACACAAAACATGAAGAACATTACCTGTTTCGGGTCTAGATGAATTGTAAATATGAAACCAGTGGCCTAAATTAACCAATAATGTTTATATCAGGGTCATCATTCACGAACCAACCTAAAATCTCTTTAAACGATTCCCTAATAGTTTTCTTCTGTGGAACAATCAGATATCAGTCGAAAAGATAACATGTGGGAAAGCATATTCCACGCTAACGTTAAACTACCATCAAAGGTAGTTGCTTGTAAAGTGTGTCATTTGAAACAGTAATCTTGCTCTTGCTTTTTAATTATCACTTTTTTCTGGTATATATATAAATCCACAGGTAGCCCTTTGTTGCATTGCAACCATTTGAACATTTTCTGATATATAGAGAGAGGCCCCACTCTGTCCCAGAGACAGAATTGCATTGCTGAAATGAAGAATTGTGATGAATGGAAACCTTTCCTAGTTATGATAGCAATTGATATTTCTTTAACCATGGTGAACATTCTCCTCAAGAAAGTCCTCCAAGAGGGAATGAACCATTTGGTTTTTATCACATATCGTTTGTCAGTTTCTACTATATTTTTGGCCCCCATCGGCTACTTTAAGGAAAGGTAGGCACCCTCAATTCCTTTCCTTTCATATTTTATGTAAACCAAAAGCATCCCCTATGCAATACGAGACTAATTAATGTCTTTAACAAAGTTGGAAATTTAAGACATATATAGTTGGATGGCGTCACATGACCTATTTCAATAATTGGAGTGTGATTTCATATGATAATTTTACTCAAATAGTCAATATCAATAGAATTTAAGATGAAATTTAACGTGATGCTAAAGCCTATACCTATTTCTTTCCTTCGAGTACTGTGTGGCACTCTTACCTTTTGGATTTTTTTTTTTATTTTTTTTTTATAATGTTAGCTTGCAACCAATTTGCAATAATGAAGGAAACTTAGAGAGATCTTAATATATATAACTGTATTTTCTTGCAGAAATGGAAGACCACGACTCACATTTCAAATTTTATGCTACCTTTTCTTCAGTGCAATTATTGGGTAATTAGTTACAAAAATACGATCTCTATTTGTGATTTCAATTCTAAATATGCATTATGGTTAACATGATAGTAGAAAAGCTCGTAATTAATGAATACTATCTTGTAGGGCATCCATCACACAATACTTCTTCCTTCTGGGGATCCAATACACCTCGGCTACCTTTGCTTGTGCCTTTGTTAACATGGTGCCGGTGATCACATTCATTATGGCGTTACCATTTGGGTATGAAACTATATATCAATACGTACACAACTTATTTTAGGGCTTGTTTAGACATAGTTCTTCGTAAGCATATTTAAAAGAAGAAATTGAAATAATTAATCTTTATAAGTTAAAATTAATTTATGTATAAATTAAAAATAAGATTTGGAAAAAATTAATAAAATGAAACTTCTACAAATTAATCAATGTATAAATTTATTTTAATTTATTGAAAAAATTATTTCATTTTTCTTTTTTAGTAGTGTTATAGAGAAGCTTATCATATCTTTATTTTTATTCTTTAACTCAGTAACTATCACCCCTCAAATTAATGGAGGATAAATTAATGCATCATCCTTTCCCTTTTATTTTGATTCTGCTGCAGATTAGAAACTGTGAACATCAAATGCAAAGGTGGGAAAGCGAAGATTCTTGGAACATTTGTGTGCATAGGAGGGGCATTGTTGTTGACACTTTACAAAGGGAAGCCCTTGTTTGATGACTCTCACTATCAATCTGCAGTTCCTCCAGTGGCCATGAGATCATCTGCGATGGACCAAGCCTCTAGTAATAGAATAACACAAAAATGGACCATTGGTGTAATAGCTTTGATTATGGGAACCCTCTTTTGGTCTTTTTGGTTTATTTTACAGTCAAAGATAGGGAAGAGGTACCCATGCCAGTATTCTAGCACTACCATCATGACCTTCTTTGGAGCCATGCAAGCAGCTATTCTTGCTTTCTCCACTGGCAGCAACTTGTCATCGTGGATTGTCAAGGATAAGATGCAAATAATCACAGTTCTTTATTCTGTAAGTACGCTATTTTAAGTAGTAGAGAATCAAATTTTGGCTTTCAATAAATAAATAAATAAATAAATAAATATATATATATATATATATATATATATATATATATAAATAAAGTAAGTCTGGATAAATTTTCGTGTAAATTCTTGTAGAAAGCTAAGATAAAATAGAATCAGTTTTTTTTTTATAAATAAAATTAACTTATTCATAAATTAAAAATTAATTTAAAAAAATTAATACGAGAGATGAAAGAGTTTTCATAAATAAATTTATAAATAAATTAATTATATCTTTTGGTGAAATTTATTTCATTTTTTATTTTTATTTTTCTTTTATGAATATTTATAAAAAAAATTATCTAATTTTTTTTAATTAATCTTTCTTTTTCAAGAAAAAAAATCAAAAAAGCCATAATATTTTTCACTGTGAACCAGTTTTTAGCCACTTTTTTAATTACTTTTTTGATGGATTTTTCAAAGTCAAATATACTTAGTTAGATGCTTTTGGTCAAACCACGGGACTGGCCGATCGAGTTTTCAGTACTATGATATGATATTCCAAAAAAATTATATATTCTTTCTGATTTTTTTTTTTTTTACAAGAATCAAATGATAGTGTAAATATATTTAATTTTTCACTTTATTTTCTTCATTTGGCATGCAATTATACTTAATATATTTGTAAATTTCTCTCTCGTCTTTTTTATCTATCTTATTCATCCACTTATACACTCTAACTTTGACATGCACGAATATAAGAACTGTATACTTTAGGAGACTATATATGTTAACAAAGTGAAATATATTATGTTTGCAGGGGATAGTTGGATCAAGTGTGTGCTACGTGGGGATGTCATGGTGCGTGAAGAAGAGGGGTCCCGTCTTCACTGCAGCATTCAGCCCTCTAGTTCAGATAATGTCAGGCATGATTGACATCCCAATCTTGCATGAGCAGCTTCATCTTGGAAGGTAAATTCTAAAACCTATGTGATAAATAACAACACGTCATTGTAGAAATTAAAACCAACATTTAAATGTTATCTAACTTGAATGCTTGTGCTTGTTGTTTACTGTTTAGTGTGGTGGGATCCATGTTGGTGATGATCGGGTTGTACATTCTTCTGTGGGGTAAGAGCAAGCAGATGGTACAGAATGGCGCCACTAAGTTCGCCCAAGAAGTTGAGGAAACGAAGGAACAAGAACCGCAAGTATAGCGTATATGTATATCGCTGTCTCTTGTGACTCAATGAAATCAAGTGCCACTAATTTAGTTATGTTTATCACTTCTAATAATTTCACGCACCTTTCTCTTGCGTCTCTGTGTTTATATCTATTTTTTACGCAGGAAACAAAAAAGTTGACGCTAAATACCTAATATTGATGTATATATTTCATTGAGTGAGAAAGAAATAGGAAGGAGATGTGATAAATGATTGTTTGTGATTGTTTGTGATAGAGAAGAAAGAAAATGATTAAAAGAATAATAAAAATAACAAAGAAATACAAAACAAATTAAAGGAATAAAAGATCTAATGTTTCCTCTCTTTAATTATGCAAACGCCAAACTTTGTTGTCGTGAAAATTTGTATTTCATGAATTAATACTTTGGGAAAATCTATTTATAATTTAATAATAATTTATAGTTAGAGAAAATAAATAAAATAGACGAAACTTATATGTAATATATATATATATAGTATCACAAAGTATTATTAATGTTGTTGTTTTTTAATGAAAATTAGAGTTATATCACTAACACATGTAATAAAATATTTTATTAAATATCAACACATATTATTAAGGTAAAATTTTAATTTTAATTAAAAAATAGTATCAACAATAAATATAAGACTACATATATGTTTTATCCAAATAAAATTTTCTTTACATATACGACTACACATAGGTTTTATCTGAATAAAATTTTGTTTTAAGAGTTCAGGTTATCTATTAAAAATAGAGGTATTTATAATTTATAAGTAACATTGCATTAACCTTTTTTAAGATTTTTTTAAACGACACATATTTATCTTTTAATTTTTAAGTGAACACTAATATTATTTATTTATGTGACGCATATAATCCTTTATATAAGATAATATCATTTATGTATTATTAAAAAAAAATTATTAATACAAGTGTCAATATATAATTGAACAAGACTTAATTTTTTACCCAATTTTAACTTCCAAATTATATTTTAAATATCAAATGTATTGTGATTTAAAAAATATATCAACTTCAGAAAATGATTTCAAAAAATAGATTGAAAAATTATTATTTCAAAATTGAATAACAATAAAAAATTTCATAAAGAAGATAAAGTAATATACATAATTCAAAAATAAATGATAGACATGCATATAAATTGATGTTTATTTGTTCTCTTTTTCTCATTTTAACTAATTACATTATTCTAAAGAAGTTGAGTGATTTTGAAAAACTAGAGAGAAGATATGTGTGTCATTTAAAAGATTTCAAAAAAGGTGACTGGGATATTCTCTGATTTATAATGACGCATTTGACAAATATACTAATATTATAAGTAGTAAATTGTATAGAAATCTAAGTTATTGAATCTACAAGGACTTGTATTATAATTGTTTAATGAAAATTAGGTACTAAGCAGATGATTTAATAAAAATCTAAAATTATTCAACAAGAAATATTAAATTTATTGAAAATAAAATAAAACAATAAATTGTGAAAATTTTAAATTTATAATAAATAGTCAGGAATTAATTCACTAACTTTTCCTCATGTAAATCCTCTCAATTTTTCATTTAATATTGAAATTATATAATTAATTCGACAATCCACGGTTATATTTAAAACTTAATTCCTTAAATAAGAAATTATAGGTTGATTAAAAAAAATATCAATTATTTAGTAATTTTTGTTAAACAACTTATATTAAAGTCAAGGACAAAAAATAGACTAATAAGATTATCATTCTTAGTAATAAATGTTATCAGTTTTTTATCTAGGTCGTAATTTTAAAAAAGATTTTTCATCTCAATTAAAAAGTATAGAATCATGCTTAGGTTGATTATACCATTACAAGCATTAAGCATAAGATAAAAATGATTAACTAAATAAAGACTTTATTAAAAGAAACCATAGATAAATTACATAAGTAGCTACCTCAATCTCCAATAACAGAGAATTCAATAGCTCATAACTAAGAATTACATTATAAATGAGAGATCTTTGATTGACTTATGATTACAAGAATACTCTCTAAAATATAAAATTATACTCATAAAAGTATTGATACATATACCTCTTGAAGACCATATTTTATAACATTTTAATGTAGGTCATTTATGCTCGTTTAGAGTGCTTATGTAACCTACTCTAAGCGAACTTGTGCGATTATATGCTCTTTGTTTTGACTCGCTTAGAATGCTTATGTGTAGTTATGAGCGAATTTTGCTCTCTTAGAGCACCTATGTAATTCACTCTAAGTGAGATTATTTGATTCTCCAGGGTTGCTCTCTAACATCATTCCCTCAAAGCTTTCTTATGATGGCTCTAAGTGAATTCCACTCACTTAGGGCGAGTAATCTTACTTGCTTTAAGCGAGTTGATGCTATCTTTATGGGTTACTTTCTAATTAGAGGACGTTTTAAACAAATTTATTTTGCTTAGATCATGTCCAATTGATCTTTAGAGTAATGATTTTCCTTGGGACTTATAATTTTCAATTTTTTTTTTTTGTGTTATATCTCAATAAAGAAAAAATATTAAAAATATTTAGTATTTAAACAATTAAATTCTAAAGTAAAATTTATCCTAAATTAAAAGATTTTATGACTAAAAACAATATTTAGAAGCATAAAACAAATTAATAATTATCTAAATTGAATAAAAATTGTATATGCTTATCTATCAATTATCATATAATTATATATACTATGTTAGATATATAATTAAATTTTTTAAACATATAATTGATAAGATAACTATATACTCTACGATATAAAAAGTCGTGAAATTTCTTAGTCATATTTATATATACGTTGAATAATTTTAATTTATTAATTTTGATCGGAGAACATCGATAATAAATTAAAACATATGTTCTTAATATACAAAGTGATAGCAAGATATTAGATTTTAAAAACAAATAATTAGTCATTAAAAGAATTTTTTCACTTTTCATGAATATAAAATTTGAGATAAAATCTTAAAATAAATTAGAACCCAAACTAACCATCTCAATTAAATATAACAAGTTAAAATATGATTTTATCCCAAACCAACCTATCCCATTAACACGTCATCGTTCAAGATCAAAATTAGTATAGTGGTTTTTTTTTTTAAAATTTTATTTTATGGAAAATAGTATTTAAGATGTGTTTATGATATTTGTACTAAAAATAACTTTCTAACTTATGAAAATGTGTTTAAATATAATGTTAAGAACATAAGTTACATAACAAAGGATAATAATTAATGAGACAAGTGTAGGGATGACAAATATACCCGTACCCGCGGGTAATACCCAAATTTGTCCCGACTTTGACGGGAAATACTCGGTTTGACCGGGTACGGGTACGAGTACGGGTAAAACCCGATATATTAAATTGGGTACGGGTACGAGTACGGATATGTACTTACCTGTCCCGTACCCGTACCCGTACCCGTACCCGTACCCGTTTCTATTTTTAATTTAATACTCACTTTCAATTTAATTATATTAAAAACTTTTAATATTTTTTTATATGTGATTATTTATTATAATATGAGATAGAGAAATAACCTAATTATAATTATAATATAATTAAAAAATAATTTAAAAATATTATATTTTTAAAAAAATTAAAAAATAAAAATTTTGACGGATACGGGTATACCCGATACCCGACGGGGACAGGAATGAGGATGAAAATTACATACCCGACGGGTACGGTAAGGGGACGGGGATGGATTTGGTCTAGCTTAAATTTTTTTATGGCCATTTATCTTATAACTCGTTAAGTTGGGTAAAACTGATTTATTTTATTTTATATTTTTATTTAACTTTTTAAAAGAAAAATAAAATAAAATAAAAAATCCCCGGTTCTTCTCCACCCAATACTTCTATCTTCTAAAAATCATCTAAACCAAATAATGTGTAAGTGCTTCACATTAATTAGTCAAATATCATTTTATATACAACGATTTAAACGAAAATACTTATTAATATACAAATGTAAAAATGATTAATAATAATTCTTAAGTATTACAAAAGATTGTACATTTTTATGAATAGTATTTAAATAATTATAATTTATGTTGATTACAAATATAAAGTGATCATATTTTCTTTCTTCAGTTTTTTTTTTGAAGCATATTTTCTTTCTTCAGTTATAGACTTACATATGAGATTCGTGAGCATGATAATAAAAATTGTTATTTTAAGTTTTTTGACAATCTAGTTTTGATTTTAAATTATAGTGAGACGCTTTCCTTTCAATTGAAACCTACATCATAAAAGTTGATTTTTTTTTAAAATATAAAATTTTAGACATATATTGTACAATTTATATATCATTTATTACATGCAATTAGCATTTTTTATCCAACATTATGACATTCTACTTCAATTGTGATTTTAAACTATTATTTGAAAAATTAGTAACCATCAACCATTCTTTAATATATTAACAACTTATAAATCACTAAAAGAAACTTTATAACTCTTATTGCTATTTCTTTTAACTTTTAATTTTTAAAATAATATAAATATTATTTTTTTATATATAATTTATCTCGTACATTGTACGAACACATGCACCAGTTATTTAGTAACAGTAAATATATATATAAAAAACTTTCATTTATAAGTCAGAAAATCTTATTAATTTAAGGTTAACTATTTGTTGTTAAAGGCAAATATATAGGGTGTTTAAACAATTTGGAAGAAGAAAAAAAAGTCTCTTTTTTACGCGAACCAGATCATCATGTTAATGCCATGGCATTAAAGGAGGACTTAAAGTAACAAATTAAAAAATACATTTAAGTGTTTTTTTTATATTATTTATTACATGTTTTATTTAGAAAAAATAAAAAATAAAAATAAGAGTGAAGATCAAGTGAAGGAAATTATTTTATTATTAATATAGAAAGTTATTTTAAAAACTATTTATTATTTAAGCAATGATTTATTGTTTTGAAAAATAAAGAGTGTGACGAAAGCTGATGAGTGATGAGAAAGATATAAATTATAAAGAGTGTAGGGAAGAGAAATGAGGATTGATTCCTGGCGCGGTTTCATTTCAGCGCAGGAAGTTGGTGACTCCGTTCAAATACGTCACCGCTTACGTTTCTGGCTTTGCTCCATTCCCTTCCATACACCTGAACCGATTTAGGTTTACAGTGTTCACTTTCCAGAAGCATCATCCATGGCAGAGAAGCCGAAGCTGAAGCCTCGACGACTGAAAGGTCACGACGACAGCACAACCTGCTGCATTGCCTCACGTCAACGCTCTCATGTCATCGTCACTTCCGGCGATGTAAGCTCCTGCTCCTTCTCCATTTCCCAAATTCATTGCCAATCACTAGGGTTCAGGATTCGCCAATGTTTCCTTTATTTTCACCTCATTTATTACTATTACAAATTCATCGTTTTAATTGGTTCTAGTTGTGCTTGTTTTCATAAAAAAAAAAAAACAGGATGGTCGTGTTTGCTGGTTTGACTTGCGATGCCCTGATGTGCCGCAACTGGTTATGGATGTTAGCGTGGAGCCAGTTTCGTCCTTGTGTTTCAAGTCAGGTCAGTGTCGGTTTCATTTATCGGTTATGATTTCACTGTTTGATAGTTTTTATTATTTGTAATGCGGAAGGGTTGGTTATAGTGATTTTCTTTTTGTGGGCTACGATGGAGATTTCGGGACCTAATGTGAAGGTGGGATAAAGTGGTGGCAAAGTATCATTGTGATATTTGATGTAGTCCCCAAAGAGATTTGGTGTCTCCTGTCCTGTGCTAAGGCTTATGGGTCTCTATTGTGAATCTCTGTTTTTGTTATGTATTGGCAACTGGCTTGGATGTAGTGACCTGTCAGTGTCACAGATTGATAAAATACCTGGTGAAGATTCATGGTACAGGAACTGTTGAGTCACCTTGAAAGATTAATCCTCAGTTTCATGTGTGTTCTTTGGCTAAAGAGCATGTGATGAGCTTTTGAAGATGAGGAGGAGGCATCTTTGAGGGCTTTTAAGAGAATTTCATTGGTGGGGATGTGATGGACTTTTGCGATTCTAGAACTTGACTATCTTGGCATTTTTGATTAGGTGGCGTGTTTTGTTATTTAGGTCCCATCTACGAGCTTTAAGTCATATTTATGAGGAAGGGTCTGATAAACTTGGTACAAGTAAAAAATACTCTTAAAGCGTTCAATAACTTCCCTTTCCTTTCAAAACCCATTGTTAGGTGGAAAGTCCCTATAATGTAGATGATATGTATAACATTTCACTTTAGTCCATAAGCATTTTATGCTAATATTGATGTATGTCAAGATTAACATAATATACTCTAAAAGTACGTGGAAATATGAATCACATTGTTATTGATGTTCTTTAAAAAAAATTGACACTACTGATCATCAAAATGAATGTTATAATTAAATGATTGGATTGTTAAGTTATATTTTTACAGAAGAATATTGGGCAGTGTAACTCACGTTATAGGGTGCATTTGATGTATGTTTAGGGACAGGGCAAGCAGAACAACACAGTGCAAGTTGTTGAGTCACAATACAATTTTTTGTTACAGCTTCTACTTGATGGTCGATAGACAGCACAAGGAGTTTTGTTCTGTCATCAGTGTACTATTTGATATGTATCAGTACTAACATAACAATGATAACTTTACTATAATACCCTTGTGCTGTATAATGCTTGTTTATGCTAAAAACTGCATGAATTCTTAATTGGTTTCACACACACACACATACTAACAAGAGTAGATATCAAACTAATGTAATATGATGTGGCTTTATCACACTTATTACTATGCCAGTCTGGTTTATTTTCCATGTGAATGTGGAAATTAGATTTTTCAATAAGTTATGGGTTTAAAGTAAGAGTAAGAGCCATACAGTAAATTCCAGTCCTGATTGTCTCCCATGCCAACATCTATATGCAGCAGTGCTTGGACATGTGTGGAATTTGCATTCACTGACTGAGATATCATGATCTTTTTGTTGTTGCTCCAATTCAAGCAAAAATGTGGTAGGCTTAGAACTGTTTATTAATATCAACCAGCATTTTGCTACATTAATTGACATTCATTGAAGGAGCTGCTTAATGATTGCAGATCTGCAGTTGTGCTCTGCATTCTTCATGCACAGTGGTTTTGGGAGGGAGGAGGTTATAGTGAGGAAGAGAGTGGGAAAGTTTCGGCCTTTAAGTAATATTGTGTGTGCATAAATATATAACTATACATGTATGAAAAAGAATTTTATGGAACTACATATGGTCCTTTAAGGGTTTTAAAATTGTGTGCTATAGAACCACTAAAGCGGTGTAGTGGTGCCGGTGTGGAGTGGTCCTTACCCACTTCAAGGGCTGCCATATTGGTGTGGTTTAGTGTAGTAACTGTAGCAGACCAAATAGCAGGCTCAATAACAGCCATTGCAGTGCTGTGTTGATTCCAAAAAAGCCCTCTGAACAAAGAAGTCAGGGCTTTTGTGGGGGGAATATTTTTGGGATTTCAATTTCCAAAAATGAAATCTACAGCTGTAATAATAGTAGCGAAAATTTGAAAGATGACTTGGATTTATGGATGATGATTGATGATTCCCATCTTGTAAGTGTTGACTTTCGTTGGTACTTATATGTTTTGTTTAAGACACCCATGACTTTTTATTGTTAATTAGAATGTCATTAATTTTGAGTAATTTTTATCATTTTTTAGAATATATATGTATATAGTATACATTATGAAAATTATAAAAAGATTTAAAAATAGCGGTTATCCTGTTGTAGCAATTTTGGGCACTGTAGCAATTGCATCCTGTAAATGAGTTTACTTACATCTTTTTACAAACAATTGTCATTTGAATCAGGGATGGAAGATATGATTTATGTCTCCTCAGGAAAGGAAATCAAGTGTTTTGATGTGCGTTTGGTAAGCATTTTATGGTCTTCAAGATGTTTGATTTCAAGATACCCTTCTTTCCATTTACTACTGCTGTACATATATGTGAGTTTGCATTTATTGCATTATTTATCTTCTTCTCAAGGATGTCTGGATATATATACATATTTTGTTAATCTTGATTTATTCTTGTTCCACCTTAATTATTTAGGTTGTTTAAAAAGATTACTAATCATTATACTGATCCTTTGTGTATTATGTTCTGTGCTGAAGGCCACTGCCCAATGGAAGCCATTGGAGAATTACAATTATAACAAAGAGGAGATAAACAAGGTAGATACTTGTTGGTAGGATTGGTATTCAAATATAATGTTATGCACTTACCAGATCTTGTTGAATGTCCCTACTGTTTCTTGGTAAATAAATATGAAACAAAGTTCTATCACTTGTACCGAAGTTGTTTCATTTACTGTTTATTTAATGTCAGTAAATGCTAGCACAGCTCAAGTTAATGGAAAATGTTGCAAATAAGGATGCTTTTTCTTTTTGGAGACTTTTCCTTGCTTATTGTATTTCTCTACTATTCTTAATTTTTCCATTAGTCACTTGTATTCTATTTAAGATCAAGCATTAAATAGGGGCTTGTATTTCTATATAGATTTAAATGATTGGGAGATTAGTAAATTATAATGCAAGAGAGCATGGATGAGAGAAGTTGTGTGCCAGCTGCACACTTGATCCATTTTTACAGCTTGATTACAGTCAATCAATGGAGTGACCAAGTTGATAATTAGGAGAAAATTTACAGCCTAATAATCAGTATCTAACTTATAACCTAATCACTATTAATTGACATAATTCATAATTGTGAATTTGTGATTGACCAAGTGATGATATTGTAACATGTTGCTAATATTTTAACCCTCCCCTTCAAGGCACTCTTAGGTTTTGGGAAGTACAGCAGGTGTGGTTGTAGGTGTTTGCAGTAGTCAACATGCTTGCTGGAAGGAATGGGAGTTTTCAAAGACCAGGAAACAGAGCTGCTTATGGAAAGCAGACTGGGAGAGGCTAAAGATTCAATGGCTGGTGAAGGAAGGCAAAGCTAGTTGATGTGGGTCCAAATATAAAATCTAGAAATTGAGAGTGGAATGATGTCTAAGCAATGATGGAGTTGTTGCTGGAAGAGCTGGTGGCCGGATGCGATGGTACACACCCTCACATGCTGCAGGTGAGGAAGTTGTGCAGATGATGGTAGTACTGTGTGGGTGGCAGGGAAGATGGCTGTGGGTATCAGTGGTTGGTCAATCAGATGTTTCTGCCTCTAGATTGAGGTCACCAGTGCTGAGAACAGCCTCCAGTTGCAGCTAGTACGAAGCACAATTATTGAGGATAAACAGGGGACTTGAATGTAGTCTAAAGAGAACCACTAGATAAAACACAATGAGCTGATGTCGGCCAGAGAGTAGAGAGTACCCTCGTGCCCTGGGAAGGTAACCTGTGGCCAGTCTGAACTGGGGGGAGAACTGCAGATGGAAGCTGTGGTGGAGAGCTGGAGCATGCCTGAAAAGATGAGACAGCCACTAGAATTTAAAGCAGAGTGAAAGCAAACACCAAATAAAGGAGTTCCATCTTTTGAACCAGCAACAGAATATTAACATACTTAGATCACTGAGAATGATACCATCTTGATATCATGTTGAAACAGCTTGTTCAAGAGAAATTGAGTGTATGAGCTGTGCACTTGATTACAATCAATCTAAGGCCCTGTCCAATAATTTTCTCTATAAGCACTTAGAGGAGGGAAAAAAAATTAAGAAGATAAAGTTAATTGAGCTTCTTCAATGACTTACAATCAACTTATGCACCTCAACTTTTGGAGTGGTTAGATGAGAGAGTTTCTATATAAGTTAAGTGCATTAGTTGATCTTAACTTATGAAAGAAGCTCAGTTTATTTTATTTTCTTATCCTACAAGTGTTTATGGGGATGTTTATCCGAATTAAGTCAAACAAATTATGATCTATTCTGGTTTTACTTAAACCTACTTCTCCTTCATCCAAATCAGATAGAAGATTTTGGACCATAGATCCTTCCAGTGTTTTCTCATGCAAATATTCTTCTGTTTCTTGCCTAGACTCGTAACTTTCAAAGGCTCCTCATTGACAAACCCATGTGGAAATCCAATGCTCTCTATAAGGCCAAATCATTTGTTTGGAGAGTGGTTAACAAGGTTAATACAAATGCATTGCTGCAAATTTGCAGAATGTACTTAGCATTATCTCCCATGATGTGTGTTACGGGCAGATCTAGCTCAAATGTTAAATAATAAATATGATGTTTGTTGTCATCTTAACTTTTTTGTATATGAGATTTTTATATGGAATCTATTTGGTGTTTGGTGGTCTTAATCAGAAATATTAAGTATACCCGCACAGGATATTGAAATTATTAAACTAGATTACAGCATTATACCTGAACTTATTGTTGCCTGTACATTCCTTCATTCTGTTGTATTATCAAGTTATCAACTGATGCTATCCTTGTATGAAGGTGTCTTTTGTTAAAAAAATGCTGTCATAATAGAATTGTGTCTGGTTTTGTAGGTTGTGTGCAACTCGAAGTCCACATTTCTTGCTGCAGCAGATGATAATGGTGAGGTGAAGGTATGCCGTGTATTTATTCATCTTGTGCTTTCTGATTTCACCCAGTATGACTGAGCAATTTCAAATTTTCTATATCAATTGAGTTTCTGATGATGTGTGAGACAGAATAAAAACAAAAACACACTGAATCAATGAAAGAAAAAAAAAATGCAAATTCCTGAGGCAGTTTGACTGTGCCTGGTCTCTCCCTCCTATGCCTTACTCATTTTCTTCCTGTTCCTCCTTCTGCCTTCTTATTCTTGTAGGCTCGTTGCCCCTAACAGATTCTCTTTCTTTCTCCAACTACCCTGCCATGTAGGTGGTTGTTTGGAGTCACATTGTTTCCTCTGCTCATATGGGATGTTAGTCTGATGTTTCTCCTCCATTAGCTTTATGCTTTTGGGGTAATTGGTCCTTGACATTATTCTTGCTGAAAATATATTTACTGGATCATTAATTCATTACTTTTATTGCTGGGATTGTGACTCTCCTTTGGATGCTGTGAATTTCTTGGATGCATTTTCTTGTTTCATTTGAAGACATTAACTAAATTTTCTAACTTCCAAGTATTATTGATTTATTCTCGTTAGAAATCATAAGCTGGATTGTATTCTAAAAATTTTCTAACTACCGGTGCCTAGTAATTTTGCTTTATTATCTCAGATGTCAGAAGAAACCATAAGCCTGCATTTTATTCTAAAAGCTTTGGTACATGCCAGAAAACACATGGAAATATACAGTTGGTTTTGTAATTTTTTTTTAAAAACTGATGTGTCTTTTCTTGTGTTATGGGATTACTCATCGTTTTGTATACACTTCCGGTTCTCCCATTTCTTTAATTTTAGAAAGCCAAGTTAACGTTTAATTATCCTACATTTTCATTTTCTTCGTTGTTGATTGAATTTTTTTTTACAGATAATTGACATTCGCCAGCAATGCTTGTATAAAACTCTACGAGCTGGTCATACAAGTGTATCCTTGCCTCTTAGCAATGCTTCACTACATGGCTGCTAATTATGCATATCAGGAGTTTTATTTCAATCCACATCAATATTTCATCCTTCCACTCCCCACTGCCCAATTTTTCTCATATTTTGATCTTCTATAATTAAAAAGTAATTTGATGATATTGTTGTTTACCTTGACCTTGTATTGTAGATATGTAGCACTGTGGAATTCCTTCCTTGGAGATCTTGGGAAGGTATTTAAAATATAATCTTGCTTTCTTTTTCCCATATGAATCTGTGTGTCCCCTCCCCCTTCTTGTACAACTAAAGGTTTTCAATGACAATATACAATTTATGTCTAGAGTAGATTTGTGAGTTGTCCTTGTAGTTGTAGGTTTCCATTGTGTTACTATACTTATTGTCATATTGGAAAATGACAGAAATTTGTATGAAACTTTACATATTAATTATTAACCAACCATGAAGAAGGCAATTATTGGGAGGGCCTCTTAATCATGCATCATTACAGTGCAGGAGGTGTAGTCTCATAATAATGCTTGTGTGGGTATTTTGGTCAAAGACCAAAGAACTCTTCATGCTATACTGCTATCTCTTTCACTCTAATATGTTCATGAGGTACTAAAGTGCTTGACAATAGTGCTTGAGCATGCTCTAGTCCTATGATTACTAGGCTGTAAATCGGAATTAAATGTATGTCAGGCCCATGTGAATGTGAAAGTTTCATGCTAGTATTCTAGAAACATGCATCCATATCTATAGAAAGTTGACTACATTTTGTGTTTTCTTCCCAGTCATTAGTGGAGGTCTTGATTCAATGCTCATGTTGTGGGACTTCTCCAAAGGGCGCCCCTACAAAGCAGTGGATTTTGGTACATTTTTTCATAAATATCTTACTTTGTCTTTACTACGTTTTACATGAGATAAAGTGTCATATCTATAGAAACAGGCAGGTTTTCAAAGAAACAAAAAGGTTCTCACGGAAGTCAGGCAGGTTTGGATATATGTATGCATGAGCTTAAATAATGACTGAACTCACTGCTGGTACTTAATGCAATGTTAATTAATGATCCTTTTTCTAATTTTGTTTTTATTGTTGAAACTTTATTATTCATGGTGGCTTTTACTTATCAAACATACATACCCTTAAAATGATACGAGTGATAAAGGTTGAGATGAAATGAGGGGAAAACATAACTTAATTAACAGGTGAAAGAAGAACTTCTAATTTGCTATTCCTGTCCTTTCTTCACTGCAGCTACATTTGATGTGAGTAGTGGCATTGCTGGCCGGTGTGTCAATCCTGCTTTTGTTCATGCAATAGCAGTTCCGGAAGTTGACATGCTAGATAAATTAGACAAAATATGTGCTGTTGCAAGGGGCGATGGAGCTATTAATGTGATTAACATTGAAACAGAAATGGCTGCTACAAGGTCAAAAAGCTCTTCAAATTCACGAAAAGGATCACACTCAAAATCAAAAGATGGCAGTTCATCTAGCAATACAGATACAGATCAAAATGGAAAAAAGAGGTTGCATTTGGATTACACTTTGGGTGGCCATACTGCAGCTATTTCCTGCCTGTAAGTCAATTCCTCATCTGCGATATAGCAATTGTAAGTGTCACACTAAATTCACTTGTCCCCTTACTCATGTGGGTGGCACAGGGCATTTTCATTGTTTGGTGAGAGAGGTAAATTCCTGATATCTGGAGGAAATGATAAGATGGTGAAGGTATGGAATTGGTCTCGTTATTCAGATGTTGGGTTAAGTGACGGCAACATCAATGATGTCCTACATTTGAACATTGAAGTACCTCGAAAAGTGAGTTGTGATAAAATTTCATTGGAACTTTTGGATGTTGGTTACTTGTTCTGCTTCTGCCAAATATGTCTATGATGCATTCTCATTTCTACTCTTCATTTGGCAGGTCAATTGGCTGTGTACCACCTCAGCTGATACAGACAACCTTGTTGTATGCGACACATCTAAAGTAGTAAAGGTCTACTCTATAACATAGTGTAAAGCTAGATGACAGTGATTCTTGGAATGAGTATTTATGGAGACCAATCAAAACCTAAAATGACTGTTTGAAATTGTAATGTTGCAATTATTCCGAAGATCGTGCTCTTGACGGGAAACGTCCTAAAAGCACAAGGCTTTCTGCCTGGATATACTTGCCTGGGTGCCTGCTTTGCGATTCTCTCCCTGATTCAATGCCTACAGGAACTGTTCAATGATGACCTATACTTGCTCATTTGCATGGTGTTATTCATGCCGTGTATACTTGCACTTTCCCATTCTCCTGTTATTTTGCTTGCACATACTCGATTATCAAAGCTATTAAGTATGAAGTTAAATGTCTGTTAGAAGTGAAGCTAGTCTTGTTATGTATCCTATTTGTAATACATTTAGGTTGATCTTGTTCGAGTAATTGTTGGTGAATACTGAATAAAATAACTTATTCTGCTGTACATTAACAAGCATAACGAAAATCAACCTTGATATTTGCATATTATTTTGCGATGCAAATTTTACTCCATTGTAATTTGTGTGCAGGGATTGGTCCAATATCTGTACAAGAAACCCATTTTGTATTTCGATTCTATGATGGCCAAATTCATGCTTAGAGAAGTAGGTTAAAGTATATATTTATGGGAAGTGATATTTGTGCGACAATTTTGTATCTGATTTCATATTATTAAAATACTTTTTTAATCCCTATAATTCATTTATTTTATCTTTTAATTCTTATAATTTAAAATAAATATTTTTATTTTCTATATTTATCTTTTTTAATTTTTTTAAATCTTTATAGTTTAATATATATATTTTTAGTCTTTATATTTGTCATTTTTAAACCTTTTAATTCATTTGTTATTTTTTTGTAATGTTTATTTTGTAAGATGTGATAGAGATCTTCAATTTTGTGAGTAAAAAAAAGGATGTTTTGATGATGAGCTTTGTAGGTAAAGATATAAAAGAAATGCAAAAAGTCAAGAGATCTAATTTATAATAATTTTATTAAAATAAATTTAACATTAGGTGTATAAGTTAAATTATTACTTTTGTTATGTTAATATGAAAGATACAACGTAATAAAAAATAAATTGATGATAGAGATTAAAATAATTAAAAAATTGAAGGTATAAAAGTTATAAAGATCTATCTTAAACTATAAAGATTGAGAAGGATCAAGATAAGAATTAAACAAGTTTATTTTAAATTATAAGGAATAAAAGGTAAAGTGAAACTCTAAGGATTAAAAAAAATATTTTAATCTTTATTAATGGTATAAAAAAGACAGATATAAGTAAGGTTAAAATACTTTTTAGTATCTATAATTTCACTTACTTATCTTTTAATCTTTATAGTTTAAAATAAACTTTTAGTCTTTATATTTATTTTTTTTCAATCTTTTTTAGTTCAGATAATTTAAGATAAATTTTTTAGTTTATATACTTACAATTTTTTAATTTTTTAATTTTTATCGTTAATTTTTTATGTAATATTGTCCATTTTGTGTCGACTTGATAAAATCTTAATTTTGTGAGTTAGAAAAAGAGTGTCTTAATAATGAACATTATAGGGGAGAGTACTAAAGAGACATTAAGTATTGAGAGATATTTAATATTAAATACACAAAGTTAAATTAATATTTTTGTCATGTTAGTACAAAAGAAACAACGTTAAAAATAAATAACGACAAAAATTAAAAAAATTAAAAAACTGTAAATATAGAGTCTAAAAATATTTATTTTAAAATATAAGGACTAAAAAAATATAAGTATAGGAACTAAAAAATACCTATTTTTAATTATAAAAATTAAAAGATAAATAAAAATATTTTAACATGTTAAAAAATGATGATGTATAAATTGTTAAATGCGGATATTATTCTATTAATGATGATAAATGCGGGTTATACCCATAGGATGGTAGGAATTGACTTTTTTATATAAGAATCAACTTAAGTATCAAATGTTGTGCTTAAGAATTAAAAATATATTTTAACCGGTATATATTTAATATTTTTAAGGATGTATTATATCCTTCTAGTTTCCATAATATGCAATATAAATGACATATTTGATGTATATAACATGATTACGGGTGAGTAGATGAATTCAAGTTCATGAGTGAGTTGGTTTAGTTCGAAACATTCGTGTTTAATGAATTTAATTTGCGTGGACTAGTTCGTGAACTTTATTAATTAATTTTTTAGATATTAAAATTTTAATATTTAGTTATTATAACATTAAAATTATGTTTAATTGATGTGTATTTCTCTTTTATATTATTTTAAAGATATTTTGATGTTTTTATTATTAAAGTTTTGATTTTATTGTATAAGTATTGTAATATTTTTAGTCTTAATATTTTAATATTTAATGTTTAAGAATATTCTAAATGTTAGTAAATTTTGTGAGATAGATTTTGGCTTAAAAATAAAAAATATTCTTCTTTTTCTCCTTGTTTTTTTCATCTCCTTCTTCTTCCAATGTAGACTTATTTAAAACTACAAACTTAAAGTTAGAGTATATTTTAGTTTATTTATAGACTTATTTAAAACTACAAACTTAAAGTTAGAATATATTTTAATTTATTTATAACTTTTACTCTCTTTATCATAACTCTTCGACCATATTTTAAGTTTTTAATGTAATATTTAGCAAACATTTTTCTGTTATAAGGTAAAGTAAAATAAGACAAGAAAATGAAAATAAATTAATATATAAAAATTAGGCAACTATAATTCTTTTGAAATAAGATTATTATTATTATTATTATTATTATTATTATACACACCTAAGTTATTTATATTTTTTTAAAATTTAATGGTGATACATTATCAATGTAAAATGTTATCACACAATCAACTAATTAAAAATTATGATTTTTTTTTTACTTTTAAGATAATTATTATAAAAACTAACAAATCATTTATGGTGAATTGTGATTTGATAAATGTATAAAATTATTTTATACTATCGATGCATCATCATTAAATTATTTTTTTTTATATCAAACTTATAAAATTGGGACCTGATTTATTTATGTAATCAAACTTGAGTTGATTTTATGTAAATTGAAGCTAAAGATTTAATTTCATTTGCCTACTAAGATAAACTAGCTTAATTGAATATTTAACAAGTAAAATTTAAAAATTTACAGATAGTTAAAATCATTTGCATCCCTATTAATATTGAAACATCGTTGTTAGTTGACATTAGTTTGGATATTTAATGATGAATGGTGTTCCTTAAGTCAACTTAATTGGCTTAGATGTGAAAATAAATTTTATGTACTTGGGTTCAATTTTCCGTAAAGCAAGGAGAAAATTAATCAAAGCCAACACTAGTTCGCAATGAATTACTTAATTGCTTATTTAAGTGTCCTAATATTAAGTCTTCAAAAAATGTTTCCTAAAATTAATTTTATTTTTTGGAAATTTATATGCAATCGCCATAACCTATTCTTTCAACAATATGATCATTTCCAGAAACGAAGACATTGAGCTTTTATTAATATCATCAACCTGGAGGGATCGTTTCCAATTAGCTATTTTTTATTCTTCAAAAGAAACTTGTCTTTTTTTGGGGTAAAAGAGCACATGATATTAATTCTCTTTCAAATATAACTCAACAAATAGATCGCTATTTTTGTGTTGGTAAAACTGGTAAATTTCCAGCGTATGATAAACGGTTCTTTTGGTTTCAAAGACAAAATAAGTAACATAATGCTTCACTTCCTTGTACTTCCAAAATTGACATATTGTTCCGCTTCATCCGTTGATATACCCCACACAACTGTTAACTGAAGCCTCCCTTACACTTCCTGCAATAAATTGATATATTGCTCACTTCACCAATAAAATAGACATTGCTTCTCTTCTCTCAGTCCATGTTGTGTAGCACAGAAATTATGACACCAACTATCCAACCTCACAAAAAGAACCTACCACCACCACCTCCACCATGCACGCCCTTTGCATTGACACACAATGGCTTTCTCCATCCCCCCAATGGGTTTATGCTCCTTCATATAAAACCCATACGACCACAGATTAAGGAGCAAAGGGTCAGTGAGAGATATACTGCCACTTTGGCCCTTTGATAGAAGGTGGTGCTAAACCAAAACATGGTGCAGTCTGGTGTTCCCCTCTGTAGCACTTGTGGGGAACAAGTGGGACTTAATGATAATGGGGAGGTCTTTGTGGCTTGTCATGAATGCAATTTCCCTATTTGCAAGGCTTGTTTTGAGCATGAGATCAATGAGGACCATAGGGTCTGTTTGAGGTGTGGCACTCCCTATGAAGGTAATGCTTTATTGTCTATATTCCATGGAAAAATTTATGATTCGGTTCTGTTTGCCATGTGGATTTGTAACTCTTGTTATGTTCCTTATTCAATCCCCATGCAATGGTTATTTGAGACTGATGATCATGGGAGGCTAATTAAAACTATTGCATTAAAGAATCATTCAACAGAGTAATAGAGTATTAGTTTTAGATAATGAGAAAGAGGCAATGAAAAGTATGTAAAATTGTTTAATTTATCTATAGATATTTTAAAAAACTGTTTATTTATTTCAAAAAAGTGGTTGTTTTTCTCGTTCAATACATACTGAAACATCCTAAGTTATTTTTTCCTTTTGTATACTTTACAGAGAGAACAAAGGTTGATGATTTCCATGAGATAGAGGTTCACGAAAATCAATCCACAATGGCTTCCGAAATCAATAACTCTCAGGTGATGGTTTACTAGCCATTATTAGTTACACAAGTACTAAACAGCCTTTTTAAAAATAAAAATAAAAAAACAAAAAAGTCAAATATTAGGAATATTTTAAGTTGCCAACATTTTCACTTACAACCGCACCTTGAATTTTGTAGGATGTTGGACACCATGCTAGACATGTCAGCACAGCGTCCACGGTTGATAGTGGTAAATGAGAGAGACTTCAGACCATATTCAATAGTACAATTTCTTTATAAGCATTGATTATTATAATAACGTTCTTCTTGTAGAGGTACATGAAGTGCATGAAGTACATGAAGAATCTGGGAAATCAACCTGGAAAACTAGAGTGGAAAGCTGGAAGGGAAAGGGTAAAAAGAACAAGAAGAAAAAGGCTGAACCTAATGCAGAACATGAGGCCACAATTCCACCAGAGCAGCAAATGGAAGAAACCAGGTTTGTTTAATGAAAAATGACACAGAATTTCCTGCTATGGACAATAAAATGTAATACAGTATATTTATGTACTTACTCATTGATTGTAAATCTATCATAAAAGTTCGTATACTTATTCAATTATTCACACAATGATATGTTTTGCAGGCCCAAAGAGGCTGCTGCTGCTGCGCCACTTTCAGTAATTATTCCAATGCCAAAATCCAAAATTGCACCATACAGAACAGTGATCATCATGCGATTGATAATCTTGGGACTTTTCTTCCATTATCGAGTTACAAACCCTGTTCATAGTGCTTTTCCTCTGTGGTTGACATCTATCATTTGTGAGATCTGGTTTGCATTTTCCTGGGTGTTAGATCAGTTCCCTAAATGGTATCCCATCAATAGGCAAACTTTTATTGACAATCTGTCTGCAAGGTAAATGCACAAAGTTATGAAATATTTGGATGTGTTGTGCTTGTGCCTTGTGCTTTAAGGATGATTTGCACTAACAAGTCATATTGTAGAATGGGATTTTTTTTTCTTTCTGTTTCTTTCCCTATTAGGAATTGTGAAAGGCAATCTATAAAAATAAAATAAATGAAAATATTTAATACAAGTTAATTTTTATCTACTTCCTTTGTAAAAAAGTTCTACACGATGATATGATCATGTGTTGTCACATCATTCAATGATTTTGAGATTTTGACTATGATTAGTTGATGACCGTTACTTAACAAGGCATATACTTTTAATGATATGGCAACAAATTATTAGAGAAGAGTGGAAATTTTTCTCTTAATCAAAATTAAATCCATACAGACAGTGCCATTTAGAAGAATTGATACTGAGCCTGTACTTTGAATGCTGATGCACACTTCTATAATGTTATGCCAGGTTTGAAAGAGAGGGTGAACCCAATGAACTTGCTGCTGTTGATTTCTTTGTCAGTACAGTGGATCCTTTGAAAGAGCCACCATTGATCACAGCTAATACAGTGCTTTCTATCCTTGCGGTTGACTATCCGGTAGATAAAGTATCCTGTTATGTGTCTGATGATGGTGCTGCAATGCTCACATTTGAATCTCTTGTGGAGACTGCTGACTTTGCAAGGAAGTGGGTGCCATTTTGCAAGAAGTTTTCAATTGAACCAAGAGCCCCTGAATTTTATTTCTCTCAGAAGATTGACTATCTTAAGGACAAGGTGCAACCTTCTTTTGTGAAGGAGCGTAGAGCAATGAAGGTAAGCTTTGATATTAGATATATCTGATTTTATTTATTCATCAATCAACATCATGTTTTTCCAAATTGAGTTTCTTAGAGAAACTTCTTCATGATTACTTTTCAATTCTGTCAGAGAGACTATGAAGAGTATAAAGTACGGGTTAATGCTTTGGTAGCTAAGGCTCAGAAAACACCAGAAGAAGGATGGACTATGCAAGATGGAACACCTTGGCCGGGAAATAACTCACGTGATCACCCTGGCATGATTCAGGTATATTCACTGTTTGTGTGTGCAATTGACTCTTTTGTTGACAATGATAAGCATAAAGAAAAGAACACTTCTTTTTATGATGAAAAACTTTTATGATCATAAGATTGATTAATTTAGTTCTAGCAATCAATTATTAGTACAAGTGCATGTATACATATAGCAAAATCTATGTGTACCATTTCCAGGTTTTTCTTGGACACACTGGTGCACGTGACACAGAAGGAAATGAACTTCCCAGGCTCGTTTATGTTTCCAGAGAGAAAAGACCAGGTTACCAACACCACAAGAAAGCTGGAGCTGAAAATGCACTGGTATGTATAGATAATAGATAGTTCACTAACATTTCATATAAGGTCATTAAAATTTTATAATGCTTAATGATTATACGGATTTATGCAGGTGAGAGTGTCTGCAGTTCTCACAAATGCTCCCTTCATTCTCAATCTTGACTGTGATCACTATGTTAACAACAGTAAGGCCGTTCGGGAAGCAATGTGTTTTCTCATGGATCCAGAAGTTGGTAGAGATGTGTGTTATGTGCAGTTCCCCCAAAGATTTGATGGTATTGATCACAGTGATCGGTATGCCAATCGCAATACAGTTTTCTTTGATGTAAGTTATATCAATGCAACAATTTCATCTCGAATCAACAGAAAAATGCGATCTTACGCGGTAGAAAGTTTAACTCATCAAACAATGCACAAATACTATGCCTAGTCATGAGATGAGTCCAATTCCTTTGCATTTGTTCTGTTCCTATGTCGTGATTGTCTCATTCTTAACAACATTAATGTAATGATTTCGCGTTCTCCAAATACACATACAGTGCATGCATGCAATGCCGTAACTTCTAACAAACCTGCAGAAGAATTCCTGGACAACAATATAATTTCCGACTCTCATCCCTATTTGATGGTCTTTAATTGTTCACTTCAGGTTAACATGAAAGGACTTGATGGCATTCAAGGACCAGTGTATGTGGGGACTGGATGTGTTTTCAATAGACAAGCACTTTATGGCTACAGTCCACCTTCTATGCCCAACTTACCAAGATCTTCATGCTGTTGCTTCCCCTCAAAGAAGTCCACCACAGACGTTTACAGAAATGCAAAGAGGGAAGAACTAGAGGCTGCCACTTTAAATCTCAAGGAGATGGACAGTAAGCTCAGTTAACTTCATCAATCATATTTATATAAGCATGTAGCAGAATCTTCTGTGAAGTACTCTTCTGGCTTCTTTTCTTGCAGATTACGATGAGCATGAGAGGTCAATGCTGATTTCAAATATGAGCTTTGAAAAAACTTTTGGCTTATCTACTGTTTTCATTGAATCTACACTAATGGAGAATGGAGGAGTGCCTGAATCTGCAGATCCCTCCATGCTGATCAAGGAGGCCATTCACGTAATTAGCTGTGGATATGAAGAAAAGACCGAATGGGGAAAAGAGGTTTGGCTTAAATATTTAGTGTTTCTGTACGATGTCCTTCAAAATCCCAGGACATGTTTGGATAAAATCTTTCAAAAACACTTATAGGAAAAAAAATATGAAGAAAAAAAGAAATAAATTTCATAAGTTAAAATTAAATTATGCATAATGTATGAGTTAATTTGTAGAAAATCTCTTATATTAGTTTCTTCAAAAACTTTTTTTTAAAGTCATATAGAAAAGTTAATTTTATTCTTTAACTTACAGTTTCTGCATTGATCAATTAAAACTATTTCTTGTCTTTTCAGATTGGTTGGATTTATGGTTCAGTCACTGAGGATATCTTATCGGGGTTCAAGATGCAATGTCGAGGATGGAGATCAATTTACTGCATGCCTTTGAGGCCTGCATTCAAAGGGTCAGCACCTATCAACCTGTCTGATAGATTGCACCAAGTCCTTCGATGGGCACTTGGATCAGTTGAAATTTTCCTAAGTAGACACTGCCCCCTCTGGTATGGATTTGCTGGTGGCCGTCTCAAATGGCTGCAGAGAATGGCTTACATAAACACCATTGTCTACCCTTTCACATCCCTTCCTCTTATTGCTTACTGTACTCTGCCAGCAATTTGCCTCCTCACAGGAAAATTTATCATACCAACGGTAATTTCCTCTTCTTTATTTTTGCTTTAACATAAGTAGTTAAAGAGAAAGTTGCTATCAGTTCATTTAATCCCCATGGATAATCTCCCAATTGTCCTATGAAATATAAATGATTTGTAATTATTACACAATCAAAGAAAATTATTTAGTTAACCTATTCATTTGATGCCTATAGTTGTCCTTATATTAAGTTTTAGTCTCTAAACAATTTTTTTAAAACCGTTAGGAAGTGGTGTTAATAATGAGGACCAAAACTTAATTTTTACACGTGTAGGAACTAAAACTAAAATAAGGACAACTATAGTAATCAAGTAAAAATAGTTAAACCAAATTATATATAAAAGGTTTAATTATATTTTTTATCATTTTTTTTTATATTTTTACAAATTTTCTCATCTAACTTTCAAAATTGTATGTTTCATAACTTAATTTTCAAAATTTAGCACATTTTATCACTACATTAGTTGACTGTTAATGTGATACATTAACGGTTGATGTGATATATTAAGTATATCGATTATTATTATGTCATATTATATTATATTAATATATATACGTGATATCAATAATTCATGTTAATAGTTAAAATATCACATTAACAATCAAGTGTCACGTAATAATTAATTAATGAGATAATAAAATATACAAATTTTGAAAGCTTTGTGACAAAATATACAATTTTAAAAATTAGTTGACAAAATTCACAAAATATGAAATATATGAAGCAAAAAGTAGAATTAAACCTGCGTAAAAAGATATCGATATGGAATTGTTTATACTAATCACCAATATGTTACATGATGTTGTTGTATACAAATTTGACACAGCTTTCGAACGTTGCAAGTGTTCTTTTTCTTGGACTTTTCCTCTCAATTATAATAACGAGTGTGCTTGAGCTGCGTTGGAGTGGCGTTAGCATCGAAGACTTGTGGCGTAATGAGCAGTTCTGGGTGATTGGAGGTGTTTCAGCTCATCTATTTGCTGTGTTCCAAGGATTTCTCAAGATGTTGGCTGGTGTTGACACCAACTTCACTGTGACTGCCAAGGCTGCAGAGGACACAGAATTTGGTGAACTTTACTTAGTGAAGTGGACTACACTCTTGATTCCTCCAACAACCCTTATCATTGTTAACATGGTTGGTGTTGTTGCTGGATTCTCTGATGCACTGAATGGGGGGTATGAGTCTTGGGGACCCCTCTTTGGGAAAGTGTTCTTTGCTTTCTGGGTGATTTTTCATCTCTACCCCTTCCTCAAGGGTCTCATGGGTCGCCAAAACCGCACGCCAACCATTGTTGTTCTGTGGTCAGTGTTGCTGGCCTCTGTCTTCTCTCTCATTTGGGTTAAGATTAATCCATTTGTCAACAAAGTTGACAGTGAAACCATCGCCGACACATGCATTGCCATAGATTGTTAAGCTATTGCATACAATACAAATACAAGAATGCTTTCCTTTAGTTTTTCAAAATATGTATAAAAGGGTGTGCATAAGGATAATTATTAATTCTTTGTTGAACTGAATGGAAAATCTCTAAGCATTGGCCTAAGTATATTATAATATTATTTATCAACGTGAAAAATAGAGATTTTTCTAATTGACCTATAATATAGGTTTGGTAATTGTCATTTACCACAAACGAAAACATATTACTAACAAAGGTAATCAATTAAATAAATACATATTAGTTTACTAACAATGGTTAATTTAGTGGATAAAAATTGAATTCATATCTCATAACATAACATAGATTTGAATTTCACTACCGATATGAAATTTTATTAGTAGATAAACTATATATATATATATATATATATTTTTTTTTTTTTTTTAATTATAAACAATTTTTGAATATTAAGATCTGTCGTAACTTACACAAGTTACAAAAAATTTCATTAATTTCAAAAATTCAATTCACCTCAACTTAGAAAGAAAAAAAATGTTATATTCCTTCTACAAATATTGTTATGCTTCTTACGAAATTATCCAAAAGCCCAAAAATAAGTTACAAGTGCAGTTAATCGTAACATTTTTAATATTGAAACAAATGATTCGGGAGAAATTCACACGTCTCTTATGAGTATGGATTTAAATCCACATTACACTACTTTTCTTATTTGGTAGAGAGCTCTTCTTATAAAGAATTTTTAATGTTCAAAGACCAGTTAAGTTTAACTTAAGAATTATCTAGAATTAAGAGTAAAAATAAATTAAACGTAAGCTTGTAAGAAATTTGAAATAGAAAAGACTAGTATGTTAAAAATACATAACTTAAGTTTAACTTATGTAATTGTCATATGTTTAACTTATTTATAAGATATAAACATATTTTTAAGATATAATATAAAATTTATAATGAATTGATGGTAATTTTTAAAAACATATTTTTTTAATAAGAAATTTGAATAAGATATAAATTTATCTTCAAATAAACTAGTTAATTTGAGTCTTTAAGTAAGTCAACATTCTTAACATTTTAAAAGATAAAGAAAATTTACCATCTCAATAAATTATAACAAAATAACAAGTATTTATTTATTTTGATTTCAATAGGTTGGTTTGTTATGCTTAAAAGACCTTTTAAATGACTTAAAACATACTCTTTTTTTTTTTTTAATTAAATAGACTTTAATGAAAATCTTGTTTTTATTTATTTGCTCCTTAATTATATTTTGGTGTGCAATAGATAATTAATAGAGATTGAAATGTCAACATAGTTCATATTTCTTTCTCTATTGTGATGTTTTTTCATGTCCTTCTAAAAAACAAAAATCTTCTAAAAAAATATTTTTACTTTCCTCGTATAGCATTAAGTATTTCTTTTGTAATAGATAGACTTATAAAGTAGTAATCATGGTTGGATTAGAGCATGTTTGCATTCACGTCCAAAACGTGAAAAACTACGTTTAACGTGAAGCTACACGTTGTAGCTTCCACGTTAAACGTGATTTTTCACGTTTTGGACGTGAATACAAACACGTACTTAGTAATTTTGCTCTGGACATCTATCAATACATTTTGTTCAATCCTTAGTTTGAATCAGTGTCATAACTCATAAGGGAGAGAGCACGCCATATACTTCTTACTTGTCTATCACGCATGGATTGGGGGCTAAAATCCTTCCATTTGTATACAATGTGCAACATACAATATAGCATTAGCATATATAATTAATATAATCCATTCATTAGTTAATTCAATAATATATACAATTTCTTTTTCTTCAGGGATCAAAGAGCGCAAACATATAATACAAGTCAATAATTTTTACAAAGTATAAAAGTATAGTACACGCTTTGCTTCAAAAGCAATAATAACTGGCCTATTAGCTCAGTTGGTTAGAGCGTGGTGCTAATAACGCCAAGGTCGCAGGTTCGAGACCTGCATGGGCCACTAAGATATATTTTCATTTTTATTTCTGAATTGTGAAGCGAACTTATCTGGGTCCCATGCTTGTTGGGAGACCTGCATGGGTCATTATTTTACACTCTTTTTTTTTTTTTTTTTTTTTTTTTTTTTTTTTAATTTTAATTTCTGAATTGTGAAGGGAACTTATCTGTGTTCTTGCTTTTTTTGTATTTTCCTATATCAAACTTATTGGTTATGGTATCGCCAAATGTTAATTTGTAATATCTTTATTGGCCTCTAATGAATTATATTTTAATAATTCTACATATACATTATTATATCAATTACTAATAAATAAAAAATTAGCTATATCTATTATTATATAAACAAAGATTTTTATATTTTTAAAATATGAGGATATGTTTTTTCTTTGAATCCCTTTTTATTGAGTAATAAAAGGACTATTATAATAATATTTTAATAAAATATTATAGTATTTCCTCCCAAAAAAACACTATGGTAAAAAACTTATGTGTTTTATTGATGCTTTTAATTTAAGTATAAATTACAAAGTTTAAACTTTTAAAAAGATAAAGATTTATAGACTACTCTATGTCTCTATCCATTTTGGTTATTTTTTATGATAATAAATATAAGAACTATTACCATCCCTTACTCCAATAAAGTTTGTTGTTAACAACATTGTTTCATTCGAGTGCAGTGTTATGTACGTTTTGGTTGATAAATTATGTATTTTCTTTCTGAAGACAAATGATTTTTTTTTGTACTTTTAACTATTTGGTTTGAAGGTGTAAAAAAAAAAACTATTTGGCTTGAATCACGCATGTAATTTTAATTGTTAAATGCGGATCATAAACAGGTATGGACTACTCTATTACTTTTTTTAGATACTCAATGAAAAAACAAACCTGTTGCCATTAATTCCGAATAACTCTTATCAAAGTTTGTTGTTAACTTGTTATCGACATATAGTTTTTCTTCCAAATGCAGTGTAATATGCTTTGGTTGAAAAATTATGTATTTTATTGTAAAGTCTTATATTACTTTGTTTAGATTATTTATACTTTTAAGTTTTTTTGTTTGAACTACGTGTAATTTAAATTTTTAAATGGGGTAAATGAATATGAACTATTTTATCGTGACTTCAAAAATAAAATATTACAAAGTCAAAGTAGAAAGTTGTGAGAAATTATTATAAAAAACAACTTCTATTTAAGTGAGTATATATACATTCCCTTATTTTTGCTTATTTTTTTTAATTTTAATCCTATGTACAGAATAAAAAAAGAGAAGAAGAAAAAATCAAAATCTAATATATATAATAAGATAATAAAAGCATGTAAAGTAAAGACGGTACAAAATATGTGTAGTATTATTTATCCTAGAAACGGAGGATTTAAATCCCCCAAGTGAACTATATATATGTATCTCCTCGTAACAAGAAGAAGTAAGTTGAAGAGTGATGAGTGATTTCCCCATGAAAGCAGCAGCAGTGAGCATTCTCCTCTTCCTCCTCCCAACCCTAACCATCTCAACACTTTCACCCCCTCTGGACCCGAAGCAACTGAGGGCCCTCCAATCCCTCCACATCCCCACCGCAAAGGACCCATGCCTCCTCCCCAACAACACCACACTCTGCGACACCTCCACACCCTTCCGCCACCTCACATCCCTAAACCTCGCCAACTGCTCCCTCCATCTCTCCTCCGCCGCCCTCAAGTCCCTCTCCACCCTCCACACCCTCACCCTCCTCAACTGCCACACCCCCATCTCCTCCACCTCCCTCTCCCGCCTCAAGAACCTCACCCACCTCACCCTCTCCAACCTCACCATCAAACCCCACCTCCCCAACCTCCAAACCCTAAGCCTTACCCACGCCAACCTCCTAGGAAACATACCCCCTTCCATCACCATGTTGGACACACTTCAGCTTCTCAATCTTTCTTATAACGGACTCAAGGGCCAGATACCCTCCTCCATTGGAGACTTGATTTCGCTTAAAGCTCTCTCCTTGGCCTCCAACTCCTTTTCCGGCTCTCTCCCAGATTCCTTATCTGCCATACCAGGTTTGGTCCACTTGGATCTCAGTTTCAACCACCTCAACGGGACCATCCCAACCTTCATTTCCGAAATCACGACCCTCCAGTACTTGAACCTCGCCAACAACAACCTTCGCGGGGTGCTTCCCTTCAACTCTTCTTTTATCCACAACTTGCAACTCTTTAAGGTCACTGGGAACGGGGACTTGTGTTATAACCGTTCCGTTTTGTCTTCCAAGCTCAACCTCGACATTGCTCCTTGTGATAACTTCGGCAAGCCGATGGCTCCTCCACCGTCCAAGCCTTCTTCTGCGGTTGATAGCGGTGATGGAGATTATGATGACACCGATTATGATGATGATGATGATATCCACAACAAGGAGCATCATCATGGGCCCAACAAGGTCGTTCTTGGCGTGGCGATAGCGCTTTCTTCCATTGTCTTTCTCCTTGTTTTTCTCATCCTGTGCTCCAAGTGCTGTCGCTGAGTAGGAATTTTGGTTATTATTTCCAGATATGCTTCTTTAATCTCTGTTTAATTCGTTTATTTATCATTATACAGTGGTTATAGGGTAGGTGCAAAATGAGAGATGGCCAAAAATGGTTGGAAACGAGAGTGGAAAATTCATCATTAAAGTATTCTTTTGAGCTATTTTAATCGATTTCTTGTGCAATGCAATGATTTATATAGGAGGAATGATGATGGTGCTTATGAGTACAAGACGTGGTGGGGATGATGCTTTCATGTGATATCCAGAGAGAAAATGTAATAGTAACTTGTGCAATAAGCATATTTATTTCTCACACTTTTCACTCCTTCCGCCGTTCAGTTCTGCTCATCCAACCCAACCAGCCTTAATTTCCAAGTACGAGGCCAGTTGAATAAGTAAAATAAAGGTATCTGGCATGCTTTTGAGTTACGGACATAAAGTTCGGCTCGACTCGCAAATTTTGTCTTCACCTGTATTAAAACTTGAAAGTAAAAGTGTCTACTGTTTCATAAGTAAATTTTGAAGCAATTAATAAAATAAACATAAGAATTTAACTTAATTTTACAAAAATATCGGTAAGTTGTATTTGCATTTATATCTGGTTGTGATGTATGTACGACGGTATGGGTAATATAATGATGCCATTTTTTGTTGGCACAACTTGAGTATAAGATTTTGTTCAACAGGTCGAGCTGTTGATAGTTGATGACATGATTTATTATTAAGTAGAGAATAATAATGAACGGTTTCCTCAGTGATGTCTAGCTATGATAATTATGATGTCCATGCCGATTTTACTGTGTATAGTTTGATACGAGCTGTCCATCATACCTTATAACCTACGGTTCACGGCATGCAACTACAACCGCTACTACTTGCTGCATTATTTTTCAAAATTTTAAACGGGGGTTTATTTGTTATTTTACAAATTTTTAATAAAAAAATCAATCAACCTGTTAAAAAAGTATTTACCTATTGTATCCGATTTTGTTATTGTATTACCAGTGAAACATTTGCATCATTTCTTCGCCGTAGATATTACCCAATTTAATTTATGATGCATGCTAATGGCATCATTTTACCGCCATAAACTCTTCACGTCTAGTTTACGCCAATGTATTTTCAGCTCAGATGAAATTAATGAAGTTATTTGGGACCTCGATAAACAGTGGTAAGCCGTAAGCGTGAAGAGAATCTACCAGCACGTTTTCATTTTTATATATTTTTTTTAATGAAGTTAAGGAGATGTAAGATAGCTTCTTTCTAAGATGAAGACGTGACACAAAAAGCAGACTGAGGATTTGATCATATATACCTGTTAAGTCAATTCTCATTGGCTTGCCCCAGACGAAGTACTACAAAGGAAATTGTTGCAGTGAAGCCTAAATGGGCAATGTTAGCATTCCAAGAATATTCGAGGGAAAGGGAAGAAGATAAATGGCTATCTTGGAAACCTCAGAGTAACAATATCCCATGTTTAAAGACCAGGTTTGGTAAATATCTTGGAGTTACCAAGTTAGATCTAAACTTACACAGTAAGAAAGTATTATAATTTATTTAAATAATTATTATTGAATTTTATATTGAATTATTATCAAATCACCTATTAAATATCGGATATATAAATTCTTTTACTTAAAATATTGAATATTTGACATAAAGAATATATTGAATATCTTATATAAATTAATATTATGATCAAAACAATATTTACAATGTATAAATAGGAGATAACTCTCACACTTCATAAATTATATTCTTTAATAACATGATCTTATAAAATAATAAGTCGTCATGTAAATTAAAAGCTAAATTTTATTAGTGGTATAACTTTTTATATGTATATATACTATATTATATCACAGTTTTATGGCATGGTTTTTTACTTGTGACTATAAAATCTTCACTTTTACTTTTAAAATGAGTATGAGTGGACTTCAATTTTTTTACGCATGATATAATCAATTGTTATTTTAACGCATGCAAATGACTCTGAAGGACTACATTTATGACTTTTGAGGAGTTAAGAAATTTGATTCATATTCCATTAAGGGGGGACAAAAACAAACAGCTGAATGTTAATATGTGATGACAGAGATGTTTCAGCCGAATCAGGTGCCTAATGGAGAGCAACGTGAATCTAAAATACCACAAAAACATGTCACCATTCGGTATGTGGCGTGGCATCCACATGCAATATACTCGTACTCGTAGTCCAAAAGTTGGGGTAAACAGCACTGAATTCCTCATTTTCCAAGCATTTTTATGGTCATTCTCGTTATGAGTCTCTTCTCAAGTGTCAAGATTGGTCAACATCATCAGAAATGAAAGTTGGAATCTAAAGCAAACTGAGACCATTAACACAAATCACAACATCCTGCCACTAATTTATTTCCGAAAAATATGATACATCTAAACCCCAATTACAGATCTCTGCTGCTATGCTTTTTCAATCCAGATATAGATGTTTAGATAAGTCATCCATGAATAACAACACTTATCAGACTAAGTTAGGACGTAATATTGCCTCTGGCGTAACTGTGACACTGCAGCCTCAACCACTGATTCTGCACACGTGTGACTACCCTTTCTACATACACTTTGGCCTTGACCTTGTATCCGAGTGAATCTTTCATCAGTTATCACAAAGGGAACTTGCATTGCAAAATATTCGGTTACCAATACTCATGAGGAATTGGAGAACTTCCCCTCTGTTAAACATTTCCAATGATTTACCAGAAACCTCTGCAAGAACATAAACCATCCTTGAAATGATGAAACCGGTTTGAATCTCTCAAGACAATTTCCCTCCCGGTGTTCTTGGACATGAGCTTCCCCATCTCATGACAGTCCCCACATACTCTTAGATTCTTGGTTACCCTAACAGTCCTCCCTGGCGGCACATTTAATATACCAAAAGCCATGGCTAACTTCTCACTATGTCCACATAGAAGCACTTCCTTCTTCATATCATCTGCATTAATCAATGCATACCTCATCTTATTTGAGTAACCACCCTTATTCATTTTCATTCTCAATTTTCTCAGCAACGAGTCGATCCTTTTGGCTTGAGCGTGTGAAGTATCCCCAGCAACAAAGATATTAAACTTTCCTTCGACCTCTATCCAACTACAGCCTTGATCCTTTTTCAATCCCCGCTTACCTATCTTTCTTTGTAACTTTTTCACTTCTTCCCACTTTTCTGCCTCAGCATAGACATTTGCTAGAAGAACATAATACCTTGTATTCTCTGGTTCAAGATCAAAAATATGCTCCGCCACTTTTTCTGCTAGCTCTACATCATGATTGATCCTGCACCCGGAAAGCAAGGCACCCCATATTGTGGCATCCGGTTTAATTGGCATAGTTTCAATTAACTTGTATGCCTTGGAAAGATTTCCAGAACGGACAAGGAGATCCACCATACATGCATAGTGTTCTAACTTGGGCTCGATGTTGTATTCACTTCTCATGGAATTGAAGAATTTCCATCCCTCTTTCAGTAATCCAGAATGACTGCAAGCATAAAGTATGGAAGTAAAGGAGGACTCTTCAGGCTCAATACCTTCAATCCTCATCTTTTCAAATGTGGAAATTGCCTCTTTTCCAAAACCATGCATGCCATATCCAGCTATCATAACAGTCCACGTGATCAGATCCTTTTTAGGAATCATATCAAACAGTTGCTGCGCAAGAACTAGTAACCCACACTTCACGTACATATCAACAAGTGCACAGGCTACAAGTAAATCTGAAAAGTACCCTTTTCTCCATATGTGCCCGTGTATCTCTCTGCCTTTCTCTAGAGCTGCTAAGCCTGCACAAGCCGGAAGAACACAAGCCATCGTAATGTCATCAGGCTTGAAATGTTTTTGCATGTCCTGAAACAATTCTAGAGCTTCACTGGGAAGTGAGTTTTGCGAATAACCTCCAATCATTGTGTTCCATGAGACAATGTCCTTGATAGGAATTTGTGAGAAAATTAAATGAGCTTCTTCCATGCTTCCACATTTTGCATACATATTCATGAGAGCATTAGAAACAGGCAAACTTGACCCCATGTTGTTGTTTTTAATATAATTGTGTACATCCCTTCCTTTATCCAACGAGTTGCTACAAGCACAAGCATGAACAATGCTTGTGACGGTATAAATATCTGGCCTAAGACCTTTGCTTTGCATTTCATCAAATAATCCAATAGCATCATCATATAGACCTTCTCGTACATAAGCAGCTATGATTGAAGTCCAAGAAACTATAGTTGTTTCACCCATCTTCACAAAAATATCAGTTGCACCATTTAAATTACCACATTTAGAATACATGTCTAGTAATGTATTGTTAAATATGACATCCCCGCTAAAGTTAGCTTTCACTCCGTAAGCATGAAGAGCTCTACCCAATGAAAGGTTGCCAACATTTGCACAAGCCACAAGAACGTTAACCAAGGTGGTCGAATCCACATCAACCCCCAAATTCAGCATCTGAATGAAAAACTCGAGTCCATTTCTTGAAAACCCATTCATAACACACCCACTAATCATGGAATTCCAAGAAACAACATCTCGGTCACTCAATTTATCAAACAAATTACGTGCACTATCAACTTCACCACACTTAAAATAAGCTGCAATTAGAGAGTTAACAACAGCATTATAAGAACCAAAACCCAGTTTAAGAATATACCCATGAACCCTTTTACACTCCCTCAACTTTGCCAATGCGGCAAAACACTTTAAGATACAACTAAATGTATAAGAATCCCCTCTAATTCCCAACTTCTGCATTTTCACAAAAAGACCCACACTTTCCTTGTAATTACCAAGCTTTGCATATTCAGACATCAAAAGATTCCAGAGAAAAACCTTATCATTGAGGATGCCATCAAATATTCCTCTCCCTTTAACCAAATCACCACAATTCACATACATGAAGACTAGTTTTGCCCCCAAAACCGCATCAATTGCCAGGCCATTGGAAGTGATAATAGAATGAACCCTCTTTCCATCTTCCAAAGACTTAAGCTCGGCACAGAGCTGCAACACAGAACAGTAAGTTTTCAACTCAAGTTCAGACCTTTGTGACATTTTGAGCAATTCCATGGCACTTCTGAGATCACCCATTTCGCAGAACTTGCAAATTTTTGCATTTTTGTCCACGGTTACGTTGTGGGTGGTCTCGGATAAAGTCGCAGAGACAACAACACTGCTACCGCAAGAAAGGTCGAAATTCGAAGGTGACAGACATGTTGTCCAAGATTGTCTGAAGAAGATGAACGAATTCGGAGATTTTGCATAGTTTGAGTTCTTTCTGGGGCTATGATGAGTTGGACAAGGGCTCAACGTTGGTATGGTTTTAGACATGGTTACCCTCTGTCTCCGCCATCAAACAACATCATGCGCTATATGTACCTAGGCCAAAAAATTATGCCTCTTTTCGTTCCAAACTTCTCACGTGTAATCTTTTTTTACTTATAAAAAATTGTTAGAATAAATTTTTTTATCTATACAGTACTCCTTCCGTTTTTTTTCATAATCGTTTAAAAATCATTGATATTTTAGTTTTCAAAAATATTTATTACTTACTTTCCTATTTTATCCTCTTTTTTTTTCATTTTTTTAGACTGTTGAACTATTCCATTAAATAGTTGTCCCTTTTTTTTTTTGTTTTTGTACCGGAGAGACCGTATCGGTCACGTGGGCCAACACGTGCCATTTCGTCAGACACTCATGCATAGTAAGCCACGTACAAGCATCACCATCAACGTCGGCTCGGCATGAGGTCGAGAACCGACATCAGTCTGGTTAACGCCAATATGGACCATCATCACTCATCGAGTCGGCTCGGTCAAGTACCGTTCCGACATAGATCGTACCGGAAAGTATACAAGCTGCCGTATACGGACTAGACGGCTCGGTCATTTTCCGTTCCGACTAGTATTGAATAGTCGGCTCGGCCTCTTGCCGAAGAGTTAAACAAGTCATAACGGTAATCACAATTAAGAAAGGTAAGTACATGATTAAAGCCTAACAACCAATTAATACCGTATTACCTAATTTGGTAAATATCTGAGAGGGCCCATCACGCTCAGGCCCATGTCAGATGCTATAAATAGGTCACGCACAACAAGGTATGTCACTGTTCATTCATTACCCTAGAAAATCGTGCCCACACTGACTTAAGCATCGGAGTATCTTTTGCAGGTACCTCCCCCTCCGAAGAATCCACCTAAAGCTCTCGTTCGGTCCTCATATTCCCCTGAAGATTACGAGTGTACCCTCAGGCAGGTACAGTTTTTTTAATAGTATTTTGTTGGGAACATATTGCTCTTATAAATGAACATTAACTTTATATGAGTAGTTAGAGAAAAATTAGGTAGATATTAAAAATAAATACACACATTGTTCAGGAAGCATGTATTAATTATCAAGGATAAAAATAGAAGAAAAAAATTAATAACTCATTGATTTTAGTAATATGACAATGAAGAAAAAACAACAAACTCTGACAAAACGACTATGAAAAAAAACGGAGGGAGTATATAACATGATAGGAGTTTTTAACTATATACTCAAAAAAATAAAAATGAAACAATTAATCGTATTTTATTTTTATCATTAGTTATAATTTTTTGTCCCATACTTCTTGTACCATCCTAGATACAGGACCGAGGTGACCATAATATTACTTTTACGGTAAAGGCTAATGAGAGCCATCTCGGTAACTCGGCACAAGGTACTATGTCCACCTCGGCATATGGATACCATTAGACACGATGGCATATAGACAACTTAACCGCAATTAACCGACCACAAACGAGACAGCAGTTACAAGAAGTAACCGTAGAGGATAGGCAATAAGATAGGCGTTAGGAGACATAGAACGACAGACTAACTTGATCGTCAGAGTCCTTTTTGTATGTACATTCGAGAAACGTGAAGAAGGAAGATCGGACATCACAAAGAACAACAACTTATATGAAGGAACGGGATCAACGTGAAGAGACGAGTTGACCTCGGTAAGAACACTTCTATTTCATGTAAGTTAATTTTTGTTTTGTTATTACTCACTAACCCTCTCTTGCCCAAAGTATACAATGTGGGTTGTCTTAAATCTCAAGTGGAAATTACACTAATGCAAAAAAAGTGGCCCCATTTAAATATACGAAGGTGTGAAAAGAAATACTTTAAATGAATTTGTCTGTAAAAGTAGTTTATTTACCTTTAATTTTAGAGGCGATAATTCACTTTAAATTAATTTAATAATAAAAAATGCCGCAAATGAATCTTAACAAGGAAATAAGGTCATTATAATCACATGGATAGCGTGTTAATACGATAATTGGCTTTTAAATGTTTGTGTTGCTGACTTGCAGCTCTTGAGCAAAATGAGTTGTTAAAATGAAGTGATTTTTTAGTATTAGTGGGAAATTATACAAAACGAAATAATTTACCTAAAAAAGTGCATTCCGTTGCCGGGACTTGAACCCGGGTCTCACGGGTGAGAGCCGAGTATCCTAACCAACTAGACTACAACGGATTGCTTGTCAGTTAGCCCGTCATACAAATTTTATTTCTTTATTTTGTTAAACTTGACTCTCATCAATGACCCACTCATTAGTCTCTGTTATTATAAAAGGATTACAATGGAACTCAACGATTGCTCAATAGCTTGTAGTAGACTCCATGTTTTTTGTTCTACGTATGCAAATATCGTCTTTGTACACACATTGCTGATTAATTATTATATGTTGTTCTTTTGTTTGAAGTCACACTAATTTCTGTTTTATCAAGATAAATAATTTTGAGAAATTATATTTTCCCTTTCGTAATTTTAAAAAGTAACGGATGCTCCATTATTTAATTCCCTCTTAACACTAGTGACAGAGTAGGTGAGGGTAATTTATTTATAAAATAAAGATATATATTATATATTAAAGACATAAATATCACATAAAAAAAACTTATTAAAAATGAAAAGTGGGTTAAAAAGAAACAAAAATATAAGAAAGAAGTTAATAAATAAAAAACAGAAATTAACAATAATTGAGAAATTAATGATAGTTAGTTCAAATTATAAATTTAGAAGAGACAAAAAAAATTCATAACTCAAAAACACGTACATGAATTATCTTTAAAGTCACAAATACACCCCTTAATTATATGTTACTTCATCACTTATCTACATATAACCTTCTAAAGATGATAGGCTATGCATGATCCTTTTTTATATATATATTGTACCGGAGAGACCGTATCGGTCACGTGGGCCAACACGTGCCATTTCGTCAGACACTCATGCATAGTAAGCCACGTACAAGCATCACCATCAACGTCGGCTCGGCATGAGGTCGAGAACCGACATCAGTCTGGTTAACGCCAATATGGACCATCATCACTCATCGAGTCGGCTCGGTCAAGTACCGTTCCGACATAGATCGTACCGGAAAGTATACAAGCTGCCGTATACGGACTAGACGGCTCGGTCATTTGCCGTTCCGACTAGTATTGAATAGTCGGCTCGGCCTCTTGCCGAAGAGTTAAACAAGTCATAACGGTAATCACAATTAAGAAAGGTAAGTACATGATTAAAGCCTAACAACCAATTAGTACCGTATTACCTAATTTGGTAAATATTTGAGAGGGCCCATCACGCTCAGGCCCATGTCAGATGCTATAAATAGGTCACGCACAACAAGGTATGTCACTGTTCATTCATTACCCTAGAAAATCGTGCCCACACTGACTTAAGCATCGGAGTATCTTTTGCAGGTACCTCCCCCTCCGAAGAATCCACCTAAAGCTCTCGTTCGGTCCTCATATTCCCCTGAAGATTACGAGTGTACCCTCAGGCAGGTACATTTTGGCGCCCACCGTGGGGCCGAACTGATAGCTCTCGAGAAAGACGTATCCAACACTGTTTCGACGTCATGGTGAAGACAAGGAAGACTAACGCTGAACACCAGTCCGAGGAGGAGCATCAGTCCGGGGCCGAAACGGTAGAGGAGACAAACTTGACCGATGTGGTACGACAAATGAAAGAGGAAATGATTGCCATGAAACAGCAGCGAGAGAGAG
This sequence comes from Cajanus cajan, assembly GCF_000230855.2. NCBI lineage: Eukaryota > Viridiplantae > Streptophyta > Magnoliopsida > Fabales > Fabaceae > Cajanus > Cajanus cajan. The sequence goes on from NC_138518.1 coordinate 66,367,174, forward strand.
ATGCCGCCGAAATGGCTGCATTGAGAGAAGAGAATGCTGCCCTGAAAAACCAATACCGAGATCCCACATGGAAACCATCCGAGACGACCCATACTCAGGGGTCGTTTCATTCACACGGACACCACACCCCTGCCAACCACACCTCTATTGCCACCCCAGCCGCTCATGCTTCAGCTAGTAGGCCGATACTGCCGATGCCGGCCGGAGCACATCGGCATCCCTTTACATCAAATATCATGCAGACCGCGCTTCTTGATCATTGGAAGTCGTTGCCTCTCGACAAGTACGATGGGACCACTGATCCCGATGAACACGTAGATGTGTTCTTGACTCAAGTCACTTTAAGCACAACCGATGATGCCGCCCTATGTCGAATTTTCCCAACATCGCTAAAAGGACGAGCTCTGAGTTGGTTCACTCGGCTTCCGGCCAACTCAATTGATTCGTTTAGTACATTGGCCTCCCAATTCACAATTCAGTTTGCTACCAGTAGGCCTCACCAACTGACCTCGTTGGCTCTGGTAAGCATTCGTCAGGAGAAAAAGGAATCCCTTCGGACATTCATGAGCCGATTCAACAAGGCGGCATTGGAAATCCGAGACCTAAACCCGGCCGTCGCCCTGCATCATCTGACTACCGCCTTGAAGCCAGGTCCCTTCGCCAACAGTATTTGCAAGAAGCCACCATCCGACATGGATGACCTTCGGCGACGAGCCGATAAGTATATGCAAATGGAGGAGCTAGCTGAGTTCCGCAACCAAGCTAGAGCAGAAGTCGTGGCAAAGCCTGAAAGGCCAGTCGAGAATAATTTCCGAGGTCGCCCGAAAGAATTGGTACCTCGGGAGAGACCCCCTCGTGGCCCAAGGTATTCCCAGTACACACCACTTAACACTAACAGAGCAGCCATACTCGAGCAAGCGCTGGCCTCGGATGTGTTGGCCGTTCCAAAACGAGCTTCTACCCCCCCAGGGCCGACACAACAAAATCTTGCCGCTACCACCGCAATCGGGGGCATTCGACAGAAGAATGCGCGGCTTTAAAAGACAAGATCGAAGACCTAATCAAACAAGGCCAGCTACAGGGTTTCATCGACCGACCGCACACAACTCGGCACGCCGACCGGTCAAGACGACATGACCCTGAGCAAAGGAGAATGGAACCACGTCAGTATAGAGAACGGAGCCGGTCCAGAGAAAGACGAGATGTCGAACCCTCGTCACAGCCTCGGCGAGTCATCAATACCATAGCAGGTGGATTTGCTGGTGGTGGCTCATCTTCCTCATCGCAACGGAGGCATCTACGGGCCGTTCGGCATGTTCACGCCGTTGAAACAGTCCGTCGGCAATTACCTACTATCACCTTTACCGAAGCCGATTTCAAAGGCATTGATCCGGAGCAAGACGACCCAATGGTAATCAGTGTAGAAATCCATAACTGCATTGTGCGTAAAACATTGGTAGATCAGGGAAGCTCGGCAGATATCTTGTACTGGAACACGTTCAAACAGTTGGGTATTCCAGAATCCGAATTGGTCCCCTACAACGAGCCACTGGTGGGGTTCTCTGGTGAGCGAGTGAAGACAAAGGGGTATATCAAGCTGTCCACACGGTTCGGATTTGATGAAGCTGATCACCGCGATATCCCAGTCAAGTACGTAGTGGTGCACGCCAACACATCTTATAATATTCTGCTAGGACGACCGTCCTTGAATCGGCTCGGAGCCATTGTCTCCACTCCTCATCTGGCCATGAAGTTCCCGGCTGAGTCCGGACGAATCGTCACCATACACGCTGACCAGAAAACGGCGCGCGAATGTTATTTTAGTAGCTTAAGGTTGCCGAGAATGGAGGAGCCAACCGAACCGAGAAGGGTGCACTCGGTTTCGCAGCAGTCGGCCATCGACCTCGATCCACGAATCGATCAGGAGGAGAGGGTAGAGCCCATTGAAGACAAACAACCCTTCCAAGTAGGAACGACAAAATCCCAAGTTACTTACTTGGGAACCTATTTAACCGAAGGGGAGCGCCTAGCCATTCAGCGTGTGGTCCTCGAGAATAGAGACTTGTTCGCTTGGCACCCATCTGATATGCCTGGCATTGACCCCAATTTCATGTGCCACAAGCTCTCCGTTAGCAAAGAGGCTAGGCCGATTGCTCAACGGCGCCGGAAAACGGGGGAAGAAAGAAAAACCGCCATCGAAGCAGAGGTGACCAAGTTGCTAGACGCTCAGTTTATCCGAGAGGTGCACTACACGACTTGGCTGGCTAACGTGGTCATGGTTAGAAAGTCAAATGGGAAATGGCGTATGTGCACCGATTATACCAATTTAAATAAAGCTTGCCCAAAAGACGTCTACCCACTCCCGAACATCGATCGGCTCGTCGATGGGGCATCCGGCCACAAATTCTTGTCTTTTCTGGATGCTTACTCGGGATACAACCAGATCCGGATGCACCCCCAAGACGAAGAAAAAACTGCATTCATCACCGAAACAGCCAATTACTGTTACCGGGTGATGCCGTTCGGATTAAAAAATGCCGGGGCCACATATCAACGTTTGATGAATAAAATCTTCCACAACCAGATCGGCCGAAGCATGGAAGTATATGTTGATGATATGGTGGTAAAATCAAGTGATGTATCGGCACATACGCATGACTTGGCCGAAGTGTTTCACGCGCTTCGGCAACATCAGATGAGACTCAACCCCGACAAGTGCGTATTCGGGGTCTCAGGCGGCAAGTTCTTAGGGTTTATGTTGTCCAGTCGCGGCATTGAAGCAAATCCTGACAAGTGCCAAGCCATTCTAAGCATGAAAAGCCCAAGTACCCTGAAAGAAGTTCAGAAGTTGGCAGGCCGGCTCACTTCGCTCTCCCGCTTTCTTCCTTGCCTAGCTGAGATAGCTAGACCCATCCTCCTCTTGCTCAAGAAGACCGAGCGATTCCAGTGGACCCAGGAGTGTGAAACATCATTCCAACATTTCAAGGAGCGCCTTAGTACACCCCCAGTCCTTTCCAAACCAGTTGCCAACATTGACATGATTATATACTTAGCGGTTTCCGACAGCTCAATTAGCGCTGCGCTAATACAAGAAAACCGAGAAGAGCAACAACTAGTGTATTTCATCAGTCGGACTTTGCAGGAGGCCGAACGACGATACCAGTTAATTGAAAAGGTAGCCTTAGGACTCATCTACACTGCTCGTCGACTGAGACAATACTTTCATAGCCACAAGATAATTGTTCGGACCGATTGTCCAGTGGCAAAAGTATTAAGAAAACCAGAGATTGCCGGCCGAATGATGGCATGGTCGGTCGAGTTGTCAGAGTTCGATTTGTCCTTTGAGCCGAGAGGTCCAATCAAGTCGCAGCACTTGGCTGATTTTGTTAACGAGCTTACCCCTTCGGGGCGTTTTGAAGACGAATCATGGACCTTGCATGTCGATGGGTCTTCTAACGCCCAAGGCAGCGGAGCAGGAGTGATACTGGCTAGTCCCTCAGGCGTCACAATTGAGCAGTCCCTTCGGTTCGGTTTTCGTGCCTCCAATAACCAAGCGGAATACGAGGCCCTACTAGCTGGGATGCGGTTGGCAACCGAGATGGATGTGAAGCGAGTCATATGCTGGACCGACTCAAAGATAGTGGCCGAGCAGGTCAATGATAATTTCCAAGTTAAAGATGCAAACTTATTACAATACTATCATCTATTCCAAAAATTGAAGGATGAATTCAGCGAGGTTCAGGTTCGCCATGTTTTGCGTAGCAATAATGAACGAGCTGATCAGTTAGCTCGGCTCGCCAGCAGCCGGAAGCCGGGACAGCTGCGCACCACCATTCATCTTGAAGTTCCCTCCCCAAGCGTAACAACCGAGTGCATGGCAATAGATGAATCACCCTCATGGACCACACCCATTCGGAACTATATCACTAACGGCGCAGTACCGGCCGACCCGTTGGAAGCTAAGAAGTTGCGAACACAGGCGGCTCGGTACTCCATGATAGCCGAGGACCTCTACAGACGGGGGTTCTCCACCCCGCTGCTCAAATGCATAGATAGTCACCAAGCAGATTACGTGATGAGGGAAGTCCATGAGGGTATTTGTGGCTCCCATTCCGGAGGACGAACCTTAGCAGCTAAAGTTTTGCGGGCCGGTTATTATTGGCCAACTCTGAAGGGGGACTGCGCCGACTTTGTCAAAAAATGTGTTCAGTGCCAAAAATACGGGAACCTCATCCATGCTTCAGCTGCTGAACTGCATAGCATTAGCTCTCCATGGCCGTTTACTTTATGGGGCATTGATGTACTCGGCCCATTTCCGGTGGCGAAGGGACAAGTTAAGTTTCTCCTCGTAGCTGTCGATTACTTCACAAAGTGGATTGAGGCCGAGCCGCTTGCCTGCATCTCCGCCGCTAATGTCCAGAAATTTGTCTGGAAGAACATAGTTACCCGTTTCGGCATCCCATATGCCATCATCTCGGATAACGGCCTACAATTCACGGACAAAAAGTTCAACTCTTTCCTGGAAAACCTTGGCATCCGGCATAGGTTTACATCAGTTGAACACCCCCAGTCGAACGGCCAGGCCGAAGCGGCCAATAAGGTTATCCTCACCGAATTAAAGAAACGGCTCGGTTCGGCAAAAGGGGCATGGGCCGAAGAGTTGCCAGAGGTCCTTTGGGCGTATCGATGTACACCACAATCAACAACAAAAGAGACACCCTTTCGCCTGACTTACGGCGCAGACGCCATGATCCCGGTTGAAGTCGGAGAGCCATCATTCCGAAGACAGCACTTCCATGAGGAGTCTAACAATGCTTCGCTCCGAGCCGAGCTTGATGTCCTCGATGAAGCACGGGAAAAAGCACAGATTGTGGCCGAGGCATGTAAACAACGCATGACACGCCGTTTCAATTCAAGTGTTAAGCCGAGAACATTTCACGAAGGTAATCTTGTATGGAGAGCAACCGGGTCAGCCAGACGCAACTCTGCAGAAGGGAAGCTATCAGCCAACTGGGACGGCCCTTTCCGGATACGGCATGTCCTCAACAATGGAGCATACAAGTTAGAAGAGCTGTCCGGCAAGGTCGTTCCTCGGACATGGAATTCTACTCATTTGAAGACATATTACAGTTGAATCAACATCATGTATTTACATTTCAACTATGTATAATGATGCACTCTTTTCCTTGAACCGGTCTTTTCTCCTCTTAAAAAATCGTGAAAAGAGGTTTTGGCCGGCAAGGTTTTTAATGAGGCATCCAATCAATAAAAACACAGTTCAATTATCTTTGACTTACTATACATTTTTAACATTAGTTTTTACAAGTCTTCCCTCCCGAGATGTCTCTCGGCTAAGGATGTGACTTTCAATCCTACAAGTCTTCCCTCCCGAGATGTCTCTCGGCTAAGGATGTGACTTTTAATCCTACAAGTCTTCCCTCCCGAGATGTCTCTCGGCCAAGGATGTGACTTTCAATCCTACAAGTCTTCCCTCCCGAGATGTCTCTCGGCCAAGGATGTGACTTTCAATCCTACAAGTCTTCCCTCCCGAGATGTCTCTCGGCCAAGGATGTGACTCAATCCTACAAGTCTTCCCTCCCGAGATGTCTCTCGGCCAAGGATGTGACTTTTAATCCTACGTCTTCCCTCCCGAGATGTCTCTCGGCTAAGGATGTGACTTTCAATCCTACAAGTCTTCCCTCCCGAGATGTCTCTCGGCCAAGGATGTGACTTTTAATCCTACGTCTTCCCTCCCGAGATGCCTCTCGGCCAAGGATGCAGCTTTAGTTTTAGATCTTCTAACCCGAGATGACTCTCGGCCAATGAGAAAAACATTGCGAGAAGAATTCAAAGCAGTATACGAAAAGAAAAATCGAATTTATTAAAAGGCACTATCGGCCTAGCAACACAAAAAAAACGAGCACTATTGGCCCGGAATTACAACGCAAAAACCTAAGAAACTACCTCCGCCTCGCCGGGAATCGGACCAGCCTCAGGCGCTTCTTCCTCCTGAATTGTAACATCCTCATTTGGCTCGTTCGCCCGAGCCGGAGCTTCCTCGTCGGCTTGTTGATCAGGAGGAATAGAAGTGAGGTCCACCAGCTTCCCTTGAAAGAAATCTTTCGTCATGTCAAGATGGAAGTCTGGCGGAAAGTCGCCGAAATGACAGGCTTGCCGAGCCGCTTGGGCAAAGCCGGCCTGATGCTGGCTAAGGACCTTGGCACGCGCTTTCTCCTTATAGGCCTCGAAAGCGGTCTTCTCAGCATCCAACCCCTTCCCTAGTGCAGTAACCTTGTCGGTCTCGGTCTTCAAAGCAAGTTCGAGACGCTGAACCTTCAAGGCCAAGTCGTCGGCAACCCGCCCTCTGCGATCCATTTCAGCCTGGTACTTGCTGTTGGATGTTTGAGCGTCTGTTAAAGCCGCCAGCGTCTCTTGAAGAGACTTCTCCTGCTCAGCGAGCTGCCGGCGCAGCCCATCAGCCTCGCCGTTCGGCTGCATAACTATGCTTTGGGCCATTGCCACGGCCCGCACTTGGAACTCGCAGAAGAAGCTCCATTTTTGAGCCGAGCTCATGCGACTCAACATCCCTTGGCCGGCTTCAGAAGTTAAGTCTTGACTCAGGAAATCCTGAGCGTTGACGTTCCCGGCCAAAAAACTTGGCGAAGATAGACCTTCTGGAACAGGGGGCTAGCCACTCGGTGTTGTTTGGCCCGGCGACTTTCTTCCTCGGCCCTTGCATCCGGCCTTCTTTTTTCAGGTTGGGGCCGAGTGGGTTTCTTTTTCCGAGCCGAAGACCCTACCCCACCAGCTTGAACGGTAGCTTGATTCCCACCCATCGGGGCTGAAGTCTTGTTTCCAGTAGTCGCCGCCAATTGATTCCGGATCAGGTTACGGATGTCTAGATCGTCATCTCCATGGGCAGCCATTATACCTGCACATTATTAGTCAAAATCAATGATAACACACAAATTTAATTAAATAAGAAAAGTACTATACCAATTAGTTCCTCAACTACATCGGCCGATTCAAACAACCGGATCAGAGGACGACATGGTAGAGGCCGAGGTAGTTTGTCTAAAAAACTTAGACTCATTCTCTCCTCCGGGGACATGCGTGATTTGGAAACCGTGTCGTACTTGCGCGGCTTCCGGGTCCAATACAAGGGAAATAGGGGATTCCCTTCGGCATCAAAGAAATACTTTTTTCCTGGTTCTGGCCGAATCATCACCTTCATAAATCCCACTTTAAATTTTTTGTACGAGGTGGTAAAAGGTTGCAGCAAGCAATCATTGTGACGAATCAACGACAGCCACTTAGCCTTTTTCGTCGGCCGAGACGTATAGAAGTGCAGGAATAGATGTGGAGTGGGTTGGAGACCGAGGGCTAGACACAAATGCCTAAACCCTTGCATAGCGGCCCAGGTGTTCGGGTGAAGTTGGCTCGGCGCCACATTAAGAAGTCGAAGTATACTCATGAAGTAATCGTCAAAAGGGAGGGATATCTTCAGATCCCGGAACATATAATCATACACGTAAAAGAATGGGTATTTGGACGATCCTTGATTCAAATAAACGAAGTCTGGATTCGAAGCCCCGTCACCTCGGCACGGTTGGAAAAAGACAGCAGAAGGTTCTTCATCTTCGGGAAAGTTTAAAAACTTTATGGCCGATACGAAGTCCACAAGAGACTTCTTGCTCGTATACCGAGAGTATACACTACCAACTTCACCATGTACCCACGAATACCCGGGAGTCGATATGGGAGGAAAAATTCTTGACGATTCCCCACCCCGACTCGGCTGATCTTCAGAACCCGCAATCGATGCCGAATCATTCCCGCTTTGCGACCGATCGGACCCCGAAGCCGACTCTGCGGAATCGCCCCCATTCGAAGCTGAAGCCGACGCTACCTCCTGGTTCGGCGTCGTCCTTAACCTAGATTCCTCTTCGTCCCCAGAGGAGTCAACATGAACAATGTCCAGGTTAGCCATTACGTACCTGATGATTGAACTTGACCAATTGCTGTTGAGTACTCAAAACGCTCTCAAGTATCTTCGGCTCGGAGCAGCTAGTAAGTTTGCATGTGGAAACCCTTCCTCCTACACATCTATTTATAGGCGTTCTTAATAGGCAACTGAAGAGACACCCCCTCGTGCCTACCGTTGGATCATTTAGATCCAACGGTCTAGGGCGCGCAACTCTTCGCATGCGGTTATATCCCTTCGCTTCCCACCATAACTTCTCGCGTACGCCATCAACTGCCCAACGGTTACAACCCTTCATATCCCACCATAACTTCTCGCGTACGCCATCAAATGCCCAACGGTTACAACCCTTCATATCCCACCATCAGTTGTAACCCTTAGCTTCTTCTTCAACACACCAACTGAGAAATCCTGTTTTTATTCCATTAACCTTTCGCGTCGCTTCGCTCCTCAAAGGCTGGGGGGCTTGTGTACCGGAGAGACCGTATCGGTCACGTGGGCCAACACGTGCCATTTCGTCAGACACTCATGCATAGTAAGCCACGTACAAGCATCACCATCAACGTCGGCTCGGCATGAGGTCGAGAACCGACATCAGTCTGGTTAACGCCAATATGGACCATCATCACTCATCGAGTCGGCTCGGTCAAGTACCGTTCCGACATAGATCGTACCGGAAAGTATACAAGCTGCCGTATACAGACTAGACGGCTCGGTCATTTGCCGTTCCGACTAGTATTGAATAGTCGGCTCGGCCTCTTGCCGAAGAGTTAAACAAGTCATAACGGTAATCACAATTAAGAAAGGTAAGTACATGATTAAAGCCTAACAACCAATTAGTACCGTATTACCTAATTTGGTAAATATCTGAGAGGGCCCATCACGCTCAGGCCCATGTCAGATGCTATAAATAGGTCACGCACAACAAGGTATGTCACTGTTCATTCATTACCCTAGAAAATCGTGCCCACACTGACTTAAGCATCGGAGTATCTTTTGCAGGTACCTCCCCCTCCGAAGAATCCACCTAAAGCTCTCGTTCGGTCCTCATATTCCCCTGAAGATTACGAGTGTACCCTCAGGCAGGTACATATATGATGAACCACTTTAGTAGGTTAACAATTATTAAGTTAACATTGTTCATATTATTGAGCTGCACTCCCTGCACTAAAATATTGTAAATTTTTTTGTTTTTGGCTTAACAACAATAGTGATCACCACCATTAACTGTCGTCGACCACCAACAAAACGTCATTATCCTCCTCTAATTCTACTTCTCCATTTCTATTCCCAAAGAACGAAGAATGTCTCCATTGAGATTCCATTCTACAACATCCGATTAGGCAACAAGCAAACCAAAAAGGTGTCTTTGTTGCAGCAAATTCGCACTCTCCACTTGCACATTTCCATTTAGCATATGTTGATCTGTGTGACTCTAAAACAGAATAAAGTAAAAACAGTTTCTCAACTAACTCTTTATTATTGTTAGTTGGTTATTGGATTCTCTTGTATTCTATATATGTTTTTCCTTTCTTATTTTTCTCTCTTGTATGTAATATAAATACAAGTGAGTGGAAAGGGGTTAAGAGAGAAAAAAAGGTGAAAGTTACAAGGAGTGGTAGAACAAGAAAAGGGTTCTTGTGAGACTTGTGACTTGTATTGCTTGAGAATCATAGAAAATTGTTGCTGCTCTTCCCGTGGATGTAGGCCTCAAGGCTGAACCACGTAAAGCTTGGTGTTATTCTTTCTTTGTCCCTCATCTTTAATTTCTGCATTTTATAAACATTCTTGCATCTGTGTGCATATGTGTGCATTAGTATTTTGTGGTTCTTGTATGTTTTAATCTTCTTGTTAGGTGTTATAAGCTGAAGGACCAACAAGTGGCGCCGTCTGTGGGAATAAACACCATCAAGAATGGGAAATACAAAGTATGACATAGAGAAGTTTTCTGGCGAGAATGATTTCGGGCTTTGGAGGATCAAGATGGAAGCAATCTTGATTCAACAAGGGTGTGCAGAAGCTATAAAAGGAGAAGAAAAAATGTCAAGTTCTTTAACTCAGAAGGAGAAAACAAACATGATTGAGAAGGCTAGGAGTGCTATAATTCTATGTCTAGGTGACAAGGCTCTCAGGGAGGTTGCTAGAGAGAAAACTGCTGCAGCTATGTGGCTCAAGCTGGAGTCTTTGTACATGACAAAGTCATTAGCACACATATTATGTTTGAAACAAAGATTGTACTCATTCAAGATGACAGAAACAAAATCAATTGTGGATCAATTAGCTGAGTTCAACAAGATCTTGGATGATTTGGAAAATATAGAAGTACAACTGGAAGATGAAGACAAGGCTCTGCTCCTTTTGAACTCACTACCAAGGAATTATGAACACTTCAAGGATGCCATTCTTTATGGCAAAGAACAGGACATTACTCTGGATGAAGTGCAAACTTCAATTAGGACAAAAGAGTTGCAAAGACAACAAGATAACAAGACAGATGATAATGGGGAGAGTTTGAATGTGTCAAGAGGCAGAAGTGAGAAAAAGGGACAAAGTCAGAAAGGAAAGAAAGCTAGATCAAAATCTAAAATTGGTGACAGGTCAAAATTCAAGTGCTTTTACTGTCACAAGGTTGGTCATTTCAAGAAGAACTGTCCTGAGAGGAATAGGGACCAAAAATCATCAGCTGATTCTGCTGACATAGCTGCAATATCTGATGGCTATGAGAGTGCTGATGTTCTTGTAGTCACAACTTCACAGACACAAAAAGACTGGGTTATGGACTCAGGGTGTTCTTATCACATGTGTCCCAAGAAAGACTATTTTGAAACCTTGAAGCTTAAGGAAGGAGGGACAGTGTTGCTTGGAGATGATCATCCATGTCAGGTGCAAGGAATTGGCACAGTCAGGCTTAAAATGTTTGACAACAGAGAATACATCCTTAAAGATGTGAGGTATGTGCCTGATCTCAAGAGAAATCTTATATCTATAAGCATGTTTGATAGTTTAGGTTATGCTACTAAAACTCAACATGGTGTACTTAAAATTTTGAATGGATCTCTTGTGATTGCTAAAGGTAACAAAGATAAGAATAATGGCTTGTTTGTCTTAGATGGATCTACTGTTATGGCTCATGCATCTATAGCTAGAAATGATATTGATAAAACAAAACTATGGCATTTAAGGCTAGGACATGTAAGTGAGAGAGGCCTAATTGAACTAGAAAAACAGAATTTGCTCAAGGGTGATAAGCTTGATAAGTTAGAATTCTGTGAACATTGTGTGTTAGGTAAGTCTCACAGGGTAAAGTTTGGAACTGGTATACATGTTTCTAGCAGGCCTTTTGAGTATGTTCATGCTGATTTGTGGGGACCTTCTAGAGTTAAAACTCTAGGTGGAGGTTCTTATTTTATCACTATCATTGATGACTTTACTAGAAGAGTGTGGTTGTATGTACTAAAAGATAAAACTGAAACATATAAAAAATTCAGGGATTGGTATACTCTGATCCAAAACCAACTTGAAACCAAGTTAAAAGTATTAAGGACTGACAATGGCATGGAGTTTCTTTCAGAGCAGTTTGCTGAGTTTTGCAGGAACCAGGGGATTAAAAGACATAGAACAGTCCCTCATACACCTCAACAAAATGGGCTTGCTGAGAGGATGAATAGAACTATCTTGGAAAGGGTTAGATGCATGCTTCTTGGTTCAGGATTGTCAAAGAAATTCTGGGGTGAAGCTGCTACCACTGCTGCATATCTCATAAATAGGTGTCCTTCCTCTGCATTGAACAATAAAACTCCTATGGAAGCTTGGCATGGAAAACCTGTAGATTACTCTAATCTGAGAGTGTTTGGATCTCTAGCTTATGCTCATGTGAAAGAGGGTAAGTTAGAACCAAGAGCTGTGAAGTGTGTTTTCATAGGATATCCAGATGGAGTGAAAGGCTACAAGCTATGGAAGTTGGAAAAAGGTGGAGGAAAATGCATAATCAGTAGGGATGTTACCTTTGATGAGACCAAATTGGGAATACTTGAAGAACAACAAATGGAAGAGAGCTCTAGTAAAGATCATGTTCAGTTTGAGGTGGAGTCTTCCACACACTCTTCAGAAATAAATCAAACTGAAAATTCTGAAGAAATCACTGATGGAGCTTCAAGTTCAGGTGAAGTTGCTAGAAATCAGGATATATCAAGTTATCAATTGGTAAGAGATAGAGCAAGGAGAGTTCCTAAACCTTCTAGCAGATATGGTTATGCTGACCTTATTTGCTATGCTCTTAATACTGCAAATGAAGTGCAAGGATTTGAACCAAAGACTTATAAGGAGGCTATGGAAAGCAGTGAAGCACAAGATTGGATGAAGGCTGTACATGAAGAGATGAAATCTCTACAAAAGAATTTGACTTGGAAGCTTGTTAGTTTGCCAACAGGGAAAAAGGTCATAAGCTGCAAATGGATCTTCAAGAGGAAAGATGGCATTCCAGGAGTTGAAGCACCAAGGTTCAAGGCAAGACTTGTTGCTCGGGGATTTACTCAGGTTGAAGGTGTAGACTACAATGAGATTTTCTCACCTGTAGTGAAGCATTGTTCTATAAGGATTCTGCTTAGCATTGTAAACCAGTTTGACTTGGAGTTGGAACAAATGGATGTCAAAACTGCTTTTCTGCATGGAGACCTTGAAGAAACCATTTATATGCAACAACCAGAAGGTTTCTCTGAAGAAGAAAACAAAGTCCGCTTGCTTAAAAAAACCTTATATGGTCTGAAACAAAGTCCTGGGATGTGGTATAAGAGGTTCGATGATTTTTTGATGAAGTTGGGTTTCTATAGATGCAGGTATGACAGCTGTGTATATGTTCTTAAAAGAAAGAAGGAATATGTGTTATATCTACTCCTATATGTAGATGATATTCTTCTTGCAAGTCCTAGTAAGGAAGAGATAGAAAATTTCAAATCTAAGCTCAATTCTGAGTTTGAAATGAAGGATCTTGGCCCTGCCAAGAGGATTTTGGGAATGGACATCATTAGAAACAGAAATGAAGGAGAATTGTTCCTATCACAAGAAAATTATTTGAAGAAAGTAGTTGAGAGGTTTAGAATGCATCAATCTAAACCTGTCAATACACCTCTTGGATCTCTATCAAAACTGTCTATTTCTCAGGTTCCTAAAACTGAGGAAGAAAGGATCAAGATGGAGTTTGTTCCCTATGCTAGTGGGGTTGGTAGTGTCATGTATGGCATGGTGTGCTGCAGACCAGATTTGGCTTATGCAATTAGTTTGGTTAGCAGGTTTATGGCAAATCCTGGTCAACTTCATTGGAATGCATTGAAATGGTTGTTTAGATATCTCAATGGGACTTTGGGATGTGGTTTGAGATTTAAAAGAAGTCATACAGAAGGAGATGCTGTGATTGGATATGTTGATGCTGATTTTGCAGGATGTCTTGATACAAGAAAGTCATTAACAGGTTATGTGTTCACTATGTTTGGTTCTGCAGTAACTTGGAAAGCTAACCTACAATCAGTGGTTTCTTTGTCAACAACTGAAGCTGAGTATATTGCCCTTACTGAAGGAGCCAAGGAAGGTTCATGGTTAAAAGGATTGATTGGTGATCTAGGTATAAATCAGTCTAGAGTTACCATAAATTGTGATAGCCAAAGTGCTATTCACTTAGCCAATCACCATACTTATCATGAAAGGACCAAACATATAGACATTAGATATCATTTCATCATAGATATGATTGAAACAAGAAAGATTCAAGTTCTAAAGATTGCCATTGAAGACAACCCAGCTGATATGCTAACAAAGTCACTTCCTAGAGCTAAGTTCAAGCATTGCTTGGACTTGATCAATTTTTCAAGTTGATTGAAGCATGAATGTGAAGAGCAGAGCAGTTCTAGAGGTTCAAGGGTTCTTCTTCTTATTTGTTTTAAGAGTCAAGGTGGAGATTTGTTGATCTGTGTGACTCTAAAACAGAATTAAGTAAAAACAGTTTCTCAACTAACTCTTTATTATTGTTAGTTGGTTATTGGATTCTCTTGTATTCTATATATGTTTTTCCTTTCTTATTTTTCTCTCTTGTATGTAATATAAATACAAGTGAGTGGAAAAGGGTTAAGAGAGAAAAAAGGGTGAAAGTTACAAGGAGTGGTAGAACAAGAAAAGGGTTCTTGTGAGACTTGTGACTTGTATTGCTTGAGAATCATAGAAAATTGTTGCTGCTCTTCCCGTGGATGTAGGCCTCAAGGCTGAACCACGTAAAGCTTGGTGTTATTCTTTCTTTGTCCCTCATCTTTAATTTCTGCATTTTATAAACATTCTTGCATCTATGTGCATATGTGTGCATTAGTATTTTGTGGTTCTTGTATGTTTTAATCTTCTTGTTAGGTGTTATAAGCTGAAGGACCAACAACATATATGTACTCTGTTGTGACAAATTTGAGCTCGTGATAGATTTGCACACTTGAATACACTCACAAGTCTCCCTTGTAGCAGAGTTACACTTTATTGTGGTAGATTTGCATATTGTGGAAGATTCGCACTCACGTGACAAATTGTACTCTAGCAACGAATCCACATTCATGAAAGAAGAACAAAAGAGAAAAAAAAAGTTGAAAAGAGCAGGAAAAAAATGGTGCCACCATCGGAAATTGCCTCTGAAGGCAGTGAGTAGTAATGGTTAGCAACGCTCTAGTTGTAGCCTGCTCTCCTACACCTCAACACTACATTGTGTCGTGCTTCTCATTTCAATGCCTTCATTGCGTGCATCTGCGATGCGATCCACACTTGTCTACCTTTGTTGCCACGTGAGATTTGCATTTGGTTGTCTTTTGCATCAAACCTGTAAAATAAAAACTAGACCCAAAGAACAAGTGAAGAATAAGAGGAGGGAGAGGGGAAAAAGTAGCGATGATGTTGGCATATGAATCAGCATCTATTATTTGAGTTTATTTCAGATTAATGGAGCATTATTAGAATTCCTACGGTTATAAATTTTAATTATAGAAATTATAGGTGTTGTTACACTTTTATGAGTATTTATATTTATCATTTAGTTTTATGTTTATGAGCAAAATTTGTATCAGTGTATTTTGTGTATTTAAAAGGTTGCAAGTATGAATAAAATACATGAGTTTCAACCTTCTAATTTTTTCTGAATTCCAACAATTGGTATCAGAGCTTATTTTGTTCTTGAGGGACCTGGTAAGGTTGAGAGTTCCACATCTGATTATTCAGTCCAAACACTACCAGCATTTGATGGTGAGAATTATCACCTATGAGCAGTCAGAATGGAGGCTTTTCTTGATGCAAATGATCTTTGGGAAGCTGTTGAGGAGGATTATGAGGTTGGTCAATTACCAAAAAATCCAACACTTAATCAAATCAAGTATCATAAGGAAAGAAAGTAGCGAAAATCAAAGGCAAAGTCTTGTATATTTTCTGCTGTTTCTCAATCAATCTTCACCAGAATTGTGACTCTAAAGTCAGCAAAGGCTATCTGAGATTTTCTCAAACAAGAATATGAAGGAAATGAGAGAGTCAAAGGGATGCAAGTGCTGAATTTGATCAGGGAGTTTGAGATGTAGTGGGTGAAGGAGTCAGAAAGGGTGAAAGAATATTCTGACAAACTTCTAAGCATTGTAAACAAGGTGAGGTTGGTTGGGACAGAATTTTTTGATACAAGGGTAGTGCAGAAAATCCTTGTGACTCTTCTTGAGAGGTTTGAATCCACCATTTCCTCTTTGGAAAATTTCAAGGATCTGTCAAATATCACTTTGGCAGAATTGATGTATGTTTTGCAAGCCCAAGAATATAGGAGACTCATGAGGGAGGAAGGCGTGATTGAAGGTGCTTTATAGGCGAAACTGAAACTCAGTCATGGTTACAAAGGAAAGAAAAAGGAAGCTCAAGGGAACAACTTTGAGCAAGGAGAAAGTTCCAACAAAGGTGGTAAAGGTAATGATGAGAAACCAAATCATCCTCCTTGTCAGCACTGTGGAAAGAGAAACCATCCCCACTTCAGATGTTGGAGAAGACTCGATGTACGCTGTAACAAATGCAACCAGCTTGGTCACATTGCAAAATTTTGCAATAACAAAAGGCAATCTCAAACAGATGCTCAAGTGGTTGACCAACAAGAGGAGGAGGAGCAGTTATTTGCAGCAACTTGTTTTGCCACCAATAACAATTGTGAGAGCTGGCTGATTGACAGTGGATGCACACATCACATGACGATTTTGGATTCAGATTTCGGTTATGGGGAGAGGAGTAAAAGAGTTTCAGATGGTGATTATTCTGGTTTGCAACCAGTTAGGGTGTCTTCAGTTATTGTGGATTTGAATAGGTCGCCTTTTAAGGGGAATGATAGTTCTATTTCAGGGAAGAAAGAGGTGAGTGTGTAAAAGACTGTTGATGGTAGTTCTTCCCGACCTTCTGTCAGGGAGGTTGATGATTCTCGCGGGAAAAATAAGTTGCTGAATTCAGTTAAAGCTGGCAATGTTTCTTCAAGAAAATCGGTTCCGAGGGTTGTCAAGAAGAAGAAAATTGTTAAGAGAATTGTGAAGAAAGGAATTGCAATTTCTAAAAATTCAATTTTTCATGGGAAGACTAAACACTTCAATGTTAAGTTGTATTCTGTTAGAGATTTAAAAAAAAAAAAGGCAATGTTGTGTTAGTATATTGCAAGATAGAAAGAAGATCAATTGGAAGACATATTCACAAAGGCACTTCCAAGAGAAAAGTTTAAGAACTTGAGAGGGAAACTTGGAGTCAATAACTACTAATTCAAGGAGGAGTGTTGAGAATATGAATCAGCATCTATTATTTGAGTTTATTTCAGATTAATGGAGCATTATTAGAATTCCTACGATTATGAATTTTAATTATAGGAATTATAGGTGCTGCTACACTTTTATAAGTATTTACATTTGTCATTTAATTTTATGTTTATGAGCAGAATTTGTATCAGTGTGTTTTGTGTATTTAAAAGGTTACAAGTATGAATAAAATACACGAGTTTCAGCCTTCTAATTTTTTATGAATTCCAACAGACGACGTCACTGGAAATCGCCCTCAACAACAATGCACCATATACATAAGCATTTAAGTAGCCATGTATGGTAGTTGGTGTTACGAAGAAGATGAATTTTTACTTTGTTAGGATACAATGTGGAAGATACACCTTAGTAATGTGTATCTCATATTAATCTAAGGGACAAAAATAATGGTGCATGGTGGACCACATATGAAGGTGATCTACCCTAACCTCAATATTTTTATATATGTGTGTGTGAGAGAGAGAGAGAGAGAAAGAAAAGGAATTTACTCACTTTAAAATAAATCTACCTAAACTTATTTAACTCAATAATTCATGTTATATATCAAATTTCAATGATTCAATTGATGAATTAAAAGTTTTTAATATATAAATCAAGTCTACAATTTTTTATAAAAAAATGAAGACTATTTGATATTCTATTTCATTAATTCAATTCAACATATAATTTCTTTTATTATTTGTTAATTTGAGTTAATGAAACAGAATGAAATAATTTTTAAATTTTAAAAAAATTTGCAAACTTGATATATATTAAAAAAATTTAACTTAACATTTACATTATTAAAAATTAATGTAGAACACAAGTTATTAAACAAGGTAAGTCTATCAAAACATACTTTTAGAATAAGTGAATTTCTCTTATATATGTGTGTGTATAATTTAGGGTTTTCTAAATTGATAGCTCATTTGAATGTTGATCACGAATACATATCGGTAAATGGTAATTTTATATATTTCTCTCAATATTCACGCAATTTACGTACACTTTGTAAATGAATGAATCCATGGAAGAAATTTTTTAAAATTTATTTTTAATAGTCTCTCAATTTTTATAAATTTATAATTTTGATTTAATCGTTATTTTTTTATAGCTATTTAATGATTAAACCAAAATGTTTATATGTTGATTGTTAAAATTATAATATTGATTATAATTTAACATTTAGGCTATATTTGGTTATGAGGAAATAAAATAAAAGAAAAATAGAGTGAAAAAAGAATAGAGAGGAGAGAAATAAGTGAATAAAAATATGATAAAAATAAAGTAGAAAATTGTATGCTTGGTTTAAGGGAAATAAGGAGAAAAAAAATAAAAGAGAAATAATATTATGTATGTTTTGTAAGATAGAAAGAAATAAGTGAGAAACGATATATACAAAAAAGAGGATAAAATAAATTTAAATAAATAAAAGAGTAAAAATAAATAAAAAGGAAAGAAATGGAAAAATATATATTTTTAAAATGATTTTTGATTAATTATTTTGTATTTTATTTGATTAAATAAAAATTTATCTAAGTAAATAAATAATATTTTAAAATAAAATGAATAATTGATTAAAAGTAAGTAAATATTATAAAATAATTTTTTTAGCTTCAAAATTAAAAAATTTAAATTAAGTAAATAAATTTAAAGTATGTAACGAATTAAAAAATCATATAAAAGTTGAAATCTTTAATCGATTAAGAAAACATATATTCTATTGAAAGTTTCAACTTTTTATATTAATTTTATTTAAAAGTAAAAGTAATGGATTAAAACTTTTGTTTAATCGATTGAGAATACTATTTTAATCTGTACAGACAGAATTCAAACATCACTTCTTATTTATACGTTGATTTGCAAATTTGAAAAACAAGAAGTGAGGTTCAAAACTTTTTATTTCTTCACAGACTATTTTTTTTACCACATGAATGATATTTTTATTTCTCATCCATTTTATTATCCTCTCTCCTATTTCGTTAATATTTTAATGATGTTAAACAAAAGATAAGTAAATGATATGATAATTAATATTTAGTAATATTAAAGTTAAATTATATTTTTAATTTTTATTTTCACTCATAAAAATAGCATATAAAAAGGTGAAAATATAATTATAATATAATTTATTTAATATTAAAAAATGATTAATAATATAATTATAACGATTGAATATTTAACTTTTAAAATAAATTATAAAATTTAAAGACTAAAATCGCTAAAAAACTTCAAATTTTAGCCAAAATATAAAGATGTGATGCTAAACCGTATTAACCACAAATGAATAGAACTCATTATAGGCAGCGTTTGTCGCATTAGTAAAGGAAAAAAAGTTCCGTTGCCGGGACTTGAACCCGGGTCTCTCGGGTGAGAGCCGAGTATCCTAACCAACTAGACTACAACGGAATGCTGCTAGGTTACTTGTTACAATTTTAAATGTTTTTTCCATTCATAAACACTAAAAATGGACTAATCTAAATTACTCAAAAGGATTACAGTAGAACCAATTATTATTTAATAGCTCGAGGTAGAGTTGATATTTCTCTTTATTTTTGCTATTATCGTCTTTCTACACATATTGCTATTTAATTACAATATGTTGTTATTTAGTTTTAAGTCTTTTTTTTTTTTTATCAACATTATTAACTTTTAGAAATTACAATATATGCCCCCATTATTTAGTTCCCTTAGCACGTGATTCAAATCAGTGACAAACCTAGACATCACCTTCTGAGGACAGTTGGCCCAAGTATTTTTCTTCTTAATATTATATGTATTATGTGTATTATATATGTGTGCCTTACTCTTAACCCCCTCCCAAAAAAAAAATACTTTACATGTGTATTTAATCCATAGGTTAAAATTTATAGATCTATCGCATTCAAATTTTGATTACAAATACATCTGGACATGAACTTATGAAACCTATATAGCTTCAAAATTAAGGCAAGTGTTCGAGTATTACTTTTGAACAACTTTAGCCCAAAGAAAAAGCTAAATGCTGGCAAAACCAATTTTACTAACGTAGAGTAGGTTAGAAGTTAGAACATTTGTAAACAAAACGAAGGAAATATAAACACGTTAATGACAATAAATGACATTGGATTCTTTGAACTTTATACTAGCAAACAAGTCAACAGAGATTAAAGAAAGAAAAAAGAGAGAAGGAAAATGAAGGAGGCTCTTTTCTGTTTGCTTGTTTTACAGCCAATAATGTACTGTTTCTAACATATAAGTAAAATATCTTCTTTGCTTCTCACATATTAAATTGATCCCGCTATTATATATATATCTCAGAACACCACACGCACTCCAATCAAAAGAATGCAATAAGGAAACATTTTGACCATAACTTGCCAAGTTGGTAACTTTCTTTACAACCAAATTTCAAGGCTTCAGGGTACTACACCCTGAGAAATGTGAGCTTGAACATGGTTAAGCATTACCACCCCTTCAGAGAAAGAATATGCCAGGAACCATTGATGATTGATGCAATCATCATATAGGCAGGGATGAAGATTTGAAGGGAAGAATTGTGTTTGACTCCTCCACTAGAACATATTTACACGAAAGAACCACGGCAGGACAAAAGCTATTACCAGGCATGCCATTAAGAAGTTACAAAATGGTTGTCCGCGCCAGCATCCACCAAACCTGCTGGATGAGGTATTCTCAGTTTCCATGAATCTTGTTTCATTCCACTCTTCAACAAATCCATTATCCGTGACATCTGAAACATTTTTTGCAGTCTCACCACATATTTCACACAACCTGTGATTATGAAAGGTAGTAACATAAGTAACATAGAACAAAGGAACTGCAGGATTATTCAACCAAAAAACTAGGTAACATATGAAACAAGATTGACCGACCACGCTCATTCTTATAACTATGGAAATGTTTCCAAAAAGCATATTATATTGCACAAGTAAATTCCTGGACTCCTCTCTCAGCTCAATAAACAAGAAAGATTTTCAAATTACAAAGAATATACTGCTAGTGCATACATTGGATGTTAATGTGAAAAATAAGTACTGATAGAGCTTTGCCTCCCCAAATTGGCTGACCTGACTTGACCCAGATGAGTTAACTCCTAATGGCTTTCAAATACTGAAGGGTCTTGAGACAAAAAAATCACATGTATGAGAGTAATTTCAAACACACTAGAATTATAATTACCAAAAAAATGGTATTTTCAGGCCATCCTTCACCAAGAACAGTAGAATTTTGAACAAGTTTGAATTGGACAAAACTTAAATATAGTACATTTAGTGTTGTTTTCCAATAAGAATGGGAGTTTTTATCTTGACAATATATATTAACATTCAATAAAATCATTTATTATACATATTAATGAGGTGAAACTCGGTTTCTGATTTAAGGAATAGTACCAACAACATGTATAATATTGCACCTAACTTTTATCCTTTTGAATCGAGCATGGATTTGAACCATCATTTCATTATTTAAATATTGTTAAAAATGTAATCGATATTGAAAACAGTGACTAGGACTCTAACAAAGCTCAACGAGTGGAAAGGGCTTCATGGCAGAACCTCCCCTGGCCCAAGAAAAACCAAAAAATATTATGGGTTCTACCCAGTTATTATGGTCCCATGGGTTCATCATTACACTAGCAACTGCACCAAAAGAATTGTCTCATGTTCCACCACTAATTAGGCAAGGAGAGCTTGGAGACATAAAATGACATAGATTACAGATAGATGTTGGTATTAATTGAAAGTGAATGGTTAAAGAAAATGCAAGGGAATGATAACTAGATTAGTGCCATTAGGAAGTTGCATTAGTACCATATATCCAGAGTTTCTTCTTTAACAACCACGAACAAATATTCTAAAAGATGTGAAATATGCCCATGCCCATATTCAGAATTATCATGGATATTATTGCAGTTGGCAAGAAAATCTTGCTGGCTAGCAATCTTCAATGTATCAATTTTTTTGCTTTTCCTTTCTTTAGGAAGGGTGGATCCAGGAAGGAAAAGGGAAAGGAGTAGGAGATATGTTTATGTTGTAATATATTATTATTTCAGAGATGATAAAAGTATAAACTTACTTTTCCTAGTTTATTCCCCATACATAGGCAGAAAAGAGAACAGAAGATTCAAAGAAACTTCATGGAGACTAGCATTTTTTGACCGAACATGGAAAAAAAATCAACATGGAAAATATATGCAATCATATGATATATATTATATACACCAAACTAAGACCTGATGCCATCATTTGGATGTCAATTGGCCTCAGCTCACACACACTCAAAGCCAAGCCTTTTGCTAATATCTCTAAGAAAACTGACTGTGTCTGGATGCATTTGCTCAACTCACCCCAGAGAAGTCTATTACCAATAAAAACTCCATGTGTCAGGGTGCATATCGATGATATTGGTTCTCCACTCAGAGATGTAGCAGTAAAGAGTGAAACAGCTATGAGCTACATATATTAACCAACTGACAAATGATAAGCAATGGAGCCAATTTCGACTCAAATTTAAGAATTTTTTAATGTTCAAGTATAACAATGAAAATAATAGTAATAGAATTGCAATTTAGAAA
Source organism: Cajanus cajan (assembly GCF_000230855.2). Taxonomy (NCBI): domain Eukaryota; kingdom Viridiplantae; phylum Streptophyta; class Magnoliopsida; order Fabales; family Fabaceae; genus Cajanus; species Cajanus cajan. Next base: position 66,389,555 of record NC_138518.1, read on the forward strand.
TTCCTACTGATGATAATAAAATTTAATAATGATAACAGTAACCCTAATTCTATATGCATAAGTATGCTGCAGAATTTCAAAGATTTGACGATACAATATATAAAAGAAAAAGTCAGCCAAGTATTATAAAAAAAAATACTACAACTTATTAAAATAATGAACATCCCAAGAGGATTTCTTGTCAGAAATTGAACCAAATAGGATAACAATGTAATGAGAAACATAGAAATTGTTTTGAATCCTTACGGGAAATGGCATTTTGAATTCAAAATAAGTAGACAGCACACAAGAGCATGTTCAATGTTACAGGTATTAACGCAAAACTTCAAGAAAAGCTAAACAAAATGTTGATCTACAAAATAAACAGGTGTTACCAAAAATAACAGTTACCTGTTTCCTTTAAGCTTGAACCATGCCTCAGCACAATGACTGTGCGCAATGCCTAGCTCATCTTTACATGCACAACCAAGCTGAATCAAATCTGTATTGGTAGTAGCACCATCTGCAGTGCCAACAGCTACTGCTTCTAATGGTTGCCCAGAGGCCAGATGGCAAATCCTACAAACCATTTCACCTTCCAAATTCTCACTAAAACCATCGCAGCTGTCACGGTTTATATCAATCACACATGAATTTTTATCTGTCTCAGACACCCCTTTGGGTGCTTTTATGGACACCTTGCTCAACCCTGATTCATTGTGATTTGCTTCCAATTTCCTATTATCTCCATTGACACACTCAATCTGAGCAAAAGGATCTATTAAAACACAAGTTTCAAGTACTTCGCCATTAACCAAATTTCTTGAACTATAACTAGTTCCTTGATCAACCCCATGCATTGTATCAATTTCTTGTGGGTCACCCATGTCCTGATCATCAACTTCTTGAGGACCCTTCTTTAGCTCCCTATTCAATCCAAGATCATTGCACATCTCTTCTGAAGTGACATCTTCCCCGATTACACTCACTCTGTCACCCAAGCTATGTCCATCTCCTGCATCGATTGCATTTCCTTCAACCATTTGGTTCAAATTCTCATCCACCCTTTCATCAACATGATCCAATATCTCACCACTGCCTTTGCTTTTTGCCTGATCCATCACCCCAATATCAAATTCTTCCACTCTATTTCCAAACCTGAAAATACATAACACATGCTTCCCACAGTGATAAACCCAACAAAAATAAATACATAAAAACTTCCTGTTATTTACATAGTATGAACAATGTGATCCAGTAAAAGGCGGAAAACACATATCTCTCAACGACCCATTTCATGTCTTGAGACATAACCTTCAGATATTGCAACAAAATCATAAACACACACGCAAACAAACAGGAAAAAAAATGAAACTTTTAATATCACCAATAGCATTTTCACCCCCAATCAGACACAAAGAGAAGGGTTTACCTCAAACATTGGATTTTAGAATAAAAAATGAAACTGGGTACGTTTAAATCGAAGCACAGCGCGTTAAAGCTCAGGACTTTGCCTTTGGTTGCGGGTGTAGTTGGAAGAATGGACAAAATTATGATTATTTATATGTATGAAAAGGAGTAGCAGGGTTAGGTAAGGAAAGTAACTGGGAAAATTGTTAGAAAATTGGAAAAGAGATTGAGTGCATTTGAATCATTTGATGGAATGGATTAGTGTGTAAAGCAAAGGATAAGAAATTGAGGTTTTGTCTTTATTCCATGCTTTTACTGTTTTACATTAAACCCTTTTACTTTTAGCCAGGACATGTATTAGCACACTCATAAATTTATAAAATAATCATTTTATTATTTTCTAAAGATTAACTCAAGGCTTGATTTTAATAATTACAAATAGAAAACTATTAAAAATGTTATATTTTATATGTTCAATGTAATAAACAATTTTTTATAATAAAACTAATGTTGCCAAAATTTAAATAAAGGATAATTAGTTAATTATTTAAAAGAAAAATAATTTATTTATTAATTTATATCACTGAACTTACTATATTACCGGTTTAAATCGAAGAAATACAAGGAGTCTCAAAAATACCTTTTATTAAGTGCGTTTAAAGATTTCTCATTTTTCATTTCAATCATCAACTTCTACTAAAAATGTGATAATACGTGAAACAATTAACATATAAACGGTTGTAACTAATTATGTAAAATAATTTAAATTAGTCGGTTCGAATAAAAGTAGAATTAAATACATTTTGAATTGTTTTATCCTGGTCTAAATTTTTTATTATCCAAAAATAAAATTAATTTGGGTTTGTAAAATGAAAAATATAGTAATAAAAAAATTAAATTATACTTTTTTTTTCTTATTCATTATATTTATTTTGATTTTTATCTTATTTATTAAATTTATTTGGTCATTTACTTTTAAAATGTTCATTTTTGTCTCTCATAAATTTAAGTCCATATGATCATTTTGAAATAATGATTATTTTCTATTTTGTAATAATAATTATTTCCTATTTTATAATATGATTTTAAATCATTTTTTATTGATTTAAGATTTGAATTTTGTGTTATTAAATTTACTTATATGAAAGTTATTACGTTTGTTCTTATTTATACACCCAACTTTAAATAACTAATTTTCTTTTTCTTTTTATAAGATTCAATTCATATTGTTATATATATTCATTATTTTTAGACCAAAATACATCAAATTAAAGAGTGTTATCTTAATTTGACAAAATGCATTAATTATAATTTTTTTTAAAATTCTAATTGACTATGAGAAAGATGAACATTAATTAGGGAAAAAAAGTGTAGGTCATGCACTCTAATTAGTTATAGAGTATATGAGTATTGATTAGGAAAAGAAAATGTATAAAAGTAGTTTTAGAAAAAAATACATATAAAAATATGACAAATTCATTATCATTAACTAAATTAACTATTGTTCTTAACCTTGATAAATTAAGTAATTGAGTCTTATATACAAGAATGAAGATAGTATTAAAAGCAACTAAAGTTCAAATAAAAAAATGTAATAAATATAGTGGACATTGTATAAAAATAAATCAATTTTTAAAAAAATATTATTTCATATTATTTTTCTAGTTATTTGTAGCATATATTTTTACACGAATTTATTTTTTTTATAATATAATAACAACCATAAAAATCACATTAAAAAATTAAACTCAAATATGAAACTTTAGGAATGTGGGAAAACAAAATAATAATGGAATGAGCCAATTTCTTGGTCTATATAGGATAAAATGAAGAAAAGAGTAACGTTCTCTTTATTTTAAAGTTAAAAATATTTATTTATTTATTTATTTTCCTATGAGAATCAAACTCGAATACTAAAGAATTTATTACAACATGTATAACTCTATACGATTAACTGAATTATATCTCTTAATATTTTTGGTATTTACTTACTATAACCTTGTTAATTAGTGCTTTTATTAGTTATATGGGTAAAATTAAAACAAAATGCTGATTAAGAATTTTTTTATTATAAAATACAGTAAAAAGTATTAAAATATTTTTTAAAACATTTTTGTTTTTATTTTTTTAACTATTGTACTAAATTTTTATTTAAAAAAAAAAATATAATCTCGATGTAAATATATGATTCCGATTTAGACATATTTAAATCACATCCAATAATTTAAATTCAATTGCATCGAGAGTAATTAATTATATGGAACTCTAACTTAACCATGTATTAAATCTATTAAGACGAAGAAAATGGAATTCCATGAAGAGATAAGTAAAGTCTACCAATTGATTTGCTCAATTCTCGAGAATATTTTACCATAATAGTTGGAACAATAAAAAAGATACGATGTATTCTTTTACATTAACAAACTTGAAGTGTGCTTCGTATTAAAAAGTTCTAGAGCACCGCAAACCATGTGATAACTGACAACATCATGTATAAGTATTATCAAAGCTAGTTCATAGTACAGTTTGTTGATGAAATATTATTTTTGTAAGATGGAAACTCTTGCAACCATAGTTTTTCTTATAGCACGTGCAAAATTGCTAGTTTCGATTAACTAAAGTTTTTGACTAACCATAATATAAGGACGAGTTAACTATATTTTGAGTGTTCAAAAGGAACACAAACATTTGAAAAAGGAAAAACAAACACAAACACAAACACACACCATGTATTAAGAGTGGAAAATAAACAAGCACATATTCCTCTTCAACTTGCTATTTCTTGCTCACACGGTTTTGATAAACTGATATTTTGCATTAACAAATGTATGTTAATAGAAGCCAAGAATGAAGTTAATTTCAAGAATTCCGTTCCCAAGCAAAAGGAGAAAATTAAGTATCTCTATCTTAACAAAAATACCTAAACCACGTACCAAAAATTGAGAACTTGAATAAATTTTTTGCAGTATTTTATACTTGTACACTGTACACGAGAGGAGCTACTTTTACTTGCGAATTTTAAATATGTATTAAATTATGAGTTTTTATTATACAGTACAAGGCCACTTAGAAGTTAGAAGTTAAAATGCAAAAACAAAAAGGTACATGAAAAATCTAGTGGTCATATACGCAATTAAGCATTTCTGACAATTATTTATTACACAGATAGATCGGGTAATTAGTTATGATCATCCATTTGGATTTTGATTTCTTCAATTAGATTTTATAGTAATTGTGAATCCCTTCCGATATTTGGATTTATTTTTCGATGAAATAAAGATTTGTCATACAAGAACGTCATCATGCTTATTGACGGCATGTTTGAACCATGAGAACTCTAGCAATTTTGGAGGGAAATTATCCATTTTTGGATTATAGATCTAAGGATGATAAGTAAATAAAATAAAATAAAATAAAAGTGGAAGAGATATATGTTGCATATTTCAAAGGAAGTTTTATATTATTTGAATTTTTATAAGTTTTGAGTTTTTATATATTAAAATATTTTATATACTTTTAAAGATAAGTACTGAATATTAGACTCGCACACATAAAAATAAATCTTGTAAGTTTGTTATAATGCAAATCCATCGATTTCTTTTCTTCATGCATATAATTTTTAAGGTGAATGTTATCTCATGAGTTAATGTAATATTTTTTTTTAAAAAAATCTATTATAATCCCTATCCTGTGCATGTATTATATATTATGAAAGTCAACTATGTAACATTTAATGAGACTATAAAGTATGTTATTTATATATTGTTTATTATATCTTGTTGAGGTAATAACAATATTTTGAGTTTATAAAAAAAACAATTATAATTTTAATCCCTTTATTATAAAAAAAAAGGAATAATTTTGATCCTTTAACAAAATTTTATTGGTCTTTTTATTTAAATTTTGTTCATTAATTTTTTTAATTATAAGAATCACATTTTTCAGTCATTTTTATTTTTATAAAACTTCAAGTCCTTTTTTCTACTCAAATAATAAGAAATATATGGTGAATTTGAGATGAACAAAAATATTTTGTAAACATTAAAATCAACGAAATTTAAAAAGATGTAATGTTTGATTTTGAGGAAAAAAGGATTTTTTTAATCATAATATGAAGTATCTAATAATTTTGTCGATAAGTAATCTTCATTGCATCAAAAAAATATGATTGACTATTTTTAATAAAATATTCCTTTCCAATCATATTTTTTCCATATAAAAGATTCAAATTCAAAACATTACTTAAGGAGATCAAGAATACTACTTGAACCAATATCTTGATATAATTAAAAAGAAAATAGAAAAAGAGTTTAAAATAATTTAATATATTTAATTTATGAATAATTTAAGAAAAATATGAGAATGAAAGAATTAAAAAAATTAAAAGACTTGATTGTTGTAATAAAAAAATATATTATTTGTAACCAAGGTAAATCAAACTTTTATTCCGTGTGATTTGATTGAAAAATAAAAAGAAAAACAGTGTTCCGTTATGCTACTAAAATTTTCATCTTATATCCAATACTTCGTTCCATTATCACATTACTTAACATCTTAGAATATATTTTTAATAATAGATGCGCATTTAAAATAACAAGACTACCATTTACCTCCTCATGACATTGTTCGTAGTCATTGTTTAATAATATTTTAATTTTTATTATGGTCATGACTACTAACATCTGAAATATTTCTAATTCATTACATTGAAAAGTAAAGTATTAGTACACATTAATTTTAAACTAAACGATGATATATTGAATAAATTATATTTTTACTAATTTAAAATTGTATTTACTTTTAAAACTAAATGAAGATAATAATTTGATAATAAAATAAAGAACAAACACGTAGAATGTCAAACTGTAAAGTACAGTGGAACGAAATGATTTTGAAGTAAATTACAAGAAATTAAAAGCATAATTTATCCTTAAAAAAACTGAAAATTATAAATTAAAAATACTAGAGAATAAAAACTGATGTAAGGCTTAATCTAACTTGAAATATTTACTTTCATGAGTACAATCATCAAGTATGTGAGTCTGATAATGCAAGTCTAATCTTAAGTTCTAATTTTAAATGTGCAGTTACATTGTACTGTAATGTAGAGGAGAACTTTGTTGTGAGGGTTAAAAAAATGAATCAAATCATTTCAGAACCGAATAAAAACATAAAAATCAAACCATTTTATATAAAGTTGAATTAAACCATTTTTTAAGAAAAAAAATGGATTCAGTTTGGTTTGAGCAAACTATTTTTCAATTTGATTCAGAGAACCTTTTTTTTTTCCCCCTTAAATACTTATCGGTTCATTTCAAGTGAATTGTTTTATAATTTAGTTCTTTTTATAGAACCAAACCATGAACACACTCTATTTGTCATTTAAAGAAATTTTATCTAACTCAAATAAAATTATTTTTCACAATGCATGTGATTTTAAACACAAAAAGTGCAATTAAAAAAAAACACAAAATTAGTTATAGAGAGAGAAGAGTTTAAATGAGAGTAATTTTTATCAATTATTATATCATTTAATAAATTTTAATTAAGTGTAAATTTTTCAAAACTTATCATTATATTGAAAAAAAATTTACTCCTAAATCATATATACAAAATTTTATATTATTTTAAGATGATTTAATACATTATTCTTATAAAACAAAATTGATATAATATATACATTTTAAAATATACTAAAATATGAACACCTTGATTACCTTCAAATTATTGTTCAATTTTAACAAAATTTGATATACACATACAAGATGATATGAAGTTATAATTTAGTGGTTTGATCGATAAAATTCACATTTAATTAAAAATTATTGAACGGTATAATAATTGGTAAAATTATTTTATATGAGGAAGAATTTGTTTACTCTAAGAGTAAGTCTACCTAGACTTACGTCGTTTAATAATTCATGTTCTACATCAAATTTTAATGATCCAATCATTGAATTTAAAGTTCTTAATGCATATATCAAGTCTACAAAATTTTTAAAAAATTTAAAAATCATTTGATACTTCATTTCATTAATTCAAATTGACGGATAATCATAAATCATTTTATACATTGATTTGAATTAATGAAACAAAGTATCAAATGATTTTCAATTTTTTTTAAAATTTGCAGATTTGATCTATGTATTAAAAACTTTAATTTCAACAATTGGATCATTGAAATTTGATGTAGATTATGAGTTATTGAACGGAGTAAGTCCAGGTATACTTATTCCTGAAGTAAACAGATTCATCCTCCTATAAAGTTAATATCTCAATTATTTAATTAAAATTTATGTTTTAAAACAACATATTTTATACTTATTTTGGTAAATAAAAATTAAATAATTGTTTGAAATATACAAATTTTGATTTACTAAATAATTTCGTATTAATTTTGGTGCTAATATGAAATAGTTAATTATCTTGTACAAATCAAAGAAAAATGAGCAACAAAATAGATAGATCGATAAATATTTATTTGGACAGGCTTTCAAATATATTGTAACAAATGTAAAAATGTAAATACTGAATGGGGAGAGATTGGAAAAAGAAATAAATAATTATAGTAAAAATACAATAAATGTGTTGTTATCAAAACTGGTAAAAATAGAAAAAATTAATTATTATAGTTGACACCATATACAAACATGAAATCTCTTTATTCCTTGATTTCAAGGGGTCACAATACAAATTAATGACAAATAATGAAATTAATAAGATTACAAAATGAAATTTATCTTTTCTAATCACAAAAATGATTTTAATGTGGTGAAGAGGTCATGGGTGACAACAAAGAAGATGTTGGTGTAAGAGACTGTTGGGGCAAGTGAGCCCGAGAGGAAGAGGTTGGTGTAAGTGGAGATAAAAGCGATGGAGGAGAGTAGGATAAAGGCATTGCAACCCTTGAGAAAGAAGTAGTCGTTAAAGAAGGGATAAAGAGAAGTAATGACAATGATGAGATTGACATCTTTGTGAAGAATGAGAAACTCATAATCAAAAAAAGAGGGAGGGGGAGAGGAGGAGGAGGAGGAGTGAGTGAGTGATATTATAAAGAGTGAAACTTTTAGATTTTGTGACTTTTAATTTTTATGGATAGAGATATATTAAAATAAGTAAAAGACTACAAAATAACATATAAATTTTCTCGTTAACATCATAGTGCGTAAATGCATTTTAAAGTGACATATTAGAGTATAACTCAACTTTTATATTATAAATAGATGACTTCTTTCTAATTTTGTCTTATTTTCATATCATTTTATTACATCAAACACACTATAAAAAAAGAGTTGAGATAGATAATCTATATTCTCATTAAAAATCTATAAAAAAAAATTGATGAATTAATTTTAATTTTACATGGAATTGTATCTTATTCCAATATAAACTTTTCGATTAAAACAAAAACACTTTGTAAAAGCCACGTTAAAAAACATTACTTCCCCATTTTCCGCCACAACAAAGCGTTGCTTCCCATTCACATGAAATTAAAATGATTTCCCCTCAGCTCACTGCCATCCCAAACACGTTAATAGTCTCATATAAAAAAATTGTTTTAAGTTGAAGTAATGTTCGATAACATTTACTTTGAATAAAAAAATGTTATGTTTAGGTAAATAGTTTAAATAAATATTTAATTGATAACATTTTATTATATAAAAAGTTATGCCATAATTTAATTATAATAAATAAATAAAAATAATAAACTACAGTTTAATCTTATTAAAAAAATTATATATGGGACCTTGAAACAGAAGTCAAAAAAGAAAAATATGGGAGCCGCAGAAGATTTGTCCTTGGCAAGACGCAAACCGAGAAAAAAGCGAGCAGGAGAGAAAAGAGGACGCTTTTTCCATTTGCGGTCAAACCATCAGCCTCTCACACGTCACACCTAAATCCCGTGGGCCGTGGAGGTGGAGACTGGAGCCTCACCAGTCACCCCACAATTGGACACACCAAAACACCACAAAAATTGAAATTCAAATATTACAAAATAACACACCCAACAAAAGTAAACAAAATGCTTAATGCTTATCAGGAACTACAGAAAACAGATCCAGAAAACAAAAAGAGCAAGGGGGTAATACTTTCATATGAGACAACAGTAGTTCGATTAAGCAAATGTAGTTTCACAAAATATAAATTTTATTCATTTTTTTCCTAACCAATTTCTTGTGAGCCACCAGTGTTATCTTCGTGTTCCAAAGAAGTAATACCAACTAATATCCTTTCTGCCATGTGCCATATACATCCAGCGCTAACATAATTTTCATTTTTACTCTGTACTATCATGTCATGTGCAAAGCATCTAAATCTATATTACTGAAATCGGAAACTAGCCAGTTGTGTGACCTTATTTTTCAAATATAACCACTTGCACAACTGCAAACATAAACGTGATTAGCAGGATCAACATGTGTGAGAGAAAATTCCTCACGGCCAAACTAGAATTTATTTGCCACACTTTTTTTTTATAAAAAAAAAATAAGTATAGAATAATCGATTCATAATCTAATAAATCTTCATAACTACGATGATATTCAATGTAGCACAAGTCAGCTGTAATATTTCATTCAACCAGAGCAATTATTTGATGGCATGTGTACCTAAGATGATAATTAATCATCTTCAGTGCCACCGACAACAGACTGGTTAATCATGTCCACAAGCTCAACAGTTCGGAAGAAATAATGCACTGATACGCTCAAAACGAGAAATCTATGCATAAAGTCCTAATATAACATGAAGATTAAAAAAAAAATGGAAGGCTCAGCAATTGAACAAGAATCAGGACATGTGTTTGAAGTGAGAAACAGGCAAACCCAACATTACATTTCACAAGGAGCATGTTGGCCTATGTTGGATGGATATGGGTACAGGATAAAAAATACGTAATTTTAAAAAAATCTTGGGTACAACCACGCAAGTTTGTTAGTGTAAACTTAAAAAGATACAGATGAGAAATTTTCTTATATAAACATGATCAAGACGAAAAAAAAATAAAATACAGAGCTCTTGTCCTGATAAATTAACCCAAATTTTAGAAGCAAGAAGCAAACTCGACTAGGACAGAACCCCTCCTAAACCAACACAAGTTTTTCTGGAAGTTATTTCTCATTGATAATATTTCAATAAAGTCTGCCTTTAAAAAAGGCTACAAAGATATCCCTAACAAAAATCCTAATTGATCCTTATTGCTAAAATAAAAATAGAGATTCCCAATTAATAGGATCAAAATGAACAATTATCCTAAACAATAAAATAAGGATCTGAAATCAAGATTCTCAAATTCAAATATCAAGATAGGTTAAGATAAAGAAAAAAAGAAAAAAGATGAAAAAATCAAGACTAAATAAATAGATATGATAATCCTAATTAATGGTCCACATCAGCTTCATCAGGACAGAGTAAGAACTTGAACTTCAAGCCCTTCAAATAAATCCTATTTATTTCCACCAATATTTAACATTTTGCTTTCATCCTCACTATAATCTCTTATTTTGGGAGCGGATGACGATTTGAATGTATAAAAACTAAATCCTTCAAGGATGTTTGGGGATTGTAGCACCATAAACGATCCACCACAAGTTTGGGACAGTACATACCCAAATAGTGCCCAAGTGTATTCATACCGAGTTAATTTACTTTTTTTGAAAAATAATCATGTTATATACCTGGTACCTACAGTACTCAGTGTGTACCCGGTACGTGTCCACATTAATTTTAGAGTTCTCATGCTTCATATATGTTGGCTGGAGTGGTGGATCAACTGCTGCTACCCAGAACCCAATTCTTGGTCCCAGTCAGGCACAGAATTACACTGCCACCATATAATAACTTGTAATTTAGACTATAAGATGCTACCCCTCTTTTAACTTGTATCCTATACACTTTGCCAAGCTTAAACATCCTGTTCCAGATAAACAAATGGTCATATTGTGGCTTTGCCGAGCTTAACATCATGTTCCAGCCAAATGGACATATCATAGCCCTATCTACCGCTTCACGTGGTCAGGTATCAATTTATCAATAAGCTCTGGAGATGCTCCAGATAACTGTAAACAGAGAACATAAACACGTAAGAGACTTAACTGAATATCAGGTCATGGGTATATTCATGATGAAGTTATCTATCAAATTTTGGTATATAGGATGTTGATCTTGAATCTTGATCATAAAATTGTATTGTCGGGCATTTGGATTTTTGTAACCTTCGTTCAAAGCAAAAAAGATGAGGCAGCCACACTCACCTCTTGTTTAAAGTTGAATAAAGGGGGAAATGGACTACCATCCGGCAACTGAGCATTGGGTTCACGGAGTTCATCAAAGAATGGGTGTGCACATGCTTCTAGCTGCGTAACAAAAGAAAATCTCCTCAAACTGCTATGCTAGATAATATATATACCAGTCACTAATGTAAATGATAAGATTCAGAAGAAAAATAGACTGGCACATTGAAGAAAGACAAATTATTTGCACACAGACAAATAAATCACAATTAGAGCATGACACTCACCGCAGTACATCGAAGACTTGGGGAATACTGCAGAAGCCGGGAAGCAAGATCAATTGCTTCTGGAGGCATTTTTTCATGGAATATCTACACTCAAAATTTATATGGTTTAGAATTTCCAGGATTCTTTTCTTTTCACTTTACTTTGATAATCTGAAAAACCAACTGGCAGAAGAGAGCTAAAAATGTAGCCCTTGTGCCATGAATGTGCTCTAACCTGCGGAAACTTGAAGTTTTTTTTGTTTGGATTCATACAAGGAACTTCCTCCTGAGTGGGTGTGCCAAGAACCTGAAAATGAAATACATATTTTATTGAGCTGACTTCTTATGACAAGAGTGATATGATCTTAGAAATCTAACATGTTGCAACACCAATTGCACCTTGATAATCTCTACAAGCTGATCCACTGCATTTTCGCCAGGAAATAATGGCTTCAAAAGTTCCATGTGTCAGATGGTATGTAGGTAGTAAATAGTATTGAGTATGCGACTATTTGCATCATTTTATCAGTAGAATAAAAGCAATGACAAACCTTGCCCAAAAGCAGTTCAGCAAGGACACAGCCAGCTGACCAAATATCAATTGAAGTAGTATACTCAGTGGCACCAAACATAAGTTCCGGAGCCCGATAGAAAAGTGAACATATATGTGATATATTAGCTTCACCTTTGACCTGATCACACAAAATCCCAAATAAACAAGAAATGCCGGTCGGAAAAAAAATGATTGTGGACATTGTAATAGGAGTCATAATTCAAAAGCTTATGAACGCATAAATTTAATGCATATATAACATACAAAAACCTCCAGAAAACACAAAAAAAGTGTTGAAGAACATATGCACAAAGTTTTGATGATGTCAAAGCATTGTAGAAAATAAAAGGTCAAGCTAAAACAAGTTGATCAAGAAGAAAGATCTCAAGAATTAACTAGATAAGTCTTGTCAATTTAGCTTAATATGTAAAAGGAACTTTTTGAAATTGCAAATTTTACTTGGACATTAAAATAAGGATTTCAAGAAATACTTAAACTTAGTCTTTTTGAATATAAGAATAAGATTTTGAAAAAGAAAGTAAAAAGTAAAGTGTTCAAAAAACTATACAAAAATAATTTTGACTAGTAAGTAAAAGCTTCTAAATTCATAAGTTTTCAAAAAGCAAAACTAGTAATATCAAATGCTAAAAACGTGTTTTGGTAATCGATTACTAGACCTTGTAATCGATTACTAGAAGAGGGAACTTCAAAATTTGAATTTAAAAAATACAACGTTTCAAATTATTTTTGAACTTAAAACTGTTGTAATCAACTACCAATTCCTTGTAATCGATTACCAGAGTATCTTTTTTGAAAAATTGTAAAGAGTTACAACTCTTCATAAAAAGACACAACCTAAGAAATAATTGTCTATAAATACCTATAATTTTTCAGAAGAAGGTTACGAACTCTATTGTGAAAAAGATATTTACAAAACTTCTTGGCCAAAGTCATTTGCATTATTCTCTAAAGAATTCATTAAGATCTTCAAAGTGTAATATCTACTATTCAAAGAGAGTTATTTTGTTATACCCACTTGATCATTTGATCTGTAAAGGAGAAAGAGTTTTTATCCTCGTTAGTTTTTGAATCTCAACACAAGGAAAGGGAGTTCCAAGGTGTTAGAGGATTCAAGTCTTGTAAGAATTACAAGAATAGTGAAAATCTCAAGTTGGAGACTTGAGGACTGGACGTAGGCAAGATTGGCCGAACCAGTATAAAACAAATTTGCAATTCTTCTTTCCCTACACTTTTAATTGTTATTTAATTGTCTTTAAGTAGTTTTGCATCATTAATCTTTATATACAATTTGTCTAAGAAATAGAATTTATAAGAAAGCATTTCTAAAAACTCATAAAGGAAGAAAAATTGGATAACTTAATTCACCCTCCCCCCTCTCTTAAGTTATACAAGGCTACTTGACTAACAAAAAGAATGGATTACCCAAAAGGCCCAAAACACAGCAATATCAAAAACCAAAACTGCTTGGTCTACCCAAAAGGCCAAAACAATATCATATAAAAGGTTTATGTGACAAAGATAAAATGTTGAAATATATATGTGGGGATTGCTAATATACATACAATTTTTTAGTTGGAATGCATTAGCAATCTACACACAAAATTTATGACAAAAAACTCATTCATCTCTTTAGTTAACACGTTTTAGGGATATTATAGTAATTTGATATCTATTTGAAGGAAAAAAAACTTGTTTCTATCTCCTCTCTCATCTTTCAGTTCCCTCAATCACATCCTTGCAGCTACCAGCCACTTACTCTAATTTGCTGACCACTTCATTCCTCTCCCTAGTTCTAATAATCACTCTCTGTACAGCTCTGCACACCATACACACACCTTCACTGTTGCGCAGAAGTTACATATGCTAATTTAGAGAAGCTATCTCATATTAACTTCTCCAAAATATTTTTTTAACTTGCGTATAATCTAATTTTAGCTTATAAGGAAGTTAATTCGATCTTTTCTTTTTCTAGAAGTGTTTATAGAAAAGTTTATTCAAATAGGTCCTAAAAGTAGAAATAGTAAGGTTTGAACCCAGTGATCAGGGTATGAAGAGTAAACCAGTTACAAATATAGTTATTGGCTTATTGCAGTAGGAATCACTCGATGAGGAGACAAGTATTATAGTGTGGAAGATGTCTTAGAATAGTGGATTTGAGCCTAACTCAACCCTACAAAAGATATGAAGAGTAAACCAGTTACAATATAGTTATTGGCTTATTGCAGTAGGAATCACTCGATGAGGAGACAGGTATTATAGTGTGGAAGATGTCTTAGAATAGTAGATTTGAGCCTAACTCAGCCCTACAAAACCTGCTTGTGAGGTGAAAGTTGTTTTCCACTTATATATTATTTAATTTCCTAATCTCTAGTCGATGTGGGACTTAAATTTTTCCCAATACACCCCCTCACGTCCAGTACTATTGGACTTGGTACGTGGATAAATGGTAAGTAGCCCTTTTGAATAATCTAGGATAGGCGGCCCACTTTAAGAATCTAGGAAAGCTTTGATACCATCTTAGAATAGTGAATTTGAACCTAACTCAACCCTACAAAACTGGCTTGTAAGGTGGGAGTTGTTTTCCACTTATATATTATTTAATTTCTTAATCTCTAGTCGATATGAAACTTGAATTTTTCCCAATATCTTAGAATAGTAGATTTGGGCCTAACTCAACCCTACAAAACCGGCTTGTAAGATGAGGGTTGTTTTCCACTTGTATACTATTCAATTACCTAATCTCTAGTCGATGTGAGACTTGGATTTTTCCCAATACACCCCCTCACGTCCAGCACTATTAGACTTGGTATGTGGATAAATGATAGGTGACCCTTTTTAATGATCTAGGAATGGGTGCATGTATCAATGGTAGGTGACCCATTTAAAGTGGATTTAGATAGCTCTGATACCATCTTAAAATAGTGGATTTGAGTCTAACTCAACCCTACAAAGCCGACTTGTAAGGTGAGGGTTGCTTTTCACTTATATACTATTTAATTGTCTAATCTCTAGTCCATGTGAAACTTGGATTTTTTCCAATAAGATGAGAGAGAGTAAATCGAAGGAAACAAAGAAGGGCAAGCAGAAGAGAAGTTCCTGAAAATAATGAAACAAAGCAAGTATGACATGATGGACATAGCTTTCAGTTCTCTGTTGCATCGTGGGACGCTTCAGAGTAAGGAAACTATCTACTGAACTAAAATAATCTAAAAAAAATAATTTCCCCTTTTTTTTATTCAATTTCTTATTTTATCTTGGGGTTAAAACAAATATTTTAAAAATTATTAATAGTTGCACAATTAATTACAAGGTAACCAACCACTTTTAAAGTATTAGGGTGCAAACTATATTTTTTAATAAAAAAGGGTTTTCCAATTTATAACAATTTAATAAACTTTGATAGTTATTTGAAAACATCAATCAATAAAAAATTAATTCTTTGTTTTCTTTTCACCATCTCCTGGCCACAATTTCCGGAATTCCAATTGTGACATCCTTGTCATATACACCATCAAAGGTGACTGTTACTGTTAGGATCCAATTGCAAGGTATGAGTATGGAACTTATTCCCTATGAAGCCCGAATACTCCAAAAATGGAAAAGTATCGGTGTTGAACCCATATTAGACACCGATACGGCTAGGATACGTATCCAAGGAGTATCCGATTATTATTATTTTTTTTTTAAATAATTATTGGATAAGGCTTTGATATGGCTTTGATACAGCTCACAATGGCTGGATACGGCTTTATAACATGTGATACAGCTTGGATACGTTTTTTTTACCCAAATGTTCGTTTTATTAATATTTTAATTTTTTATTTAGTTTTAAAATTTTTAAATGGAAAAAACCTTTTAAAAGTTAATATACATATTCTACAAAGATACATTTCTCTCTTCTTCTTTTTTACCAATATTTTATATTTATATAAAATTTTCTATTTTTTCTAACATATCGTATCCTTAATTTCAAAAAGAAATTCATATCCCCGTATCTGTGTCGTATCGCACCCATGTCGTACTAAGTATCTAGGCTTCATAGCTTATGCCCTAAGTTGGAAATATGGGATTCTAGTATGGGGTTTATGAGTATGAGGCCTTGAACTTTCCCACTACAACGGTTAGCTTTTTTGGTTGGTTCCCTCAAGGTTCTAATCAATGATGTTAATTGATAATACTTGGTTGAGATCTAATATAATTAAAGGAGAATCTAGTCTTATTTATTAGATATAATAATAATAATAATGATGATGATGATAAACAAAATACAAATGTGTTTGAGTTGCTGAGAATGAAGTCAACATACCAACACTTTTGCACTTCCAAAATCACATATCTTAACCTGGTGTGTAAGTGGGTCAACCTAGAGAATACGGAAAATGACATCAGATTAGGAAATAGTTCCTTTATTTGGAAAGAAAGTCTTAATAATAATGTCCATTCAGCAAGAATATATGAGCAAACCAGTATATTTTGAGGCGTCAAATCTCTGTGGCAAACCCCAGGGACAGTGTGGATATAAGCCAGCCCCCGGAAAATCTATATTTGTACCAAAGACCTATATCAGGATGTGAAAAGATAAAACAAAACGTTATCAATCCCCAGAAAATCTGAAGCATACCTGATGCATGTAAAGTTTTACATAGATAAGTGGCATTCTTTGATTAGTATTACTATAGAACTTTGAGACTCGATACATAGACTCTGGAATATATTCCATCACCAAATTAAGGAAAAGTTCATCTGCACTTGTAGTGGAAAAGAAACGATGCTTCAAAGAGATTACATTTGGATGGTCCATCTTGCGCATTAACTGTAGCTCATGATTCTTATATCTTCTGTCCTGTAATACTTTCTTAATGGCCACAGGCTCCCCCGTTTCCAAGCATTTAGCCTAAGAGGAAAAATTATCAGCATGTGCCAAAATATATGGAGATGGTATCAGCTATGAATATAGTATTGGCCTACCAAGAAGACAATTCCAAATGACCCAGCTCCCACGATGCGTTCCGCAATGTACCTTATTGTCTACAAGAAACATCAACAGAGACATTAAATTTTCAACCAAATATTTAGCATGGGTCAGAGGTGAAATCACCTAAATCCCATAGCATTTAAAGATCCAAGACTCCAAGTTACATTTTTAACAAACTCAGAATCAGAAAATAAGATGGTTAATAGTTGTCAAATTAAAGGAAAAGTGGGTTTCACAAAGAAAATACCTGTTTGGGCTTCCCATTTTTACCTCCAACTGTAGTGGATATGATGTGACCATTCAGAGAATCATTTCCATTCTCAACAGAGGTAGACATCTGTCAAATTGCCACAATTATTAACAACATATAAGAATTGAATACTACAATTTCAAATGTTTTGCACATATTTCAAAACGATTCGTTGTCTCAAAGAAGGTAAAGTTGGAAGAAAAGAAAATAGTCATCGAAAACATAGTAACACACTCGCTAGCCAGAAGAGACTGACCAGAAGGATACAGAGTGCTAACCAGATCATATTGCAATTCATTTATTCAAAATCTAAGCTCCATAACAAAAGATAGGTACTAGGTAGACAGCACAAGGATGATGTTAGATTAGAGAAATTAAGGAAACAAGCTGGTTAAAAAAAGGTTGAAGACAAGCAAACATAACAGCAAAAACAAACAAGCAAGCGTGACGAATATAGTAAATAACAAGCAAAAATGAAGACAAAATCCTGAATCATTAGACACCCAGTTCAGAACCTCTCCCCAGACCCCAAATAAATAAATAAAATCTCATAAATAAAAAAAAACACCGATCAAGATGAAACTGAGCTAAAGGGGTATTCTCTTTTAAGCTCAATAACCAAAATCTTCAGCGAAGGAAAGATTTTTCTTCACCAGAAAAGAAAAATAGAAAAAGAAAAAACCCTAACAGTCCTTAGCATAATCAGATGAGGAAGGGGAAGAATAAAAGAAGAAGAATTGGAGGGCTATAGAAGTGTTAGCAGGTTGATCCTCGGAAATAAGGAAAATTAGAAGGTGGTTTTGCAATTTAACGAGATTCGAAAAAAAGGGGGTGAACGCACCTGGTCAGACATGAGTGTTGTGGGATGAGGGAAGAGAGACTTGTTCTTTATAGCTTACTGGTCTATTTAATCCTTCCGTCACCGTCACCGTCACCAACTTGTTGCATAACTGTTTTTTAGTTTTTAGTCTCTACAACAACAAATATCTGCAACACCATATTTACATTACAATTTACAATACGCCCTTGTCTTTTATTCTTCTTTCTACACACCTACTAGCCTGCCAAGTAAAGAATTGTATTACTATATAAAATTATATTTTTTATTTATGCTAATAAATAGTTTCAGTTGTAATATAGAAATATTTTTAAAATCCTTGGGGAGAGATATTTCTTACTACCTTCACAGTTTTATATTTTATATAAAAATAAATGATTAATTTATTGAGGCTAATAAAAATAATTAATTAAATATATTCATTTTTATTAATTATGTTATAAATTTAAATTTTATTAAAATATACTCGTTAAATTGAATGGTTGAAACAATACTTACATTTAATGACAACCTAATTCATGATATTTTTTTTTCATGAATGACTATAAGTTGGATTGTTAATAGATGAATAAATATATTTAATTATATAAGAATTAATAGATTTGACAAATAAAGATTAGATATTATCCATCAATACATTAAAGTATGTCTATATTCTTATAATGAAGACTAAAAGAGAATAATGATTTATTTCATACTAAAAGATGAGAGAGTAATTAATTGTAAAGAATGCCTATGAAATACATCTTCAAATAAAAGTACAGAAATATTGAGGATCTCTAATTAATAGAGTGAGGATTTTACTTTATAAATTAGATATTTTATTTTTTATTAGAAAATAAATATTCTGTTTATTCTTTTCTAAATACAATATCTTTTATTGGAATCAATTATGTTTAAGTGTGATTATTATGAGTGGGAAGTTTTTCCTTAACTAAATATGATTATTATAAACGATAAAACTCATCATTTGATTAATTTAAAACTATTTCATTTTTATTGATTCATGTGTTCAATGATAAATATTCTAATTTATAATATGAAAATAAATGATTTTATAACAAAAATATTTTTTTAAAAAAATAGACTCCCTACTTTCATAAGACTTTTTAAAATTTAGATTAAATTTTAAAAAAATCATATCAAGGATACATAAATTAGATCCAGAAAACAAATTAAATTTATTCAAGACGAAGTTTAGCTTGACTATTCCTTCTCTACCCGTACCTGGAAAAAAAATTATATCTGTTTGTCCTTTATTCTCATATTCCTTATTTGATAAATCCTCAAATATTAACGTTGTAAGTATTGATTACTAGAATTTAGTTTATAAAACTTTACCAAGTAAGTGACTTTTCAAAATGTCATTACTTCACCTTGTTACAACACTACTATCAATAAATAAATAACACCGTGTAATCTCTCAATTTATAAGGACTGTTGTTAATTACTTAAGTGCCACTTTGTTATTTATGTAATAAATTTGGAAAAAATCTATAATCTACAAAAATATATATTTCGGTGAAAATTTTACTAAAGTTATTTATTTATTTATTGTCATTGCATATTAAATTAATTTATTATTAAAGCTATATTCTTTTTTATTACATACATTATTTCTAAAATATTATTGTTAATACTTTAGAAATAATGCATGTAATTAAAAATTAAAAAAAAAAAAAAACTACGCTAATAGTTTATTTAGTATACGATGTGATGATAATATTGAAAAATTCCACTACTTCATAATATTACAAACAAGTTCACAAATGAATAATAAAATTTGCCTATTTAAGCAAGCAAGGGAAAGAAAGAATGAAAAGAACAATAAATATTGAGAATAAGCAAACGAATTAAAAAATTGAGAACTAAGTTAAAAATTTAATTCACAAGCAAGTTTTTGTTGTATTATAATGAAAAACTGTAATTAAACCAAATTCCTCTGCTTCCTGAAAATACATACATGAACATTTTGTCTAGCTCTTCACTCCCAAACCCTTATTTGGAAATGATGTTTTTCCACTTCAGTCTTTTAGGATGGAGGGAAGAAGCGGTTGAGGTTGAAAGGTAGGGTGTAAAATTCTTCATTTCTGCCATCTCCTTTAAATGTTCTAAACTTAGCCCACCATGGCATTCCTCTATCTTTCGCACTATCCTTGTAGTCAAGAGTGTTGTCCAAGAACACACCAACAATCAATGCAACGGTTGGGGAAGAAAAGAATATAGTATTGAGGAAATCATTGAACTGCAAAACCAAAGGACAAAAACTCAATTTCATTATTATATTTTCCATGAAAAGAATGTATGTCAAGGTCCTAAAATTGGTTTTAGTTAAATGTATAACAAAACTTAGATGCAATGATTCTCTTTATAGGTTATTGATTCTCCTATCAAAGTCCGAGTCAAATATTTATTATGTATATTATTTGTAGTAAAACTCTAATAATATTAAAAAAAAAGGTACCATAAAAAGTTGAAAACTTAAACTCCATCTAAGTTTTGTCATTGAACATGGTGTTCACTATGAGAGAGATAAAACAATGAACTCACCCATCCAGCCTTTGTATGAGCAGGGCCATGAAAGGCCCTGATAGTGTATTCTCTGAAATACTCAGGAATGGACAAACCTAAGAAGAGGGCAACACCACAAATAAAGAGGTTCCTCATGGAGTTCATGTTGGTGAATTGCAAAAATGATAGCCCCACAGAAGCTGGAAAAACAAATTAGCAATATAATTGTCATAACAAGGTAGAGGAAGGAATCAAATAGAAACAAAAAGGCATAGTTAGTTTAGTTGGTGGTACTCACCCACAATTCCAAACAAAACACAGTACACAGCAGCAAAAATGGGGAATGGTATTGATGCAAATAAGGCTCCAAATTTTCCTGAAGAGAGAAGCACACTATGAACTTCAAGTAACACTATGAAATTAGTTGGAATTAATTTACACATTGATGTTATTCCACACACCTAACATGGAGAAGAATATCATAAAGCCAGCTGAAACTTGAATGACCCTTCGACTGCCAATACGGTTGCTTCCTAGAAGCCCCACGTTCTCTCTGTCATAGTCCTAAAAGAATCAATTTGTGTCCCCAATAAAAAGTGAAGAAAAGAATGAATATTACTTCATGAAGAACAATAGCACTTACACAGAAACTGTTGAACCAGTGAGTGTTCCAAAAAGGCCATTCAGCAAGATTCCGATTCCCTGCCAACCAATACCACGGCTCAGGACGTGAGCAGGAGGTGGTGTGGCACTTGCTAGACGTGATGCTGCTTTGTATGCCCCAGTTGACTGAAAAGAGGAAAAAGAAGAAAAAGATTTTAACAAGGTTTTAAGACAAAGGCTTAATTCCACTTTTTACCATCAGTAACTGCACTTTTTACAATCAATATGTTGTCACTCAATTTTAAAATTTTACATATTTTATGATTATGTTTGTTTCTCATATTTATTATGTTGACATGTCACATTACCACATTATCATTTATATATTACATTAATAATATATGTTTATAATTAACATGACATATCAATATATCAGTATGTCACATATTAATATATTACGTTGTTAATAATCAACTAACAACGACAATCAATTAATAGGGTGTGAAAATGTAAAATTTATATAAAAAAAAATGCAATTAAGCATAAGTAAAATATTAACAAATTTACGATATGTTATGGGTAAAACTTTTACTTTATTTGTGCATATACTATTTTGTAGAGCAATTAATTTTTAGCACGTGGCAATACCTCAACTAATGAGACTAACACAGCAGCCATCATTCCAAAAGCATGGCCAGCATCAAATGTAGGAGCACCCCACTCAAGAGGGTATGGAATCTTTATCCTGCCACAACATTTTCAAGAGTCAATAAGTGGCTCAATCGTATTATTTGGCTATATTCATGTACATAATAATTTTTTAACAGTAAAAGTATGTGTGTGTATACAAATATTCAACAACAAAGATCCTTTTGGTACCAACCATGGAGCAGAAGAAATGAGATTTGCCCTGTCTGTCCTGCAACTACGCTGGGTTAAGTCCGGGCGGTGTTTGTATGCTCCACTTGCTGTTAACAAATGTGCATATGCCCATATCACTGTTGTTGCTATCAGTAGAGCAAATCGCTCTAGTATAGGTACTTGTCTTATCTGAAAATTCTTCAAGTACTGCACATAACACATAATTAGGAGTGGTTAGTGACAAGGGTTTTGGGTACTTAAGCTTATTAGTTCAAGCCTATGCTGGTGAAATTTCAAAAACTTTATTTTCTATTTGTTATCTAGAAGCTTGTTACAACCTTTTTTTTCACTGTGTATGAGATAACTACAGTAAATATAATTTGTACCTGAGAGAAGGCTATAAACAGGATTAGCATGGGAACTCCAATTTCAACGCAAGTCCCCACCTGAGAAAGGACAGTGTAATTTGTTAAACATGAGCCAAGAAAAAAATACTATTAAATTTTATAATTAAGATATCCTGACATATAGTACAAGCAACATGTGGTTTAGTGTTATACCACAAGGAAGCCTCTGTCAAATAATCCAAAGCCAACTAATGCAATTACTGGAACCATTCCCAGTGGGCTGAAAAATCTGAATAGAAAGGATGAGGACATCAATTATTAGATATATATAGGCTATGGAATGTGGTATTCAAGTTTCATGCTAATAGCGGATATATGACTTTAAATGTATGCATACTTCCACATAAAAAAAAAATAAAAAAAATAAAAAACTTACCTAGAACAAATAGCCCATATTTGGCTAAATCCCAGAATTATTTGTATGCTTGAAGCTACTATTAGAGCTCCTTGGACTGCTCTCATTGTGCTAAGAAATCTCTGGAGTTGAATAGAAAGGCGTTAATTTAAGCAACGGAGATGACAAATTCAACATGATTTTAACGTTTTCTCATGCACATTATTATTCTAAACTTTGTCCCAAGTTATTTTCCCTGTGTAATGAATGGCTAGTAAAAGAAGACAAATTTCACCACCTTATGTAGGGCCAACGTACTGCCAACAAGCTTAACAATAAATATGACACTAATGTGTATAGCTCGCTACTCTGTAAAGGTCTTTTTTCTAGTTAAAACTATAAATTTTCACATTGAATAAGCTTTAACCATATCAACATAACAATTGAATTGAGGACAAAACATGAAAGAGAGATTACAGAAACGCACTAACCAGATGTGGGTCCTCTATCATTGCAAAGGAAGGATCACGAATTATAGATATAACGGGGACCATGAATGCATATGATCCTCCTACCACGGTTGGTAATCGCGTTCCAAAGAGTGTCTGCAAGAGTGTATTAATCCCTTCAACAAAAAGCAGGGTCTGTACCACCCTCACTTTATCATCCTGAACCAACAAGAAGTCAATACATAAATGTCAATTCTCTCTCTATATATTGGCAATTTCATTTCAGAGCCACCAAACTTCATTTCGGTGGGATCCACCCAGCATGTGACAAAATCAAATACATAAAACAAAAACAATCAACCAAAACTTCAAAACTTTTCCTTAGTATAAAGATTTTCCAATGCTACATCAAAAACAAATCATCAGTATCAATCATAACAACAAAACAAACTGGAGTAGCTAAAAGGACTTGAACATGGAAAATAGAAACATCTTACATCACTTCCACCCATCACAGGCACCAGAAATGAAGGGATCATCACTGCAGTTCCTAAGGCCAAAATGTAATGCTGGAAACCCAGAGCTATAGTCTCAGCTGTTAAAATTTCAACAGATATATCATATACCATATACCACTCAGTGAAAACTAAACTAGGAAACAAAAACACAAACAATGCAGTTTGAGAAAAGATTGAACTTTGAAGGTGGTGATGCATACCCCATGATGGGTTTGAATCTATACAGTACTCTAAGCCTTGAAGTTGGTCCATTGGTGGGTGGCTTATCTCCTCGGGCTTTATAGCTGCCATGATCACTGCTTATGAAGCACAGAAGAAGAAGCAGCGAGAGGACAAAACACACACTTTGATCCTCCCAGATAGAAAGTGAAAGTGAAGAACCTAGACTGATTCAGTGACAGTGGAGGCTGAATGAAACTGGTTGAATCAATGTATGATGTTGAAATTATGAAAGTAAGAGATGAGAAAAGAAAAAAGGAAAAAGTTATCTAGCACTGAGCACTAAGGCCTTTTTTTCTTCAACTTTGTTAGCGGTTGCTATCTTTCTCTGTGTGCTAGTGATTTACTTACGTTATATATATCAAATGGTTCCGTTAACTTTTCAATTTTCCCAAAGTGCCCCTTAAGGAACTTCCAAAAAACTGAACTCAAATGTTACCGTTGCTTCACTGTTCCCATTAAACTTTACATCTAATATTTTTTTGATGTAGCTTGGTGTTAAACTGGCACAGATAAGAAGGATATTAATGATAAGTTGTAAGGTGAGTTGGCTAAATGGTTTGAATAAAGGTGAAAGTTTTAATTGACGTAAATATATTTAATACATTCAAATTAATATTTATTTATATTTAATATAATAATTATAAAATTAAAGTTTTTTTTATTATTATCATGGGGTATTTATCGTCAAACAAATAATTTCTTTTCAAAAATTTGATAGATATTAAATAGTTAGACATCTTTTGTCAATTTTAATTTTAAGAGTAAAGTTAAGATTGAAGTGGAGGGAAGATTGGGATAAAAAGAGGAAAAAAAATGAGATGAAAGTGAGTTATAAGAATGTGAATATATCTATATTATTACTCCACTTTATTATATTTAATATTAAATATATTTTTAATAAATGAACACATATTTAATATCTTATTTTGGATGTTAATCCCACAATAGCAACTCTAGTAAAACTATATCGAAAAAAATCACCTCATTTTTACCTTTATTTTTTATTTGATAAATTAAAATATTTCTTAGCCAAAAGTTAAAGACTAATCCTCGAAGTATTAAGATTTATTTAAAAAAAATAACTTTTATGAATTAATTTGGTACGATGATAACAATTAAAATTAAAATTAAAACAAAAATTATGAATCAATTTTGTTTTGAGTAAAAACTTATCCATAAAATAATGTCAAAGTGTATTAGGTGTCTCACATTAACTAGCTAGTGGTATAGTTAGATTGTATATACATGTACGAGTTTATTTATCATTCCTAACAGAAACATTTCAAGATATTGGATTTTCAAATTATTTTGTGAATCTCATTTGAGGGTATATTTCTTTGTCGAAAATGTGTATGATGTGAAATGAGGAAGCTTTAGAAGAATTTCTACCTACAAGAGATATCAAACAAGGTGATCCCATTTCATCATATTTATTTGTCCTATGCATGGAAAGATTGTTTCATATTATTGAATTAGCAATGATCCATTAGTTTTGGAAGCCTATTTGTATATCAAGATAAAGGGCCTAATATTTCTCATTTGGTCTTCACTGATGACTTGTTGCTTTTTGTTGAGGCCTCATTGGAGCATGTTGAATTATTCAAACGTGTTTGGACCTCTCCTGCTCTAGCTAAGGTCAAAAGGTCAATCAAGAAAAAATAAGAATTAATCAAAAAATGTCTCATGGGAAGTAAGAGAAGAGATCAACCAACAATTCGGTTTTTAGCGTACGAATAACTTAGAGAGACATTTAAGAGTTCCTGTCCAGCATTGTAGAAGCTTTTTGTTGGATGGTCAAGATAATCAGAAAAGGGTTCATGCAGTAACTTGGGAAGAGATTTGTAAGCCTAAATTGGGAGGCGGTCTAAGCATTAGAAGCACGAGGCATATGAATTTCCTTTTCATGATGAAGAACTGTTGGGAGATTTTTACTTCTTCCAACAAGTTGTGGGTTCAGGTACTGAAAGCTAAATATAATTGTGGTATGAAACTGTTACCAAGGATAACGGCTAAATAGAATGTCTATGATGTGTGGAGAGGAATGTGTACTATCTGGCCATTAATGGTAAAAAGCTTAATTTGGAGAATTGGGGGTGGAACTCACGTGCAGTTCTGGCTAGACCATTGGATACCCAATGTTCCAATTTTAGTTGATGTAGCAGATTGTAATGTTCTAGTAGAGGAAATATTTAAGGTTGTGCCTAATTATATAAATGAGTAGGGTGATTGGGAGTTACAAGGGATCAAGTATTTGTTCCTTGCAGATGTTTGGTGTCTTGTTGTTGGTTTGGTTCCACCGTCTCTAAAGGAAGACCCAAATGCAGTTGCTTGGCATGAATCTTCATATGAGAAATTTTCTATGAAAAATGCGTATAAAATTATTCGTCATAATCATAACGCAGGAGTGCATCGAGTGTTTAGTGATATTTGCAATTAGAAAGCATCAAAACTACTTTAGATTTTCCTTTAGCACATTGCACGCTCCAGTTTAGTTACAAATAGCTTTCAGTTTAGCAGAAGGCTATCAAGGTGTGCTACTTGCCCCTTATGTCTTAAAGAGGATGAAACCACCTTACATATTCTACGTTATTGCATAGTAGTGTTAGGAATGTGGAATGCATTGTTGCATGGATGCTCCCCATCATTTTTTTTTACTTCACGTGATGCAAATGAGTGGATTACTTTAAATGTGCAAAATAGTAATCAAATAAGACCAACTTGGGGGTGTTATTTGCTGTCATCGTGGATGCTATATGGTTTTGGAGGAATAAAATGGTTTTCTAAAATGATTAGGGGAAAAATATATCCCAGTTGGTTTACCAAATTCAAGGCCACACTACTCGAATTTGTAATGTTAGATTTGGTCGTTGCACAAGTCAGAATAATATTTGTTCTACAACTCAGTACTATTTGGTGGGGTCTTTCTCTTATGGGAGTATACAAGCTTAATTGTGATGGTGTTGTTAGTAATAGAGTTGCTTCCTATGATAGTATTGTTTATGATTATTGAGGGAACTTTATTGTGATTTTTTATGAAATTTAGGCCCTTGTTTGATAGTTCAAGCTGAATTTTAGGTTATCAATCATGACCTAAAAATTATCCCATACAAGAATTTGATTGGCGTTATTTTAATAAAGATCGACTTGGCTTTGATAGTTAAGTTTTTAAATGATAGTTGCCTTAAATACCATTCATGTTATTCCTTGGTGAATAAAGTAATAAACATTGTTGGTAATGATCATGAGATGATATGCACACACATTTTTCAAGAAGTCAACCAAGTTGCGGGATAGTTTGGCTAAGCATGGACGTTTGTTAGTTGAAAGTATTTACATTTTTCAAGATCCTCCTTCATAGATCCAATTAGCTTTACTTGTTGACTTGTTATTAGTTTCTTTCTTTAGAAAAATTTAATTTGAGCTTTTATCCTCTTTTACATAAAATAAAAAATAAAAGAAAGTAAAAGTCTCGCTCACTAAATTGAGTATTTTATTTATAGTATAAGAATAGAAAAATATTAAATGAAAGTCGCACTATGTACAACTTCAATTTAAAAAATACATTTTTTATTATAAAAAAACTAACAATTTAAATATTAGAAAACTGAAGTCGTATAACATTTTCTTATTGAAATTTTTAAAGAAACCCAACTTCTTAAAAAAAATTTAAAAAAAAAACTCCAAGTCACAATTTCTCCCGTTTCAGAAACACGACTTGTTCAAATTAATTTTTTCTTTAATTTACCCATCTTGATAATTAAAAATTCAAATTCTAATATATGATTGAAGGCTAGTTGGAACGATATTTATATTATTCGTATATTTCAATTAAATTTCTCCAAATGTTGGATTTGGGGAGAGGCCATCCACAACGAGGTGCTTTACCCAAAAAAATGCTTATCAGTATCTATTCTCCTAAGATCTACCATTGCATGGGGAATTATCTAAAAATTAGGAGCTTCTGGAAGCATTGCAACTCTTGGTTTTTTTTTTAATTAAAAATTAATATTATAATATATATATTTTTTAAAACTTATTTCAATGTTATTATAAACTGAAATTTTTTTCTTTCCATATTTTAGTTGAACGTTCTACCATTGCATAATTCAGTTGGCTTCATTATTTTAAATGGAATTTTATTTATTTAAGTATTTTTTATTTCGTGTTATGAAAAAATATTTCACAAAATAGTAGAATAATAAATCTGCTCATTTATAACTTAATAAAAAAAATTAAATTAATAAATAAATTATTGATAATATGTAAAAATGTAAAAAAATTTGTGGATCTTAAATGAGAGATATTGAATTGGAGAAGAGAATGTTTATAAGGGTACTTAAATTGAAAAGAGTAAAATAATTGATATTTACATGTAAATTCCACTTAAAAATCTAAAAAAGATATCTCTATTGAAAATGTCCTTATAGTATGTTTGGATGAGGAATTTTACAAATTCAAGGAATTTTAAATTCTTGGTATTTGAATTACTTTGATTTCAATTTCTATCATTCTTAAAATATTTTGTTTGGATAAGTCAATTCAAATTTCTCAAATTTTAAATTGTTGGGTTGGATATGATAATTTGATTCCACCATGATAAAATTGATTTTAAAAATATATTTATATGTTGATATTTTTAAATTAAATTTTATAAAAATAAATATTAGCTAATTTTTAAATATTTATAATAAATTTTAAAATTAATATTAGATAATATTTAATAATTTTAAAAATATTTTTGAATATTCAATAATTAAAAACTTGAAGAAATAAGAGATAAGATAAAATATATAAGTGAAATAAGAAAGAAAATATGAGGAATTTCAAATTCTTACTTTTTTGGGAGAATTTGAAATTCTACTATTTCAAGGAATTTTACAAATGCTTGAATTTCAAATTCCTTATAAATTCTTCATCCAAATAAGGTATTTCACCTCAAAGAATTTGAAATTATTCAAATAAATGAATTACTCCATTTAAATTCCCCATCCAAACACACTATTAGGGTTGAAAAGAAGACCCAATGAGTGTTAGAGATGTCCTTTATGTAACAATTTTATATCTAGAAACTACAAAAAGAAGAATAAAGAAAGAATATTGATAAGTGTTAAAATTCGATGAAAAGAAAATTCACTTGTGAATAAAACACCTATATAGGTTTTAAATAGATTATTAAATATGTATTCATTTAATAATAAGGCAAGAATAGATAATAAAAAATTTGTATTTATAAATACTTGTATTTTAAAAATATTAAAAATACTCTAATTATATATAAAATAGTTTAATTTAATTTATTTATATGTTAAATATATATATATGTGTGTGTTTGTGTCATAATTATTTATTTTAACACAAATATATGTTATAAAATTATATTTATTTTAATTTTATTTTATTTCTTACTTTTATATAAAATTTTATAATTTTATCAAATCTATACAAATATCTATAAATAATTGCAAATATATAAGAAAAAATTAAATACATGATAAATAAATACTCGCACGGACGGATAACGAGAGCTAGTGGCCTTTGCCATCGCTATATCGTCTATATATGTAAAGCTATCAAAACGGGCCAGCCCGACCCATGTGGGCCGGCCCACCTTGACCCACTTTAAAAACGAGCCAACCCAACTCGATCCATTTTTTATTTTCTAAAAAAAAATTTGGCCCGGCTCGGCCCACCATGGGTTGGTGGGTTATACGGGTCAGCCTACCAGCCCACCAAAAATTAAAAAAAATTATCAACAAAATTCAAAATTTTAAATTAATTATAAATTAACATAATAGTCATAAAATTAGCATCATTAATAGTCATAAGTCATAACTCATCATACAAAATTAAATAAAAATCATGATAAAAGTTCAAAATTATCATACAAAATTAACTATAAATCTTACTTAAATTTTTATTGCAAAAAAAATTTGGTGGGTTAGTGGACTACCCGGCCCACCACGGGTTTAGCCCGGGTGGGCCGGGTCAAAGTGGGCCGGGTTGAGATATACCCACTTACTATAAAACTTCAACTTTTTTTTTATCCAGCCCGACCCGTTTTCAAAGTGAGTCGGGTCAAAGTGGGTCGGGTTAAGATATACCCACTTACTATAAAACTTCAAAAAAAAAATTTGTCCAGCCCGGCCCATTTTCAAGGTGGACCGGATTGGTCCACCAGCTCAACCCACTTTTACGGCTCTATATATATTTATAATACTTGAATCCAAATTAGAATGTATCCTCTACTTTTATGTTGTTGGGTCATTTTCGTATCCGGAAGCTTTTTAAGTGTAAAGAGTTATAGTAGTTAGTTTTGCATCAAATACAGTAAAGAAAGGTCAATTCTTCTGATTCTGAGTTGGTTCCAACGTGTGTCTGTGAGTACCGATCTCCAACGTCTCTCATTTCCGATGTCAAGACAAGCACCATAGATATTGGAGCCATAGCCTTATTTTTCACTTTCACTGTCACTTGCTTTTCTATTTTCACGGTTCCAGGATTTAGTATTACCATCCTCACCCTCCCTGTGTTCACAACAAACTGGCCAACAAACATTCAAAGAAAAATAATACTAGTATTTAGTATTTTAATCATGGGGTACTGCATAAAGTTCTGATTATTTTTAAGTTAGAAAATTAATTTCCTGTTTTTCTAAAGTTACTACATTTGTGATTTTTTTTTTAATAAAACTTAACAAATAGTAATAGAGAATAGATAATAAATTAAATAGGACGTGTTAAAAAGTGTTTTAATTATTGCTCCTCTTTTACCAAACCCTAGTCAAACATACAGACTAGTTAAAATAGTTCCTTTTGTGTACAAGTGATTGTTGCAATTTACAGTATAGTTCTATATAAGTTGAGTGCAGTTTAGTTTGATTTATAATACTCCATGAAAATAGAAACGATGTAGACTCCACAACAATTATGAACTTTTTCCTTGTTCAATTAATGTTTATGCAGTGCCAATGCTATATCTTGATCTGTGCAAGTCTTTTCGTAATTCCATGTTGCAGCAAATTTTTTTCAATTTCACTGTCATAAAATGTCCGATGCTGGGGTAAAGAAAATATTTGAGAGAATGTTATTTCATCATGAAATGCAAAGTCACAGGAACATAAATTCACCTCGTGGGGAAGCCTTCTATTTTGAGTGTCTACCGTATCTCAGGCCGAAAGTCAAAATTAATGTTTTCGAAGATTTATTTAAGAGATTAATTTCTTTTTTAAAATTACTTTTTTATGGAGGTTCCTTAGCTTATAACCCTAAACTTTAATCAATTCAATATACAATTCATGAGCTTTATAAAGAAAGAGAAAATAAAATTTGATGAAGGAACGAACATTAGGAAGATAAGCACTATCTCCTACTAACTGTGATGCGTTTCCATGTCAGATAATGAAAAGCGATATGAAAAGAAGTATAGTAAGACTTCTGTATGGGACCAAAAGGTAGAGAAAAGTAACGTGATACTCCCAAAGGCACAATTCCCACGTATATCCCGAGCTAACGAAGAATCATCTAGTCATTGTTTAAGGTGGGGACTATAGTGCTTTTGTGCACAAGAACAAAATCATAAGATTACATCAACATACTTTCACTTTCTCTTTTTGATGGGCCTAAACAAAGTAACAAAGTGACGAATTCATGAGTTGCATGTGAACGCTGACCAAAGTGTCATCATGTTAGTACTAATCAAGTAACCATGTACGAGGATCTGTTAATGAACACTTATCATTGCTCTATAATTATAAACAATTAGTCCAGTTTCAATCTGTTTAGTTCGTGTAGTTTTATTTTAATATTCAACCTTATATATATTTTTAGTTAATTGAACTTTATTTTTATAATTACATATTTTACTTATTTATATTTTGTACTTGCTGGAAAAAGTACTCATATTTTTTAGAGTCCTTGGAAGTAATTGGTTTTCAACTTGATAATTGTATCTGTAAAAGAAACTTTGTGCTTAAGTTAACAAGTGTTTGAAGTTTATAGGTGATTTTTCATAATGATTGTGTCTTCTGATAGTAAAATGCGAGAATATGAATAGTAGAGGATTTGATAGCATGAAAACATTAACGAGTATTCAAAACATTTAATTATTGTGTAACGGTTAAACATTACATTACTTTCGTCTTAACCATAGAGCAATGGGTCTTGGCATGTTGAGGATTGTTTGATTTGACAATAACACCTTCTCAGCGTGCTAACTAGTGTTTTGACGTATATACTATGTTCCTAGTTTTTCCCTCTCAACACTCGTCTCTTGGGTGCTAAGGTGTCTTTGGTAGGTGACATGATACCAATCCAGCACATAAGCCCCCATGCCAAGTCCTTGACTTATAGGGAGAAGAATTCATGTCACTTGCACTATTGTTTTTGGTAGGAAGAGATTTTGTTTCCTATTTTCAAAATTTGAAAATGTTTTATCTTTCTGATGTGCCATCGTTTTGAGATATGTAATGTCAGGTTCATTCTAGTGGGAGTGCAATGGTTACATGTCAGTTACCCTATAAACTTTTGGAGACCTAGGTGTGAATAGGGGCGCACGAATGCAAAGAGTTGTCTTGTCTTATTTGTCAATACTAGGGAGATTTAATAATTCAAAGAGATGTAATATGCTTCATTTCTTGCCATTGTTGTATCTCCCTTTGGAGTTCTACCAGTATACACAAGTTATTTGCAATCCTGTTATTCCTACTTGGTAATTTGTCTAGTCTACTCTTGTCATCAGTTCGTCGATAGCGATGGTAAGAAAATTTGTTATGACCCCATGGTAGACGTCAAATGTGCTTGTTGAAAAAAGTACTCGTCCTCTTTGAGAGTCCTTAGAAGTAATTGATCTTCAACATGATGATTGTACTTGCAAAAGAGACCATAATACTTAAGTTAGTGAGTACTCAAAGCTTATAGGTGATTTCTCATAATGATCGTGTCTTCTATGGGTGAAATGCATGAATATAAATAGTAGAAAATCTGTTACCATTTGCAATGGGTCTCGATCTACCGAGAACAATTTGATTTAGCAACAACACCTTCTCAACATAACAACTAGTATTTGAACTAATATACCATGTTCCCATTTCTTCACTCTAAACACTGGAGCCAAAGTATCTTTAGTGAGATGGTTTGAGATTAAATTTTTCTTTTTAAAAGTTTATATATATATATATATATGGAGTTTAATTTTAAAATTTATTGATACTATCAAATATGTTAAAGTTTTTTTTTTTTTTTTTAACTCCAACTCTTTATATAGAGTGAATATAAATAAACAAAATTATTAAAAATATCTAAGAAATAAAGTACTTATAAGAACAAATTATTTTTAATCATTAAATTATATATATTGTTCCTTAATTTGGACCGGGACTTTAGGACCAGTTCAACTGCTCAAGGGCCCATAGGCCGTAAGGGTTATCATACTAAAATTAATATTGAAATAGTTTATTTTATAAGATTAATCTTCTGTAGATTAATTCACTTTTTTTTTACAGTATCGCTCTCGTCAAATTGATTGTTTCTCTTTATGCTAAGTATTTTGTCAAAATTTTAGTTCTATATTTATTTGTTCGACAATTTATTTAGTAAAAACTAAATAATATATTTTGAAGAATATCTTACTTGAGCCAACATTATGCCATAGCATAACATCGATTTTAGGACTAATATTGTAGAGAAGTTCTTAATCGATAACTTCATACGAAATCGGCCTTATAACGTGCCAAAAGACCTATTGACTATTTCGACATGATCACATGAAATCTGATTTAGTTCCACATGAACCAACATAGTAATTTGGTTTGAGCTTCATTCGATTTTTTAATTTATTCTTTTTTTAAAATAATTTTTATTTTAAAACACTATTTTCTTCATTTACTTCTTTTTTCTTCATTTCTTTTCTACCCATACTTTATTTATCTCTAATCACTTTTCGTTGATTTTTATTTTGTACTTCTTCTCCCTTGATTTTTTTCTCTTCAACAATCAAGATATTCATTGCTCAATTTTATTATTCTTTAAATCCAATTTTGTGCACTCTTAACTTCACATCATCTTTAATATTGCATACATTAAATACAAAATTGTAAATATTTATAAAGGCATTTGTGATGAATGATTCATTAGAAATAATACGTATTTTTTATTATTATTTAAAACTAATTTCTAGAATTGTGTTTTAATGTTCTTAAAATATACTTTTTAAAAGTACTTTTCAAAAAGTTATATTTACTCTTTCAAAAAATACTTTCCAAAAAGTAAAAATATAATATTAAAAAGTGCTTTTGGTAAGAATTTTTTGAAGAGTAAAATTGAAGGATATTTAGAAGAGAAAAAAGACACAGGGAGGTAACGGAGGTGTATTTAACAAAAGAAACAAATAATTAAAATAACACAAGTTCATCCATTCATAACCCACACTTCCTAGAATCCAGTATGCAGAAGCCCAATACCAGAATCCAAATGCACAAAAGCCAACACATACCAAGCAAGAAACTGAGCCCAATTATCATTATTAAACGCGAAATAGCCAGCACCTCAGACTTGGTCCAATCCGAAATGAAAAAAATAAAAAGACAACTCATGGAAACATACAGAAGGATTTGAAGCTCTATGGGCCATGCCCAAGTTTCAGATAGAGGGGCCTGATGCATTTTAAGTGACTAAAAGAAATAAATTAAAAGAAGGAAGAAAAAAAATCTTACCCTTTATTTGTGTTGAATTCCGGAAATCATAGAAACATTGAAAAGGATTTGATGCTCAAGAGTCAAGCCCAATTCGCTAACAGTCTAATACTGAATTCGGAAATAGAGGGGTTTCCAGTAGTTTAATTTGCTAAAAGAAATGCGTAGTAAATTAAAAAAAAAAAAAAATACCACCGGAAATGTGGATCAATTGACGGAAAAAAAATATTTCAGTTTAATTAATAGTTTGAATTTTAGTTATATAGCTGCATCTTCCCTTCTCACTGATTTGATGCAAAAAAAATTATTTCCTTTTTCAAAGCAATGGTGTCTAACGAGCAGAGGAAATTTAAAAATGGAGTAGAATTGAGGAGAAACAAAAACACTCACTTTCAGCGTCAAACTACAAAGAGGGTATTGTTTCCAAAATTCAACTGATGCCATTTGTAGTCTCTCTCTCTCTCTCTCATTTTCATGTCCAAAACATACGTACAATGGCAAGCACACTAACACATGAATTAATAGGGAGCAAAAACATTATGACAAATGCACAATAGGCACTAGCTAACTCGTGAAAACACAAATACAATAGATAGAGAACACGCTAGCTAAGAAAAAACACAACAAACACAGGAAACATTAAATAACATAGTACAGTAGAACAAACTAATAACACAAATGTAAAAGAGAGAACAAAAAAATAGATAACAAA
This sequence comes from Cajanus cajan, assembly GCF_000230855.2. Classification (NCBI taxonomy): domain Eukaryota; kingdom Viridiplantae; phylum Streptophyta; class Magnoliopsida; order Fabales; family Fabaceae; genus Cajanus; species Cajanus cajan. The sequence goes on from NC_138518.1 coordinate 66,425,383, forward strand.
ATTCAGAGAACAAACTAACAACAAAATATACAGATGTAACAGAGAAGGAGAATGAGAACACATGTTCAAGAATGATCACGATTCACGAGAACAAGATGAACTGATCATGAAGCAACAACAAGCACAAAGGTGAAACAACCACAAAAGTGTTTGAATGAACTCAATGAAGAGCGCAAAAAAACAAATAGAGCAATGGCATAAGTTAAAAATGCTTCATCAGTTCGTTGTCTAAAGGGACAAAAATGAGGTTTATTATGACTTTCTACAGTAATTGTATGATGATCTAATCTATAAATCTATTGATCGATTCCTCGTAAGATTGAAGTAGAAAGTCTAGTATAGAATTTAAAATTTTCAAAATCTGTCAACATTCTAAATCAACTATAATGAGAATTGATGTAGAAAGTCATTTTATATATCTGTTAAAATAAAATTTATCAAGAAAATTGATTCCAAAATTTAAAAAAATTTAAAAGGTATTCACATTCTAGAATGTTTGCTAAGGAATCAACATAGAAAAACCTTTGAAATTGGTTCTCGTACGATAGACGTAGAAATTATTATTTTTAGATCAAATTCAACATCTATAATGCCCACTCAATATTATATAAAAAAAGTGATATATGCTACATTGATTTCCACGTAACTATATAAAATGATAATGTATTTTATTATTATTATTATAGTGCAATTTATAGTTTAATATTCTCTACAAATTTCAAAAAACAACAAACAAACAGACAACCTTTTCTTTTTTCTGTTTTGTAGGCTGCAGGTGTAGATTTTTGGGCAGCAATTACAATTAAAGATTTTAACTTAATGTCATTATCGTCCGCCAAATAAATCATTATCAATTTATCACATGGGCTAATTATATATCCATATGGACAATCACATCATGTTCTATTACAATATTAGAAAATCTTAAAACAAAATCACCCAATTGCTTACATCTATTTTAATTTGTTTCTTATGTCATGATCAAAGACATCCTCGACTTGGATAATAAAGAAGATACAGAAGGAACTTGTAGAAATTCGCTGTGTCAAAAGTGAAACTTGCAATAGCTGTTTCGAAGATCATGTAATTAAATTACCACCTCACCCACTAACTGCAAAATTTACCACTAATATCGTGCGTTGATAGAAACATTAAAGAAAAATAGTGAATCTCAACTAAGTAACAACATGACATTTCCTGAACGAGAAAGTTAGCTAGTCCATACCATATATATTGGGTATCGTCAATTCATGAGAGCATGCAGTTAATCCTAAGTCATCAGGCATGTTCAGTGGCTCAAAATTTAATGTAAAAGAAAAAAAAAAGTAATAAAGTTGATGGTTATAATTCTGCTACGTATGCCTTCCCATTTTAGAATTCAGATTAATTTGTTAGTGCATGAAACCCTTTTTCTGAGAGTCATCGAATTTAACAATGTAGCAGTATAGTGCCCACTTTCAAGTTAAAGATAGAAGTGATTGAACTCGCACTTAAAATGGTGATATGACCAAGCTAGCATATCTTATCTTTGAGCAACTACTTTATTCGGGACCATGCCAGTCACCGAGTTAGCAATTTGATAAGCTTATATATAAAAGCAGTGTGTCATATGATTCATGAAGGTAATGAAAAATTTCCAGGATGAGTCAGATTGTGTAGCTATTTGGAAACATAGATAGATGTATAAAAGCAAAAGGCAAAAGGCAAAAGGCAAAAGAAATCTAAAACTGAAGTTCACTTTAATGTGTCAGCCAATGGTGTGTGTCTTTCGTTAAAAAAATAACTCAGACATTTATCTTTTCAAAAGCTGGAATCTTGTTACACTGTGATTAAATATAAATGTGGTTTTTTTAAAAACAATTGACGAAACTCATCAATTGGAAATGTTCATGAAATATTGTATTCCCGAAATTCTCTTTTCAGGAACAGTAGTACTATTTCTCTCTCTCTCTAGAAAAGAGTATCCACTACTAGATTTTAATGTATTAGCAACATTTTCTTGTTTACATTTGTTAAAATGTTACTAATTTTCAAAATTAAAGTCCTATATTGAGTAAAAAATATTTATATAAGTTATTTTGCAACACTTTTTTAAAAAATGTTATTATAATTACTTCTAAAAATAAAGTCCCATATCGAGTCAAAAAATATATATTTCTCTTATATCTAATTGTAACTTATAATTAAAGTTCCACAGCGAATAGATTAATGACTCATAAAGAGTATATATACTCATATAGTTATACTTAAGATAAATAAAATTTGATATTCTATATATAATTAGTGGTGACTAACTAAAAATGTCTTTCCCTAAAAACTTAAGGAACTCCTAGAAATTTAGTTTAGGAGACATAAAAATATAATAATTGATAGTAATATTTAAATTAAAATTAATTATTATTTTATAAATTTATCAAAATCTTGGCAACATCATTAAAATGTTACAAAAAATTATTAAAATGTTACAAAAGTACTACTTTGGTAACATTTATAAAATGTTATCTAATTATGCAAAAATGTTATTAAAAGTCTTTAGCAACATAAACTATATACAACATTTGATAATATGTTACTAAAATAAATTAGCAACATTTATACATAATTAAGTAACATTTTTTAAATATTACTAAATACCATTTGTATTGTAGTGATCATGTATTGTTGGATTAGAGAATAAACTTTTTTAAGTAACATTACTACCGCAAAACATTCAATAAATTTCATCAATATAATATATATATTTTTTTTTAAAAGAATAAATAGTAAAATCCTAACATGCACTTGACATGGTCAAAGTTTTTTTTTTTTTTTTCACATGAGAAGATGATAATGATAGGTGTATTGGATTCTTTCAAAAGGGCCAACACTAACAGGAGTTGTGCTTACGTTCCGTCTTCAACATATTTTAAGGAAAATGATGTGTAAAAAAATAAACGACAAATAAAAGCAAGGGAGGGGAATTGTTTCTCTTCTGTACATTGTTGGCCTAAAACATCAATGAAAATTCTTGAATATAAATAACTTTCTCAGTTGGCAAAGGAAAGAAAAATAAAAGGACAGCAAAGCCAAAAAGAAGAAAAGTAAAAAAATACAAGAGTACGAAACCGGGTCCCGTCTCAGTAGTATACTGTGTAACTAGTTTGTTTTCATTTTCATACATGAAACACGTCGTACCTTTTCAAACATGCATGTCGACTCCTCTGTGTTTATTTTATTTATTTTTATTTAGAAAAATGAATTGGAGAAAATTCGAAAGAAAAAAAAGAGAGAGAGGAGAGGATGCAGAGTAAAAAAGGAAAAGAAATAACCTTTATTTATTTATTTATAAATTACATGTACTTTTATATGGGATACAATCCTTAAACCAAATATAGAACCATCAAAATGAGTTGTTCGACTTGATTTGAAAACTTAATCAATCGTGGTGGTTTTAGAAGTGGAGCTCAATCGATTAGGGGGAGGAGGTGCATATATATAATCAATTAGAGGGTCATCAATAGTAAAAAAAAAAATACATAATTGATGTCTTGAAACATAAATCCGTAGCCCCTCTCTTTCTTGCAAATTCATGTTGTTTAGTGAATAAATAAATAAAAAATTATAAGACTCTTACCTTTTTATTTCTTTGCCTCTTACTTCTTCTTCACCTAATAACTTCAACTTCTCTTCATTTCTTCTATTCCTTCCATCTCCTTCAATTCTACTTCACCAAAACTATATATATATATATATATATATATTCAACATCTAATTTCTCATTTTTTTCTTTCCTTTATTTTTATTTAAAGAAAAACTTTAGTGATCTCCCAAAAAGTTGTTAATGTACAATTGTTGAAAAAGAAAAACAATATAAATTTTTTTAAAAGTTTTCTCATGTGTGAGTGAGAGACTAAATCTCGAATTATGATTAAATATCGAAGTAAAACTCTTTTCAAATGTTCTTGTTTTCATTTACAAAATTTTCAAGGAGACCATAAGTTTAAGGGATTCAAGCTTTATTCAAAACACCGACAAAAAGATACACAAATTTTCACAAAGAAAAAATAGGTTGCTAAATGCATGCAAATTTGAAGGGAGGATCAAGAGATGTGTTAAAAAAATATATTTGTCTCTCACTCGACTCTAAATCTCGACTAGGCCAACCTTTGCAATCCGTACCTGTCACTGATTTTGAATATACATGATGATACTTATATATCTATCTATATAGAGATAAAGAGAGGTAGAGAGTAAATTCTATAATAATTATTTTGAAAAAGATACATTTAATAAATATATTTGCATTCTTTAATTGCAATATTACATTAAAATATATATATATATATATATATATATATATATATATATATATAATAAATACTCACATATGAATATATAAATATTAAATGAATATATGACCACCATGTATTAGTATTCATTTATATTCTTATACTATATATATAATTATATATGAAACGTTTTGTGTTCCAATGGTGTTAAATTTGGTCTAATTAATTAAGGTTTCCAGTTAAGTATTATAATGAAATAAAAAAATGTAATCGATAAAGAGATTTCATTAAAGATAATTAGCTGAATTTTTTAAGAAAAATTAATCATCAACAAAATTGATATATTTTATACTAATAAAATAATAACTAAATATGTGTGTAATGTAAACAAATTTTATAACAACTCGACAAGTTACAATATACTTATTATAGTTCAACTATTAAGTAGTGAAATAAACAAACAACATTAATAAACATTAACTAACCTAAAGTTATCATACTTATAAGGATTTTGGCTCAAAAAATTTCTCTCTAGTTTTTTTAAAAAAAATATACTTATGAGGTTCATGTCTTAAAAATATTCTTATATACATTTCTTTAAGTTGCATCAACTTAACTCTAACTCAACTACCTCAAAAGTAACTTAACTCTCAAAGTCTCTTAACTTAAATCTCTAACAACTAACAGTAATCAACACTAATCATATCATCAACCATATATAAAATCAACATCTCAAAATCAACAATGTTACAAATTTAATGAACCTAACTATATTTAATGAAAAATTAAATTACTTACATTACTACTATTTATTATTCAATTTTGATAATTAAGTATCAATTTTTATATTACTATTATATTAGTTATACTCATTTTATTAGTGCTTACATTAAATATTATATCACTAACTAAATAAGTTGATGAACCTAATTGTATTTAATGATAAACTGAATTGCTCACATTATTTATTATACAATAATTTTGATAATTATCAATTTTTATATTACTATTACGTTAGTTATACTCATTTTATTAAGTAATAACATTAAATATCATATTAATAACCAATAAGGTGATGGAACTAATTATATTTACAACCGAATTGCTCACATTATTACTATTTATCATACAATTTTGATAATTAAGTATCAATTTTTATATTACTATTTGTTCCGGTATGCCTAAAAGTCCCACATCGCTTAGGAGTCGAAACTAAGGGTAGTTTATAAACATCTTTCCTCCAAAACTCATCGAGGCGCCTTTTCAAGGACAAAACCGTGACGGCCCAACGAGCGCCAAAGCAGACAATACCTCGGATACGGTGACGCTAACGATGACAGCGGACTTACGGTAGGAACATAAAGTCCCACATCGCTTAGGAGTCGAGACTAACATTGGCGCTAGAAGGGGGAGCTTGTTCCGGTATGCCTAAAAGTCTCACATCGTTTAGGAGTCGATGCTAAGTTTAGTTTATAAACACCCTTCCTCCTTAACCCACATTTTCAAGGACAAAACCGTGACGGCCCAATATTAACTATTATATTACTAACATAGTTAATAAGTCTCAAAAAAATTAGTTTATGACTATCAGATGGAAGAATATTTACGGTTCTCCCAAAAATATACATTATATCACTACTTATCATGTAACCACAAAAAACATTTTAAAAAATTTGGTTTCTACTTACGTTAATTTTTTAATATATTATATTTCTATTTACTTATACCACTAAAATTTTATATTAAAGATAATTATTTATTAATAATAACAAATTAATTATTTTTACTTTATTATCTAATAATTAATGAATAATAACTATTAAAATTACATTTACACCACACCAAAACTTACTATTAATGACAATAAATTAATTATTTCAATTTTATTGTCTAATAAAAATATCAATGGCTAATAAATAATAATTATTAAAAATATATTTATAATAATAATTATTGAAAATGGTTAATAAAAAGTAAGAGTAATTTTTTATTCATTTTATTGAGAAAAGTTTAAGTCCAATATTAACTAGCTAGAGATAAGAAAATTAAATAATATATAAGTAGAGGACAGTCCTTACCTTATAAACTGGTTTTATCAAGTTGAGTTAGACTCATAACTCACTATTTCTAAGATGATATTATATCATCTCTCATTTATTCATGTACCAAGTTCAATAGTATTAGACTTGAGGGATATATTGGGAAAAAAAATCAAATATCACATTGACTAGAAATAAGATAATTAAATAATATATAAGTATAGGACAATCCTCACCTTACAAGTTTCTCATTGACTAGGAATATGACTATTAAATAGTATATAAATTAGGAATAATTTCTTAAACTTTTAATGACAATAGTAAAAAGTATTAAATGTCAGTAAAATTAAAAAATTCAAAACTTTAAGTTAGATATGCATACAATAATTAATATAGAAATGTTGGTAAAATATTTTGTAACCATTTTTATTACCACTAAAAATAATATTGAATGCTACTTAAAAGTATATTTTATAGTAGTGTTACATTTTTTTAAAAATATTTTTTTATTTTTAATGCAAATAATATAAGGATGTAATAAATGCATTATTAAATTTAAAATAATTTATTATATATTATTTTAATTAATAACTTCAAATGGATAAGAATTGATAAAATGTTATTATTATTATTGTTGTATATAAAAAAAAATCATTTTAATCATTAAAATACATGCAAAAGATAGCTAACAAATATTAATTGTTAGATAAAAATTCAAATTTACAGTAATCGACTAGTCCTTGGTTGATGGTAATTAAATATAATTGAACTATTTTTATTTAATGTTAAATTAAATTATACAAATTAATGTTGTTTTATTTTTATATATAAATTTGATAATAATATATTAATCTCGTTGTTAAGTAGTTATATTAAATATATATGATTTATCAGGCTCAAGTTTTTTTAAAATTAGTTAATTTAAAACGTTTCACGAGCAATATTAATAAAAATTAAATATTTTATAAATATGTGGCTTAATTTAAAATAATTTAATATATTTTTCTTGTGTACAGTGAAGGAAATGAACATCAGATTTAAGTTTTTATGCATTTATTCTAAACTTTCACTATTATTTATAATATTTTACATTTATTATAATTATATAAAGAGAAAATTTTAATATATATATATATATTAAAATTTAATATAAAGAGGAAATCTTAATTGAATGGTTAGATTGTTAAAATTTAATGTAGAATATGAATGATTAAGTAGAGTAAGTTTAATCAGGTTTACTCTTGTTGTAAGTGGATTCCTCCTCATATATGTATAGGAGAGAGATCAACTACTGATATCGGTATAACTTTTATCAACTATTACATCGTTAAATAATTTATATTAAATATGAATTTTGTTGATCCAACCATTGAATTATGATTTCATATGACATTATATATTTATGTTGAATTTTGTCAAAATTAAGTAATAATTTGAAAGTAATTAAATTGTTCATATTCTAGTATGTTTAAAATAAATAAATAAATAAATATATATATATATATATATATATATTTATATTACATCAATTTTAATCTATAAGAATGAGATATCAAATCATTTTGGATTAATATAAAATTTTGTACATATGATTTAGGATTAATAAACTTTTAATCTAACGATAAATTTTAATAAATTATTTTATATAAAGTTATTGAATTGTATAATAATTAATAAAAATTATTTTGATGTAATTTGACTCCTCTCCATCTATATATATATATATGTGCGTACAGTTTTGTGTCCATATTTTATTTTAATAATTAATACTTTAAAGAAAAACTTAAAGAAACATCAGTTATTCATCGAAATTTAAACTTTACAATAGTCGTTAATCAAATGTAATTAAATTTAATGAATTTAATTATATTTAATGAAAAATTAAATTACTAACATTATTTCTATTTATTATATAAATTTATTAATTAAATATCAGTTTTGATATTAAGTACTAACATTAAATATTGTGTTCTGCTCATTTTTTTTTAAATTAGTTAATTTACAATATGTTTCATGAACAACAATAATTAAAATAATGATTATATATATATATGTATTTAAATTAAAAATAATATATAATATGTTTAATTCTATTTTATTTAAATTTATAATTTTATAAAATAAAATTTTAAAAAATTATTGTATATATTTACATGTTTACATTATTTATGAACCTAACAATTGTCATTGGTTGTATGTAGTTAAATTTAATATATCTAATTGTATTTAATGACAAATTTAATTAATCACATTAATGTTATTTATCATACAATTTTGATAAATAAATATCAATTTTGTTAAATTTGATATTAAGTATTAACATTTTATTTATAATAAAATTTTGACAATTAAATATTGATTTGAAATAAAAAATAACATTAAGTATTATATTACTAATTGTGATTTTTTTTTTCTTCAGTTAGTTTCTTTAAAATATATGTCACAAATAATAGTAATTAAAATTAATAGTTTTAACTATGTAGTAAAATATAAAATAATTCATAATATGTTTAATTAATAATCATATAGGAATAGTAAATAAATATTTTATCATGTATATCAGTGTTTTAAAACCCGGACCGACCCGGCCGGTCGGACCGGTTGGACCGGGAACCGGTGGTCCAGCCGGTCTGAATCTGAAGTTGGATCGGTTATGCAGTCGACCCGTTTCAAACCGGATTGAACCGGTCAATTTTCCGGTTCAACCGGTGAACCGGTGGGTCAAACCGGTTCAACCACTTTTTTTAAATATTTTTTTTAAAATTTTTTTAAGGGACCATAAATCACAAAAATAATAATGAAAATTGAATCTCTTAATGAAAAAGCAAGGAGTCTTATTAAATATAACAATGACTACTTGTTCTAATATATTTGTTTGCAATATATACAACTTAAATAACTTTTATAGTATATTATTAATTTTAAATTATATATTTAATAATGCAATATCTATGTAAATATTACATATATTATTTTGTGATATTAATTGCAAGCATATTATATATGTGCATATTGTTTATATTTTTAATTTGTATTAATATACTGTTTAACATGTAATTTTTTTATGTATTTTTTTACAAAATAAAAATAAAAATAATTTTAAATAATATAGAAAAATTAAAATTTAAAATAAGATATGAATTTATTAAAATTTATAAGTATAAAATATATTTAATATGAATATTTTTTAATAAAAATAAATAAAAATCGAGTCATGCGGTTCAACCAGTGACCCACCGGTTCAACCTTTGACCCACTGACCCAGTACCTTAACCGGTTCGATGACCGGTCCGGTTTTTAAAACTATGATGTATATATCAATATTTTTTTTTTCTCATTTAGTTATTAGAATACATGTAAAAGAGACTTTAACAAACATCGGCAAGTGATTGAAATTTCAATTTTACAAATATGATATGATACAATTACATTTAATGGACCTAATTCTATTTAATGTTAAATTAAAATACTCAAATTAATGTTATATATTATACATTTATGACAATTACTCTTTATATATATATATATATATATATATATATATATTATATTATATTAAGTGGCTACATGTTGCTGTATATTTAATACAATTTTCATGATTAAATATTAAATTTAACATTAAGTGGTAATATTAAATAGGTTAAAATATTCTTTTAATCTTTATAATTTCAATTATTTTATCTTTTAGTTTTTATAGTTGAAAATAATTTTTTTAATCACTATATTTATTTGTTTCATTTTTTAAAAATATTTTTATAGGTTAAAATAACATTTTGTGTAATACAAATTTAAGTTTGTAATTTTTTTTAAAAAAATTATTTGATATTTTATGATATAATTCAAATCAATGTATAAAATGTTTTTATAATCACCCGTTAATTTAAATTAATGAAACAAAATATTAAATAGTTTTAAAATTTTTTTAAATTTTACAAACTTAATCTATACATTAAGAACTTTTAATTTAATGATTGAATTGTTAAAATTTAAAATACAACATTAGTTATTATGTAAATTAAATTTATATAAATTTATTATTAGAATAAGTAAATTTCCCATTTTTATATATATATAGAAGAGTGATCCATTTACTTCAAGAGTAAGTCTACATAGTCTTACTCCATTCAATAACTCATGCTCTATTAAAATCTCAATGATCCAAAATTGAATTTAAAGTTCTTAATACACCGATTAAATCTGTAAATTTTTAAAAATTTAAAAATCATTTGATATTTTGTTTCATTAATTCAAATTGACGAATAATTATAAAAACATGTTATCCATCAATTTGAATTAATAAAACAAAATATCAAATAATTTTTAAAATTTTTAAAAATTTACAGATTTGATATGTGTATTAAGAACTTTAACGATTAGATTGTTTAAATTTAATATAAAACATGAGTTATTGAACAAAATAAATGTAAGTAAATTTATTTGTAAAATAAACAAATCCATCGTTATATATATATATATATATTTATTTATTAGGGTGGATGATCACCCAACTAGTTTTCAAAGAATTTTCTATGTCCATGCATGAGGACAAAAACAAATCTTATCAATGCTCGTAATATACGTCATAAAGATTGTCCTTTTATAATTTTCCATGGAAAAATAATTCCAAAATTAAAATTTAGCCTCTCGATTATGCTAAGCAACTACTCCTTCGACCAATGATCAGCACTGCATTCGTTCCCACCTCGACAAATAAGCCCACCATATGGACAAGTTAAGAATGAACATACCTCATAAAATTTCTACAAATGTTTACGTCCCTAATCCCATCAAGAGTTTCAAGATAAAACAAAGAAAACAAAACACGTAACCTGCAAATGGACATGCATTATCGTTATGTCCACCTACTAAACTATCCTTGATTTTTTTTTTAATTTATTCCGTGTAATAATAGACATTCTTAAATCTTAACTAAAGATAAATTCAACGAGGGAATAAAGCAAAAAGAAAAGAAACAAACTAAAAGAGGATAAAACAAAATAAAAAAGTAAAAAAATTACATATTTTAAAGTGAAGGGAGCAGATAAAAGAAAAAAAAAAAGAAGAAAAAGAATAAATTATGGAAACTCCTGAGTCCTGAGTGGGATTCTCTCCCCAAAAAAGAGTAAACAACTCTACCCTTCCCAATTCCCATTCATCATGCCCATCTTTTTGTCCCTTTCCACTTTTTCTTTTCCCCCAAAAATTACACTATACAGCATAATGACAAGAACAAGAAAATGAAGGGTTTGACGAGTCAACTCGGAACGAGTTGTCCTTGACGAGGACGAATGTCTTTGAGCAAACCCAACACCTGTTGCATGCTGGGCCTCTTCCAAGGTGACTCCGCCGTACACAAGAACGCCACTCGGAGACTCTCCACCATCTCACTCACCACCGACTCACCGCCACCCACTCGCAGCCTCTCGTCCAGCACCCTCTCACCGCGCCCCTCCCTCACCGCCTTCCTCGTCGCCGCCACCGCCTCCGCCCTGCTCTCCTTCCCGGTCAGCAGCTCCATCAGCGCCGCCCCGAAGCAGTAGACGTCATCCTCCGTGCCGCCGTTCGGACTCGGGTCGGCTCGCAACCCGAAATCGGCAATCCGTGGCTCAAAGTCGTCGGCAAGTAGAATGTTGGAGGTAACGAGGTGGCCGTGCACCACGGGCTTGGAACGCGCGTGGTGAAGGTACGCGAGGCCACGCGCTATTCCCACCGCGATACGGTGCCGTGTTAACCACCCCATCTTTTCTGGGGATCCGTCGTCGACCACGCCGTTTTGAATCTCCCACGTGTCGCTTGTCCAATCCTCCACGTTGGTGTCCCCAGTTGGAAGCTCGTGTAGCCACCTTCCCAAGTCCCCGTTTGCCATGTACTCGTACAGTACCAGTTTCTCCTTACCTGAAAATTCAACCAATTTTTTAAATACTATATTAATAATATAGTTCAATTAAATATAATTTATACATTGTTTATCGATTTTTAATATAAAACATACAGTAAGTTCTTAATATCTTTATTCATGACAAATGCATAAAACCTTTAAAAATTAAATAATTGAAAATAACAATTCATGATATTATCTACAATAAAAAAAAATCAAAAGAAACGAAGTCAATATTTAACAACTTGCATTCTGTTACAAATCTACAATGTCTCCCCTGTCACATGTAAAGCTCTTTCTTCTGGATAATAACCAAACTAAAATTATGGGAGTTCTGGATTCATGGACTCAACTTAAATTCAAGTTCATAGTTTTATTTCACGGGTGAATGGAGACAAACGCACGCAGCCTAAGAAATACTAGTGCACAATATATTTTTCATTAAAAAGAGGAAAGTTTATGCAAGTGCATTGCGTTTTAGTGAATTGTGGCTACTAAAAAATTAAACCTGCGGAAAGTACACTACGCACGAATTACCAGACGCAATGATAAGCATGGAGTTTAGTATATTATATTTGTAGTTGAAGAAACAAAGGATGACAGAGAGAGGAGGGAAGATGTTGAGTATGAAACATTGGAAGAGACAAAGACATTAAAAAATGAAACCCGTGAAAGGCATTAATGAGAATTGAGAGCAGAGCCGCGAAAATGAAAACATTTTGAAAGAGTGTGTGAGGGGTACGGCACGCTTACCTGCAATGCAGTAACCGGAGAGGGGCAACAAGTTGGGGTGCTTGAGCCTGGAGAGGTCAACGAAGGTGGAGACGGAGTCATGAGGATCAACGTCTCTGGCGTGTTCCAGCACCTTGATTGCCACGTGGAGGTCCCCGGGCAGCACGGCCCGGTAAACGGGCCCACACCTTCCCTCCGCCAGGAGGGAATCCTTCCCGAAGTGTGACGTGGCAACAATGAGGTCCTTGAAGCTCAGATTCATCAACGGCTTCTCGAACATCACCACCGCCGCCGAAGACGGTTCCTTCAGGTCAGCCACCCACGTTGACCCCGATTCCGTCTCGAACGCGAACGGCCCTGATTTCTCCACCACGCTGTTCATCCCTTGTGGGACCGGCATCGAAATCGCCCACTTTCTCCTCTTCGCGCCTTCCTTCCTCTTCTCCATCACAATGCAGAGTACCCAAGTGGACAACAGAATCAGTACTAGCGCTGCCGATGCACACGACGCTGCAACAATCACCGTTTTGGATTTTGGCCTCTCTTGTTTCTTGTGAATTGGATTTGTGCTGTTGTCGAAGGTGAAGTTGTTGCCAGCGTGGATGAAAGATGACTCGTTGAACTTGAATCTATCCAACTCGTTTAGGCTAGTGGAGGCGGTGAAGTTGTTGAATGAGATGTTGAGGTATTCGAGAGTGTTGAGTGGAGGGAAATCGGAAGGGAAGTTACCGGTGAAGGTGTTGTTTGATAAGTCGAGGATTTTAAGGTTTCGGAGGCCAGAAAGTTGGATTGAATTGGTGAACCTGTTGTGGGAGAGGTTCAGCGTTTCAATGGATGAAAACGAGGTGTTGATATCGATGCTGCCTCCGAACCTGTTTCTGGAGAGGTTTATTTCCGACAAGTTCGAGCTTGACCAAAACCAGCTAGGCACGTGGCCCTCCAGGGAATTCTGGGACAGATCGAGAACCTGCAAACGCGACATGTTCCTCAGATAGTTCCATGAAATGGTGCCGCTGAGGTTTTGGGATGGAAGTACTATTCGGGTGATGTGAGTTTGTGAGCAGTTGGTTTGGAACCGGGAGGAAGCGTTGAAGCCAGAGACTGATTTGAAAGCCTTTGACACCAACTCATGCTCTTCACTGTTGTTGCATGAAGATTCCGCAAGAGAAAACAGCGATACAAGAATCAAGAATCTGCAAAAGGGCTTCATTTTGCTCCACTGTTTCTCTTACCAAAGAAAAGAAACAGAGCTTGGTCTGCTCTGGTCTAATGTGGTTAAGGTTTGCGGTTAGTGGTTAGTGGTTATAGAGGAAGTGGGAAGTAGTAAGGAAGCAACGGCGTCATCTTTTGACGGAGAGTTAACGGCACTTGAACATCCAACGTGAGTGAAAGATAGAGAGAGGAATAGACAGATTTATTTATTTTTCAATAAAAAAACTTTAATATTACCGCTCGGTGATGCGGTGATTGCGATTTTAGTATTTTTTATTTTTGACTTATGATTATTTAAAGGTAAATTGGCGAGCGTGAAGTTGTGAAATTTACGGGGACAACACTGGTGTGGAATAAGGGATGTTTGTTTGTTGGGTATGGTTGGATCGAGGGGAAGTGAGATAGAATATAAAAATGGGATTATGGCAAAGAGATTTGAAGATGACTTGTGTGTGTGAAACTAACGGGGTCCCAGTCCCAGTTCCTTTATTTTGGACTCTGAGGTATTAAAGATCCAAATACCATATGATCCAATGGGATGCTGGACTTGTTCAGCTCAGCCATAGCGATTATAGTGCCTCGCAAATGACTTGTCCAAACGCAGAGTTGACAACACTTGCTGCGCTTGCATCATGATGCATGAATATAAGGAGGAACACTTCCATATTATCGAGCCTCATGTTACGTACAGATCAAATTATTTGATGTGTTAACATGTTCATATCATTCAATAATGCCTCGATACATCAGAGAGTGTTGGATTTTCCATGTCGGTTGGTTCCATATTCTGCTGCAAATTTGGAGAATATAATTATGTATCAGTTTGTTTAAAAGTTAAGTGAAATTGATTTTGAACTATTTGAAAGGCCATTTTCATAGATTAGTCATGATTCATGAATGAAGAAAACCAGAGTAATCATCAGAGAATAATTGTAGTTTGATTGCATTGCACCTATTCCATTTCGGGGTGTTTCATCTTGTAATGTTGACAAATCAGGCGAGATTTTATTGGTTTAAACTATGACTAATTGATTAATTGTTTGGCCACTAAAAAAAATGAAACTGCATTGACTGACATGGCTCATGGCTGAGTAAACAATATAGAATATGATTGTCAAATATGGAGAACGGTCAAACAGCAATTGCGACATTCTTCTCTATCGTCAAAAACAAATCACATGCAAATTGCTAAATTACAAAGACCTTGACTCAATAATGCTCAGTCTTCCACTAAATAATAAGTCCTCATCAGTCACGAAAGCTGTTTTGTTCCCCATTAATTCCTTCAATTGCCATGTAATTTATTCGTACACGTTAATTAGAATATTATGCAGAAAGAAAGATATCTCCAAGTAATTAGTAAGCAAGAGCATCCAGTCAAAATGAAAATTCTCTTCTTATCTCTTGCAGCAAAAACAATTAATAACATCAATCTCACAAGCTTAGATTGTTAATACGGGTAACATTCATGTAAATTATTAATAAGAAATTGTGTCAAGGTTATATTTATATATACACACATGTAATAATGAAAAAAAAAATCCCGCAAATATTTAGCATAACTCTCTCCATCACTGACTTTGTTGATTTTAGAAATTGTGGGCTGAAAAAAAAAAAAAAAGAAACAGAATAAGGTGTTCTGGAGAAGCACGAAATCGAAATTTCGCAGGAAATTCCTGTTTCAGAAAATGACAAATTGCATAGGAATGGTATGGGAATGAAATTAAGAGCGAAGTAGACAGTGGTTTAAGACTACGTTGGGAAGTAGTTTGGTTCACAAATTCCAGGTGCTAGATGCCATCTCACTCACCTGCTCTGGCACGTGATCTTGGCTTCTTTCTTTTGCTGTTATATACTGCTTCTATGTTAAAAAACTGTTCGGAATCGTTTTGGAGGGTAAGTTAAGTGGATCGAGTTATTACCTTACCCTCTCCGAGGGAATGACAACTAAGATTTTCAATATATTATGAAACTTAAGGAGACTTGTATTTTAGAATTTTTTTATTATCCAAATCAAACTTGTTAATAACAAATTATAAAGACTAATACATACTCTTTAATTGCCTGAGTGTTAGACTTCTTAATCAAAATCTTATAATAGGCTTGTATTTGTATTTTTAGTATTTTTTTAATTTTTTTTTTATAAACTTCATCCGTCCAACTTTTATTTTACATGAATTTCATTACTTATTATTTTAGTTGTATAATTTTGATTCATTCATTATCTTCTAATATTTAATAGATATTGCTAATTGTAATAGAGCAGTACAAAGTGATGTTGACATTTTTGCTAAATATTCATGTTAAGTTATTATATGGACCAAAGTTGAATAATTAAGATAGTGAAAAAAATTAAAAATTGTGAAACTAAGGGGGGTGTATTGGTTTAGGATTTCGTAGGATTTTAAAAGACTTTTTTTGAGTAAAAAAATCCATTGGTATTCAATCAGGATTTTATGTCACTTAAAAATAATCCAGTGGTATTCAATCAGGATTTTCAAGATTTTTTAAAGAGTCCATTAAAATCCATTGGTATTCATTTGAGATTTTTTACAACTTAAAAACAATCCATTGGTATTCAAAAATATAAGGATTTTAAAGGATTGTTGTGTGAGAGGGATTTTGAAGGACTTTTTAGTGTTATCTATAAATACCAAATTCATAAAACAATCCCATCCAAACCCATCGGATTTCGAAGGATTGTTTGAAGTGACTTTTCAAGTGAGTTTTTTATCTTTTTTTTCTATGCTCCTGTCTTCTCCATTTTTTCTTTGCTAATAATACTGCACTATTGTTCATTGCTCATATATAATATTGTAATATTGTTCTCATCTCATTCTCCTATTTTGTGAAACTCTGATATATAAATGATAGTGTCATTGATTTGTTCTATTTTTCTGTTCGTTCTCTTTAATTGACTTGCTTTATTTTATTCTATGTAGTTGAATTTGTTCCTTTATATAACACAAAAAAATGCTTAAAATTTTAACTTTTAAGTGGTAATTTTTTTTATAACACACATCAAGAAAAGAAAAAAGTGAAAGATGAAATTGATATTATAATTTCTACAATATATATATATATATATATATATATATATATATAAAAGATGAATTTGTTAGGGTTTCTGTGAGTAAAATGAGATGAAAATTGATCTTAATTGGGGGAAGAACCCTCTTAGCATAAAAATTGCGATTTATCTTCTTCCCTTAAGCTCCTCCTTTTATGACTCAACAATTATTTTATTTTTTTTACTATGAATTTTTCTTTTTCTTTTTATATTGTGAAATTAGGACTTTTTTATATTTTAAAAGAGAAAATTAACATAAAACGTTGCAGTATCTAATTTTTTAGGGTTTAGAATTTATGTCTTCATTAGCTTATTTTTTAAAAGAGGAAATATTGTTAAAATATTTGTTAGAATAATTTATATTTATAAATATCGTTAAAAATTATCATATAATATATAACTAAAATAATATATATATATATATATATATATATATATATTCCTTATATCTAAATGCTTATTCTTTAAATAATAATAATAATAATAATAATAATTATTATTATTATACTAATATTATATATATTGCATATGTAATTAGGTAACTATTTTTTTGGTGGATTGTGGATTTCCTAATCGACGCCAATTTTTAGCTCCATTTCGAGGTGTAAGGTATCATCTACAAGATTTTGCAGGTCAGGGTAATCACCCTGAAAATGAGAAAGAATTGTTCAATCTTTGTCATGCGTCTTTAAGGAATGTGATCAAGAAAATATTTGGTATTTTTAAATCAAGGTTCACAATTTTTAAGTCAGCATCTCCATTTTTATTTAAGACACGAGTAGAACTTGTGTTATTATGTGTAACACTACATAATTTTCTACGTAAAGAATGTCGTTCTGATGAATTTCCAATTGAAGCGGTGGATGAACCTTCATCTTCAACGTTACCAATTAATGAAGATCATACTTTTGAACCTATTATTCAAATCCAGGAACAAGAGCGAAAATACGCTAATGCTTGGAGGACTAGTATAGATATGGATATGTGAGTGAATGCTATTTAAGAGGACAAGATATTATGGAGAATTATTATTATTATTATTATTATTAATTCTCTAGACATTATTTTTTTTTATTATTTTTGTCTTTGACTCTTTAAATTTGAATGTATGAAATTTTTTTTGAAATCTTATCAAATGTAAAAAATCCATGAAAATTCTACAAAATCTCACAGAATCCATTAAAATCCTGATTTAAAAGTCTTGCAGAATCCATTAAAATCCTGATTTTAAGTCTTGTAGAATCCTGCAAAATCTTAAAAGTCATGAAAATCCTGCAAAATCTTTTAAAATCCGTAGGATTTTTTTTAACTAAAAAAGTCCTTTAAAATCCTAATCCAATACACCCCCCTAAAAAATAAGAGGACTAAAAATTCAACTAAACTTAAATAGTATAGCAGCCTACCCTTTTACCTTATAATTCATCAACATGGCTCTCATTTCTGACCTTCTAGGAAAAGTACCTCTCACTTGTATTTAAAATATGAACAAAATGAAATTAAGAAGGAGAATTTTTTTAAAAAATTATTTTGTTCAAAATGTTGTATTTTAAACGAATGAAATTTATAATTTTTGGTTCTCTATTTATATAGCATATGATTGATAATATGACATTCTTATCGTAGTTATCTATTATGAATTATTTATATTAAATAAATCATTAACTTATAATTAATATGTATTTATTATTAATAGCAAGCAATGTTTATTCATTATTGGTGTGAGCTTTATAGTCTTATGGTCCTTTTTGTTTTTGGTGAACGGCCTTGTGATCGATCCTTTTGATTCTAGCCCACAAGGGTTAGGGCCGAATAAGTTAAAGATTGGCCCATTTTATTAATCTCGTTTGGTTGATTGATTCCCGTACTTGGAGTCCAATTAGTCAAGAGCAAAGATTACAGGCCATTATCGTGGTAAAGAAATAAACCGAAGGCTATTATTAATTGGTAGAACGACCATCCATTATTTTATTAAAGCACGTTAAACCGAAATATCACACGCACTTGCAGTTCACAAACGCCATTATTTGTGGAGAAAGGGCAAATACTTAAGTACTAATATGCCCTGATCCAAGACAACACTGCAAAATGGTGTTGTGCTTTAGATAAGCCTATTGGTTTGAAAAGGATCCACTATATGGCCGAAGATAAAATTGAAGATGTTGAAACCTTTTTGACTGGATAACCAGGCAAAGCATTGATGGCACATACACCATAAGGCCATTCATCGCTAACATTTCTTTTGATTAAGAGGTAACCTTTGTCTCCCCACTCTTTTCCCCATGAGTTTTTCACAATCCAATAGTCTTCACCACCCACCGAACCATAACCCACAATTAAACAAACAAGAGTTGCATTTCTTGAATTCTTTGAGCAATTCTCACCACCATAGACTCCCTGTCAACACAAGAATTTACAAATTTGAACAATCTTCCTAGGCATTAATAATATATATCCATTGTAAATTAAATAAATATACTTACACCGGTGTAAAATTGAAGGCCAGTTGCATCTATGCTCACACTAACAGGCTGTTTACTAACACGGCACAAGAGAGCTTCTTCTGACCCAGTCACAACTAGAAGGTTATCAATACTAACAACCTTGCTTGCATTTTCCTTCAAAGAGAAAAAAAAACTTAAATTAAGCATACAAAAATAATGTCTAAATTAATAGTTCCACAATTTCTTTTTTTATTTGGAAAAGGAGAAAAAGTGTGACCAGACCTTGCAAGTACCATTTTGGGCTACGTATGGATAATTAGCTTCTGTGTCAATCCCACCATTGTTTATAACCCAACCAAATGCATTGAAGTAATAGCCTCCAGCACAACCATTGCTGGCAGGGTCACAGTCCACGAGTTCTTGTGCAGATAGGGTCACAAGATTCCCAGTAACTATTTTGTTTATTCCTTCGATGGCCCCGGTCACAGTGAAAGCCCAATGGCTTTCTAACAACATAACATGTTAAATATCAGTCCCACAAAATTCATGCACATTTCGCTATATAATATATTAATTGCAAAACTAAAGTTTTTATACAATATTAATAAAACTTAAAAGATTCTATATATGTTCTATATGGTACTTCATACTCCACAATGTTTAATTTACTTAAAAGCTAAGTACTAGAATGCTATATGCTATGCATGTGCAGATAAATGAAGAAACTGAGGAAAGGAGATGCTATGTCGATCGATAAAAAATCTTACGGCATTCTCCTTGGTCCCTAACTTCAGTCACAGCTCCCTTCTCCCTCCAATCTACAGAATCAGGAAGGTTTTCACACTCATCATCCTGCACCTTAATATGGTCCAAGTTAGAGGGTATATCTATATCATTTAAGTAGGTTTTCTTAAACTCCTCGGGACTCATATCAGCAAACTTGTTGAGACCTAAACGATGCTGCACCGGTGACTTCCTCTTCGCATTCATCTCATTGATATACCTCAAGTTCCTTTGGAAAATCTGGAACCTCTTTGCCTTCTCCTCTGGGTTGCCATATTCGCGCCCTTGCTCCTTCTGCCACACTTGGAACACTTCTTCCTCCGAAGAAATGGAGTAGTCACTGGGCACTGCAAAGGAGAGTCGACACGTGAAGGAAACAAGGACGAGGAAAAGAAGAAACAACTTAGTCATCATTGACACAAATCAATAACTAAGTGTTATGTTTGTTGGTGGTTATACCGTTCTTGTGTGGTTGCGTAACATATATATCGAGTCAGTGATGAGTGATGAAGTTGGTTCATGTGACTCCTAGGTGAATCATTGATCAAACACGTTTATTTCGTTCTGCTATTTTTATGCCTTTTCTTTCTTTCTTTTAAGGTGGTCCGATCCCATTCTGTGAGTGGAGATGCATAGTTCTTGTCGTATACCTCCAAAATTTGACATATATGTAATTATATTCGCACGAGTCTCATCTTCCCGGCCATTCTAGCGAGGTCCCCCCAAAGATATTATAATGGTGACAATTGTCCGATATAAATCTATATATATATATGAACATTCAAGCAAAAAATAAAATAAAATTCGTAGAGTTAATTAGTAATATATATCCATCCAGCAATTATTAAAGTTTTATGATTTTCTTTTAGTTTAAAATTCATGTATCCTTTTCCGTAGAAGACAACTTTATTTAAGTTCAGAGTATGATTAGTATGATGGAGAAAATTATCCCTTCAAACATAATATAATTATATATTTAGTCCTCAAATTAGAGAACTTTAGTTAAGTTAAAATCAAGTTCGATTTTAACATTTTATGAGTTAAAAATGAAGTAATAGGTAAACGTTTTTTTAATCTAAAATATACATATATTATACTAGCATAATAAACAAATAAACACCTAATTTTATTAAAAATGATACATTTTGTGACAAAAAATATTTCTTCTACTCATAATTAAACACATATAAATACAAATTTTACATGTAAATAGGCATTTATTTTTTTTGGTAGAATTTTTTTTTAGTTTTGTTTTGATAAGATAAAATATAGGAATTGAAAAAGTTTTAGAAGAACCAACAAAATAAAGTTGAAGTGTCATTATTAAAGAAATTAAAATAAATTTCTTCCCATTTTAAAGTTGTTTGGATTATTTTTTCCTCCTTATTAACCATGGGCCTAGCACCCTAAACACTCCTTAGGACCAATCATAACTAAAAACTTTTTTTATTAGTTGATTCATGTGTTAAGTGGATTCAAATTTGAATTTTCCATTTTAAGTAAATTTCAATATAAGTATTATGAAAGAATGTTTTGAAATAAATTTCGAGTTATTATTATATTTTAGGCTCAAATATACTTTTAATTTTTTCAAGAATTATAATTGTACTATTTTAGTTTCTTAAATTTGAATTAATTAAATTTAGTCTCTTAAATATTATAATTATACAATTTTAACTTATTATATTAATATTTTTAACTTATTATATTAATATTTTAATAATTTATATTGATGTGACATACAAAACGATATAACAATCAAAGAAGAGCTAACGATATAATACAATGCATGATGATGTGATACGTAAAATTAAGAAGAAAATATTGTCAAAATATTTAGATATGAGATTAAACTCACCCTTACCAAATTTGACATGTGTTTTCTTTAGATTGATTTCTTTAAATATTTACATCCAAGCCAATAATCTTTTATATCGGATAAAATAGAAGTAAATTTGCTTAGAATTACTTTAATGTCTTTTGAAAAAAATCATACTTGATTTCACCAAGTTAACTATTTTCACCAAGTTTCACCAAGTGTATGCAGAGTATGTAAGGGAGATAAAATTGTATATATTAGAAGCTTCAAATTTATAGGCATTAGAAAAGATACAAGCATTCATACAATGAACTTGTGATAGATATCTAATACTGCTACAACCTATGTGAATAAGGAGAAATATAAAGGGAAAGGTAATGATAACAACTTACGTGAGCAACAGAGGAGAGGAAAAGGGGAATATGCATAGGGGATTTTCGTGTAAATTGTAACTGCTAGACAATTGGCAAAAAGGGAGAAGGTGTGACATGTTTTTGTTGGAATATAAACAAAGTCCTACATCATTTAAACAAGAGGATGGACATGAGTTTATATACACACAGCTGTCTCCATTGATTGAGAGACCTTTTATATGATGTGTTCTATTTCTGTTTCTGTAATCTGTGTAATTCCCAGTTTTATGCAAATATTAGAGTAGATTTCTATCAATTTTTAATTTTTTTTAGAAACAATTAAGATTGTTGTATTTTACTCAACTTTATTTTGTTTTCAGGATTTCATATCAAGAGGTGGCTGGAAATTTCCTATGTACAGGTAATTCATTGTTATCATTATACTTGTAGCTATTTCAGCACTTCAACATCTGAATATTGAAATCGTATTATAAAATAGCCAGGGGTAATGTTCTGATGTGTCCAATTTATCTGTTCAGATTATAGTCATGCTAAGTACAATGCGCAAGTCAGGCTTATTTTCTGTTATACTTCTGGTGCAATTAGCAATTCAACATTCATTGTAGTTAGGTTATTTAATAATCATGGGTTGATTTATAGGTATCCTATGAATGATGTGTCAATGTTATCTTTTTTCTTCTCATTTGATAAATACCGATTGACATAATATAAAATGGACAAAAAGTTTAAGTTATCCGTCCAAAAAAACTTGTATTTATAGTTATTTAATATAATTCTTGATATTAAATAGGTAAATTAAAAATTGATAAAAAAATTAATTACAAAAATTTAAAGAAAACAATAATTTGGATGAAAATTGATATATAATAAAAATAGTTGGAAATTTATTTATTATCTTTTTCTATGTAAAATTTATAAATTTGTCATTCAATTTATAAACAGTTAATTTAATAATTCACACATGTATTTAAACCCTAATCCTTTAAGTGAAAAATTTTAGGTTATTTAAGAAAAATCTTAATTCCTTAATAATTTTTGTTAAATAATTCAACATTAAGGCCAAGAACTAAAAGTCTAACTAATGAGATTTATTTCAATTCATTAGTAATAAATGTCATTAGTATTTTTTCCAGATCATAGTTTTAAAAGCGTTTATCAGCCTCAATCAATTCTAATAAATCATGCATTGGGTGATCAATCTTAAACAAAAATTAAGAATAAAAGAAAAATAATTAACCAAATAATATGTCTACTGAATAAAAAACAAGAAGAAATACGTTTCAATAACTACCTTAATCTCCAACAATAGGAAACTTACTTAATCTCCAATAATAGGAAACTTAGCCCTTCATGAATGAGAATTACAACTCTAGATTGATTTTTGAGTCTTCTGTGATTCCTGAATTGATATCACAAAACTCTCTAATCTATCTTAAAATTGTACTAAAAAATTATCTCACAATAGCAATTGATGAGACTTCTAGAAACCCTATTTTTATAAAAATTTCTAATGACCTTTTGGGTTAGGTCCAATCGCTCAGAGCGTCCATGTTGCTAGCTCTGAGCGACCATGTGAATTTGTCCAAGAGTGTCCTTTGTTTTTATTAGCATAAAGCGAATTTGTGGGAGCTTTGAATGAATTCTTCTCGCTTTAAGCGCCTATGGTATGTGCTATGGGCAAACTGATGTAACCTTTCAGTGTTTCTTTTTAACTTGACTCGTTCAAAACAAATTTATAATAGTTTTGAATGAATTTCAATCGCTCATAACACTTCTGCTATGCGTTCAAAGTGAGTTGATGTAATTTTTCAGTGTTGCTCTTTGACTTGACTCACTCAAAATGAATTCATGGTGACTTTGAGCAAGTTTCAATGTGTCTTACAACAATTTTTCCCTTTGAAATTTGTAGTTTTCCCAATTATTTTCTCCTGTATTCCACTTCAACAAAGAAAAACATAAAAAATATATGATAATTACATAATTAAATTTTAATTAAAATTATTTATAGACTAAGTATTTAGTAATCAAAAATAAGATTTAAAGTTTAATATATATTAATAAATGTCTAAATTAAATAAAAATATGAACGTATATTTGACACTTATCACTTTTTGTTTGTGGATTCAAATTTTTTGTTTTATCTAGTTATACGTATTTTCCTTTTCGTTTTTAAATATCTTGTTTCTGTTAACTTATACTTTTTCCACTATACATTAGTAAGAAAAAAGAAATTGCTCGATGAATGAAATATGACCACTAGTTTACAGTTTACCAAATTTTTACAATTTAAATTGGTTAATAAAGATCATACATACTCATGAAATAAGTTTACTTTAGGGGATTCTTCTCCTTAACGTTGAAGTCATGTGCTACATGAAAGCGATAAGGAAAAACTTGTATACAAAATGAGAATTAAATTGTAGATGACTAAATGGAAAGTAGTAGAAAAAGAGAGCGCGTGGTTTCAACAGCACTCCATAACAGTGAAAAAAAGTGTACCGACTAATCGCATTGGAAGACACTTTAGAGTGTAATATTAGTCCATTCTGATCTCTTCGTCAGTATCTCTAAGACACATTGTAAAATCCGAAAGTACGCACAAAGCAAAAGAAGAAGAAATACAAAAGCTTTCTGTCTCTATCCATGCTTTCCTTTGCTCTTACTCATTCCCCAACTCACTCATTTCATTTTGCGACCAACCATTCCTTTTCCTCTTGTGACGTGTTTCATCCTTCATGGGATTGAACACTCTCACCGAGTGATGTTCACTCACTACTAATTTGATGATTCTATACCATCCATTTCTCGTCTTTTATATGGCTAATTCAGATGCATAATGCCTCATGACCATGACAAAAAACACACTATAGACACTTTCTTTCATTTGGCTTGCATTGCAGCAGATAAACACTTTACCTGGGATGATATTCTTCTACTATGGTAATGTCCCATGTTTCATGCTGTTATTAAATAGGCTTGATCTTTTCTTCCTTGCCATTTATTTATTTTCCTCTTACACTTGAATTATTAATATTACTCTAGTGGGACCTTAAGTTAGGCTAGTGATGATATAATCATTCATGAATGTGCCCTTGCTTTGTCTGTTTAATATATTAGTTATACATAGTTGCCTTTTTTTTGGCAGCAAGCCTTGCAATTGTTAATTATTTATATATTTGGCTTATTTTAAGAGGAGGAAAATAGGAATTCTATCATCCTAGGCTTGAATCTATGGTTTCCTAAGCAACAAATATCGAAACTTTTATTACTAGAATCAGTAGAATGTTTGCTTTGCCTGTTCCACTCTCAATCAGCGGAATGGCTGAGAAACTGGAAAGTTATTTCAGTTATCCATACCCTGTTATCATGAGTTCATTTTGGTTTAAAATTTTGCTCGCTGATTGTATCATTGTTCTCCTCTGATCTTGGTTCAAGTCCAGTTGAATTGAAATTTGAAACAGAGAATCTGCTATTTAATTGTAATTTAAAATGTAATGATCAGATTCCTTCATTCTCTTTTTCAGATTTTCATGATTGAATAGAAGAATTTTTACACCGCAACCTTTTCTGCCCATGTGCTGAAATTAGTAGTATATGATATTCTTGAACTTGTAATTGAGAGTGGCTTCATAGAAATGTTCAATTGAGTTAGTGTGGAACATTATGGATGAAAGGAAATTGAATATTGATGCTCCTCTTATGTCTGTGAGGCGCACTTCTGGTACATCACCATCCCTAACTGAAGCAAAGAGTAAGATATTAGAGAAGCCACAAGCTGTTCCACACTATAAGTCAGACACCACTTTGGATCAGGTAACAGAACCTGTTGCTGTGCCTTTCAATTGGGAGCATATCCCTGGAAAGTCCAAGGGTTATGGTGGATCTGAATCTCAACCTCCTACACAGTCTTCAATTACCTTAACTCCAACTCTTCCCCCCGGAAAGTCCACAAATGTTGCCAAAAAACCATTAGAAAAGGAACCTAATGTTGCAAATAACTTTAGGTCCCCAAGCATATCAAATTCTTTATGTGAGAAAATAGATTGCGACAAAGAACACAAAGATGAGAAAATAAAAAAGGTGGAAGAGAATGATGACTTTGATGATGATGTTTATTCTGATGCTCTTGAAACACTGTCCCCTACAGAACCATTGTCTATGAACTGTAGTGTGAGTGGTGTGAGTGGCTTAGATAATTTGGATGCAAACATGGGTGGAACCTCTCCTACCGATAAACAAGCTCACGACTTCATGATGAGCCGGTTTTTACATGCAGCAAAGGCTATGACTATACAGCCAACTCAATATGCTTCTAGGAAGCAACCTGTTCTGGCAGAACAACCTAGGGAATTTATCAAATTGATTCCTGAGCAAAAGAAGTCCTTTGTTAATAGACATATCACTGACATTGTACCATATACTGGTCAAGATCAAGAGGAGGAAGCAGAAGAGGAAAGTGATGGTGAAACTAATGACTATGCAAATAATATTTCAGCTAAAGGTTGTGGATTGTTTCCCAGCTTATGTGTGAGAAATTCATTGTGTTTACTAAATGCAGTGCCTGGGACGAAAATGGGGAATCAGTTTCCCTTGTATTCTGACTATGAGGTTGGAAAACCTGATAAAAGTTCTCATAGATCAGCTCCAGTTATAAAGAAGGTAAGAACTGCATAACTCTCATTTTCTATTCTTACATTTCATTGCACCCTTCAATAGTCAATTGTACCCTTATCTAGGAATGGATTCTCTTGTGTTAATATTCACAAATATTGAAAGGATCCCATCTATTTAATACCTAGAAGAGAGATGGACACAATGTCACATGACTAGTTCATGAAAAATGAACATTAGAAGATCCATTCCCACCCTTACCCTCCTTCTTTATATCAGCTTTTCACCAACCATGACTTCAACTCATTTACCACAATCATGAGTTTTTGGTGCAGGCATGGGATGCTATTAATAAGAGCAAATCAAGCTCTAGAGCTGCATCACCAGACAAGCAGGATGTAAGGAAAAAATGGACTAGTGAATCAAGCAGGTACACTTACTCAGGTGAATTGAGACATATAGGTAGGCTTTCTCCCTTTCGTCGTTCAAGAGCTTCTGCTGCTGGCATATCTCCTTTTCGTAGTAAACCTCAACCTCTCTTTCCTGGAGCAAAGTTGCTTGGTGATTCTAAACAAGTTGATAATAACCATTCTGGCAAATTGAAGTTCCCGAGTAGTAGAGGCCATGCAAGTTTTCAAGAGGTGCTATCACAAGGAGCCAAAAAAAGCTCAAGTTCTAGGAGCCTTACTACTGAAAAGACCTTGTATATAGATACTGCAAGTACAGTGAAGTTATCGTGCTCTAGTTCACGTTCTTTAGGTAACACAACACTGGTAGGAAAAGAAAGAAATTCCATACTAGATTCTTCAACTTTGTCTAGCATGTTACATCTCATGGCCAAAGAAGATGAAGCTGAAAGATTGACAGCTGATCCAGAAATTAAACAAGAATCCATGTCCTTGCAACTTGTGCCAAGTTCATTTGACAAAGATGAAGATATCAACAACAAACAAATAGTAGTAGTTGATGATGATTCAGGAAAAGTTAGCACTGAATATGTTCTGCATCCTCTTGCCCCACCATTGCCAAAGTCACCTTCTGAGTCCTGGCTTTGTCGTGCCCTGCCTCTAGTTTCTTCTAAGAATTCGTTCCCACATTCGAATCAAGGTACATATTCCCAGGCTAAGAGACAGGGCTTTAGTAGAGCATCAAGCTATACTAAGTGGGAAACAATAGTGAAAGCATCGAATTTGAATCATGATCACGTAAGCTGTTCTAAGGTAACCTCATTAATCCCTTTAGCATTTTTATTTTTTGCCTTCCCAAAGGTTAAGTCACAAAAAAGGATGAAAAGTTGAAAACTCACATCACATTTAACTTTTCTCTACAGGAACTTGTCGTGTATAAATCTCAGCATTCGAAATCTTAAGAGATGGAAATCTGGCGTGTATATCATGTTATGGTCCAAGCTTTTGATGTCCTTCATTTTTTCAGGCGTATGGGATTTAATTCTCCTCCTATTGGTTTTTGGCATGACAGCATAGGTTAGAGTTTTGCTTTTTATACACTTTCATATCATATCTTCTTAGTTTTCTTTTTCTATTGAATTTTGTTTCCATTTCTTGACTCCTTAAACTTGATCCCTGACCCCTTTTCATCTTCTTGATATCAGTATTTTACTGAGAGGAACCAACATATTCTTTGGTGATCAATAAAAAAAACAAAGCTTCTTTGGACTAGTGGTACTTTCGGTGGATTCAAAATTTCATATGCACTACTATTGTGGCCTTTTCACCTTGTGGCTCAGGAAGGAACTTGGTTTTATCTTCTGCGAGATAATCTTAAAGTATCGAATTTTATATATATGAATCATGAATGTATATATAGATGACATTAGTAATTGCTGTTATTCATGCTTAATTACAAAAATTTCTTAACATTTTAGTCCGTCTTTTTTTCACTTTCAAAAACTGGTGTCAAGTATAAAAATCAATGGTCACGAGACTGAGTTGATTCGATGATCTGAACTAGATTGAAGAGCACATTCTGGGTTGAATCATCCGTTCGATTCAAATTTTAAAATCATGTTTAATATCGATTCGGGTATAGATTTTAGCATGTACAACTTTTTGGTATAGGTAGCATGTACAACTTGGATCCATATTATTTAATTTTTTTTTTATATTATTTAATTATATAATTCTATACACTAAAAAAATTATATAATTCTATAGTTTTTATAGTGTGTAACTATGCAATTATAAATTTTGATTTATGTATAGGAATGAGAATAGGTCTCATTATAATAGGAGTTTATGTTTAGAGTTTGTCGTAACCTAGTCTATTGAATAAAAAAATTATATTTAAACTTTTGAAAACACATATTTATTTAAAAGGATCACACCTAAATTTATATATAATTTTTTTTTATTAAACTTGTTAGATTAATCCATTTATTTATATAATATAATAAAAAAAATTAATATATCAAGCTAAGCTTATTAGTCTCTTTGAAAGTTGTATACATTAATTTTTTTTCTTTTTTTTTTAATTATTTTAAAATTAAATTTCGATACTAATGGAGTAAATTATTTTTTTACCATGCAAATTAAAAAGAGATTTGTTGACTTATTTAAAATTATATTTATTGAGTTATTTAAAATTAAGTTTGTTAATCTATTTAATATTATTAATATAAAATAGGCTAATGAATCATATTATGATATTAATTTAAAAAGAAAAAATCAGACTTACAAAAAATCTTATAATAGATACAATTAGACTTAGACCTTAATTTTATAAAAATAAATGAGACTTATATATTCAAAGTTTGATTTAACTTGAGTTATTCTTATCTCTATCTATACATTTTTTTGCCATTTTATTGTGATATCATATTTTTTTCTCTATTTTTTCATGTTCTTATTTTATAAAGTGACTTGATGACTTGATCTAATTCAATCTAAATAATGTCTCTTAAACCTAAACCAACCAACTAAAATATCTTGATGCTTTTAATTTTTTCATCTTAATTTTCTTATTCAGTTGTTGGCAATGTTACAGCTCACCAATATATATGTAATGATCTCAAATATTTTTCTTCCTATCATCAATTATCAAATGTTATCAATGTTCAATTATCAAACATGATTTTTTTTAGGTTAAATGTTAGTTGCAAGTTCAACTTGATTTTCATAACTCATTTAACAAAATTCATTCCTAATGTTACTTACTTCACAAGTTCTATTTATTTTTTTCAAGACCTATCAGTGAATATAGTGATTGGTTGAGTTAAATAATAGGATGAATTATATTAATTCCAACTAGACTCTATTTAAATCTTAGTTCATGTTTTTAATTAATTATTAGTTAATAAATTGTCATAGGATGTTTGGCATAGTAGGCCAAGACACCCTAATGGAGAACATTTTTCATTTTTTATGCTACTCTTATGATTATATAAGATCTTTTTTTTTTTTTTTCATTAGGATGTTTTCCCATAAGCGAAAAAAAAAACTCACATTCCATTCAACAAAAGTTCAACTTCAATCTCTTATTATTGCTTTTAATTAATCCATACCCATAGTTTGGGACTATTATCACCCGTTCTATCTCAAGAGTTTACTGTTTCTTAAAAATTGTTGATGATTTCTTCGTTGTAGATGGTTATTTTTAATGCATGCATGTTAAATTTGAAATAATTCAAGCTTTTTAATTTTTTTTAACTTTGTTATAATTCACTATAATCAACAAATCCAAACTATTTCTCCCGATAACAAGGATACTTTTCTTTCAAAAATGCAATGTTCCCAATCAGATAACAATAAAGGAATTTTTTTCCTAATGATATTCAGTTAGTTTAATGACCATGAAATTCTTTGTTAGAGAAGTTATGTTTTCACCGCATCGATATATATAATGAGGTTGTTGAAAGAAAATACAAACATTTCCTTATAGTAGAATTTTACAAATTCAAGGAATTTTAAATTCTTGGTATTTGAATTACTTTGATTTCAATTTCTATCATTCTTGAAATATTTTGTTTGGATGAGTCAATTCAAATTTTTTAAATTTTAAATTGTTAGGTTGAATATGATAATTCTATTCCATCATAATAAAAATTGATTTTAAAAATATATTTATATGTTAAGATTTTTAAATTAAATTTTATAAAAATAAATATTAATCCATTTTTAAATATTTAATAATTTTAAAAATTAATATTAGATAATATTTAAAAAAATTTAAAAATTGATATTAGATAATGTTTAAAAATTTTAAAAATATTTTTGAATATCCAATAATTAAAAGAATGGAGAGATAAGATAAAATATATAGGTGAAATAAGAAAAACAAATATGAAGAATTTCAAATTCTTCCATATTTGGGAGAATTTAAAATTCTACTATTTTAAGAAATTTCACAAATGCTTGGATTTCAAATTCTTTGTAAATTCCTCATCCAAATAAAGCATTTCACCTCAAAGAATTTGAAATTATTCAAATAAATGAATTACCCTATATAAATTCCTCATCCAAACACACCATTAATGTTAACCAATCTCTCATGTTTCAAGTCAATCTTTCTCTTGCATATTTAAGAAAATGTGTTTAATCATCACCAATCTAATATGTAATAAATTTTCACATAAAATTTTATATAAACCGCTTCTAAATAATTTATAAGTGTTTGTTTGTTTATATTAAGCAATAAAACTAAAACAGAAAACAAATTTGACTCTCATGCTACAGAAAAGTGTTTTTCTTGATTATCCTTTTAATTACAAATGTTATATCATTAACCTAGATACCAAAGAAATTTTGTATCTAGAAATGTATTTCACACACAAAAAAAATCCGTTTAATAACGCATCTTTATCCATTAATAATTTTATTGTTGATCAAGATTATATCTCGTCAACATCATTTTTTTCTCCATCCTCTCACGGTGTGAAACCCATGCAGACTTTATCATCCCATCTAAGTCCAAATGTTTTAAATTCACAAAAGGATTTATAATTATTTGTACCTACAACTTCGTAATCCTCTATATTGCAAATAAATTTGTAGTTTCTCTCATTCAACCAATTATTACAAAATCCTCTCTTTAGCCATCAAACTTGCAATCATAAGCCTTTAATATGACTCCAAGATTATTGTTGTGCAAATATATATAGATTGCAGCTTGATATTTCTTTATCCTTTAACCAATCATTTATCTTTTGAATAATTTAATTAATATAATTTCATAAAGAATCTCACACATTTACTTAAACGATAAAACATTTTCATTGGCATGATGTCATGGGTAATTAAAGAAATCTCAACCATGAAACAATAATACTTAGACTCTTAATATTCTTTCATTATAAAAAATTGTCATATAGTGACACACACCTTATAGTGATACAATGCGTGTCACTAAAAATTACTTTTATCCACATAATAAATATAATATTTGTTGGTATATTGTTAAAAAGTATGGATATAAACTATAGTGACACACAAAATATGTTGTTAAATCTTATTCAAAATTAACACAAAAATTATATGTAATTATATATCAAATATATATATACTTACATATATTATACCTATAGTGTCACTTTTTTGTATTTTACTATATGTAACATTTTTTATAGTGTTCCATATCTAACAATGAATTATTAAATTAGAATATTAATTTTTGATTCAATATAAAAATCCTATTATATATAGAACTTATTGTAATTAGATTTAGACACAATTGATAAAAATTAAATTTCTATCTTGAAATTAATTAAAAATTCACTTAATGATCTCGGATCGATTTAGGAATGGAAAGTGAGAGAGGAATTGACTTGTTCTTCCAAGAGAGAGTGAGAAAGAATAAACAATTAATTCAATTACTTTTTCTTTGTATAGCTTCCAATATTCTTCCCAAAAACTTAGTTAATTTCAACAACACATTAATTGATATTCAACAAACCAAAAACACAATGCACTACTAGTAAGAAAAAAATCCACGCTCATCATAAACTCAGCTTGTGTGCAACTCAATTTCTAACATACAGCTACCAAATCCATGCAATTTCCAACTTAAATATTCTTCTCTGTAGGTGCAGAAGTACAGGAGCTCTTGTAGTAAAGCCTGATCGCCATATTCTCAGTGTTGTTGAACTAAACGTATCCATTGCATGTACTTGCACATAAGGTTAACGCCAGAACACTTTGCAATATGTGTTATTTTCCTTCACTCTTTTATTTTATTTTGTGCCTGATCAAACCAAATACTTGCACAAGAAAAAATCTCTCTTGGAAATTCACTCGTAATCCCGACCACCACATTCATTTTACACTCAATTCTGATATTATTATTAGTATTGTTTTGTTGTGGGGGAGAAACCCTATGTACTGGCAAGCCCAGATATAATTGTGTAACTTTGTTTCAGTATCGATATATCTTCACTCAGACTATATGAATGGCTAGTATGTGGTATTTGCATTATACATTGACATGGCTATAAATTCTATGAAAGTGAAAGTTTAGTGTTGATTTCTTGGGTTTCTCTGCAATGATCAGTCTTGCCATCATTGTTGCCATCTCTCTGACTTAAACTCAGTCGCAAATCAGGCACCCATTGCTTCTCTTTCTGCATTTTTTCTTTATTCAACTGCATTTGATTGAAAAAACATAAAAAAAAAAAAAAAAAAAGAAGAAGAGGAAATTCTATCAATGGTAAAAAATATAATTTTTTTTAAAAAATAATTATAGTTCATGAAAATATGACATTTTTTATATCTAGATTTTATTATTTTAATTTTTAAAAATAAAAAAAAGCATGTGCTTTTAATCCATGAAAAAAATTTAAAAATGTAATACTTAAATTTTTATTAAATATAAAGACTAAAAATAAAATAAAATAATTAAATAAAAACTGAAATAAAAAATGGTATATTTTTCAGCATTTATTTGTTTAAGCTCTGAAAGGAAAATGCAGATGAACAAATATACATATCTTATTTTCTTAAGCCTTAATGTTACCTTAATCCGAAATGGTGGATCAAATTCTAGCTTTAAACTGTTGGAATAGTTGCGATGCTCGTCGGAGTTCGATAGATGTTCCCTGATTCTTGTGTTGTTTCCGAAGTTCAACTCACTTGATCTAAGAGATGCTGGAGTGGTGCCAAATTGATGTACAACAGATTGTGACCCAGTATTAGAAGTAATATTGGCAGGTAACCTTTTTTTCCAGTGATGACTGTTCATAATTTCTATTGGAGGCCACCTTTTCTCTTCAATAAATTGGCTTGGTCGCATGGGTGCAATTTTGGTAGTATCCATTGTTTGATTTTGGTTTGAAGATATTGATCTTCCTTGCATTTGTAAGGCTGTTGAGGACACAACTTCGTTGCTAAAATAACTTGGTCTTATTCTAAAAGGTTGATGATTATTGAAGTACCATTGTTGGTGCCTAGTGATAGATAGGTATATATTGCAATATGAATTACTGTATATAAACTTCAAAACCATGGAATACATTGGGAATAAAATTAATCAATTAAAATGTGTGCATGATGATTACCTTGAATCGATGACTTTTGAATGCGATTGTGATAGGGAGGAGGGACGTAGGAGACCATGGAAATAACTGTGCTCGTTGTAATCACTTGCTAGAATAATTCCACCATTTCCCATTTTAAAATGTTGACGAGGGTTAATGGATTGATGGGCTACATGTGAAATACGACCAAGTTCATGGGCTGATTTGAATGTTTGACTTAATACTGTAAAGTGAATATGGATGAGTATATAGTCAAAAAATCAAAAAAAAAAAAAAAAAAAAAAGCTAAAATAAGTAACCCAAACCTTATGTCCTTCTGATAGCACTTTGTTCAAGGAGATGAACAGTTTGATTACTATTTTTTTTCATATCTATGACTACTATTACATTCATTCTTATTTATAAAACTTAGAAAAAATAATATTAATTAAGATAAAATAGTATAAGACATGTATTTTAATTGATTAAAAGAAATATCAATATTAATTAGAAAAGGTCAAAAGAAATATAAATATTAATTAGGAGAGAAAAATAATATAAGAGTAATTTAAAAAAAATATAAAAATAGTACAAATTTATTATTTTAAATTATATTAATTACTTTTATTAATCTCAGTAAATTAGGTATTTGAATGTTATATATAAGAACATAAATAGTAATAAAGGGGATAAATTGTTTTGGTGTTTACATTTTCAAACTTTTTTATCCTTCAACTAATTACAACTATTCTATTAAAAGTTAATTGCACATTCTCATTTTATTATTTTTTTTTTTTTACTTTTTAAAATAAGATCGTAGTGGCTCATTTTCTATAGTTGTTTATAATAAAGATTTGATTGAGAACGAGTATAAAAGATATCGAACCCATATAGAAAGACCCAAGTATATATGACTAACAACACAATCTCAAACATTCCATTGGATCTGCATACAAATACGAAAAAAAAACACAGCCATGACCACAATTGATGCACTAAGACTCAATTTTAATCCTGTCTGGTATAAATAAAATCAAAATATATGCTCATTATTAATATTAATTAAATAATATACAATTGCGCAACAATCATTAAGACTAGACCACAAAATGATAAACCAGTAACTATCCAGGCTTAATTTGCTTTCCTCTCAACAGGCTACAGTGGTGTATACAAATGATCAATGCTATTAGAAGGAAGCACAATCCTAAGATAACGATTATTTCGAGAATAATTTTATATTTCAAGGAATAAGATTCTCAATAATATTATAGGTTAGAATGTTATTTCTAGGTTATTACTATTTTTGACGTGTTTATATTGATGTTATTTCTAGCTTCATGAGAATTGAAATGGAATTAACAGTAAGTATCATAAGGCTGGGGTATGTGACATCATTCTCATCGTTATTCTAAGCTGATCAACCGTGCCTCATGTTGGGTGTGATTCACACTGTCAGTGTATGAGTTGAGAACTTTGCTTGTGGTATTATATATAGACAGAAAAATATCTAACAAAATATAAGAATATCAAACGAGCATACTAATATAAGTTGTATTCCTAGCTTATTGTACCCATAAAAAGGGGTTTCATTTGCATAATTAATTAGCACGCATAGCAAGATTTAGGATAGTCCTCACCTTGCCCAGCCTCGTCAAGTTTCTTGCTTCGATACATCTGAAATGAAAATTGCATAACTACGAATTGTTTATTGCAATAAAACATGAATTAACTTTATCAAACCCCCAATTTTGTTGCTACCTGTAAGTGACTCTTGACATGAGCAATGCTGAGTCCTCTCACATTCATTAGCTGAAGTACCAATTTGGGTGTTGCTCCTTCACCAATTCATGCAAATTTTAGGGCAAATAATAGGTTTTCTTTTCTTTTCTTTTTGATAAAATAAAATTTATGAAATTTTTTTTACAAGGAATACTTCAATCCCAATACAAACTAATAGTGGTATTAAAAGAATAAATAAAATCAAGTTATATGATAATACACCAATAAAAAAAAAATAATGATGACTTTACTTGCTTTAAACTTAAATAATATATATATATATTTCCTGTAGTCAAGAAAGTTTCATCTACACATATAACTCTAAAAATTTACATAAAATCTTATATCTTTAATTATATGATATTATATTCATAATTATGTATATCAAATTTTATATTATTTCAAAATTATTTTGTTGTTTATTCATATAATATAATATTTAAAATATGTATGTAAATATTTATTTATGGATAATATATCTAAAAAATTTAAATCATATGAAATTTGATACAAGTAATTTTAAATATAATATCATATGATTCAACAATAATATCAATTAAATTTGTATTATATAAAAAATTATTAAAAAAGGTATAGATTTCATGTAAATTTTTAAACTTACACCCATGTGCAAAGAATACTCTTTCTCTCTCTCTCTCTCTATATATATATATATATATGAAAAAGGATTCATTTACTCTAAAAGTAAGTTTATCTAAACTTACTCTATTGATCAATAACTTATGTTCTACATCAAATTTTAATGATACAGTTATTAAATTTAAAATTTTTAATGTATAGATTAAGTCTGCATTTTATACGTTGATTTAAATTAATGAAACAAAATATCAAATAGTTTTCAAATTTTAAAAAAAATTATAGGCTTATTCATACATTAAAAACTTTGTATTTAACGGTAAAATCGTTAAAATTTAATGTAGAACATAAATTATTAAATAAAATAAGTCTAAATAAATTTACTTTTGGAGTAAAGAGATCCCTCTTTTCTCTCTGCATATACATACTCGGAAACACTTACTCTCTTGACCTCCAAGCCTTTCAACAGCATGCACAAAGGATAGATGAAGTTCAGGAGTCCACCGAAGGCGAGGCATCTTTGATCTAACGTATTGTCTCACGCCACCTCTTCGTTCATTATTTCCTTCTTTTGTTATGCTGCTACTTTTATTTGCTGAAGTTCCTTCGTCGTCCTTTGCTTTCTCGTATCCCTCATCGTTCTCATTGTTGTCTTCACTTGCTTCTTCATTCAAATCAAAGGATGAGCATTTCTGGGATGATCCCATTGAGGTGTCATCAGCCTGTTCCTCACTCCTTTCATATTCATCTGACATATTTATTTGTCGCTTCCAAGAATCACCTCCAACTTCAATTCTTTATCGTGAACAAATCATAAATGCCATTTCATGTCTGAAACACACGGGAAGTTAATATATATTTAAATGTACTGTTCAAAGTTGGCAAAATAAACAATAAAAGAATAGTGTCTTAAAGAAGAATTTGTGAGAACAGGCTGTAGTTTCTTACAACAAATACGAAGCTTTAAAACTACATGGTAAAAATAACAGAAATTTGATTGCAAGAAAGGTGTACCAAAGAAAACCAAGCAATGAACAGTGAGGAGTTATGGCACAAAATAGTGTATAGCAGTAGTAGGTCAAAATTCAAGAATTTTAGTATAAAGAGTGCAACCAACTTCTCTACCGTGAAGCTGTGAATAAAATTTATGAGGGATGATATGTCTAGTTTAGATCTACG
Organism: Cajanus cajan; assembly: GCF_000230855.2. Taxonomy (NCBI): domain Eukaryota; kingdom Viridiplantae; phylum Streptophyta; class Magnoliopsida; order Fabales; family Fabaceae; genus Cajanus; species Cajanus cajan. The sequence goes on from NC_138518.1 coordinate 66,463,630, forward strand.
TATTTAAGTGAAAGGAATTAACTGAAAGGGTAGACGAAGAAATTTATTGCTACTAAAGGACGGAAATTGTATGAACAGACGCTTTAGTTAGTTTAGGTCATGTTATTTCCTTCACTGGAAATATAAGAAATGTATGTTGTTTTAATTTAATCACAGAAGCATTAATAAATTTCAAAAGGTTCATAAAGGGTTCCGGAGATTTACAAACCACACTGACATGATTATTTTCATGAACTACGCACATATTCATTTGTAAATAGTGGATAGTGAATAATAATAAAACCAGGATATAGCGGAAGAGAGATAGAAGCTGTTCATTCAGCGTTAATTATCATTTTGTAACCAATTTTATTGCCACTTATCTATACAAACGTTTTATGATATCTTGCTTAAATTGGACTTTCAGGACAAGAACACGGTGCGGTGACACACTTGTGTCTTCAATTTTAATTATGGTTCTTTCTCTAGATGTTAGGAAAGATGTATGATGAAGAGAAAGGGTCGTTAATAATTTTTCCGCAAACTTATGAAATATATATATTCAAAAACACTGCCAATCACCATGAACAAAACACATCTCAGATAGGGAAATGCAGTTCACAAGGAAGTATATCCAGTTGGTTAAAAATTTTCTATGGAAGAGAAAACTTGTGGATTGATTAAGAAATCTTCAACAGGTTGTGTATGAATAAATTTCAAGCCGCTCCATAAGATAATAAATTATATATATCATCAGGTGTTTTCGGGAAGGAATATTGGAGGAATCATTTTGTATGTAATCATAAGAAACAAAGAGAAAGGAATAGTATTCACGATCCTAATTAATTAAGTACACCACAAAAAGAAGACGGGGAAGAAACGGATGTAGACGGTGAAATATATAAACTGATATCGTTGATGGTTTGAACAAAAAATTAACAAAATAAGAGGAGAGAGAGAAAAAAAAAAAAAAAAAAAAACTTTGATTCGAGTGTTTCACCTTTCCCCTTAAGTATACCAACCATTCACGATGATGATGATGTGCCTCTATGAGCTTATTCACGATGATGTGCCTGTTTTCTTTCTTTTCCAAGCCTATTGATCATAATTCCAAACATATCTTCACTCGGTCACCTATGGAAAAGCTCCTTGGCCTTACTGTTAAACTTCAAAGAACAACTCATGGACAGATTGAGCTTGATTCAGCCTTGGATCATGCTGTTCTCTGATATGTTTGGAGGGGGAGAGAGAGAGAGAGAGAGAGAGCATCACTTGATAACTGGTTTTTGTTTTGGCATATCATTCAGCAGAAGAATTAGAGTCATAAGTTTAAGATATTAGATAGGCTTTTATGGTCAAGGGGAAAAGAAAGAAAGAAAAATGAGAATCAACAATATTCGGACAGGCTACTTGTTCTCCTTAAATTGTAATAAACCTACATAAAGGATACAGATGTTGCAGGTCCCTTTTGCACTGTTGCAAATCATGTGACAATTCCTAACCTTTTCTCTCAACTCTATTCCTCTCAAGCCCTTGACAGTTGTAAAAATCAATCTACCTCTCTGTCTGTCTCTAACTAGCTCGTGATTATCTTAATTGTTTGACCTGTGCTAGGGACTTCTCACTTTGATGCTAATCATGATATATATTTTCAAACAATAATATATAGTACTATTTTTTTATGCTTTATTTTTTTATAATATTATATTATAGAAAGCAGGAATATTTTTCTTTCTCTTTTTTCCAGTATAAAATCGTAAAATATGAGTGTAGAAAATGTGATATATGAATAATATTACTGCTCGTTCAAATTGACCATGCTAGCTCTATATATTCTTAATATAGGTGCATGTATGTTGTGGACCCCATTCTTAATCCACCTTTCAATTTCTTCCCACCTAAACTAAGACTTTGTTTCCATTTCAATACCACTGTTTTTCTGTCCCAATAATGTGCATTTTCTCAATTGCTTCTCTTATTTAAAATATCTCTTCTTTTAATAATACCATATGTTTCCACAGACTTCTTTGCTTTATAAATATATATATATGTGTGTAACTGTGACGTCTGAGTTTTTGTATGCTTCGTAGAATATTAGCGATTGGACAACCTTAATTAATTAATATAATACAGTAATATAATAGCCATATAGGTTGTGTGTGAATTTAAAAATAGTCAAATTTGGTGGGAAATGTGTTGAAATATTAATAACGAAGTGTAGTATAGTTTAGTTTTTAAGGCATTTTCAACAGTAACTGGTGGCCAAAATATGCATTTCATAATAGCATAATTGACAAATTGTAATTAACTTTTCTAAATGCATGCATGAGCTATATGACTGGAATCTTGACTCCAACTTTGTAGACTTCCATTCATGGGAAATGAAAACAAAAGACAATATATAGGTATTTTCAATGTACTCAATATATCGAAATAACAAAGTCCAAAGTCCAAGCATTACATTATAATGAAAATAAATTAACATAGTTACTTAACATAGCAATAGCCGAAGTCATTTAACCATTAATATCTCACTTTTTAACCAATAAAGTAATTTATCGTTGTTAAGAGAATATGTAGGAAGGAGAGGATTTGTTAGCAAAATGTTTGACAATTGAGCTTTCTTCTAAAGGAAATCTAGAAGCTGGAAGGGGAAGTTGAACTTTATATCAACTTTATTGACTTCTGATGCACCCAACTCTTTTAATTTGTTGAATACCGCAACCATGTATATGTGGTTTAACTCAGTGATGTCTTTGTCAATCCCAGATATTACTATTATTAACCCTAATTTTCCTTCTCCACGTTTGTGTTAAATGATGAAAAATGCTCTTACTATCAGGTTATCACAACCCATCATCACAACTTAAAAAGTGATATTGCCAATTCTGGTTTATCTATCTTCTGACAAGTATTTAATAATCTGTATGTTGAGTTACATTAACATTTTTTTATGACACTATATTTTTTCTTTTATCTTTTTACATCACATTAATTATCTTATTACATACTCTACTTGTCCCTCTTATATCTCTCTTTGTTGCATAAATTTTGGGGAAAATTTTTTGTTTAAATATAATTTCTCATATTAGGATGCTACGAAGTAATTGTTTCAATGTTGTTTTGATCTAAACTAATATATTTAGATATTAGTTTAAAATTCTGTTCAATGAAAAAAATATACATTTTGATGCAAAAAAAAGGTAAAAACTTGTGAAATTGTAACTCTTTTTATAAAAATAAAATAAAATTAATTGAATTCAATTCAACTGATTTTCAAACACATTTTATATATTATATGCTCCATTCTTATACATACATTACGTTATACCATCTACAAAATATTTGTAACACATTTTTTATAAATAACTAAAATTTTAAAAGTTACGAGTAAACAATATTAGAGAGTAAAATCTACGTAACATTCTTTTGAACAAACTTTCTACTATATATTAATTAAAATTTATTAAAAATTATAAACTTTTATAGATTTCACTTCATATATTTAATGATTCTCTCTTAATTTTGTAATTTGTAATAATTTTTAACTAATAATTAGGTATGTTAAAATTTGTTGCTCACATTCTTCTTAGCTTTCATATTTTTTTAATAAATTTTAACAAATAATAAAAATACAATATGCTATTAATTATTCATCAAAATCCAATGCACGAGAAATCGAGGGAGGCAAAGTTTGAAATTTGGTACATGAAAAAAATGCGGAATGGCAGGGTCTGAATGTAGAAACCAAACAAAGAAAACATGTCTCTCCCATAAGATGTGCTGATCATAAGGGCACAAATTTTGATCATTTTCCCCCTTTGGATTTGTTTTTGTCCCAAAAGGACAAACAGGACCTATTCCTTAGAGATTGGGACAGCGTTGGAATCAGCTCAGAAATTAGGTTTTGCTAGATGCCGCCAAACTGATCCAAAACTCGTTTTGCGTAGCATGTGCACATATGTATGTTTCAGCTCAGTGCTCAAAGTGAGTGTGTGTGTGAGAGAGAGAGAGAGATAGAGAGAGAGAGTGGTGACAGATATTCGAAGAATTAAAGTAAAGAGTTTGGCAGAGACAAAATTACGTGGAAAGGAAAGGTAAATATCAGAGCCTATAATAGAGATTAAGAAAATTGAAAACATTAGGTTGGTTTTGTCCTCACGTTTGCATGGGAGTTGACATTTCACAATATATTAAACTGCATAAGAATCTTTCAAAGAATTAGGCGTATTTTTTATTATTATTTCATGGATGACGAGTCCAACCTAGCATTACATTATATACTGACATGCCTCAGTGATCTACAACTATAAAATACTGCAAGATATTAAGCATTTCTTGATTGACTCATAAAGGAGAATCATGTCTTATAACAAGCACCGGAAAAGAGTGTTTTATATCAATAATGTGCCAAGGTATTATCCCCCTTGTCCTTTCATGATTTTTTTTTGTAAACGTTATCTGTTTTTGTTGGTCTTGACAAAAATTAAAAGAAAATAAAATTTCAAACTGTTGTGTACACACTAGCTTTATTATTATGATCATTATCATAACGGATTAGTTTAATTTTTTACTCTTGGGACTCACGTAGGATGTTTCATGCTGCTTTGTATTTAAGTTGATCGAGAATCCATCATTGACCAAGGAATGATGTATATATGGCCAAAATAATGTCACTATTATAGTGCTAATTTCCCATGACCCATAGTTTGCAAATGATCAACTGCTGATCTTGGAAATCATGAGATTGGTAAAAGCAAGTTTTAACTATATATACGTATTTTGAACATGAAGGTTTAATATCTTTATAATTGTTTAAATTTAAAGAAAGTTTGTTTTATGTCTCTCAAATTAAAAAGTTAATTATTTTATTGTTCTTAAAATTTAAAGACAGTTTTTTGGTCTCATTTTTATCCGTTACACAAACTTTTTTGAAGCATGTAAGCAATGACATTTAATTTGTGTCAATCATATGTCACATATATGGAAGTATTAAATTAGATAGAAATTTACCTTCTAAAATATTTTGGCTTGAATATATATTTTTTTTATATAGAGAGGAAGATTAATTTTAATAAAAAAAATTTGATAAACCTATAAAACACATTTACTCTAAATTTTTTTAGAAACAAATGAAAATCGTAATAAAAACATTTGAGTCTTCAAATAACGAGAGCAAACCACACAACAAATAATATTTAATTAATATTTTTTGTTTACATCAATATCCTATGATTTTGTTCTAGGTTAATCTAATTCTCAGAAATAAATAAAATCTGACAAAAAAAAATTGTTTTCATTAAAGATCAAATTCAAATATTACTAAATGATTCGACCTTAAAATTAAGCTATTAACTACTTGTCTAACTTCTTAATTATGAATGTTTGGTATAACTATTGATGTAATAAATATGGTGAAAAAAGAGAAATTATATATATATATATATATATATATATATATATATATATATATTAATGTGGTATTTATAATCCGTTGACGTCCGAATATTAGCAACCCTAGAAATAATCAACTTAAAGCTAGATAAGATGTAGACAAAGTTCCTTAAAAAGGGGGGACTTTGTCCTTAAATGTACTCTATGACAATCTTCAACTAGCTAGCATAAGCCCCAAAGAACACACTGCAGTAAAGCAGCATATAGGTATATACCAGCAGCATATAGGTATACCACTGAACACAGATATATTAAAGATATATGTATATATTCCCAAAATCCAACAAGAATTACATTGATTTGCCACCACCTACTAATAGATAACATTTTACACTAGAACTTGTCACAAACAGATTCAAAACTAACCTTGTTGTAAAATTTTGAAAGAGAAAATATTCTTAAATTTTTTTAAAAGACTCAGGTGAGGGAAGACCAATGCTTTCAAAATGAGATTGAACAAATTAGACCATAACTTATAATAAGACTACGTACCTCCTTTGAGAGACACAAATTCCCCAAATGTAGTGAGAATTCACATTGATACGCTTACATTCACTAATTAATTAGAGAGAGATTGCTGGCAACAATAATTTAAAATCATGCATGAATTTGAACTTTTTCAGTGACGTATGTTCGACCAACTCCTTGACTAAAATTTTTCAAAGAACGATGAATTAATAAGATAACATTATGTTTATCTTTCTTGATAGAGGCAGAAACTAGTGTATAAGTAATCGAGCTTTGATTGCTCCGTATAACAAGATAATAGTTCAGACTTAAAAGTAAACAATTTGACCTAATTAAGAAAATTTATGCGTGGTTGCGTGAACTGTTACGAAACAGTGGTTGAAGAAATTAATTGGATTTGTGTTCAAGAAACGAAATGAATGACATTCTTAAAGATGATTTTTCCCTATTGACATATTATTTCTAGGAGAAACGTTGAAATGACACTGATGTAACTTTTTTATACTGCTTAATAATTTTATATTAAATGTAAATTTTATAAATTTAATTGTTAGATTGAAAGTTTATATCACTTTATATATTTATATCAAATTTTGTTAAAATTAAACAATAACTTGAAGGTAATCAAAGTGTTAATATTTTATTATATTTTGAAATATATTACGTCAATTTTATTTTTATAAAAATGAAATATTAAATCATCTTTGATTAATATAAACTTTTGTGTATATAATCTAAAAATAAAGAATTTTCAATCTAATGGTTGGGTTTACAAAATTTACATTTAATATAATATAAAGTTATTGAGTAGTGTAATATTTAGTAAAACTTACACTAGTGTTATTATAATCATCTTCTCTCTCTCTTTTTTTCTCTCTCTCTCTATATATATATATATCCTAGCCAAGTTCTTAATTTTTTTTATTTTTAATAATTAATTTAAATTTAAATTATTAAGTAGTATATTTTATTATATTATTTATACTTAATTTTTTAATATTTAAGATTATATAATTTTTTAAAACAATATAATTACCCTTTTTGTCTATACAATTTCATAAATTTTAATTGTTAATTTTTATAATTAAAAATATTTTAGTTATATACATAATTTTTTATTTTTTTTAATCTCTTTTTTCTAAAAGGTAAAATTTATGATATTATAGAGACTAAAAAATAAATAAAAATGGTATGAATATATAATTGTATAAAGATTAAAAGGACATATTTTTAATTATATAAACTAAAAAGCATAAAATTTTTATGAAATTATATAAATTAAACCTTAAAAAAATATACATATACATAAATGTTATAGAATTATTGATTTGAGAAATTTTATTATACTTTATTTTTATACATATCTGGCCTCGAGCTAACTGGAGGAATGGATCGTATATAACATTTTTGCCAACACATCCGCTCGTATTGATTGCCTTCTCGAGGAGTGTTAAAGACTAAATAATAAAATAGTATGATATAATATAAAAAAAAATAATTAACAAAAATAATAGTAATAAAATCGTAAAAACATTCACTTAAATATTGATTCTTTTCTAAAAATATTTTTCTTGTTTTGATTTTTTTTTAATAAATAATAAATAATTTACTTTATTTTATTCAGAACTTATTGAAAAAGATTTTAAAATATGAAATTACTTCAAAAAAAAAACATATTTGAATTTCAATAAATAAGACTTTTGAAAGAGATATTGTATTAATTCTATATGAGTGAGCATGACTCTTTTCTCTTTAAATTGAAATTATTAAAAAATATATATATTAACAAAACAAATTGGTTTTTCATTAAAAGTATTAAAATTTTATTTTTTTTAAATGTGTTCAATATATATTTATAGAATATTATAAATAATTAATATATGTAATTATCATTTTTTCAAAATTAATTTTTTTAGATTTAATTTGAGATTATTTTATAAAATAATGATTGAATGAATTATCATTCAGTGAGATGTTGAAATTTCTTAATTTTTAAATTTAATTAACAATTTCATCATTAAAATAAAAAAAATTAATTAATTATATAAAATAAAACTTAAATAATTTTTTTCTTAAACCTAAAATTTATTAGACACTCCCCTTTAGTATTAACTAATATATGCATGATATTTGATCTTAACCTACAAGTCTACAACATAATATTTAATGTATTAATTATTCTTACTAATTAATTAAAACAATAAAATAATTTTTCAAATGATTGACGACTCATTTCATATATGCTAAATTTATTGGTGGCTTGAGTCGGAGATAGAGTTCACGAAAATCATTGCCATAGATTATCTCGAGAAACCTTGCATGCATGGCCAAAAAAATTATTGCCTATAAAAGATAATGACTACTTAGAGTAAATATATAAAATTTATTTAAAAAAAACTATTTTCTATACTTTAAACAATGGTGTTTTTTATCCAAAATAATATTGTCCATGTGGCCCGTGTAGGGTATTTTGTAAGAGCGTAAATTAAGAATAAGAATAATAATAATGTGAAATAGAAATCACTATTTCCTTAAGCATTAGTTAAAATTTAATACTATTTAATTAAACCTACAACTTAAAATAAAGGTAGTTTATCTTAGTAATCCCATATTGACAAAAAAATAAAATAAGATGGTCGAGTAATTTAGGGAGAAGAGCATAATACTAACAATTAATATTTATCCATAAAAATATAGAAAAACAAAACAAAATAATATTGTAACGGGGTGCTTGATAGGAACGGAAAGAGTAAGAATAGTAATGAAATGTGAAATAGAAGAACACTAGCGGTTCCATGTTAAAAATAACTTATTGTGATGGAGATGTTTAAACTAGGCAAATGCTTACGGGAATTTGTTATATAATCCCGGATATAATTGATCGCGACACTTTTAAACATTTAATTTATAAAAATAAATAAATAAAATTTAATTAGAACTAAAATTATTGATTAGTAGTGTAGGTGTGAAACGAAAAAAATAGCATGTGAGTGGTCCATGTTAAGCTCCTACCTGCTAGCATAAGAGCCATTCATTAGTATGTCTTAAGAATTAGATAACCAATTCATCAAGAATTAGTAAAGTTTCACTATTATCGTGTAAAACTCTAATTTTAATTAAGGGATAAAATAAAAATTATCTCTCATTTTTATATTTTTTAATTGTTTTATCTTTTTGATGAAGATATAAATTTTTTCTATAAGAAGTGATGATCCTATGTGTGCAGCATAATTGTATTATGTGAATATAAGGTAACAAAGATAAACAAGGCATATTCACCGCACAAGGGATCATAATATTATATATATGTATGCAACATTAATTTCTATAAAAAGCATTATATAGTGCCACCTACTCTTTAATGTCACATCATGCCTAGGTTATTGTGAGGCCAAATACATTTAATTTACTTATCCACTCCATCTCATATAATATATGTACTGACCCCTCCTAACCACCAAGTTTTGAGGAAATTGAAAAGCTTCCTACTAAGTTAAGATAGAAGGAAATGATTCATACGAAAGTGAAAGACTATATAGGAGACAATTAAAAAAAAATAAAGAAGCATGGGTTAATATGTCTGTTCACCATCACTCCACCTTTATAGTTGAAAACACACGCATGGCATGCATATGATCTGGCTTTTGAATAACTAACAGCAAACTCACTGAAGAAAGTTATTGAAGGTGGTACTCCTATACTGAAAATTAAATGTCACTTCTATTTGTTCGTTTCTCGACTCAGCTTAATTGCAGAATATAGATTGTGTGTGTCGATTTCCTGCAGCGTGTTAACAATTCAACGACTTTCATCTTTTTATAACTTGAAAAACATTGTACGCATATTTAACTTTGTTCGCTTTACAAAAGAAATTATAACTCTATCTTCTAACATTTCAATATTTACTGAAAGGAAAATTATAATAATTCATCAAGCTAAGTTTCTCTTTCAACTCATATCTTTTTATGTTTCACTTTCTTTTTACTATATCTCATTTATCGTATACTAGTTTCGATATTTATGAGATGCATCGTTTATTTTGATAAGTTAGAGATTTGATACATAATTAAAAACTGATGACAATAATAAATATAAAATATAATGATATTAAGAATAAGTCAAAAATAATGTTATGAAATAAATATATACTAATTTATTACAAATTATTGAAAATTTATTTGAAGAAAATATCCAAAGTCTTGCTATACAATTTTATCACACTTCGTATTAACCAAAAATTTCAATTTGCAATTGTACATGTGATGTTAATTTAAGTTTTCTTTTATATTCTGGGTTGGTTACCAACACATTCTGAAAAAAAAAACAATTAAGATATTAATTAACATTAATAAAATAAAAAATTGTTATAATTGTTATCAAAATGAGTAATTAGGGTATTAACTGATTAAATATATTTTTGATTATTTTTAGTAATAATTTTATTTATAATATTGCAGAAATCTAATAATAATTAGTAATTATTAAAATATTTTATCAAAAAAATTTAATTTAATTTTAATATATTTATTTTGATATACTTATTTATTTTTAATTATTTTCAGTAACACTTTATTTTATAATAATATTTATATTAAAAAATTAGGACGACAGTAATATAGTAAAAAGATTGTGTATTCTACTTCTTTAATGTATAATACGACATAATTTTTAATTTATGAAAATAGTTTTATAATATATAACAATTGGATTTTTCATAAATATAATAATAATTAGTAATTATTAAATTATTTTTATCTAAATTTTTTCTTTTATTTTGATATATGTGTTTTTTAATTATTTTTATTAATGGTTCATTTTATAATAGTATTTACATATAAAAACATTTAGGAGGGAGTATTTGAGGAAATAAATATTTAAGACAAATTTATTAGAATGAAGTTTATTGGGAAAAATTATTAAAGAGAAATTTTAATGGGAAGAAAATATTCCTTTTATATGAATAACACATTCTTATTATTGATCTTAAATACATTCCACAAAAGTTTGTTTTATTTCATAAAATTGTGTATTCAATTTTTTTATGTATAATACAATATAATTTTTTATTTACAAAAATAGTTTTTATACTATATATATAATGATTGTATTTTTCAGAAATCTAATAATAATTAGTAATTATTAAAATATTTTTATCCAAATTTTTTCTTTTATTTTGATATATCTCTTTTTAATTATTTTCAATAACAAGTTATTTTATAATAATATTTATATATAAATAAATTTAGGACAATGTTAATCAAATAACAATAATATAATAAAATTTTGTGTAATGTATAATATGATATATTTTTTAATTTATGAAAATAATTTTTATAATGTATAATGATTGGATTTTTTGACAATCTAATAATAATTAGTAATTATTGAAATATTTGTATTTAAATTATTTATTTTATTTTGATATATACTTTAATTATTTTCAGTAATTTATTATTTTATAGTAATAATTATATATATAAATATATTTAGGACAAATTTATTAGAAGGAAGTTGAACATATAAAGAAGTTTATTGGAATGAAGTTTTTGAAGGAATAAATTCTTTCTTTTATATATATTACACATTTTTTTCTCTTTTCTTTTTATGGCTCATATATCTTTCCACCCTGGTTGGGTTACCATTATTAGGACTCTTACACTTAGATTAAGAAGAAATGAAAAGGATTCTTACTCGTTTAATACGTAGAGACTCGGACAATACATAGTCTAATTGTGAAAATTGTTGGGCCTCGGACAAGTAATTAATTACATTGATTAAGTGTCAGCTGCCAATTAACATGGCAGATCCCACATCTTCAACTAGCTCAATAGAAATGCTCAACAATGATACACTTAGGAGACATGGATCATTCATGTAAAATAATTTTTGGTTGGAAAAATACTTGTTGGGTGTTGTTTGTGGTGTAAAAACAACCTCATCAACTAACATCGAGGAGGAATTAAAATTGGAAGGTCAAGATGGGGGGAAGTTGTCCACTTATGGTTTGTGAGGGTTTAGACTAAGGATGAAAGAATGGAACGCATATGCATATACTATTATAAATAAAAATAATGAAAGGCACAAATTTAACGTGGAGTCCACCTCTTATGTTCTTATTATTAATATTTACATTTCAATAAATATTTACTATTTCAAATAAGATTATAAGATTTTTGGACCAACTTCAGGAAAATATAATTATATTAATCACCTATATAATGTTAGTGTAAAGTTTTTTTTACACTAGCAATCAATCATATTGTTTATTAGTGTCATGTCATTTTCTTATTTAATGAACTAAAAATAAAATAAAATAATTTAAAAGATATGATTGGTTGTCAGTGTAAAAAACTTTATACTGTATGGATGATTAACTCTTACTTTAATTGGGTACTTCAAAGTCCCTTTTCATAGTAGTGCATGACTTCATTTATCAACATGGTTTAATGGACATTAATTTTCTCACCTTTATTTATCTTTTTGTTAGCCTTTGTTTGGATTTGAGGATGGAAAAGGGGGAGTGGAAAAGGAAAGATTTGAAGAGAAAGAGAGTGGAAAGTGAGGTTGTTTGGATTAAGGAAAAGATAGTGGAAAGTTTGTGAGAATTTGTGTAGAAATTGATTGATGTAATAGATAAAAATTAAAAATTTAATAGATGAATATGTAATTTACACCCTTATATTAAAAATGAGTAGAATATTATTTATTGTAAATAATAATAATTACAATAAAATTATATTAATAGGTATAATTTATTAAAAAAATAATAAATAATGATAATAATAATAATAAATATTAGAAAAATGATAAAAATCATAATAAATAATAATGATAGTAATTATAATAAATAATAATAATATTAATAATAATGATAATAATAATAATATTTATAATAATAAATAATAATAACAAAATATTTTCTAACATTGTTTTTACCCATAACAGCCAATTTGGAACGGCCCATTCTCAACTAGGATTTTTAAGCCAATTTAGTAGTTTGGAACGGTCCGTTCCAGTTTGGGAACATCCCGTTCTAGGATACTAAATTGGAACGGCCTATTCCAGTTTGGGAACATCCCGTTCTAGGATACTAAATTGGAACGGCCCATTCTGGACTTGCCTGTAAGCAAAAATATGCTACCATAATCGATTATGTATGCCACATAATCGATTATAGGCTAGCATAATCGATTATGCTGAGCATAATCGATTATGGGTTGGCATAATCGATTATGCCTCAGCATAATCGATTATGTGTCATGCATAATCGATTATGTGCCTCCATTCTTCATCTCTTTTCAGCCTTTGGGGCAGGGGTATTATCGGGTTTTCTCAATTCTTACGTGGCTTTCATCTCTTTTCTTCGCAAAAGCGCGAGGGACGGTAATGCAGGTTCTCCCGCTTTTCTTTCGGTGCAAATCAACGAAAACAAACGTGCACTTTCTTCATCTTTCCTTCATCGTGAACAGTAAATCAGCGGAAACAAACAGGGACTTAAGGTGATGAAGTTCTTTAAGAGGCAAGATATATCTCTTACTATATTGGGAAGAGTTTTAATGAAGGGTAAATCTGAATACCCTTCGAATGAAATCAAGAATCGGATAAATTTGTGAGTAACTTGAAAGTATTATTACAAATAATTAAGTGTTATTGAACTTATCATCAAGACTCAGATCTAATAAAATTAATATAAATAGTGATGTATGATAAAAAAAAGATATTTTTACATTTATTACAATATTCAATGTATTGACTAATTTGAAATCAAGAAGTGAGTTAAGTTTTAGAATGTCTTAAATACTCTTCTTCTATCTTATTAAAGAAATATGTTTAAGGTTTATTCGTCTTGATATTAACAGTAAAAATAATGTTTATATTAGATTCTTCAGATAAATTAAACCAAAGATTATAAGGACATAGAAAACAAAGACTATAAAGTTAATGATTTGTTATATAAGAATTAAAAGTGTCAGAATTAACCGGTGTATGTCTATATAGGTACATTTACTACTTAAAATTGTTTTTTTTCCTTAAAAACTTCTTAAAATGTACTACTTCTTAAATTTTTCACTCACTTATTAATATTGGAAATTTGAATGATTTTCTACCGATTATCTCTCGATTAAAATTTTCAATCCTCGTTTTTACCCATTTTTAACCTCGACTATAAAATCATAGCAGCATATGATGATGCTAGTTGATGAATGATTTATGATATGTTTGATAAATTTCTATAAAATATTAATGGAAGAATCCTCCGACATCATCCTGTGATTCATACCGTGCGTCTCTCTTTGAAGATAAAAAAAAAAAAAAAAAAAAATTGTCAGCTGTATCTATTATATCCCATGCCCTCAAACCAAGAATTAGAAAACAGTGGAAGCAAGTTTGATGAAATTAACTTGTTGATACGTATTCAAAAAACGACGATTAGCGATTATTATATAGGGCAGTAAAAATGTTCAATTTTCCGGGTCAAGGCCCAATTGGTTACTTAAGAATTATCCCCATCGATCAGAATTTAACAAAATCAAATATAGACATGTTCGACTAATAGAAAACGAAACTTAAGGATTTTTTTTTATTGTTGCACCAAACATTTGTATTGGGCAAAGTCACTTTATGGGATGTCTGCTAATAAATGCCATAATTTAGAGTAAAAATACAGGGACCATCAACGGCAATGCAATGGCCAATAGTGTTGCTAACATTGTCATTTGGTACAGCCATTGATGAGAAGTGATGGTGACTAACTGACCAGAGTTAGATAATTCCTACTAAAATTATAAAGACAATTTGAATTTAAGGTGGGGTATTGTATTGCAATGTCCCCAATAATTTATTAGGTCATTACTCATTAGGGTAAGTGCCTAAATTCAAGGACAGGATAACTTCTAGGTGAAATGAAATCTTTTGGAAAAGGGTAAATCATAAACGTACGTGTATTTTTTAATCAATAATATATTTTTCCACACATTTTTTATTACTCGTTAATATTTATCAAAACTTATAAAATTATAAAGTAAAGTCTATAGAAAAAAATGAGACTTGTAAAATTTTATGTTTTTTTAATGAATTTCAATCATTGTATTATTAACATTTTTCTCATTGCCTTGTAAAAGAAAACATTTTTATTTTCATTACATAATCTCCTTTTTTTTTTTTTTTTTAATTCTCTTTCTTAATCGTCCAACCCCCATATTTCAAAATGGGATGCACGTTTTAAGGTTTTCCTTTGGAAATATATCTGACTTGTCCTTCCGCAGGCATTAACAGCCTAACAGGATTCTTAACTAATCATTTGACAGCACCAAAAATCTAATCAGAACATAAATAAAAAAACACAACAAAATACAGAAAAATCGTAGAAGCTTCTTCCTCGCAACTGTCTGATAGCACCTTCAAGTAAAGTGATATGATGTGATAAAAAAAAATATATCACAACATGTTTTAGAAGAAATTAAATCTCTAAAAATTACTACCGTTAAATAAAATATCATCTGGATGAGAATTTTGTTATCTGTAATAATTCTGTTAACAAAATTATTACTTGCAATAAAAAAAATACCATACATGATACAAGAGGTATTGATAAAAAAATAAAAAAAATCCCGTGATTCCACATAGGCAGATCTAGAACTTATATGAGTATGTGTTTGGATTACCGTTGATAAAATTAAGTTTAGTTGAAATTGATTTTGTAAACTCAAATTTAGTTAAAAGTAAATTTAATATAACTTAACTTATGTTTAAATACTTTTATTTTAAAAATACTTTTATATGAGTAATTACTAAAATGAGTATGAATTTTATATATTATAATATTAATATTGTTTATTTTATTATTTTTTTAGTATATCTGAATTGATAAAAAAAAAAAAAACTTGTTGTTATTATTTTATATTTTTAGTATTAATATAATTAGTGAAGCTTATTTTTAATAATTTTTTGAGTATTAAAAAATCAAATGCTTGTAAATTCAAGAATGAATGAAGTACAAAGAATAATGTTGCAGATGAAAGAAAAATGAGGCAGTGAGGTAATTTACTTTTATGAGCCATTGACGTTCAACGGAAAAGCATCCTAAGTGTTGCTTTGAGAGCAACAAACATTTACAAAAGAATATAGTTCAACTTAATGTGAAGATGAATTCCCAAACATGAGGCGTGACATTCCAAAAATAATTGAATGTGGATTTGGATGCCTAAATGTTGAGTGTCAAATAAGTTGCATCATTTTGACCTGGTCTAAGCTTTTTTTTTAACTTAGTTTATGTAGAATTATCGGATCAAATTGAATTATTTAAAGAAATTAAATCTAATTTTTTACAATAAAAAAATAAAATTATAATATAACTAATTGATACTATATAATATTATGAAATACCTGATAATTTTATATGTATTCAATTTTTTCATAATTATTGCATTTGTCTTTATTTACTCCATCAATTATACTACATTTTCATAATAATTTCATACATTAGAGATATTATGTTCAATTTTTGTAAATCTTTTTAGTATGCATCTCCAATGCGGGTTGCTTGTGCCACATCACTGTCAAATCAGCTCTGGCCCACTTTATGAGTTGCTTAAATTTTAGTAGAGTTACTTCTACAAGCAACCCTGCTAAAATTTAAACAACCCATAAAGTGGGTCAGAGCTGATTTGACAGTGATGTGGCACAGGGATTGCTTATAAGCAACCCCATTGTAGATGCTCTAACTCATTAGTAAAACTTTTATGCATTAGTAATACTTTTATTGTTACTTTTATCTTGACTCCATAAATATAGATACTAACATGATTATGTCTTCATTTATTTCGACAAACAAAATAGAAATGACTACATAGTTAAGTCATGAAAAACGTAATGGAAATGATGAAACTCTCATTTTACTTTGAAAAATATTAGAATAGGTTATCTAAAACACTATTTTGAATATATTTTTTTATTAATTATAATTTATTAAAAATTATAATTAAGTTTTATAAGATTAACATTTATATTTTAGTTAGTGATTCTATGTAATTTTATAACTTTTAATAAATTTTAACCTATAAAAAATTGTGTTAGAAATGTGTTAAAAAACAAACTTTAGTTACTTAAGTGATGACATTAAGCTAAAAAAAAATTCAATATTTGATATAACTGATGTTACAATTAGTTTTTAAGTTTTAAAATTTTAATTTTAAATCATGAATTTGAAGAAGAAAAAAAAGCCTAAAATAATAGCTTCATCGTTAATTCAATATCATGAGTAAAAAAAAATTAAAGGAATTTTCATCCTTTGGGAAGGACAAAATTTGAGAGTAAAGTATCTTTGTCATTTTTGCAATGCCTGGATCCTTACCGTGTTTGTCTAATTCGCGCGAAAGATTCGGAAAACCGTTTTTGCTGTTCAGTTCACTATCAGCAGCTAACTACAAGGTCGTTGAGGTTGTAATCTAGGCTTCAAAAATATTTTTATGTTTTTTTTTTCTATTTTAGGGAAATTTGAATAATATTCAAAACATAGAATCTCCTTTGATTTTTTATTTATTTAAATCCTAAAATATGAAAACTTTGTACATGAATGAATTGAATATATATATATATATATTAATCTTTATAAAATAAAATAATAGAATAGAAAATTATATATATATATATATATATATATATATTGATCTTTATTTAAATCTTTATAAAACTGTAATTAATAATTTTATAATAGAATAGAAATAAAATAAAATAATAGCAAACAAGTTATATTAAATTAAACTTAAAAATATAAATTTTGTTAACAGTTAGAGTTTAGACACGGCCCCAACAGCAATAGCATGACCAAAAAGCAACCAATAGCAATGACATTTATGATTTGAAACAGAGGAGGAATTGATTATTAAGTTGAACAATACAAGTAAAGTTGAAATATGTTATTCCATCTTCCTGGTTAGGTGGACAATTTCACATAGTCAGACACTAATTAATCTATGGGAGCATTTAATTGTCATGCATATTGTGTTTTTGTTGATTTTTCTTTTTTACTTGAGATCGTGACAACCAATTCAGCCATTTTATTTTGAAATAGTCTTTGGATCAGAATGATTGCCGATTTAGTTCATAGTATTATCTAATATGTAATAATCTAATAATAGACTAAACTATGCATATCATCGGGATTCCTTTCCAAGTGAATTTTGATGATATTGTAAATTATTAACTTTTTACATACATGTTAAATAAGAATATAAATCTTTATGTTGGCTTGTAAAATTTATAAATGCTACCCGATAATAACTCTTTTGAGGATATATTTACAAATCAAACAACCCAATCAACATTTTGTACACATAAAAAATAAAATTATAATTTTTTATTTTAATAATTAATATATTTTCACCATACAATAAAGTGGTACGTAGAACGTATAAGTACTTCTAATATTATTGGATAGTATAATAACACGTTGGAATGACTAATAGAAACTCATATAGAGAATGATTACATTGTCATAAACCTAAATCACAAGTAGTTTTATATTTAGAATGAATGAACAGTACCGCAAAGAAAGAAAAAAAAAAAGGAAAACACGATTTGTGAAAAATTTTCTCTTGTGTTTGATAAAAAAGAAAGCAAAGAAAATACAACGTTCTGATTTGAAAGAAAACAACAATAAAGAGAGTATAGTGTTAGAATAGTGGATTAAGCCTAACTCAACCCTACAAAACCGGCTTGTAAGGTAAGGGTTGCTTTCCACTTATATATTATTCAATTGCCTAATCTCTAGTAATCTCTAGTCGATGTGGGACTTGGGTTTTTCCCAATACACCCCCTCACGTCCAGCACTATTGGGCTTGGTACGTGGATAAATGGTGGGTGGCCCTTTTTAATGATCTAGGATTGGCGGGACTTGAGTTTTTCCCAATACACCCCCTCATGCCTATGAGACATGCATCAATGGTGGGTGGCCCATTTTTAAAGTGGATCTAAATGGCTCTGATACCATCTTAGAATAGTGGATTAAGCCTAACTCAACCCTACAAAACCGGCTTGTAAGGTAAGGGTTGCTTTCCACTTATATATTATTCAATTGCCTAATCTCTAGTCGATGTGGGACTTGGGTTTTTCCTAATACACCCCCTCACGTCCAGCACTATTGGGCTTGGTACGTGGATAAATGGTGGGTAGCCCTTTTTAATGATCTAGGATTGGCGGGACTTGGGTTTTTCCCGATATATAGATGATAAAAATGTGATTGAATAGTATCCCTAATCAATATAAGAAATAGAAATAAATTATTATTCTATAATATTTGAAATATTTAATAAATAAATAAATAAATAAAAGGTTGAAGCATGGAGGAATAAGCATGCATTGCATAGTGAGGCAGGAGGAGTAATAAGAATAAGAAAAAGCGCGTGGGAGTGGGAGTGGGAGTGCGAGTAATTCGGAAGTGAAGGAATTTTAGGAAAAAGAGAAATATGAGAGAGGGGCAATGTGTGAGTGGGTGGTGGGGGGTGAAGAGAGAGAAAGTGGGAGAAGAAACAAAACAATCCCAAGATTGCAACAACAGGATGAAGTTGAAGGTGGTCGGAGAGAGGTTCCTCTGAGGCACCAATTCTCCCTTCTGCCTTTTTCTCATTCTCTCTCTCAGTTTACCACCCCACCATTTTCCATTGCATTGCGTCATCACACATTGTTCATTCTTCCATCAAAGGGGCTTCTTTTCCTGCACCCCTTCCTCCCATCTGCATGGTAATTCAATGCCCTTTTTGCTTTTTCCATTCCTTTTCTTATTTTTTACATCCACACACTTTGCTTGCCCATGGGGTTATTCTTTCTTATGCTTTTGTTGCTTCTCAATTAAAAAAAAAAACATTTATTTTTGTTTCTCTGCCTCTGATTTCTGACAGCCCCAGCCCTCATTGCTGGGAGGCATTCGAGAGGGAGATGTTGAGCAAAGGGTTGCAACGAAGATATTGCTGAACAAAATGAGGGACCCTGATGTGATCTTCGGACCCAAGAGCTTCAATTGTTTTTGCTTTCCCTTGTAATGCACAGGTTTTACGTAGTTACTGAATTTTCTGCTGCTTCTTCATCCAAATACGTGGAAGGGTTTCTATCTACAGCGAAAACCTTCCAAATTTTTACATATGACATGACTTATCATGTGATTTTTTGTCTCTAAGGAGATAAAACAGATATTGTCTCGACCAATTTGGCATTGCCCTCGCATAGTTATGGGAATCATATGGGGGCTCTTTGGATTGTGGCTCAGAGTTTTTGTTGGATTGATTTCTCTATGCGGAACTCAACAGTGTTGCTCTCTGAACGATGAAGGTGATTTGCATATTTATTCTCCCTAATTAATTTACAGTGAATCATGTGATGCATTTCTCGTGATCTTCATGTTTGATTTTTGTTCTTGTATTTGGAATGGACATTGCAGGTTTAGCGTTGTTGGAATTTCGGGTAAGAATAAATTCTGATCCTTTTGGTGCTCTGGCAAATTGGAATCCAAATGATTGCAACCCTTGCAAGTGGTTTGGTGTTCGTTGTGTTGATGATAAAGTGCAAATGCTGTAAGTTCCTTTTGATTTCCTTTTTAAGTTTTCCAGCGAGACGGTATTAATTTTCTTTTTACCAAACACTAATATATATAGATAGCTGTTCTTGATGCTAAAAGGAAGCTCCCATTTTGATTGATGTGAATGCGGTGCTGAATTTTGTCAGCTTATGGGATTTTGTGCCTTCCCGTTATTTCTCGCAGGGTCCTAACCAATCTATCTTTGGAAGGGACGTTGGCTCCTGAGCTTGGGAAACTTAGTCATCTAAAATCCATGTAAGGGTTCTTGACCACGTTCCTGTGTACCCCCCAAAAAAGAAGGAAATCCATTGTTTACCTATGTCAAAAGTATAACACATGTTATGATGGTGAAAGCACTGATTGAACTTTATCTTATAATAATGTAACTTAATCTAAGAAGTCAGTATTTGTCATATAGAGACCATTCTTAAATTTAGTTAAGAATCATGATATGCTTGAAAAAAGAACTGGTGATACTTGCATGTATCTTGTTACAATTGTATCATTTTTGTATTCCTTATTCACACTGCCCGCGTTCTCTTCTGTCTGGAATGCAGCCAATAACACAGGAGTTGTCTGTATCTGTGTATCATTTTTATCTTTCTTTCTTTACTTCCTCAAGTCTTTTCTTCTCCCATCTTCTATGCAAAGTTAATTTTATAAGCCTGCCTGCAATATTGCAGTTCTCTCCCCACCAGGAACCCTGAAAATATTCAACTCCAAAAAATTACAGTTAGTTTGCTCTCAGCTGGATTATCATATCATGTTAGTGTCCAAATACAATGTAATATGAAAACTTCTTAAATCCATGAGGGTTCCTTGTCTTTGTTAGACAGATTATCAGGATGAGCTCTTCTGTTTGGTTATTTTAGTTCTTTTTATACCATAAAAAGACAAAATTAGGCGCTACTTCAGAAGTTTAAAAATCCAACAGTTCAGTTGACTTAATATAGTAATTTATATTTATAATTAAATACATTTCTAATTCTGATGTGCTCCCTTTGTTACTTTGAAATAGTGTATTATGCAAGAACGGTTTTTCTGGTACTATTCCCAAAGAACTTGGAGATCTAGACAAGCTGGAGTTTTTGGATTTAAGGGAGAATAACTTGTCTGGAAGTATCCCAGCAGGAATGGATAGAATGTTGTTGTCAAAACAATTGTAAGTTAACTATTTTTTTTTCTTTCTATTTAGTTATATTTCTGGGTTACCTACGATGAAATTGAACATTTTTCCAGGTTGATTTGTGACAATAAAATTGAAGGCAGTGATTCTCTAGAACCCAGATTCTCTAATAACAATTGTTCTACTCCTTTGTCAACTTTGTCTCGTGGCAAAAAGAGAAAGTTTTCACGCCGGTAAGCATATCTTCATTTTTCTCCCTGGCCTAGTGACCTTAATAATTTCATGGCATGCTTGCTTTCCGTTTGCTTCACTTAAATGCAGGGGCTTAGTAATGATTTCCTAATGATGTCATTATTTACTTGGTTTAAGATGATCTGTTAATCAATCTGAGAGACTGAGATCTCATATTGTCATAATTGAAATAATTATTTTTCTGTTTACATAGAGTTTCTGTACAGTCTTCAATAGATACAAAACTTCATTCTGAATTTCTAGTGGCGCTTCTCATATACCTGTTAAAACTTTTTAATGCATCAACACCATGAAAAGGTTTATTCTTCCCGAGTGGAGGTCTGTGTAAGTGAAGATAAATTGAATTTGTTTCTGTTTCAGTTTTTAATTTATTGTTTTGACTACTTAAAGCCAAGTTTATACAAGATTACATATTTATAGCACTATAAATCACTCTGTTTAGCTATGATTGGTGTACTTTAGCCATCTAAACTAAAAGAGACTTGCAGAATTATGTTTGTTCAGTGTTTGTTTTTCCATTTGATTTTCTTAAACCAGATCACCGAAATTATTTTATTGTTATGAAGGACTGAAAATTTAGTGTTGTGTTACAGCTCTGTTGAGGTGGTAAGATTAGATTTTCCATATCAAACTTTTACACAGTACCATCCTTTGGGATTTTATACTTCTCTTAATTTGCTGCATCTTTATGGTTAACAAGAATGGTTGAGTTTCTTATTTTTTGACACTTTGATGCATGGTGTGAAAAGTATACAATTATTAGACCAACAACAAGAAGAACTACAACATGGCATGACAAGTATGTGGTGTGGAAATATCAAGCAATGGAACATGGAAGATTCATTTATTATTCCACTTAAAGGAGCACTCATAAAATACCTCAATGCTGCAGCGGCTCTGCCACTGTGAGTAGATAACTTTCTACCCCCATCTTAATCTTAATATCTACATATATTTTGATCTTTCATCATGTTTAGCGTACTGAAATAGTCTGCTATTATTTGAAGCTTCAAACTTGGAAAGGCTACCCCTCGTGCATACGAAGAGAAATATTGTGACAGTCTGACTGGTAAGTGGAGAACCTTGATTGATTTATGGCCTGTGAGAAATTGATATCTATGCTTTTAACTGACTTTCAAAAACACATCTTTCATCATGTAGGTTCTGATGAGTTAGATATTGGCCAGAATGTATTAAATCTAGTCAATTCGGCACGACGTAAGTTGCTTGATCAGTCCAATAACCTTGCAGCTGCACCTTTCAGTGGTGGGCCTACTATAGAGATCAGTACTATTCCATATACCCAGAGCAGTGGAGCTTTCCCAGCTGTGCCAGATGCCAATAAGAAACAAAATCAGTCTCCAGCACCATTGCCTCCACCTTCTAATTCTCCACGTGTAAACCAAGCAAGTCAACAAAATTCAGCTAATGGAGCTTCTGAAAATTTGTGGAAGTATATCATCATAATCGCAGGTGTCGCTGTCTTGGTCATTGTTATTTTGGTCGTGCTTTGCATTTGGCGAAAACGAGCAGCAAAAGTAATAAAGCCCTGGAAGACAGGAATAAGTGGACAGTTGCAGAAAGCGTTTATAACAGGTATTACTCCAGTAAGCAAATAAAAACTACTCATACATGACTTAACTGCAAATTAGATTTAACAAAGTGGAACCTTCAATTTAACAATTATGTCATGCTTATTGAGCTTATCACTCGGTTGAGGGTTTCGGTTCAAAAATTTAAAAGTAAGTGTTTCTAAACATTTTTTTTACTGATATGTGTCTATGCTACTTAGCATTTGGCAGATTAGATCTTGGTTTCACTGCATTCTCCAAACCTGTTCCACAGAAGCCAGGACATATTTAATTTTTTGAGCATGACATAACTTAGAACAGCATTATGAGTGTTCATCATAGAATTTGAGATTCCTGAAAAAACTTGACCGTAATAAATTATTTATATTGAAATGATATTTTAACATAACTAATGTTTGTTTAGCAAATTTTAAATGCCTCATACTGAGTTCCCGCATATGTTCATCAGTCTATAATAATGTGATTGATTATTTTCATCTGTTTAGAAAAGTTACAGCTTACGATAAGTCCATAACCTTATCTAAAGGTTTGGAGACTCTCCTGTTCAATTTGTTCAAGCATCACCTTTCTAATTTGAATAGCAACAATTTATGAACGTCTTTTGTTATTTTATGGTCAGCCAATTGTAAGAAATTGGTTTCTGTCTTGTTATGCAATATATATATCATCTGCAAGTGTCAGCGTATGAATCAATCATGTCTAAGCTCTCTTCCTTATGCTATTAGCTCAACCAATGACTTACATCTATTGTCATGCATATGCTTGCTACAATTAGATATTCCTGCTAAATGCTATCTGGGCTTTAGATGTATTGTCACCACTAGGGACTCTGGTAGAGGTTATAGATTCAAGTTATGGTAAAGAATGTCAAATGTGCCCCATAAAATGAAAGGAAAAGAAATTAATGTTAACATATTATGGTGACTGTTTTGTCCTTGTATGTAATGCAGGGGTCCCCAAGTTGAATCGGGCAGAACTGGAGACAGCCTGTGAAGATTTCAGCAATATCATTTATAGTTTTGATGAATGCATCATATACAAAGGAACACTATCCAGTGGAGTTGAGATTGCCGTTGATTCTACTATTGTTACTTCTGCCCAAGTTTGGTCAAAGAGCATGGAGACGGCCTATCGCAAAAAGGTTTTCTCCTTCTCAAGTCAATGGAGAGGAAAAAGTTGAATTAGGAGTCGAATTCTATTGAAAGAGGGACTTTCAATTCTTAATTACCTGTTGCTAACTTTGCTCCTTGTATGCTTCAGATTGCTACATTGTCCCGTGTTAACCATAAGAACTTTACCAATCTTATTGGGTACTGTGATGAAGAACAACCATTTACAAGGATGATGGTGTTTGAGTATGCTCCTAATGGAAGCTTGTTTGAGCATTTGCATGGTAAACACTTTAGCTGAAGTTATTACCTTGCACATGGAAAATCTGAGTCAATTAAAGGCTCAAGTTCTCTTTACCAAAAAAGAATAATTAGTTCTGTATGTTTGTTCTTTTCAGTTAAGGAAGTTGAACATCTTGACTGGAGCGCAAGGATGAGGGTCATTATGGGCACTGCTTACTGTCTTCAGTACATGCACCATGATCTCAATCCACCAGTAGCTCATTCCAACCTCAACTCAGTTTCTATATTATTAACTGATGACTTTGCTGCTAAGGTATACACATTGCTCCTTTTTAGTTTGCTTTTAATGTCTAAGGTATCAAGTAGTGAAGTAACTTATCTCCATTCTGTTGCTCTCAGATATCGGAGATCTCTTTTGGCAAGAATGTGTTAACACCAGCCAACACAAGTGGAGATGAATCACATAAATCTGAGTTGCCACCGCAGGCTGAACCTGAAACTGATGTCTATAACTTTGGAGTATTGTTGCTTGAAATCATTTCTGGGAAACTAACTTACTCTGAAGAACAAGGCCTCCTTGTGAACTGGGTAAGTTTGAAATTTTCTTTCCTTTGAAAGCACCCTTCTTTATATTTTCAAGTGCAACTCCATTTTTATATGTCACTTAACAAATGAATCCTCATTAACTTCCTAGGCTGCTGAGCACTTGAATAATAAGCAAAGCATCAGCAATCTGATCGACCCCATGCTGGAATCCTTCAAAGACGAAGAACTTGATGTCATCTGTGATGTGATCAAAGATTGTCTTCAATCTGATACAAGGTTAAGACCAACAATGAAGGACATAACACCCAGATTGAGGGAAGTGCTTCGCGTGTCACCTGAGCAAGCTGTTCCAAGACTTTCTCCACTCTGGTGGGCTGAACTCGAGATTTTATCATTGGAGACCACTTAAGTTCTATCTGACTTTCTTCTCTGTGTTGCAACTCATGTCTCTCTCTAACCATCACCATACTGGCAGTTTCTGATAATGCTACATGATATATGCTACTCAAATTCTTTAATTCTATTTGTTCTTTTGCAAGTCCATATAGCTATTCTTGTCCCAGTGGAAGCGTGTTATGTCATTTTTCAAGTGGGGTGTTGTAAATTGTACTTTTGTTGATGAAGATTGGGATGTAAGAAAGTCTTGACATATTATTGATATCTCAGTCCAATGAACATGCAACTTCTATTCAATTATTTGATGAAACTTGTAACTGTTTCATGATTAAGATAGTCTACCAATTCCAAAACATAGATGTAGTGCACGCACTTTTCAAAATGAAAGACAAAAAACTTGAAAAAAAACACAACATAAACAACGACAACTGAGCTTTATTTCATTCCGCAATTAAGTTACATGCATCAAATAACGTAATTAGATTAATTTAATTACATGGATGTGGAAAAACAATAAAATCACTACACCACCTACTGTATTTAGTTAAAATATGACAAGATTATTATATGTAAATAAGGAAACTTTTGAGTGCATATATAAACCGGTCTTTCACTGTTTTTATATATAATTTTTTTAAGGTTAAAATACATTTTTAGTTTATATGATTTTACTTGTTTTACATTTTAGACCTTATAGTTTAAAATAATTTTTTTTTAGTTTTAATATTTATCTTTTTTTTAATTTTTTTTAATCTGTCATTAATTTTTAAGTAATATGGTTTTCGTGTGATGTGAGTTTATTAAAGGAAAAAATTTAGGTAAAATTTGTTAGATGCGATTGGTGTTGTTCTCCATTCACAATTGAAAATTTACTTTGATAATATGTACTTGCATTTAATGTAGATCTCATCATTATATATATATATATATATATATATATATATATATATATATATATGTTATTGAGATAAATTTTCAATTTTGATTAGAGAACCACATCAATCATACTTAAGAAATTGTATCCAAGTTTTTTCCCTTATTAAATCCATGGGACATAAATGTATTTGGTTTATTGGACAATGGTGTCACTTAATGGTTTGAAAGGAAAAAAAAATTAAGAGTATTTGATCAATGAGGAAAAACATGTTATTATCGTTGTCTAATTAGCAAATGCAATGATATTTTTTTATGGAGCACCGTGAAATTTTTTATTACATTAACACAAAAGAGATGGAATTTTAAATAAACTAAATATAGGAACCAAAAAAGATTGAAAATGAGAAACATAAAGACTAAAATGATATATTTTAAGTTATAAAGATTAATAGGTAAAATAAGTAAAATTATAAGAATAAAAATATATTTTAACTTTTTTAAATTAATAACAAATTAATTTTGTGCTAACATATAAATATCCTTATACTTAATATTATTTTTTTAAAAAAATTGAGTATTGTTTAAACTATTTAAAAAAACAAAAAATATTTCAATTGACTGGTCGGTATTTTATTTTTTTTTCTGATCCGGTTATATGCAGTTAATTGACTAAATTGTTTAACAGTTAACAAAAATCACTTTGAATACAATAACAAACAGTTTCATTGCTGAACTATATTTTGAAGAGTTTCGCTAGTTATAGACTATAGTGCAATTTGGTTTATTTCCAAATATATAGTTCTGTTCATAGATATTTTGCACATCTCTAAATCAAATAGACCATTCACTTTAAAGATATATTTGGTAATTGGTATTATTGTAAGACTGTCCTTTCAACTCTTTATCTTATTTGTAATGGATGCGAATCGTGCGATGGATCACTAAGATGTCGAAACTTTATTTCTTAATTTAACATACTATTTTTCAACCTTTTTTGTTTGATAAATCCACCTTTTCATATTTATGTCATATTCAAATTATGTAATTTTTTCATTTAATATATGATTTTAATTTTTATAACTCTTTTGGGAAATATTATCACATAAATTTAATTTGAAATTAAATTTTGAATTTTGAATCTTGATACACTAACTTAAATTGAAGTGATTCATCATTATTCAATTAAGTAGTTTAAATGGGTGATATTAGGAATAGGATTGAAACCATTTAGTTTACATTAATATCTTTGTTTCATAAATATCCAGTCAAAAGTTTAATCTTTAATGTTTGTGTATATGGAAAAACAATTTTTTTTTAAAGAAAAATCGACTTCTTAAATATAGTTTATTACATGAAAAAATTAGTACAAATATTAATTAGTGATTCAACAAAAATACCTCCGGTCACAAATAATGAAATAAATAAATATTGAAACGAAGAAAAATAATTTTACATTTGTAGGAAACAACTTATTTTATATTGTATGTCAACTTCTTCTAAGGAATAGTATTATAGAAGAATCAATGCGTGCCCGTCAATGAGTCTTTAATTAAAATAGTGTTTGATAGGTGTTTTCGAACTAGACAAAACATAACACATATTTTATTTTATTTTTGGTATGTTCTTTAAATAGAACCGAATTAGACATTAGATAAAGAAAAACTATACAAGTTGTATTAATTAAAAAGAGTAACATTAAGTAGAATAGAACATTACTACTTTACTGTTATTTTTTTAGTCACAAACATATTACTAGGTTTTATTTCAATTCTATATTTCCTTTTTCTTTTGGGATGTTCAATAGTTAAGATAGTGGGATTTTCTCTTCCACAAACCATCCCCCACAATAGTGTTGACTTGCATTTAGCGACAAACCTATAATTTTTTGGTAGATACAAGATAAAATCTTTTAATATTAAAAATTAACATGTTGTAAACAAAGTTAAAGATAAGTGGGCTTAAATCAGTGGAGTTAAATGAAACAAACTTAATTCCTCAATAAATTATACGATTAATTTTAAATTTTGAATGTGAATTAAATATGATTTTCTCGTGTTGTACAATTACGATAATAAAGTTTGAATTTGTAACTTTATACAAATTACTTTAATTTATTATCATCAGGTCGAATTTATTGGTTAAACACAACTATTTTAAGCTTAATTTGATAACAATTCAATTAAGATTTAGTTCGTAATAAATTTGAAAAAATCGAACAGGAACTTTATTTTAGAAACTAAAAAATGAATTCAATTTTTTTTATCCGGTCCCTCATAACCCACAACTTATATTGGACTAAGTAATTTATTTTGTCACTTGTAATTAAAATAAGAACGTAACATAGTAATAGTATTATAAAAAAAAAGGAAAAAGAAAAAGAAAAAGAAAAAAGAGCGAGGGCTCATGTTATTTATGTTTAACTTGCATCTACTTGTAGGACCGAAGATTAGACATGAGTTGCTCTGCCCAAATCTTACATGAATTACTTTAGTTATGGCCATGTTTTTAAGAATATTTTGGAGTTTTTTTACTGAAAAATATTTTTTATTTTTAATAAAAATATTTAACTTATATTGAAATAAGCTCTATATTCTTAATATTAGAAAGAGTTTCTTTTTGTGTGAAATAGGAATAACGAAATTGCAATGATACGGGTATCGATTTTCAATGTGTTGAAAATTTTTCTCTGTCATAAATTTTCTTAACCGAAATATTTTTAATAATTTTTATGTGAGCTACAAATTTTATTGTATTGTACATACATATACATATACATACACAAATATATATATATATATATATATATATAATTATATTAGTATTAGTATATTAAAAAATCAGATTATTGTATAATTGAAGCACACATAATAAAATGCCTTTTTATAATTTATTCCATTCGCTCTTCACAGCAAACACTAGCTATGCGTGTTATGAAGTACTTTGTTATAGATTTGTAAAAAAGTGAAACCAAATATTCTTTTTATTTAAAAAACAGAAAAATAAATTATTATCTGTCATTCAAACCCACACTGAAAAAATGTGTTTGATATGATTCCCTTATGCAGGGGGAAAGAAATTGAAAAATTAAAAACTGATCCCTATCAACAATTAAGTATATGAACTATGAAGTATTTTTCCATCTTCCATTTCCCTGGCTGGCTTTGGATATATAAAAATCAGCAACAGCAGAAAGGGAGACATGAAATAGTTTTTGAACAGCGAAGTAGGTCCCAACAGTTGGTTCCATTAGCCACCAGGGTCCCGACAAATTTGAATTATCTGAAACCATTGTTTCTCCTTTTTTCTAAACCACAGAGAAGAACAAGCATCCATATTGATGATGGATGAGTAATACTAATTAGAAGGCAAATAGACAATTGCTTATTCTAGTTCAACCCCATGCTTCATTGCACCAGCATAAATAGGTCAAATGATCCAGAACCATAGATTAGTGATAGCGTGGAAAAAGCATTACACATGTCTGCATTTTCTAACAAGTCAATTTGAACTTAAAAAGTCTCTCCATGATATAATAACAAAATTCAATTCTAAATTTAAAAAAATAAAAATAAAAATTTCTTAAAATTTATCATTTGTAAGATTTCCTATAAGATACGACACGTTGACCTCGTGCTTTTAGGATTAATTTATGTTAAGATTAAAATGATTTTTAGTCAAAAAAATCACATTCTATGAACTAAATTAGCACTTAATTGCCAATTTTAAAACATCGTATGGATTATGTCATGGCAAAAAAAAATTATAACTTGGAAGACATATAACACTTGTGCTATGTTTAGTAAATACGCCATTTCCTTGGGCACCACTTGTTAGTGTGTAGGGCCACGCTACAACCAACTTATGATGTCTGTTCTGCTGAATCATTTTGGGTCCAATAATAGGCACCACTTGTATGTGTATATGCAGAGTCAGAAAGCAACAAAACAATCTTATTTTTTAATATAGGATATATTTTCAGGGCATTTATCATTCTATCAATGCTCTTGAATGCTTTCAAATTTGAGTGAATGTCACCCATGCAGGTACATAATTTTTTCCATGTTTCTCTACTCTGGCATATGAAATGGGCTTTTCAATTAGCCCCATTGCTTATAATATAATATCAACATGAAATGCCCCGGCAATCAACAAGATTCAGGGGGAAATAGATCACTTTTAGAAAGAAGCAGAGCAAACAATCTACTTTATTAGGCGCTTTCATTTCCCTTTACATCTGTAAATGGTGGGAGAAAAAGGATCTGAAATCTGAATCTGATTTGGTTACATGTACTAATTAACAGGTTGTTTGTTGTAGTGACTTTCTGATTGATACTCAGAACGTTACTCTCTTGCAATGGCTTCCCCCAATTTCCAATTCCAAAGCCACCGCAACATCGCAATGTTTCGCAATAAAGAATGGAAATAAATGAAATACATTTACACAGCAATGCGCCAAGACATGTGAACATGTACACTTTATTCAGTATATTTAAATTAAATCAGCCTTACAATACAACATTTTTTGGACATACAAATACAGTAGTATCTAATGCTCCAGTCAAGTAGCAAACCTAAAAAGCAGGACAATTCTTTCTCGAGTGAAAAAGAAAGAAAAATTTAACATATTACACACAACCTAAAAATAAAAATAAAAAAACGAGAGCAGCAGTATCCTATTATCTCGTGTCATTCTTCTGGTACCTTAGCTAATACAAAACATTCATTGTCTTTTTGGTTTCTCACATGTTTCACTCTTTCAAAACAATCATGTTCGAGACACAGACAATAAATGTAAACACCTTATCCGATAGTAAATGTAGGCACCTTATCTGATGCAAATTCGAACCTTGATTCATCCTCTTGCAAGATACTAGTCTCTTCTGCAAAACCCAATTCCCGTTGGTACAAAGATTCATTACCTAAATGTTTGTCAAGGGCAGATTCAGAAAGAACTCGTTGTGGGGGTTTAGATTTAGATTCAGAGTGCGTAGATTGGCCTGAAGAAGAAGCTGTTTCCTCCACCATCAAATTCTCCAAAGCAGGCCTCAACTCAGAGTTGCAAAACTTGTCATACTCGGCCTTATCCCCTCCCTTTTTCTTGACCTCCACCACCACCAAGGAAGGTGTCAGCTCAAAAATTTCAGCAGCAATGGTCAAAGGCCCCTTCACACCTTCCCGACACCCCTCCAAGCTGACCCTGCAGTCCTTCTTCCTCACAGTAAAACTAACCAACTGAGCAACCTCCTCTAATTTCGATATAATCTTGGAAACCGGAGCAGAAGACACAAACCTGGCCTCATCGCCTTTTTCCTCAAACAAGCCAGAGAGGTCAAAGCCTTGGGAAAACGATATGATGTCAAACGCATTCAAACTGGCAGGCCTCGGCAACGAAGCATTGGTAGTATTCCTCCTTCTAACCTCAACCTCAGAATCAGACGTGGCGAAATCATCATCAGCATGATCATCATGATGAAGCTGGAGCTGAAGCTTATCATCAAAACTACAAACCCTGTCATCCTCAACGTAGAATTTAATCTGCTTGAAGTCCTTCTTGAACCAGGGATGGTCCATGATTTGGGGGATGGAAATCCTGGTGTGAGGGTTGGTGTCGAGGAGGCGAGAGAGAAGTTGAGTGAGATCAGAAGAGAACCACCTGGGACAACGAAAGTCACCCTTGTAAATCTTCTTATACATAGCCATAACATTACGATCATGAAAGGGCAAGTAGCCGGCCATCAAAACAAACAAGACAACCCCACAAGACCAAATATCAACCTTGGCACCGTCGTAGCCCTTGCGACCCAAAACCTCCGGTGCCACGTAAGCAGGAGTGCCGCAAAAGGTGTGGAAGAGCCCGTCCTGCCTTATCTGGTCCGAGACGGCGCTCAGTCCGAAGTCGGAGACTTTCAGGTTTCCGTTTTCGTCCAGGAGTAAATTCTCGGGCTTGATGTCCCTGTGGAAGACCCCTCGCGCGTGGCAAAACTGGACGGCGGAGATTAACTGTTGGAAGTAGGTTCTGGCGGCTTGTTCCTTGAGCCTCCCTTTGGCGACCTTGTTGAAGAGCTCGCCGCCGCGGACGAACTCCATCACGAAGTAGATCTTGGTTTTGGTGGCCATCACTTCGAAGAGCTGGACGATGTTGGGGTGGCGCACGCGGCGGAGGATCGAGATCTCGCGCTTTATGTGGGACACTAAACCGCCTTTGAGGATCTTCTCCTTGTTTATGATTTTGATGGCCACGCCTTCCCCGGTTTTGGTGTTGCGCGCGTGGTGGACCTTCGCGAAGGTTCCGTGGCCCAGGAGCTTACCGAGCTCGAACCGCCCCAGGAGGAGGTTCGCCTTTGGAGATGCCTCTGCCATGGACGGAGCCTCAGCCTCAGGAAAGGGAAAACACAAAACACTTGTAGGGATACACACACAACACAACCTTCATTCTATACTTTTTCTTGCTTGCCTCTGCTTTCTAATTTCTATTCCTTGTGTATCAAAATTTAAGTAAATATATTATTCTTATTCATCATTAACAAAGATCAAGAATATACGCACTTCACCTTGTTCGTTTTGACTTATTACAGATTATAAAATTTACAATGTTTATTTATCAAGATTCTGTAATTTTAATTAATAAAAATTTGAATTAATAACTTATAGAGGACCTTATTTTTAAAAATTAAAATGTTTTTTTTAGTTTATTTGTTATTATTATTTGAAATAGATTTTTTAAGTTTTTATGTTTGTTTTTTAATTTTTTTTAGTCTTGTAATTTAAGATAATTTTTTTAATTTTTATAATTATAATTTCTTTTTGTATTTGTGTTAATTATTATTTTATAATGTTATATATGTTTTTTTTGTGTTGAGATGATTTTATTAGATTACTTGTCCGGTAACAACTCTAAATACGGTTAAGGTAAGTTATAGTTTATAACTCATTCTCAAAGAGACATTAATATTGTTTTTAATTTTTTATGTTTTAAAATATTTATTTTGGTTCTCTATCTTTTATATTTTGATCATTTTTAAATAATAATTGTACTATCCGTACCGCGAAGCTGAGCTTCGAGCTCGGCACCACAATGCAAGCCGACCTCGGACGCGCACCGCGTGGCATCAGCTCGGCATTTAAGTGAATCACAACTGATTTCCGAGGATCTTGCCTCGGACGAGGTCCGTTAGCTAATCATGCTATATCTTATCTCAGGCCAAAGGCCCAAGGCAACCCTAAATCACACCAAGGTACGTGCATTACTTATACGAGACACATACTCACACAAATCCTAACTTTAGCATCGGAGTCTCTTTTGCAGGTACCACCCCCATCTTGGAGCACCAGCGTACCAGTGAAGGAGGCTCACCGATCTTACTTGGCGGATCAGCTCTACAGCAGATTTCCGGTAAGAACATTTGGCGCCCACCGTGGGGCCGATCAAGACAGCTCTTATCGGCCACGCTTATGGTTTTCACCAGAAGCCATAGTAGACGCACAACAGACGACGCAGATCACTCAACTACCATGGATAACGAAGCAGCATTGAGGAGACTAATCGACCAGGTCGAACAGATGCGGCAGCAACACGCCGCCGACCTACAAAACATGCGTGCCAAGCACAACACTGACCTAGCGGCAATGCGTATCGCTAATGAAGCCGACCTGGCGGCGCGTAGCGAATCCGCGCTCAACTCCCTCGACACCACTCCGATCATCCTCCTCATACGAGCAACCATAATGAGGAGGAGGAGCACTCAGTCTCCCAATCCCGGGCTGCAACTAGGGTCCCAACCCCCAGACCTGCTTCACATCGGTCTCATGCACCGACGCACAGGCCGACCCATGAAGTCAGCAAGGCTCCTACTCATGCCGCGGGGATCAGGCAACCTTCCGCCGCCACCCTTTTGTGGATGGCATTATGGAGACACCACTTCCTCGTGGGTGGAAACCTCTCCACCTCGACCGCTACGATGGCACGACGGACCCAGACGAGCACATCGACCTGTACACAACACAGGTAAATCTCTACACCAACAACGATGATATCTTATGTAGGGTGTTTCCGACCTCACTTAAGGGGGCCGCGCTCAACTGGTACACCCAACTGCCTGCCGAGTCCATTGATAGCTTCGGCACCCTAGTCCGGAGGTTCACTGCGCAATATGCGACGAGCCGACCTCACCATGTCACCTCAGCCGCCCTGGCCAATCTCAGGCAAAATGACGACGAACCGCTCCGGGCATTCATGGAACGGTTCGCTGCCACCTCGATCAAGATCAGGAACCTAAATCCCAAGGTCGCCCTACATGCCATGCTCATGGCACTCAAGCCCGGGCCGTTCGTCGACAGCTTGTGTCGTGAGTCTCCCTGCGACATGGACGAGCTCCGCGCTCGCGCTGCAGGTTACATCCAGATGGAGGAACACTCCGCCTTCCGTGACCAGGTTCGCGGAAAAGGACTAGCGAAGCCAGAGCAGGGGCACAACGATAAGGTCAAAGTCAACAATGACAGTCAGTTCAAGAAGTCGACTAGGGCAAACAGAGGGGGGAGGTATGACTTCTACACTCCCCTGAACGCACCCAGAGTCCACATCCTAGAAGAAGCCAGCAACAACAACCTACTCGCCCTTCAACCACCAGGCCACACTCCCAACAGTGCCGACAAGTCCAAGCACTGTCGGTACCACAGGAACCACGGTCACACCACGGAGGAGTGTCGCACGCTCCAGGACCATATCGAAGAGCTCGTCCAGGCAGGCCACCTCGGCCAATACATTTAGCGACAGCAAAGTCATCGAGGAGGCTATGGCGGTCGGGGGCGTGGCAGAGGTCGAGGTTCGGGAGCTCGAATGGACCAACCCTCTGGCTCCCAACAAAATGCCAGCGGCGTAGTGCAGGCCGAGATAAGCCAGGAGACAGGGACAGCCCCCTTACGGGGAGTGATTAACACAATCGCAGGTGGTTTCGTTGGGGGAGGCGCCAGCAGCTCAGCCCGAAAGAGGCACCTACGGAATGTCAACTGCATCCACTCTACCACCTCGGCCTCGCATCTAAGTTCACCGCCGATCTCTTTCTCTGACGAGGACTACGCGGGCGTCAGCCCCAACCAGGATGATCCCATGGTTACCATGGTGGAAGTCGCCAACTGGGAGGTACAAAAGACACTCATTGACCAAGGGAGTTCGGCCGACGTCCTGTACTGGCCGACGTTCCTCAGGCTAGACGTCCCCCATTCTCTCATCCAACCACACACGGAGCCCCTAGTCGGCTTCGCAGGAGAGCGAGTTCACACTCGCGGGTACGTAGACCTACTAACAACTTTCGGGGTACCTCCGGATACAAGAAGAATCATGGTTCGATACCTCCTCGTGGAGGCCAACACCTCCTATAACATCATTATCGAGAGGCCAACCTTGAATCAACTCGGAGCGGTGGTATCCACTCCACACCTCACCATGAAGTTCCCAGGGAATGACGGTAAGATCATCTCCGTCAAAGTAATCCAGAAGACAGCTCGGCAGTGTTATGCCGAGAGTCTGAAGATCTCCTCGTCCGGCAAGCAAAGCAAGGGGGGTCCCCCCACCGTAGCTCCTTAAAGTTCCATTTCTCTTTTCTGTATAAACGAAGTTGTGCACTCTTTTCCTGCCTCAATCCTTGACTGAGAGGGTTTTTAACGAGGCACACAAAAATGATCAATAAAATCACTCATTTTGCTTAATCCACATTCTTATTTATGGGTTTTATAAAGGACGAAAGCGAACCAACCTCTTTCACTCTCACTAAGGTCGAGTAAGAACCTTAAGCACTCTTATCCGAGGTCGAGTCCGAACCTCGTTACAATTATGAGGTCGAGTACGAACCTTAACACTCTTATCCGAGGTCGAGTCCGAACCTCGTTAAAAATATGAGGTCGAGTACGAACCTTAACACTCTTATCCGAGGTCGAGTTCAAACCTCATGAAACACATATTACTCTAAATCCAAAGACGAGTTCGGACCTTGGTGAAATGCATAAATTCGAAGACGAGTGCGAACCACTTATCCAAGGACGAGTTCGAACCTTTACAACGTGCTACGTAACAAACATATAAGGTCAAATCCGAACCTTAGCGCAATTCACTCTACTTCAATTTGAGGTCCACTTTGAACCTCAGCGCTAATAAATCAAGGTCAAACTCGAACCTTCACGGAAACACTCACTTAACGAAAAATCGAGGTCGAGTACGAACCTCAATACGCTCACCCAAGGTCGAGTACGAACCTCGGCAAAATTCATTTTACTCCAAATCGAGGTCGAGTACGAACCTTGACCAAACTCGTTTTACTCCAGATTGAGGACGAGTACGAACCTCGATGCGTTCATTCGAGGTCGAATCCGAACCTCGATGAAATTCATTTTACACAAAAACGGAGGTCGAGTACGAACCCCAACACAATTCATTTTACGCAACCCCGAGGTCAAGTTCGAACCTTAGGACGTCCATCTAAGGTCGAATTCGAACCCTTAATACAGTCTATCCTACTCTAAAAACAAGATTGAGCTTGATAAGACAGAAAAACAATCAAAGTAAAGAAAATCGAATCTCGAAGAACAATATATATACAAAATACTTGCAGAGTTTGACACTTGAGTTCAAAGGAAAATGCTAAACAAGGAAATGAAAAAGGGAGAAATAAACTAAACTATTACAAAGGCGGCCTAGGCTGTGGCATTCTCACTAGAACTGTCATCGACATCGTCCTCCTTGACCAGCCTCCCAAAGCGGACAACCTTCTCCACATGCAGGGAAGAAAATTCGAACCCGGGAGCAAGGAGCCATGCCTGACGAGCAGCCTTTTGGAAGCCCCTCTTGTGCTCCATCACAACGGAGCGTTCGACCTCCGCAAGCCTCCTTCCACTGCCGCCTTCCCTCCGCCAGCTCCGCAAGCTCCGCCCTCAAGGTGGCAATCTCGTCTTCCCGGCCACCAAGAATGACCTCGCTACGGAGGTGCTCCTCAGCCGCCACCGCCAACTCTCCTTTGAGAGAAGTCACGACATCTTTCAGAGCCCGCACTTGGCCACGGAAAGACGTCACCTCATCCTCCAAAGAGCGGGCACGACCCCGAGAGAAGGCGACAAGCTCCTGCAGCTCCCCCACCCGGGAGGCATAAGCCTCGTTGGATCGCAAGGCGATCTCAAGAGACTTCTGCACCCTTGCAAGGTCGCCCCTCGCAAATCGAAGCTCGGCCTCCCGCAGCTTCGCCTCACCAAGGGCAGCACTAAGAACCTTGTTCTCCTCCCTCAGGATCTTATTAGCATCCTTTTAGGGTTGAAGTCGGCCCCTCAGCTTGGCCAGATCCTCTTGTTGCTTGGCCCACCTATGCTTCCAGTGATCCATGATGGCCGTAGCCCTCTACAAAAGGACCTGAGCTGCGTCAAAGCTCTCAATAGGCCCTGCCCCTTCGATCATTTCTTGGTCCCCAGTGCTCAACAAGCCTGTGGGGAAGAGTTTCTCGGCGGTCACCCCCGCACTCCATAACGAGTCCATGTCAGCCGAGGCGCTAACATGGTCCAACCTCACGTCGGAGCGACCCTTCCTGAAGCGGTGAGCGAGGTATCAGCTACGGGAAACCCCCTGGGACGAACCAGGTGAAGGAGCAGACATGACAGGCATCGTCGTCGGGACCTCAAAACTTGGCTCCTTGCCACGAACCTCGGTAAAGGCAAAAGCCGGCGTCCCCTGCTCGGCAACTGGAGGGTCGACGATAGGAGTATCCGACCTCGCTTGTAAAAACCAGCACCATGTCAAAAAAGGAAAAGGACAACATACGGGGAATCACAAAAAGCAGGGTACACTACCTACTTCAGCAGCGTGGGCAGCCTGCTCGGCGGTTGGGTTCGCCACCTCGGCAACCCGGGCGGCCTGCCCAGCAGCCTGGGTCGCCGCCTCGGCAGCATCTCCTGCCTGTGGAAGACGACCCTAGGTCAGAACACAAAAAAACACAATAGAAGACACCAAAAAGCCGAAGAGACAAGGTACTCACCACCTCGGCAGATTAAGCAACCTGCTCGGCAGCCTGAGCCATCTCCTCAGAGGCCACCTGAGGAGCCCCCTTGGGCGGTGGACTCTCGGTAAGGTCCACCGCACCAGCATCAGCAGTCTTGGAGGTCACCTCCTCGGCATCTGGAGGGGCAGAGGTTCCCCTGACCTCCTTTGCTCCCCTCTTTCTCTTCCGATTAACCTTTAGAGGGGAGGCATCTTCCTCCCGAGACTCGGGGACCTCGAGCTCAGTAACATTGTAGCGGTGCTTCAGCTCACGCCACAAGTTTTTCCCCATGATGTCTGCATTCACGAGATAAAACACATCAGCAAGTGGAATTTACACAAACCCCAAACCACCAAAAAACCAAATACTCACTCTCCAAACCCCTCTCCCTGAACGCCGAGTTCGCAAGCGACAGAACGAGCTTGCAATCCAGCGGACGAGGAAGCGCGACAAGGTTCTCGATGGCAGCCGCCTCCGAAGCAGTCAGCTTCAATTGGCCCACCCCGTGAAACCTAGAAGGTCGGGGGCACCAATAGAAGGGAAATCTTGGCAGCCCCCCGAAATAAAACGCCCCATCTTCCAAGGGGTCAACGTTCACAAGAGCGACTCGGAAAAACTCTTGTTTAAAATTTTTGTACGAATGGGAGTAGAGAGTAAACAAACCCCCATCCCTACTCCCACTTAGAGACAATATGCCGTATGGCGGAACGCCCACCTTCAACTGATAAAAATGAAGGAAGAAGGGAAGAGACACCTCTATCCCCAAAACTGTACACAGGACTTGAAAAACCCTCAAAAAACCCCAACTATTGGGGTGCAACTGGCAAGGAGCCGAGTTGACAAAGTTCAAAAAATCACTCTCAAACTGAGTGAAGGGAAGACATACACCTAAATCTCTAAAAAAACAATGATACATATAGAAATGGGGAGGGTCGGTAGACTTCCCCATGTACACACCCTCACCAGCCTGACAAGGTTCAAGCCGGATCATCCGGGAAATAGAAGGGTCACAAACCCTGCACGACCGCGGGATCCCGTTAACCTCAAGAAAGGACCGAAAAACGCTCTAGACCCCCGCCATCTCACGCTTGACCCAGTCGTAGCCAGGGACGCCTGGCTCCGGGCCTTGGGGCGGAGGCAGATCCCTCTTCTCGGCGGCGGCTCTCCCGGTAGCCACCGCCTTACCACGCGCCTTGCCCCGATAAGGCGCAGAAGAACCGGCACTACTCCCCCCAGCCATGGAAAAAACAAGAAAGACTTGAAGAAGATTGGGGAAGAAGGAAAAAGAAGACTGTAGAAAGGAAGTACCTGGTACTCTCCCTCAGAAACAACCCTAACAATGATTGGATTACCGAAAACGACGGCGAAAACGGAGAAAGTGGAGACGGAAGATGAGCAGAAAAGCGAGAGAAATAGCGTGCGCAAGAAGCTGAAAGAGCGAAAAGTGAGTAAAGTGAGAGATGAAGAGGCGCGAGTGAGAGAAAAGAAAGTTTTCTCTCAAAATTCAAAACGGCCATGCCACGTGTCAACCTAAGGGCACGCCTGACAACACAATTAATTGCAAGACCATCATTACATAATCGTCATTTCCCTTAACGCGCCACTTGCACGTTTCCGGGAAATGAACCGTCGCGACACATGGCACCACAACGAGCAAACGTACGCGAAAGGTCACCTCCCCCCAGCGAGTTCGGTCTTAACTCCTCGACCTACGGTCTTCGGAGCTCGGGGGGCTAGTGTACTATCCGTACCGCGAAGCCGAGCTCCGAGCTCGGCACCACAATGCAAGCCGACCTCGGACGCGCACCGCGTGGCATCAGCTCGACATTTAAGTGAATCACAACTGATTCCCGAGGATCTCGCCCCGGACGAGGTCCGTTAGCTAATCATGCTATATCTTATCTCAGGCCCAAGGCCCAAGGCAACCCTAAATCACACCAAGGTACGTGCATTACTTATACGAGACACATACTCATACAAACTCTAACTTTAGCATCAGAGTCTCTTTTGCAGGTACCACCCCCATCTTGGAGCACCAGCGTACCAGTGAAGGAGGCTCACCGATCTTACCTGGCGGATCAGCTCTACAGCAGATTTCCGGTAAGAACAATAATAATTTTTAATTTTATGACACAATTTTGAATTAATTTTTAACTTATTTAAGACATAAAACTTATATCTAAAAGAATTATAAATATAATAAAAATCGTGTGAAAAATATGACTTATAAGCAACTAAATAATAGTATAAAATTATATTTTTAAAAATTTTACTTATCTTTTGGACTTATTTTTATGCAATTTTCATCATATTTGTAACACTTTTTCATTTAAACTTTAGTTATATTCAATAATTTTCATATAATGAATTTAACGAGACAAGTTTTAAGTCTTAAATCAATGAAATAATGACACAAAATCATGTCTTAAAATTAAAAATTATTATTATTTCAAAATGATCAAATTGGTCCAAATTTAATAAATAAAAAGAAAATATGAACATTTTTAAAAATAAATGATCAAAATGAATTTAAAGAAAAAAATTATAATTTAGTCTTAATTAATAAATAGGTAATGTCTATCTCTTAACAAAAGATTATCCACAATTTTAGAAAAATTAATTGATAATGTTAAATATAAAGAGGAATTTATGATATATAATATATTATTAACTTTTTTTTATTTCTCTCGGTCAAAACATTTTTTATTGTTAATAAATAAGATTCATGGTGAACTTTCTCTCTTTTCCTTTGTACGTATTTTCTTTCTATTCTCTTAATCATGACTTATAATTGTCTTAATTACTTTAAAAGCTCACGGTATTATTTTTAGACATTATCCAAAAGGCCTCTCAACCAATAAAGACAAGTATGTGTATATAAACTCATGTTCATCCTCTTATTTGAATGATGTGGGACTATGTTTGCATCCCAGTACTAATTTCCTTTAAAATTATATCATTATATATCTTGTTTGTTAAGTTTTTAGCTTGTGTTTAGTTTATAAGTGCATGATCTAATGTTGACTAACTTTAGGATAGAATAGAGCCACTTTCATTCAGTTTTGTGGCATGAAGTCATCCATTGTTGGGCGGCACTTTCACCGTCGGGCGTAGAAGTCAATGTAGGAGATGACACAGCATCAGAGTGTTGTAGGGCGACCAATTATTGATTCACACTTAGATGCTTATGGTTCATAATTTGCAGAGCAAGCTAGAGATCGTGCAATGCCTTCTTTAGAGTCATTTCTGACGGTCCATTGTTAGCGAGGCAAGTTTAATACATGGCGACGATAACAACACCAAATCTTTTAGGCTTGATATTCGTGCAACAAACATTCTCTCGCACGGCGAATGATTCTTGAATTGAAGGAATTCCCAGCGAGATGTTAATCACCCATCGATCTTGGACAAGACAATGTCCATTTTTGGTCCTATTTCAGATAGCAGGGCAAGTTGTAAAATCATCGGGCGATAGCATTTTCCCCTTTCGAACTTTTAGTCATTGTATTTTGGACAAAAGGTGGGAAACATAAAAAATAAATAAAAATAAAAAATAAAAATAAAATAAAAACAAGGGGGACTGTTCATAAAGTGAGAATAGGCTACTATTTTATTGCTGTGAGGGAAGGATAGCAAGTGTGGTTCCTTTTTCTTCATTGGATCAAATTTATTGGTGGTTGCTCATGGAAATAAACAACTAATTTACTCATTGTTGGTGTTAGATGTAAGAGCACCTCTAGTAATGGGTGCTTGTGCTGTGTCTTAAAAATAAGCAACGGAGCTTATTAAAAACTTTCATTGGAGTGATCCTACGTGGCACTTGAGTTGCTTAAAAATTTTTCTGTGTTACTTGTACAAGGGACGTTGCTTAGCATTGAGGAGAGAAATCTGATTGGCTAAAATGCATCTATGTGGATCAGATTTAAGAAAAAAAAAAAAAACTAAAAAAACGTGTTCACTTCATCTTCGTTTCCTCCGCGCGACACCCTCCGCACGACGGACCACCCTCCCCGCGCGCAGCTCTCGACCGGACCTCCTTCCCTCGCGCGCGGCTCCGAGCGAACCCCCACCCCGTGCGCAGCTCCCGACTGGACCTCCTTCCCCCGTGCGCGCAGCTCCCACTAGACCCCCTCCCCTTGCGCGCGACTGCCGACCGGAACCCCCTCCCCTGCGCGCGTGGCTGCCGACCGGAACCCCCCTCCCCCGCGTGCATGGCTCAGCAAATAGAGAGAAAGAGAGACGTTCCTTTGAGAGTTTGAGAGAAAGAGAGACCGAGGAGAAAAAGAATGAGACGTGTGAGAGACGTGCGTCAAAAAGAAAAATGAGAAAGAGCCGTTGCAATTTTTTGATTATTGTAATTTTTTATTGTAATTTTTATTATTGTAATTTTTATTATTGTAATTTTTAATATTATTTTATTATTGTAATTTTTTAATTGTAATTTTTATTATTGTAATTTTTGGTATTTTTTTATTATTGTAATTTTTTAATTATGTAATTTGTTTGTTAATTATTTATATTTATATATTATTTATAATAATTAATTTTATAAAAATATCATAAAATGTAGTGTGAGGTGTCAAAAAGTATAGTATGAGTTGTAAAAAAGTAGGGGTGCTTATAAGCAATTTCCATTGGAGCAAAAATTGTAAAAATATAGTATGAGTTGCTTATGAGTGACGTGGCACAGTGAGACCCATTTAAAGTGATTGGGAGTTGCTTATAAGCAACTCCCATTGTAGATGCTCTAAGAGCACCTCCAATGGGAGGTGCTTAGTGGGTTGCTTATTGTTAAGGAACGGTTCTTGTAAGCAACTCCCGTTGGAGTGATCTTACGTGGCAACGGAGTTGCTAAAAAAAATTTCTTTGTTGCTTCTACAAGCAACGGAGCTTAGCACTGAGAAGAGGCATTTGATTGGTTGAATCGGATCTACGTGGAACCCTCCA
Source organism: Cajanus cajan (assembly GCF_000230855.2). Classification (NCBI taxonomy): domain Eukaryota; kingdom Viridiplantae; phylum Streptophyta; class Magnoliopsida; order Fabales; family Fabaceae; genus Cajanus; species Cajanus cajan. The sequence goes on from NC_138518.1 coordinate 66,507,204, forward strand.
AACAACCAGTCCCGACAGCCCCCGCGCCAGAACCCCCTCCCCGCGCGAACCCCTTCCCCGCGCGCAGCTCTCGACCGGACCCCCTCCCCCTGCACGCAGCTCTGACCAGACCCCCTCCCCCTGCGCGCGCGGCTCCGACCGGAACCCCTTCCCCCTGCGCGCGGTTGCCGACCGGAACCCCCCTCCCCCTACGCGCGGCTGCCGACCGGAACCCCCTACCCCTGCGCGCGCAGCTGTCGACCTGAACCCCCTCCCCCGCATGCGCGGCTCAGCAAATAGAGAGAAAGAGAGATGGAATTTGAGAGTTTGAGAGAAAGAGAGACTGAGGAGAATTTTTAATATTATTTTATTATTGTAATTTTTAATATTATTTTATTATTGTAATTTTTTAATTATAATTTTTATTATTGTAATTTTTTATATTTTTTTATTATTGTAATTTTTTAATTATGTAATTTGTTTTGTTAATTATTTATATTTATATATTATTTATAATAATTAATTTTATAAAAATTTATCATAAAATATAGTATGAGGTGTTAAAAAGTGTAGTATGAGTTGTAAAAAAGTAGGGGTGCTTATAAGCAATTTTCATTGGAGCAAAAGTTGTAAAAATATAATATGAGTTGTTTATGAATGACGTGACACAGTGAAACTCATTTAAAGTGGTTGGGAGTTGCTTATAAGCAATTCCCATCGTAGATGCTCTAATAAAACTCATTTTCATGCATTTATTGAGATGAATATAGATGTTTTTGTACTTCAATATCAAGGCATTTATTTTTATATTTAATGTTTGTAATGATATGATCATTCGTATTTTATTTTATGATTTGGATTGTCATTAGAAAATGTTTTCTTAATCTTAAACAAAAGTAATGTATCTAATGAAATAATGAATGTAGGACTTTAATATCTTAGAAAATGACACTTAATGCAAGTCACTTTGTTAAATGATCAAGGGATTGACACAAAATAAAGGGATTTAGTTCTTCTTTTTTTAAAAAAGGATTAGGGATAAGAAAAAATTTACGATTAGACTTGATTTTGAAGTTCAAAGATATTATATATTCTACCTTTTGAAATTTGGAGAGTTTTATGAAATTTAACAGTAGCATATTATATTATTTGAATAACATTTTTGTGTTTTCTTTTTAAGAGGCTTAAAAGTTATTTACTTTATTAATTTTTATCAACAAAGTTTTATGAATATTTGAGTCCTTTGATATATAGTTAAAAGAATAAAAGAATTTGAATTAGTTACAAAATATTACACAAGTCTTTGAGGGATCGATACTCTATTCATTTAATACTTGAACAATTTGGTTTGCCTGCCAAAAAGTAATATGACATCTTATGCTCTTTTAAAATGTTAAAATCAAATTGCGAACATCCATAGGTTAGCTACTATAAACTTATTTGTGTCTTGTTATTGTTATGTTTTTTGTTGTTACAATAATTTGACAATTCAAAGTGAATGTTTAAAAATAAACAACTAGGTACTACTGTTTTATCTCATTATCATTTAATTATTAAAGGCTCATTATTTGATCCATAAATTATAATTTAGTTTTTTTTTCTCTATACTTGTCTACTTGTTTGAGTTTGAACATATTATCTAAGAAATAACCTCATAGTAATTTAAAACGAAAAAGAAAGATAATACCCAAAAAAATGAAAAAGAAAGAAACAAATTGATGTTGATTCTCGAAAGAGTGCTCTAATAATTTTTTTTGTTAAACATATTATATTTATTCTTCAAAATGATGCAAATTTAAATAATCTAGACTACAAATTTAAATAATTTAGATTGTTTAAAATTTTGAGAATGAAAAACTATATAAAAAATAATGAAAAGCTTGATATTTTAGTTAAAAATACTAAAAACAAAGATAATTATCATAATGAAATTAAATATTTTAATGATGAAAATGAACATATCTTTGTTGAATAAACTAGTCAGTATAATTTATTAGACATTTAGGTTCCAATAAGATGAAATAACCCAAAAAGTGATTCACGAGATAAATTACTAAAAAATAATCCTAAAATGGAATGTACTTGCCTATTGTTAATGTTCATAGGAATACTTTTGTTATCCCAATAATTTTATATTAAAAAAATACGAGAAAGATAGATAAATAATACTCAAATAATTGAAGATATCATTTTTTTTATTCATCCAAGGCCTTAAAAAACTCAAGACTGATCCTGTCTTTGTCACTTTATGCCTTTTGTACCCTCATTTAAAATACTTATTATTGAATTTTTTTTTACTCTCACAAAATTTAAAAATTTTATTAAGTCAATATAAAAAAGATAACGTTACAAAAAAAAAAATAAGAGATACTAAAACTTATTAAAAGAATATATCTTAAATTATAAAGACTAAAAATGATTGATAAAGATAAATATATAACTAAAATTGTCTATTTTAAATTATAAAAAATAAAAATAAGAAATAAAGTAAGTAAATTATAAGTACTTAAAAAGTAATTTAACTTTCTTTCGAAAATATATAGTGTATATTTGTAAAAAAAAATTTATGAAAAAGTTAATAACTTCAATGAATTTTGATATTTTTAAAAAATACGATTAATATTTCCTCTAAAATTCTCTTACTAATATTAGAAATTAATATATATATATATATATATATATATATATATATATATATATATATGCTATACCTCTAAATGATTAAGAGAGACTAGTAAAATAATTTACTTATTTCATAAAATCTTGACTTTGAATGAATTTTATTCAACATTAAAAAAGTTGACAAGAAAGTGTGGGTGAAAGTCACAAACATTTATATGTATCAATCATTACTTTTGGCCAGAAATATCTAGACCAACCAAAAATATTTTACTTATTAAATAAAACTGATATAAAAAAGTCTATAGATAATAGGTATTTTTTCTTAATTTTAATGTATTTTCCATATACTATAATTGTTATTTTTGGTAGGTGAGTTTGGATTGGTTGAATTGTGACGTAATTAATCACTGACTTTGGCCACGGAAGGACAGTGCAGCTGAAGTTTCTTCATAATTTTGTTTTCTCTGTTTACTGAAATGAGTAAATTATTTCTTTGAGAGGACACCACAGTACCACCAACCGCACCGTTTCAGTTAATTATTTATGACAAATGTACTGTATAATAATATGTGTTCTATTTGTCTGCTTCCAAGTACATATATGGTACACAATATTTTCACCAAAAATAAAATGTGGTACAAAATATTAATTAAAATTAAACATACTTTATTTAATATTTAAATTACTTATGAATTTTGACATAATAAACCTTTTATTGAATAAAATGCTTTAATTTTTAATTTAGGTTCATGATATTAAAAAGTAATGTTAATGCAGCATGCCCAGTTAGGTAAACAACCAGCGGAATTTAAATTTATAAGATTCGCTTATGACGAGTGGTTCAGGAAAATTAACGTCCACTTAGTTAGTAACTTACTTTATTAATAAAATATAGGTTAAAATACTTTTTTTTTATATAGTTTTTATAAGTTGACTTTTTTTTTTTTTTTTTTTTGCAGATGATAAACACACCTCCACTCTCGTATAAATACACCATTTTTTTTAAAAAAAATATATAAAATATCTAAATTACCCTTTAAAAAAATGAAATTCTTAAATTTACACATCCCTTCCCCGCACCCTCCTTATCATGTATCTGTATGTAAACTTTAGTCTGGAACGACACCAGAACGGGCCGTTTTGCACGAAGAACGGCCCGTTCTGTTGCAGTACAGGTCACCGCGTCACTTTTAAAATGACTACCTTATGACTGATTTTAAAACTCCGATTTTAAAAGTCATTTTTATACTAGTGTTTCTTTCCATAGAACAAGTAAGAGTCTTTCTCTTACAAGACCACCTGCTGACATTGCGCACCCCTCTTCTTTCTCTTTGTGGCACACCTCTTCTTCTTCTTTTTTCCCGCACCTCGCACACCCCTCTTCTTTCTCTTTCTGGCACTCCTCTTCTTCTTCTTCTTACTGTTACGGAAAGTTCTTTCCGAAATTATATAAAAATGTTCCAGAAAATACTTTCCATAATATTAAATTCTTATTCCGGAAAGTATTTTCCGGAAATGTTTTGTTACATAATTCCGGAAAGTACTTTCCATAATATTGAAGTTACTATTACGGAAAGTTCTTTCCGGAATTATATGAACAATAATTTTACTATTCCGGAAAGTACTTTCCGGAATGCTAATGACTGTAAAAGTACTTTCCGGAATGCTAATGATTGTAAAAGAGCCTTTCTTATGCTGGTTATGGTGGGGCTAGTCCTTTTTTCTATTCAGAATGACTGTAAAAGTATATTACTTAATGACATTGAGCGAAAAGAGACTTTGGGAAGAAGCGGGATGTGGAGTGTGGGGTGCGGGGAAGGGAGGTGTAAATTTAGAAAAAATTTTTTTAAAAAGGGTAATTTAGACATTTTATATATATTTTTTTAAAAAGGGAGTGTGTTTATAGGAGAGTGGATGTGTGTTTATACCCTAATATTATTTAACAAAAACATATTGTTGGTTTGTTCTGTTGGGCCAAAAGGCCCATTATGTTTACAAAACATAACATCTATGAAGTGAAATGAAGATGCCCCAAAAAGGCCCAAAAAAAAATCAAAACCTCTTTAAAGAATTAGAAGACATGCAGTGAAATGAAGATGAAAGAATTGTTAGCCATATATATTACCCTATTACCTTAATTAGAATGCATTTTGTTCCTTTCATTTCGCATGTCCCATTTTATTTTATTTTATAAAAAAGTTATATACATCATTGTATATGCATCATGCTATAGTTATTTTGGCCCTGCCGAATAATCTAAACGAGTCTGACTATTGTAATTGAATCAGAAAGTATACAAAAAGTGTATAAAGTTCTCTTCAAGGAAAGACTCCCAGTCACATGATAATAAACCAAACCCGACACAGTACACTGCAATTAAATGCTTATTAATTAATATTACCTAAACTTGATTTAACTTTGAAATAAGCTGCTAAAAGGAAGCTTAAGTCAACTGTCCAGGAAGTGCAATTTTTTTTTTTTCTCTTGGATATGGTTCAAAACTAATAAATAACCAAAAATTAATTTGCACTTATGAAACGCAATTTTTGTTATTGAAGATGCGATTTAATTGACTTGAGAGAATGGTTATAATGGGGTAAAATTTTAAAAAATATCCTACTTCACATCAAATTAACCAAAGAAATCAACATTTCAAATTATTCAAGCACTAAATGAAAAGAATACAAAATAGTTTTTATTAATGAAAAAATCTATTTATTCATAAAAAAAGAGTTTAATTTTAAAAAGATCATGTTATTTGGTCACTTTGTGCAAATCTTTAACTTTCATTTCCTATATAATTAAAAAAAAATAGACACAAAATACATTAAGATAACCTAATACTTTGTTTAGATGACAATTATATTTTTTTTAGAATAAAGGAGTACAAGAAAGAAGAAAATATGTAAATTTTAAAATTTTTGGATCATTAGAAGTAAAAAAAATAAATAGAAGAAAAATAATAGTGAATGTGTTATAAGGACATATTTATATATCTTTAATAAGAAAATAATAAGTATATTATTTCAATTTTCAACCTACTATTTCCCTTTTACTTCTCCCACCAAATCTCTTCATTTTCTTTGTGGATCGTAATTTTTTTTCTTTTCTCCTACTTTTCACCCTTTCTGAACAATAGAAACTTCGTTATCTTTCACATTTATTTCTGTCCTACTTTTTTCTTTTCAAAACCACCTTAAGCAAATAATGCATAAATGAGTCTAATTATTGCAATCGAATCCCACGAAGAATATACAATAAAAAAAAATATATCCTCAAGAAAAATTAAGATATGATAATCTAAAGACACATTGCTATTTGATTAAAAAAAAGAAGAAGAAGAAGACACATTGCTATTAAATACGTCTACTTACTTAAATTTCAGACACACATTGCCATAACTTATAAATGTATATATAGATTATTTTGGGAAAAAGTTGTTTCATCAAAACCTCTAAAACTACTTTAACTTTGACATAAGATGATAAAAATACACTTTAAATCAACTTTGCAGTAAGCTCTGATTTCACTTTTCAGCTGTGTAAGAGTCTTTTATATAACTAAAAAAATTTAAAATATTTTCAATTCCTCAAATTTAAAATAAATTTATCTTTTTCTCAAATTTAAAATTATTTTTAATCTTATAATTTTAAAATATCTTATTTTAATTCTTAAACTCAAATTTTATTGAGGAATCTATCAATATTATCGCATATTTAATAATGTCTCTTAAACTAACTGATATTGCATAATTATTTTAATTTGTCACTTTCAAATATGTTATTGATGACATGAAGGACTAAAGTAGATTTTTCAAAATTACATAAATGAAATAAAACAATTTTAAATTTGAGAAACAAAAAAGAAATTTATCTTAAATTTGAGATACTAAAAATATATTTAAACCTTAAAAATATATTTTAATTTGATGTAGAATTGTCAAATATTGTCGCATGCTTACCGGTGTCTCTTAAACTCAACTGACACTACATAACTGTTTCAATTTGTCACTTTTAGATATGTTATTGATGATATGAAAGACTAAACCAGATTTTTCAAAATTACATAAATTAAATAAAAATAATTTTAAATTTGAGAAACCAAAAATAAATTTATCTTAAATTTGATAGACTAAAAATATATTTAAACCTTTAAAAAAATATATTTTAACTCGACATAGAACTTATATAAACGTTGTTGATGTCACAAAATTTTTTTCATATTATTTATCACTATAAATTACTTTTTCATACTCTTTCTCTCATCTTTATGAATCTCCAAGCTTCTTAATATAGGTGTTTCGTAAAGATGATTGTTTCAGATTCTTGAGCATCTTTCACTAGCTTGCTTTGTTTATTTTCATATTTCTTTCATGGAGAAGAGGTGCTTATTGGTGCATTTAATGTGAACATTAAATGTGTTTCACCAAATTGTCACTTTTTATTTGATCAAGAAGACTATTTATCACCTTTATGATATCGAATAAAATGAACTATTGTGTGTGTCAAACATAAATGACCTTTTTGAGATTTCGCATGTTTCGAGAGATTTGTTTGTTCTTTTATTGACACAAATGTCTTTGTTCCTTTTTGAGTGCCAAGTTTTTTTTATATTATTTTTGACTTGTTAAGAAATATCATAGACAAAAATAATTTGGTTATCAAATATCATAAATGATATATATTAAATGCATCCATCTTACTAATGAAATAATTTATCTGAGAGACTATATGTCATTATAACTAATTGTCTACATTAATTTGTCTTATACTATGATTTGAAAAATAATTAAATTTGTTGTCATTAAAACTTATATCTTAAAAGATTCATGATCGTTTTTTGATCTATCATAAAGAGAAAAAAGGAACCTATTATAGAGATCAAAAGATTTTGAAATGATAAAAAAAAAAAAACTTAATTTAACTTTCTTATAAAGTTTTATTAATATCAATTAAGTCGGGAAACTCTTAAAATTATCGATATCATAAAAATAATAAAAAAAACCTTAATTTAACTTTCTTTTTTCTTTTTTAATCCAGTAACATTCATATATGTTATACTTAGAGTTAATCACCTATATACTGTCAGTGTAAAATTTTTTTACACTAACAACCAATTATATCTTTTAATTATGTCATGTCACTATTAAAAATAAATGTATTTATAGTGACATGATACAATTAAAAAATATAATTGATTAACGGTATAAAAAACTTTATACTGACTATGTATATGTGATTAACTCTTATACTTATCGTCTTTTTTCTCTTTTCTATCAGTAAGTGTCAAGTAGATAAGAGGCGCCTATATATATACATCATTTTTTGAATATGTAATATGGTTGGATGAACAAACCTTATAACATTACAATTATAATGGAAAACTCTCATTCACGATAATTATGACAGAAAAAACCATGTCCATCTCCGCATGTAGGTGCCCTTCTGTTAACTACCAACTATTATGACTTCTTCATGGGTATGTTCTTGAGCGTGATTTTGTTCATGTCTAAGTGTATGTTTGCATTCGAGTCTTCACATGAATTTTTACATTTAACTATAAGTAATAAATATTAATTTTAACGTAAATTCATATTTGGAGGTGGAGAAAGAAGAAAAAATTACATAAAAAAAATGGATACCAAACAGACAAAGAAGAAAAAAGGATAAAATGTCTTCTCTGGGGTTTTATATAGGGTTTAACTAATTTAACTTCACTAGTTTAATTTTTTCAGGACTAACGTGGTTAGAGCGACCACTTTGTGAAAATACGAATGCTAATATATTTAAAAAAAAATCGTAAAATTGCACGTGGTGTTGTTGCAGGTGCCATTGTATTTTCCGCCAAAAACCTAAAATAAAAAATAGCACAGGTGCAGGTTTATCATCAAAAGACGTTACGCTGATGAAGGTGATGTGCCTCTATCTGCTTATCAACGATTCATCATTCCCCAAGACTTGTGCAGATTAAAAAATGGATAATACTTCATTGATTGAACCATGATGTTAACGGTGCAGACTTTTCCGGAAACAAAAGGCCAGAATTATATCACATATGTCATCTTGAATGCTGTGTCGAGTATATGGACCATTTGAGTACAAGACCTGCAATGTATTGAATAAGTTATTTTGGATTTCGCTTGTGATTCAGAAAAAAAATGTGCAATCATGCAAGTAAAATAACAATACTACTCTGTTTTTTTTCTTCTAAAAAATCATGATATTAATAAAAAATATTCGATGTAAACAACAGTGATTAATCTTCATTTTTTAGTATAAATCATTATTTACATCAAAATCTCTAAAACTTTAACTTTGTAATTAATAAGCTGATAAAAACACGTAATTAGTAAACTATGTGCCGTAAGCTGTAATTTCACTTGATTTTTACTAAAACAACACAAGCACGCGCAACAATTCGTATTTTTAAGCAAAATTAGAAAAATGTTAAATTAGGAGTAACTGTTACAAATATAATTTTTTTTTTCAAATATAACATAAAATTTATGTGATTAATTAAGAATTTTAATCAACATGTTATATATTTATAACAATATTTTTAAAAATGTTACTAAGGGATATTTCAAACAATCGTATCAAATAGTCTTTAAATTTTTTAAAAAATTGTAAATTTAATTTATGTATTAAGAATTTTTAATTTAATGGTATTGTTGAAATTCAACATACACCATAAATTATTGAGTGAGATAACTTTTTTAAGAGTTATTCTTGGAATAATTCAATCCCTTTCTTTTTCTCTCTCTTTATATATATAAAGAGATGGAAAGATTCACTTATTCTAAAAATAACCTTTAATGTGAAATTTGATATATATGATCTTGAGTATAATATCACATGATTCAATAATTGTATCTGTTAAATTTGCATTATACAAAAAATTACTAAAGATATAAGATTTGATATAAGCATTTAGACTTACATCGGGTGCCAATGAATCCTAACTCTTTCTCCCTATATATGTGTGTGAGAGAGAGAGAGAGAGAGTATGTATGAGGAGAGATCCATTTATTTTAAAAGTAAGAGTAAGAGTAGACTTGGAGTAAGTGTAGGTAAACTTACTCTTGGAGTATCCATTTATTCTAAGAGTAAGTCTTGATAGATTTACTTTATTCAGTAACTTATGCTCTACATCAAATTTTAGCGATCTAACAATTAAATTAAAGTTCTTAATACATAGATAAGTATAATTTTTTAAATGAAAAATATTTGATACTTTATTTTATTAACTCAAATTGATAGATAATTATAAAAATATTTTATACGTTGATTTGAATTTATGTAAAGAAGTTTACTATGATTTTCAATTTTTTTAAAAATGTGTAAACTTGATATTGTTCAAAGCTCTAACATTTTAATCTCTTCAAGTGTCTTATATCTCAACCTTGTTAGATTTAAACCCAATTTAAACACTTTAAATGTAAGCCCATTTTTGAAAAGTCCAGTAGGTGTATAAATAAAAAGGGCCAGTAATGCAAGTTGGACCAGTAGATAAATACAATGAGAAAATTTAAATGGTTTTGTAGATAATGTAGGCCCCATTTGTATATTAGACTTAAAATTTTGATTTAAAAAACCTAAAACATTTGATAAGCTTAAACAATGTAATTTGGCCCAATAAAGATCCAAAGCTGCATCAACCCACTTAACTGAAATCCGACCTACCCAAGACGTCTGATCAGATTATTGGGCTTAACTTAATTAAATGTAATATTATAGTTTGAGAAACTATTTTTTTTTATTTCATTAAATTCACGTACTAAAACGACAATACTTATCATATTCAAGAATTAAGTTAAATGTTTACTCTAATAATATTAACATATGCAACAATAAATAAATGTGCAGCGTGCACCACTTATAAGATACTTCATCCCCGAACACACAATTATTGTTTACTAGTCTATGTTTTTTTACCTTAAAATAAGTTGGCAGTTGGCAAATTTATTTAAACTTATAAATTTGGGAAACTGATTCATGTATATCCTGTCAGTGTGATGGTCATAAAGGGGGAAATGTGTCAATGATCAAAACATAACATTTAAAAAAAAGGGAATATGGAAAAAAGGAATGCGAGTGCTGCGTGGGGAATAGAACTCGTCTCTACTCACGAGGGAATATGTAAAATTCTTAAGTCAGTCTTATCCGCATAATATATAACATAAGGTTAACTTAGCATCCAAATTTGGATGATACAGATTACATAGCAAGTAGAATATGAAAGCCTAGCTTTTGGACCCTCCCTATCCCTAAGTGCCTCACATGATGCCCACTAACATCTGCATCTGCACCTATTAAAGAGTGGGCCACGTTAATGTGGATGGGACATAACTAAAATTAATTAAGGGGTAATTAAATAGTTTTAACTGCATCTCTTCTTTTGCCAAATCTTACAAGGTTCCCTATTAATTAAAAAGATTCATAGAGCAACATGACATATATATAAATCATGTCAATCAACCTAAACTTGCTAGCTTCCTGTATGAGATTAGGACAAATCACTTTCTTGGATGTCATTATCTTACTTTTGAATTTAAGTTTTTTACTTAAAGCCTCTTTGAAGTTTGAGCTACCGCTCTTTGCATAACAAAGAATAAAATGGCACCATCCAATACTAATTTGGTGACATTGATGACAAAAACAACGTGTTTCTGAGTGTGTCTGTGTCATTCAGTTAGTTGAGTCTTTAAAAGAGAACTATGATGTTTGAAGTTGAAATGTTATCGCTTATTTATAGTTTATAAACGTTGAACAATTAGGAAATGAGTGTAACATCTCTTGTCGTGTAGCCTACTAGTATAGATATTAGGTATCTTTCTGAGGAACATATAGGCACTCCTAGATTTTAATCTTTTAGCAAAATGTTACTATATATTAAATAAATGTTATTTTGTAACACTTTTTTGAAAAATGTCATTATAGGTAGAGTAACATTTTTTATTTCAATATTATACTTTTTAATTGTTTTTAAAATCAAAGTCTCATATCGAGTAAAAAATTTTTACAGAAGTTATTTTGCAACATTTTTTGAAAAATGTTACTATAATGCTTCTAAAATTAAAGTCCCACATCGAGTAAAAAAAAAGTATATTTCTCTTATATCTAATTGTAACTCATAATTAAAGTCCCACATCGAATAGATTAATGATTTATAAAGAGTATATATACTCATATAGTTATATTTAAGATAAATAAAATTTGATATTTTATATATAATTAGTGGTGACTAACTAAAAATGTATTTCCCTAAAAACTTAAGGAATTCTTAGAAGTTTAAGAGACATAAAAATATAATAATTTATTTTAATATTTAAATTAAAATTAATTATTATTTTATAAGATTAATAAAATATTGGCAACATCATTAAAATGTTACAAAAAATTATTAAAATATTACAAAAATATTATTTTGGTAACATTTAAAAAATGTTACCTAATTATGCAAAAATGTTATTAAAATTCTTTAGCAACATGGACTATATATAACATTTGATAATATGTTACTAAAATAAATTAGTAATATTTATACATAATTAAGTAACATTTTGCAAATGATACTAAATACCATTTGTGTTGTAGTGAGGTACAGCCCTTTTGATTTGAGCCGTGTCATTAATTTTGCATGAATCCCATATGAGTCGTTACAGAGTGACAATACCTAACAATCACTATCACTTTGATCTATGACAGTAATTACTTGTGAAGCTTTTGCATACTGATAATGTTTAGGAAAATGATTGCTAGAAAACTTCGGATTTAACCAAGAAACAGTAAGAAGAAAAATATACATACAACGGAGGAATAACAAGTATTAATATAGTACTTAATAGAGTCAAAAAGTGTATGGTGGAGAAATGTCCATATCAATGATTACTCTAAGGTTTATGCCTTATTATCATTACCTCGTCAATATGGTAATGCTACTAATGGACAGAATAGAAAAGTTGGTGTACTTGACTTTAATTCAATGTATAATGTATGATAGGTGGCAAAAATGGTGAAATTCCATGTATGAAAAGAAAGAAAAGGAAACGGATAAAGCAATTGCAAGGGTTGCTCTTGGCGATGTGGCTAGTAGACAAACACATTGGCCTTAGTCAAAGCACTTCACAAACCTAAAAGCCATTACACTTCACTTTCCAATGAAAACCACAATCCACATGGTCTTGCTTGGGGATATTGAACGATCACAAACTCATCTCAAAAGAAGATCTCTTCCTCTCCGCTGTACCCCATTTCCCAGCTCTCATTCTCCCATTTCACTCCAAACAAAACACATTCTCTTCTCTCTCATTGACTTGGGGACCCTACACCACCACCCTTCTCAACCAAACTCTAGTGTAAAATAATTAATGTTCATTATGGGGTCTACAAGTGTCAACATCTTATTGTGACACGTATGTCTTTTCATGACATATTCAAACGGGGTCCTAAGTTTTTGATTGCTAACAAGTCCCATCGTTCAATATTATACCATTAGTATCCCAATCTCAGTCCCGCGACCTAATATTATTGAACACAATAAAGGAAAGAGAGAGTTAGCTCGAGGGATGAGGGTAGGGTCCCTAAATAATGTATCAAAAGCTAAACAACAGGGTGTTATGCAATTATTCACACCATGAATTTCCTCCCAAATTAGCACCGGAGAAACTATTCCTCCCACCTATTCAAAAGCAACAAAAGAAAAATTAACTATTTTTAATTGCACTTTTTTTCTCTCATTTATTTTACAAATTTTACACGTCAACTTATTTTAAATTTATATATTTTACTACTCAAATTTCCAAATTTTGTATATTTTATTATCTCATTAATTTACTGTTTAATATTTAACATCATTAGTTCATCATCGACATATATATTCTTTATAATATTTATATTAGTAAATATCTTACAAGAATTTAAGTTTTCACTGTTGATCTGAAGACCACATATATAAATAATATGTAAATACTTTGGTAATTTTTTTTTAAGTTGATTAGGTGACCTATATTGTCCTTATGAGTATATTGAACTAATTCACCCACACTATTTATATATATATATATATATATATATATATATATATATATATATATATAAAAGAAATATCATGATTCTAAAGGTTAATAATTTAGGATGTATTTGGTAAAATTAATTTATAAATTAACTAAAAACTTATAATTTAAAGTTAAGTTAGAGTTGAAAATTTGAAAAAAATTTATTAGTTAATTAATTGAATTAAATAAAATAATAATAATAATAAATAATAGTTTACCAGCTAATTTATTTCTATAAATTAATTAAAGTAGCTTATGAAATAAGTTATAAACAGTTAAAAGAAGTAATTTGCATACAATACAATCTTATATTTTATTTTACCTTTAAATGGATGATTTTGATGGAGAATTGATTTATTTTCATTTATACGACCGATTCCCACTCTAAGCAAAAAGAGAGAAAGAAAGAAGGCATAATCTGAATTCTGAAAGAGCGAAACCCGTTTTCTCCCCCACAGACCACAGTATATTATTTCCACTTGCTCCACCTTTCTCTCCTCATGCTAAAAAAGGGAGGGAAAACGCCATGAGAAACTGCTTAAGGTGCTGCATCTCTTGCATCCTCCCATGTGGGGCTCTCGACGTGATACGCATAGTGCACTCCAATGGCCGAGTAGAAGAAATCTCCGGCACCATCAAGGCCAGCGATGTCATGAAGGCACACCCCAAACACGTCCTCAAGAAGCCATGCTCCTCAGCCGCCGTCGACGCTGCCGGCTGCGGCGGAGTCCACAAGATCGTGGTGGTGCCTCCCGACGCGGAGCTCCAACGTGGCAAGATTTACTTCCTCATGCCACTCCCTCCTCCTCCTCCTCCACTTGAGAAGAACATGAACCAGCAGAGAAGGAAGAAGAAGAAGGAACACCGAGAGAGAAGTAGGAATAACAGTAACACCAACGTGTCCATGACTATGACTAGCTTTCTCGTCTCCGATCGCTACTTGACTGATATACTCTCCGAGAAGGTCTCAACGCAAAGAGACAGAAGAAGAGGCCGTGTTGCTGTGTGGAGGCCTCACTTGGAGAGCATTTCTGAGTCACCTTCTCATCTGTAACTCTTCTTTCTTTGAGTTTTGGATACAAGCTACAACTTATTTCCATAGTTTTGAGTGTGTTTGGATATATATACCAGAAGTATTTATGAGTGTTTCTCTACTGAAAATAAAAATTATTTATATTTTATAGTAAAGAAATTCTCAAAACATTTCTAAATTTATATCCAAATAGGCTCATTCTTGGTAGATCACAACCTTTTGCCTAAGGATCATGTCATGTCCATATAGTTACAATCCTCGTATTATAGGCTTCCAAGTTCCAACCCCATTTTTTTAAAATATATATAAATAAATATTTTCCTTTTTTTTTTTCTTTTCATGTTTACTCTGCTTCTGCAAAGATTGCTGTGTACATAGGGTTGTCCATAGAGTTTTAGACCATAGTTTGGTGTGTATTCATCAAGATTTTAAAAAGGGTCTCCATTCTCCAATTATGACTTCAATCGCCACATCAGTCACAATTTGCCGCAATATTAAAGATTGAGACAAAACTTTGAACTACAACCTTGGTTTTGATAGTATAATTTAGAGTTATCGTGGTCGTGTTTCAGTTAGTGGGGCATGAAATTAATCAAACGGTGTTATAATTTTGTAATTTTCTGGAAGACGTGAAGCACGCAGAACTTCAATATTTTTGCTTTTAATTGTTGAAAGCTCGGAATTTTGAAGAGTACAGTGAAGAAAGATAAACTATGATTGAGATGCAGATAGAACGATCCTACTTCTACTGTGTCACACTGTCAAGTGTAATTGTGTATTGGATGATAATGGAAGCTGATAGCGACATGATAGATATTATGCTTTTGCTAGCACTAGCAGTGGATCAGTATTTTATTTACCATGATTTATTTCTATTGTTTCACTTGGGAAAAATGACACAGTAGTTCGTCGGTGTGAGGTGACACAATGCTGCTATATATCACTTTCTATACACGTACTGAGTTGTGATGATAATAGAATTAAAACCAAGTTGATAGCTTTTCCTTCTTTTTTTCTGAAGTGGGAAAAAAGAAGAAATTCTTTTGGACCCCCAAATGGGGAGGACAGATTCATTCATGAGTGTGTATACAGTGCAAACTGCAAAGCCATGTTGTACTTCACCCCACTATAAGTGAGGGGAAAAAATAAGAAATAAAAGGAAAGGTGTGAGGTGGGATCAAGAAAAGGGGAAAGAGATAAATTAGTGGTAAAAGGAATTGAAAGTCCCCACACTGCTTTCACATTATATACTAATAATGCATTGCTATGCTAAGTTTGCATAAATTAACGGGATATGACTTTAGCTTAAGCATTTTGTTCTTTTGTGTATGGATATGATTGGGTTAGTGGCAGTGGCATCCTGCAAAGGTATGATTAATTAACACAGTAGAGTTTGACCTCTGTGATTGGCTGGATGGCATGAGCCTTGAGCAAAGCTCTGGTCTGTTGTTTCTGTTTCTGGTTCTGATTCTGAATTTTGATTCTCAGATCCGAGAGCATTTATGGGGTTTTCACTTGAATGTTCCACCATAGTGACCAATAAAATGTTGACAAACTAGTTAATGTATAAATGAAAGAATCATTGCAATGTGATCTGGCACAATTCATCTGTTATTTTTAAGTAACATCAATTCCTTCAAATCTTGTAAATAAAAAAATAAATTATAGTTATAAAGAAATATTATGTTAAAAGTGACTAATCAGAATTTTCGAATGGAATAAGTCACCCATTAAAACCAATGAATACTTTGCGAACATTATAAGTTGATGGAAAGAATTTTTCCTATTCATCTCACGACATGTCTGTGTCATCAGTGATCGAAAATTAAGCATTTTTATTGTTCTCTAACCACAGAATTTTTTATTACTAACATTTTATACTAGAACATTATCGAGACTGATCGTGCTTTTGCTTATATGGAAATAAATTGACATGGGAACAAATAAATAACGCTGTGCTGTCTGTGGCTGTGACTCGTTGATTAAGTATGTGTTATGATACTAATGAAGAAAGTAATAAACAAAAAAAGAAAAAAAAAAATGAAAAGGAGAACGGAGGAATGGATATATATGATATATCCCTTCCTTGGTGGTTAGCATCTTCAAACTAAATGAAAAAGTAAAATTTTTCTTCTCTTGCTTGATTTCTTGAAAGAAAATAATGGAAATGTCTAAAATTAAATACAAATTCTTATAAATATTAAAATAAGATTCACCAAAATGTTTCTCTTACCTTCCTTTCCATCCAAGATGCTTCTGATGAAAAAAATGAGATACAAACTAGATTTTGATCAACAAAATTATTTTAAATTTTATTTCGAGTCTATTTTAAATTTAATATATTACATCTTAACAAGTAAAATAAATAATAATTTAATAAATACTTGAAAAGGTGTGAAATTTTTACAAGATTAAAATATTGTCTGAGAAATCAACAGGCTGTAAAGCCGTTAGGAGGAAGTCAGGAATTTAAGTATATGAAACTAATCTTTGACATATTAATCAAAATATTGATGAAGATAGTAAAAAAAAGAATTAGTTTTTCAATGAAATAGTTCTTTTCAGAATTTATATATTATGAATAAAACACACAACAACCAATAGATATATAGTTATAACTTTTTCCCTCCTTTCATTTGAATTAATTAAGTTTTATACGATTTAAGATAGACTTATTTTTGAATACATGCTAAAATATGTTTTTGTTTCTTTTTTTAAAAAAAAAAATCAAGGTCCGTTTTAGTATCTTAATTATTTTATTATTTTAGTCTTTAAAACAATTTAGATAATAATTTTATTATGCTATATACAAATTAGTGTAAGCCGAATTATTGCATCATTTTCTCATGGTGACTCATAAAATTCGAACATGATTGTCGAATGAAATTTAAACACGAGAATTCATTATTTTAGTAATCGAAAAATGACCAGATTTTGATTTTAGTTTCCATAAATTATTTTTAAAAACTTGTAAATGTTGTTTTTGGTCTTATCAAAAAATTTGTGTTTTTTTTTTTTATATTTGTAAAAATAGTATATTTTAATTTTGATTCCTATAATATATATATATATATATATATATATATATATATATATATATATATATAAAATTGGGAATATCACGTACAAAAAAAATATTACAAACAATTATAGATGCTATTTCGGATGGTCACATAACTTTTTTATTGAACACATAAATAGTTAAAAAAAATCACTTAATAGTATGAATTAAAATAATAATTTTGAATTTTAGAACGATAAAAAATATTTTTTTTACCAAAACTAAAATAAATAAAACAGGACACATTTTGTATGGAGTAAAAGGATATTTAATTTTTTTTAAAGAAAAATGGACTTTAGTAAAAATTTATTAAAGGAGTCAAATTTATTATTAATTGGTTTTAATTAAAAAATTATTAATTTCTCGAATATTGATGTAATCAAATTTATTACTCAAAATTTCAGATGAAAATGAAATAAAGGGAAAAGGGAATTAAAAAAAAAAAGTTAAGAAATTGAAGCACAATAAAGATTTATTTACTTATAAGAAGAATATTATCTTCAAATTTCAAATCGTTCTTCCTAAAGAATAATTATTTTATAAAAAAATGTACAATATATTTCTTTGTCCTATTTATTTATTTAAGAGTATACATCTTTTCTTTTATAGCCAAAGCCACCTCATTGTAACGTCTTAATTTTTAGATATAATATTCTTAATTTTATACTCTTCTTAAAATAGTAATCTAAATTTTTAATTATTATATATATATATATATATAAAATAGAGAATAAGTACAATATTTTATATATTAAATTTTTATTACAAAATTTTCAGTAAAATAAAATAGAATTATATAGTATTTATTCTTAATTTTATAATTATTATGATCTGATTAATAAAATAGAATCATATAATATTTATTCCCAATTTTATTATTATTATTATCCTAATTTTTTTAAGATTATTAGATTTTAGTTATTATATTAAATAGATTACGTGTATAAGTGTGTGAGATTATGTGGTACGAAGTGAATATTGTAGACATGATAAATGTGGTGTGTGGTGCAAATGATAAGTGTGTGCAGAGTAGATAAATAAGTAAAAAGTGTAGATGTGGTAATGTAAATGTGGTGTGTGGTGCAGTAAATGGATAAGTGTAAGTGTTGGCATGGTGAAATAATTACTAAGCAATAGATTAGGCATGATATTATGCATGATATTACGTAGGTAAGGGATATTACGTGGTATAGATTACACCCTCTATAAATAGCAGCATCAATTGAACATTTAAATAGCAACAGTGGGAGAGAACGTAAAAGAAAGAGTAAGGAAAAAAAAAAAAAGAACGTGAGGAAGAAAATTGTGGTACACTGTTTTAGGCTATCTCTAGAACAATTTTATATCTCTACTAAGGTAAGGGGGAGGAAAACTTTATCTCTTTAAAATTTTATATACTACTATGTTTATTTATTTATGTTATATTTTATGTATATTTATTTAGTGAGGTGTTCCTAACCTCATTTATTTGCTTAACCTATGATTATATTTATCCATAATAATTATTAAGGTGCTCATATTTTATGTTGTTTAATTATTTTATAATGATTGTCATTTTTATTTATATGACTGATATTTTTAATATATTCTTTTTTCGTAAATATATTTATTGTAAATATATTTTATCATCAACTATAATATAGTTTTGATATCTTGGACTCGTCTTGTTGTTATTTCTTCATGTATTGATGAAGATAAATATTATTCTATGGCCATAGAAGATAAAGTTTGAATTATTTGTAGTTGGAGGTTTGACTTAGGAGATTTAAATGAATAAGGAATGAAGGTGAAATATCCTCTTGTTGGTTAAGGTGAAATATCTTTTTGTTGGTTAATATTATGATGATGCTCATTTATCCTGACTAGTCACTACAATTATAATTCAAATTTTATTGTAAGATGAAAATTTAATATATGATATATATATATATATATATGTTTAATATTAATTATAAATAATTCTGTACATTCTTTTGAATTATTGCATTTATTGGATATTGTTCTCACTCCTCATTTTTCTTTATTTTTTAAATTAAATATATTACAAAATAGATGGATCTACTTGAGATTTTAGATTATTTTGCAGTTGTTATATATTGCTGCTGTCTTACTTGGAAAGAATTAGAATGTGGAAGCTGTTTGATAGATCTATTATAATTTTATCTGTGATTATAAATTTATTTTCATTATCAATATAAATATTGTAATAGAAGTGGAAGAAATAAATAATGTGTAAAATAGTACATTATTGTAAATATTATTTATAAAAATATTTCATTATTATCACGTATAATATTATTAATAATATACTTTTATTTTCAATAAATAAATAAATATATATATATATATATACGTATAATAATGGCAATTATAAATTGGGCGTTACACTCGTTATATAATACATAACCAATTCCCCACCTCCTTACAAGAGACGATATTATGACATACGTTAAAGCTGGGTGCGTGAGTGTGAATTAAAATCTTACATGAATCTAGTTGAATTGATTGAACAAGTGTATGAGTTATTATAAAAATATTTGTATCAATTTTGATTGTAATATGTAAAATTGAAATCTTCATATATCATAATTAAGATAAAGACTAATTTCTAATCTGACTAATCATGTCACATATTTTGTGAGTAATGAATGAAACAGAACAATTTGCAGACCCATGCCACTGTAATAATATCTAGAAATCATTTTTTATAATTACTTCCACACTAATTTCAAAAAATCTCAAATATGTAGAATCAACTAAGAATATCATACCATGAAGTTTTCTTTCATCGTAACTCAAACTAAGTTATTACTTAGCTGTATGCATCCATGGCCAGCCGGAATATTTAACAATTATACTAAAATTAATGGTGGTCGATCAAATAAACCAAAAAATAACTAAATTCAAATTTATTGCCTTACGCACACACACACAAAGAAATTGAAGGAAATTAAAAACTTAGCAGCGATGATCTCATTTAGGAAAATAAAACTCCATTCTTTCATTACGTAGTAATTAGTCAATTATAAGTTTTATATCTATTTCTATTGGTATTAGTTTTTATTTGATATCCTACTCATTGAATGTCCTGTTAAGAGAAAAACAAGCATAAACTTCACGTAAAAATTAAATATGAAAAAGACCATTTTTCATATAAATAAAATTCCACATCACTTCACTATCAATACCAAGATATTTTCAAATAAAAATAATTGGAAGCATTCCTTGTATATTTTCCCCCCTCTATAATCTCCAATAGCTGGGAAGAATGCATTATACGGAATAACAAAAAAAGAGCTCTCAAAGATTTGACAACTTTTTCAATGAGGGCGACCACTAAGATTGAATGAATTCTTATAATTAAAAATCAAAATGAAAAGGTGAAAAAAAATATATTTTCCTCCTCTGCTTTTTGTGGTGCAAATATAAGGAATAGAGAAATTCAGAAAAAAGCAATCATAGATGCAAGCGGCGCTTCACACTTTTGCATCCATAATTATTAAGATGGAACCTAAAAGATATATGTCTCTTTCACTTTAGTTGATTTGCCTTATATATAATATGTAGAGAGAGAAAGAAGAGGAAGAAGTGAGATATGTATTTATTTAAATTTATTTTATTTAATAATTTATATTTTATATTAAATTTTAATAATTTAATTATTAAATTAAAAATTGTAATATATAGATTAAGTTTATAAAGTTTTAAAATATTTAGAAATTATTCAATATTTTATTTTATTAATTTAAGAGTTGTTATTAATTGTTCTTATATTCTTATTTTAGCAAATATTTTTACATGAGTAGCCCCTATGTGTGTGTTTATGCATAGAGGAGGGATTCACTTACTTTAAGGGAGGAGGAGTTTTCTCATACCCAGGAATCCTGAGAATTACAAATTTTGAGAATTATGATTCTTAAAAATAGCTAAAATCTATTTAGCTACTCATAAACTTTTTTTTGAGAATATTTGTACCAAATTTATGAGAATTAAAGATTTTAATGTTTGGTTACAATAATATATTTCTGGTTATATAAATATTTTTTTACAAAAATATCCTTTATTAAAATTATCTCATTAGATGTATTTATTTACTCAAATCTAATTATAAATATGATATTAATTATTTTAAAAGTTGAAAACTTATAGTTAAAATTATTTAAATATAGAATTCAATAAAAGAAATAAACAAAGAAAATGCTACATAATAACTAAAAAGGATAAAAATATTATTTCATTTCATTCAAATAAATAAATAAATATTAACAAATACCATTAAACTGTAAAAATAAAATAGAGATTAATAATATTATTAAAATTGACAAGATCAATAAATAATGAAATACAAGAAAGAGATATGAGAGAGAGAAAGAGAGAGGGAGAGAGGGAGAGAAAGAGAAATAGAATCGGAGAGAGAGAAGCGAAGTGAGAATAAGAGAGACAAGTAGAGAGAGAGAGAGAAAGAGAGGGAGATAGAAAAATAAAAGGAGAAAGAGAAAGACTTTTTATTTTAAAAGGGGATACTATAGTCTTTTTATATATAAAACTTTCTCTGGAATTTGGAAAAGTAAGATTGTTACCCCCTCATAAAAATATTTTTGTGAGAAAGTGAGATAAAATTGACTTATGAAAAATTATATTCCTGGAATTTTTTTTTCAAAATGGTTACCAAACATGAGAAACTAGAATTTTCCAATAAAGATTTTTAGGAAAGTACTAAAAATATTATGCGTAACAAATACGTAAGTCTTGGTAAACTTACTCAACTCAATAACTCATGTTTTAAATAAATTTTAAATTTTAAATCGTTAAATTAAAAATTCTTAATACATAGATTAAATTTATAAAATTTTAAAATTATATGATATTTTATTTCATTAATTCAAATTGACAAATAATTATAAAAATATTTTATATATTGGTTTGAATCTATATAACGAAGTATAACATGATTTTCAATTTTTTAAAATTTGTAAATTCGATCTGTACATTAAGAATTTTTAAATTAATAGTTGAATCATTAAAATTTGATGTGAATATGAATTATTAAATAAAATAAATATATTAAAATTTACGATTAAAATAAATGAATCTCTTATGGATATATATGTACACACGCGGGCACACACACACACACACACACACACATATATATATATATATATATATATATATATATATATATATATATATATATATATATATAGGAGAGATCCATTTACTTTAAGAGTAAGTTTATTAAGACTTACTCCGTTCAATAATTCAAGTTCTACATCAAATTTCAACGATCCAATCATTGAATTTAAAGTTTTTAATGCATAGATCAAATTTGAAATTTTTTAGAAAATATGAAGATATTTGATGTTTTATTTCATTAATCCAAATTAACAGATAATCATAAAATTATTTTATATTAAATTAATGAAATGAAGTATCAAATAATTTTTAAATTTTTAAAAAATTTGAATATTTGATCTATGAATTAAAACTTTAAATTCAACAGTTGGATTGCTAAAATTTGATGTAGAACATGAGTTATTAAATAAAATAAATTTAGATAGATTTACTCTTGAAATAAACAGATCCATTCTCTCTCTAAATAGATAAATAATCTATGAGTAGTACTTGTTTTACTTAAAAAAAAATGGGCAAGAATCAATTCTAGGAATGTGTGTCTGACAAATAATATGGATAAAAATGACAAAAATGTTCATAATGCAATATTAATAAAACAAATTTTAAATAGATAATTGAATAGATACTTATTTTATATTGAACGAAGACAAATGATAAGATACATATATCAACGACAACGAGTGTCTACAATTTAAGATATTAAAAACTCTTTTATTTATATATAGAATAATTTGATTTAATTTATTTTTTATTGCAAATATATAAGTCATAATTATTTATTTTTAAATATATTTTACAAATTTATTTTATAATATAAATATATTTTTTAAGTTATTTATTTTTATTTTATTACATACTTTTTTATTTAAAATTTTATATTGTAAAAAAATATTAACAACCAAATACTCATATATATGTAAAATCATAAATATCCGCATTAAACAGCTAGTGTGACATGAGATTATTACATGCCTCTACTTACCTCATTGTCATACTTTAAGTGTGGAGTGGCGCGGAAAAAATAAATAAAGAAAGAAAGACTGCGCGTCTTCATTGCACGACAAGCATAACCACAAGAAATATGATATAGTTGTTCATACAAGTCGCACTTAATATTTTTTGGAGATTTGTTAAAGACTCTAATTTTGTCGGTTTTAGTCAATGACAATAACATCACCTTCTAGTTCTATCCAAATCTATTTTTTTACTCGAGAGAATATTTTCTTATTTTTCCCCCTTTTTATCGGCATAGATACTCGTGTTTTCTCTAATCAGCAACATCCCATGTCTCCTCCTCCCCAAATCTGGCATGCAAATATTGTGTGTCGACGCAATTAGATGGTTCAAAATTTCAAGAATGGGCAAGATCTGTGAAGATTGTTCTTGTATCGGAGAATAAATTGGGTTTCCCCAATGGCACCAAGAGACAACATGTTTAAGTTATGAGAGCGAATAAAGAACAGTGATTTTGTGGTTGTTTCCAAGTATTGATGATTCCATCGATCTTTTGGACAAGAAAAAGACAGTCCAGGATATCTGGTTGGAGCTGCAGGTTAAGCCTACGAAACTTATTTTTGTCCCTTTTCTTTTCTTTTTATATTTATCAATTATTTAATTTATTCGAATATTGCTTCAAATATTAATTTCTTCCTCGAATCAATTTGAGTCACACTTAACTAAAAATATATAAATTAAAATTAAAATATACATATAATAAATAAACAAAGAGTGTTGTACCCAACTAAATATTTTTGAATAGAAAACAAACAAAACTAAGATAAACTAAGCAGAAGCAACAACTCAATAATATAAAGACCAAATATAAATTTTAAGAAGAAAAAAAACTGGGTTGTAGTCTTGTAGACACAAAGATAGTGAAAAATAAGAGAATGGCAATGCACTAATCCTCCTCTATTCCATCAGAAATTTAAATTTGACATGTTGTAAATTAAATAAATTTAAATAATAACATCGAAAATAAAAAAATTGAAATATTTCATGTAAACTAGGAAAATAAACATATTAAGAGAGATTATTTATCTGAAGAATGATGGAGGACCCAAATTAATTAATACATTGTAGTATAACAAATGATTATTTCATCAGAAATATGCATTATTTTATCAACAGGCTTCTAATTGAAGCCTGTCTTTATTATTTGGGTGTGATAGTGATGTGGAAGCCCAACCCACTAAGCGTCTAAGCCACCTATATATACTTGGCACTTGATATTGATACTAACTGTTGTTCCAAAAAGAAAGAGTTATTATGGAAAATTATAATATTCTTTCAATCAATTGGCGATTTTTATATTTTCATAAGTTTCTAGAAATGCCTTATTCCCTTCTCCATTAAAGGAGCAAACTTTTTTTTAAATATAATTTGACACATATTAAATAGATAAATATTTTATTTTAAATTAAATGACATATATTAAGTAAATAAATATTTTCTTTTAAATTAAAATTTTTACATTTAATTTTAAATACTTGATTAAGTGACATAAATCATCACCACTTGTTGATACAAATATGTAACCCTCAATTTAGTATGCAATCATCAATTTTTTCTTCTTCTTATACTTAGCATGCTAGTTTTGGAGATGTTTTTATAATTGGAGAAGTTTTTCTGTTGCTCTGACCACCCAGCAGTAGTGTCGTCCGGTATATTATATATTTTTTTTTAAATTACAACTTTATTTTCGTAATATTTAATTCATAATTTTGATTTCTATTTTATATTCTATAATATTAGTCTTTTAATTTTATAAAATTCTTAATATTAATTTCATCTCTGAATATTTATTTGATAATTATTAAAATTATAATATTAATTATGATATAATATTAAATCAGTAATATAATAATTAATATATAATAATATTTAAGTTAAATTATGATTCTAATTTTTATTTTTATCTTGTATAAGTGATAAAAGAAGATGAAAGTTAAATAAAAATAAAGAATACAAATGAAATTTAATTTAATTAATAAATATTAATTGTTTTTTGTCACTTACTTAGCTCATGATTATAAATAGCATTATAATTAGTGAACTTAGTGGTGAAATTAAAATTATGAATTTTAAGAGGTTGAAAGACTAAAATTGTGAAATTAAAAATTGGAAGATCAAAATAAAAAATTAAATATTATAAGAAATTAAAAGTATAATTTAACCTAAATTTTTAATATTTATTTACTTGACTTACCAGGCATTAATTCTTAGTTTAATTTATTAAATCAATATAATTAATATTTTGATTTACTAGTGGGAAAAACACTTTTAAAATCGGTCATTTTTTACTTTTAAAATCGGCTCTCTGACCGATTTTAAAAGAGACGATTTTAAAAGTTGGACTTTTAAAATCGGTTCTCTAACCGATTTTTAAAAATAATTAACTTGTTTTAGGAGGATCTATGAACAAAACCTGCAAATTAATAAAATACCAGACAATTCATATGTTTTCAATGGACCAAATTACATATAAATGACAAGAGTTGGTAAATGTCAATCATATATGTAATCAAAATGTTTTTAAAATACATGTAATGCATAAATGTGCCTACCAAGTCCCACATGCTCAGAGGGTCATTCACCGAGTGGATTACATGGAAGTGATAATCAAATTAGAAGCACCTACAGATTTAGCATATTTTCCTATTCATGCCTCATGCGTGCGTGTAAAAAGCAAGAAATGGTAACTAATTAAGTAACCTGGTGAGGGACGTAAATGGCGAAAAAGGAAGCTCACCACTAATGCCTTCCATACTGTTGACTTAAATAAGTGAAAAGTCAATCCTTCCTGGCACCCCACTGCCACGTTTCTCGCCTGAAGTAGTTGTGGATTAGCCTAATGCTCCACACGCAAGTCAGCAATATCACCACCCTAGACCTCAACCAGTTATACTCGCCCAAAGGGTGACTTGCATAGTAAAGAACAAGCATCACAGGTATCACTGTCCAATACGGGTCAATCATTTGCACCAACACCAAGAGCTACATGTCAATATATATATGAGTGAAGTGAAGGCAAGGGAAGAGGAAAGTAATGTACCTAGTGACTGGATTGGATTAGGCCGATGAGGTAGAAGAGGAAATTCACATTGAAGAAGAAAAAGACGTTGGCTAATAGTGTAACGCCCGATTTATATAATAATAAATATATTTTTCTTATATGATATGATAACAATTATATCATTAATAATATTTTTCATAAGGATAAAGAAAATTTTGTGAACTTATTACATGACATATCATTCTAAAAATATTTACAAATATGTACTATTTTACACATTTTTCATTTCTTCCATCTCTAGTACAATAATTACATTAATAGTGGAAATAAATTTACAATTTAACTAGTATGGTTGAGAGAAAGAAAAATATATGAATGTAATCATGTCTTCAAAACGTAACAGAGTTGGAAACAGCATCCACATCTCAATTCTATCCAAGGAAGACAACATTAATAACAACTGTAAAATGTCCTGGAATCGTAAGTAGGTCCATCTATTTTGTAATATATTTAATTTAAAAAAACAAAGAAAAGTGAGGAGTGAAAAAAATATCCAACAAATACAATAATTCAAAAGAATATACAGAATTATTTATAATCAATATTGAACACACACACACACACATATATATATATCATATATATATATATATATATATATATATATTAAATTTTCATGTTACAATAAAATTTGAATTATACTTGTAGTGACTAGTTAGGATAAATGAGCATCATCATAATATCAACCAACAAAAGGATATTTCACCTTAACCAACAAGAGGATATTTCACTTTCATTCCTTACTCATTTAAATCCCCAAGGTCAAACCTCCAGCTACAAATAATTCAAACTTTATCTTCTATAGCTATAAAATAATATTTATCTTCATAAATACTTGAAGCAATAACAATAAGACGAATCCAAGATATTAAAACTATATTATAGTTGATTATAAAATATATTTACATTAAATAAATTTGAATAATATTTACATAAAAAGAATATATTAAGAGTCTCAATCATATAAATAAAAATGATAATCATTATAAAATAATTAAACAACATAAATTATGAACACCTTATTAATTATTATAAGTAAAAATGATCATAAGTTAAACAAATAAATGAGGTTAGTGACACCTCACTAAACAGATATAAATAAAAAATAACATAAATAAGTCAATAAAATAGTATTAAAATTTTAAAAGAGATAACATTTTCCTCTCCCTACCTCAGAACATCGACTTATCTGCGAAAAATCTTCAAGATCCTTTTCCTACTCATTTTTTCTCTCTTTCCCTCTTTCTTTCCCTTTCTTTCTCTCTCTCTCTTTCTCTTTCTCTCTCTAAGTTTTCACTTCAGACTGTTATAATTTTTCACAGCCCCTCCCTCCTATTTATAGAAGTCTGGAGTGGCTAGAACGACCCGTTCTGAATCTGGAACGGCCTGTTTTGGACCCATTTTGTGATGTGCAAAATTTATAACTAGAACGACCCATTCTAAAACCAGAAAGACCCGTTCTGGGGTTGATATTTACTCACCACGACCATAACTGGAACACCCCGTTCTCAACTATGGTCTTCAGACACTTTTAGTAGCTTGGAACGGTCCGTTCTGGGCTACCAAAAATAGGCCTCTTTACTAATTTGGAACGACCTGTTCTACTTTTTGGAATGGCCCGTTCTGAGCCTTCAAAATACCAAAATAATATTTTTATTATTTTTAATTATAAAATCCCTTTAATAATCCCCATAAATATTAAAAGTAAATAATAATCAATTATTAAAACCTCTAAAATGTTCTAAAAAACCTTTTTATTAATTAATAACTATAAGAAAATAATTCCCATAAATATAGAAATAATAATTAACTATTGTATAAAATTTGGAATGTTACAAATAGCAAAGGGTGGTGATAGCGCCACGTTCACAAAGTTGACCAAGAAGATGAGGCTGATTTGAATGAGAGGAAGAATAGGATGGAGGGCAGAGGGATCTGTAGCCGCACATCTATAAGTAGAACGATCGGTACTGCAAGCAGAACGACCCATACTGCAAGCAGAACAACCCATTCTACAACTAGAACGGACCGTTCTGGTTGCAGTACGGGCCGTTCCAGATTCAAAATTTATCTAGTACGGGCCATTCTAGATTAAAAATTTTGCAGAATAAAGCAACAAAGAAACTAGAGAGATGAGAAGAGAATGAGAATGTTACCTTGATATAGTAGTCTTGCAAAGAAAATGAGAATCTGAAGACTTTAGATGAAAGCGCGAGAGAGACTAAAGAAAGGAATGGAGGGAAAATATACCAAAATGATTTTTAAAATGGAGGGAAGGAATGGAGCGAGAGACACTAATTCTGTTGACATTTTTATTTAAGAACCGATTTTGTATGTAAGATACAAAATCGATTCTTAAATAGCCGATTTTAAAAGTAGCAATTCTTAAAATCAGCTATTTAAGAATCGATTTTGTATACTACATACAAAATCGGTTTTTAAATGACTGATTTTAAAAGTAGCATAGAGACCTTTTAAAATCGATTAAAAGTTAGCCGATTTAAAAACTAGTGTCATTATTTACAAAATTGTCATCGCGTTACTTTTAAAATCGGTTACTTTTTAACCGATTTTAAAACCCCAATTTTAAAAGTAATTTTTGTACTAGTGATTCTTTATTTTATATACTTTTCTATTTTTTTTTTATTATTTTCATAAAAATCTTTACATGTTACACTAATATAAGAAATTGAATGTCAATTTTTTTATTAATATTTTATCAATTCAATCATTAAATTATAATTTTATAAATTATAATAAAAATAATAATCAAATTATTGATATTTTATTATATTTTGAAATATATATATTATATTAGTTTTGATCTATTATTGAAAGAAATATCAATATTTTGGAGTAATATAAAATTATATATATATATATATATATATATATATATAAAACAATGAATTTTAATATATTAATAAATTTGAAAAATAATTATTTAATTAAAATTATTGAATAATATAATAGTTAAAAAAAGTATATATAATAGTTGAATTGATCTCTTCATATTAATAGAAATATAATCTGCGTATACCGAATCTAAGTTTAAAGACTTATTTTATATCTAAACTGTTAATATTTATTAATTTTATAATTTATAGTTATATATATATATATATATATATATATATATATATATTATGATAATCAATTAAATATATTCAATCAATAAACAATTAAAAATTTGATTTGATTCAATTGATTATAATATTTATTTATTTTTTCTTCAATTTATTATAAAAATTATTAAAAGATTAATTTTTACACAATGTTTTTTCACAATAAATAGTAATGCATATATAATTATATTAAATTTTACATGTTTTATTGTAATAAATTAATTTATTTTTTTAATTTAAATTAAATAATTAAATTATTTGAGTTAATGTTTGACTGTTTAATTTTTTTGCAGAAATAATTTACATGAATTTATAGATTAATTTGGTTTAATTTTTTTTAATAATGAATATTAATTATATATTTACTATTTATTTATGAAAATATTGGTAAAAAATTAAATTAATCGACTAATAATTCTTGTAAATAATTATTGCAAAAATAATAATTAATCAATCAAATAATTAACTCAAATGATTTAATCATTTAATTTAAATTTAAAATTTTAATAATTTCTTACAATAAAATATGTCAAAATTAATATAACCATATCCCTTTTTCTATTTATTACAGAAAATTGTATAGATATCAATTTATTAATAATTGTATTAATTAATTAATATACAAATGAAATCAACTAAAAATAATCAAATCAAATCATCAAACAATTTAATTGATCGATTAAAATTAACTAATTATTTTTCACAAAATTTGTAAAATTTATCATATAGATTAAAATATTATAAATCATAAAATTAATAAATATTAACTATTTAAATTTGATATAAGTTTTTTTAAATTTACGCATTGTGTCAACTGACACTGTGCTTCTTTTTACAGTATTAGAATATTCTTTTGCATAGACTTATAACTATTATACATTATCACTTGATTGTTGTTTTTGACAAAGGCTATACTAATAAAAAACAATCATAACTCCTGACAATTTTTCCTTTGTATATATTATACAACATTTTTTTTTGTTTTTTGTTTTTTTGTTTTTTGCTAGCTAGTGGTGTTCTAAGTCTCCACTTAACAATTTGTTTCAAGAGGAAAGTACAACTTATGCAACTCTGCTCAAAGTTATACTTAACATTTTCAGCAGTATGCTTGAAGCTGAAGTCCAAGAAGTTCACATTATGATCAAGACATCATGCTACCACTAATCCAAAAGTTCAAATTCAAAACTCTTCCGATATAATTCCTAATTAATATATATATTTGCGTAGTTGCTGATAGAGTACTACAAGGAAAAACTAAATGCAAGACTGTAAAGCTAGCCATTCTCATTGTTTCTATTTTGGAGAAGAGGTCTTATGTTAGAAGAAGTTACAAGGTTGTACATCTCTAACATACATTTAAGATTTCCGGAGAGTAAATGGGACTAAAAGGATTATTGTTCTGAACTATACTTAGTGAAATATCGATCACTGTGATATTTTGTAATAATTTTTGGTCCAAGCAGCAGAGGAGATAATACTTTTTACCACATCTTTTTCGAAGTGCCAAATCTGCTCCATTCAATCAACTCGTTCGTATGGCTCTGCATGCAAAGAATATTCAATTAAGTGACTTGTTACTAACAATAAAACCCTTTCGAATAAATTTTTATCCACATGTCACCGAGAATATATTGAAGCGATTTCCAATGGATTTATCAGTCTTTGGATGTATCGATCATGCATACGAAACATTAGTAATTTCTTTTTGTGCATATAATGCTAACTGAAGTTTCAAGTTCCAACCAAACCAATGCTCTCTAACATCACGGCTAAAACAAGGGAGGAAATTACTGGATTGGGCTCCTCTAAGAGCAATTCGGTAAGGTTACTGTATCATGCTTGGCCTTTTTATGCATAATGCTAACTGAAATTTCAAGTTCCAAACAAAATTTTCACTCTGGAATTTGTGTTTTGCAAATCGATCAAAACACAATATTCAATGTAACGAGACAAAATGCGCCTATTCTCTACAGTACTATTTTTGACCAAAAACAAAGTGGCGTCAGAATTCATGTTCTTGGATCATGAAAAATACAACATCTATTTCGACAATACTAGAATGCTAAAAAGGCCAGAATTCAAGGCTCACACACACACGTGTGCAAGAAAAAGAGAAAAGTCTACATTTTTTACAACAAAAGAAAGGCTCCAGAATTCATGTTCAGAGACACATATACAAAAGTAGAGGGGTCTCTTTTTTAATTTACAAATACACACATACAATTTGAGATGACAATAAAGGGTTAACGTTCTTGAATCATACAACGTTTATTTATTTATTTAGAGTTTTGGACCTTAGTTTTGATCTTGAAGAAGAAAATATTATTTACCTTCGTGAGGTAGAGAGATGCATTAATTAATGAGAAAGATATATAGAGGAATTCTTGAAAGAAAATGAAATCTGTGATAAAAGCAGTCACACATATATATTGACATGGCAATAAACGATTGACATTCTTGAATCATAGAACATGAATTTTTTTTTTCTAGACTTTCGGATCTTAGTTTTGATGTAGAAGATAATTTTGGATTTGAGAGATAGAGAGAGGCACTAATGAGAAAGGAAGAATTGCACTTTTTATTGATGATTTGTTGTATAGGGTAATAATATGAAGAAAAAAAATGATTAAGAATTTAAAAATAGAGATGGTGAAAAAGTATGAGATGAGTGATATTGGCTTCCTGCACCATTTTCTGAGTATTGTAGTTTATCAAGAAGAAAGTGGTGTTTTTATTAGTCAAAAGAGACATGCTATAATATATATCGAATAAGTTTGATATATTTGACTATAAACCTGTTAATACCCCTTTGGTGGTGAATGAAAAGTTAAGAGGGGAATATAATTGAAGATTGGTGGAAACAAGTATATATGTATAGAAGCTTGGTTATTGGAAGCTTATTCTATCTCAATGCAACATGACCCAATTTGATGTTAGTCACAAGTTTACTCGATCTCTTGAGATTTATGAGTAACCGCGAAGTCACTAACATCTTGAAACTACCAGAAAAAGTTCTAAGATAAGTCATGGCCACCATGGAGTACGAAATCATATTTGAGAAGAATTTGAAGCTTGAAGTAAAAGGCTATTGTGACAATATGATTGGGCTAGAAGTGTCGATGATATAAAAAAGAATTTGAGTTATGCATTTTCTCCAAGAGTTTAGGAGTGATTTATAGGTATTCAAAGAAGTAAGAAACAATAATGTGTTCTTTAATCCAAAACATTTATGACTCTTTATCACTTATGTTACTAAATATAAGACTTTCATTTATATTTATACACTGTTAGGTTTAAGATTAAGTTACAGAACTAGCAATTTAATTAGTTGAAAAGAATATTAGAAGACATTAGAAAAAAGTAAGAGGAGTTCTTTGGCCTTGTTTTGGCAACAAATCAACCATCTTTATAGCTTAGAGAATCCGATTAACTGGACCAAACACATTAATACAAAAACATCATTTCGTTCAAAACATAATTTAAGAATGAGAGGTGTAGCTGGTTTATTGCGGTTACAAGAATAAGGGCTAACAATTTCTCTAATTAAAACACTTCCATGATCAAGATTTTAGCATATTAGATAAGCATTAAAAGTTCAAAAACAACACATTATGGGAGAGTATGTTGAATAATGTGGTTATCAATCGTTGTTATTATGTTTAATACATGAAATATTTAGTGAATACTTGTGACTTCTGATGATTGTAACTATTTTAGTAATCGAGGAGTCGCTCAACAATCTATAAATGTGTATATGTATTGCAAAAAAAAACGAAGAAGAAATGAGTGAAGAAGAAAAAAGTAAACGGGGAATTATTAGTCCTCTAAACTACTTTGTTCTGTCAATTTTTTTTGTAGTATCTATACACTATAGCCCACCATATGTTATATTTTCTTGAGTGTTATAGATTTTTATACCACTTTTAGAATATCACCGACAAAAAATGTCAAGAGTATGGTTAAATATGAAGGGAAGGATGGTAAATCATAAGATGAGTTCACAAAATGATATATTTAGTTGCTCGTAATTTTCCATCTCTTTTCTTTGCAAGTCGCATCTCCATCAAATAAAACTCATATTTGAACTTGGCATCCAATAGTTGCATTCACAAGCTTATAATCGGTTCATCTCAATTAGTTCAATTATACACAAGTTGAGGTTTGATATCCATATGTAAATGAGCGGGTGTTTCATTATCTTAAGAAGAAAACTAAATCTTATCCAGGGAATATAGGATAATTACTCCGATACTTTTAATAATAAAAGATAATTCTTGTTTCTAGATAATGAGCCATAAAATGAAATATTATTCTGTATTTTTCCTTAAAAGCATAATCCTTAATTGCTTACTCTACAGAACGAAAATTGTCTTACCTGGCACACTCGATGTTTGTTAGTGTGATTTTAGTGACAAATAGAGTTCTCTGGTGGGGCCAAGAAATTATTGAAGCCTTTGTTGGTATATCCATGTACAGGCACTAAAGCTTGAACATAAACACAAGAGTCGAATATCTTATCCTACCCGCCACAACAGCTCGGGTAATTAAGTTTAAGTGATTGGTAATCTAGTTATTATCTATCTACACTTTTTTGTTTTCCTTTAATTTTAATAAAAACAAATCTCCCGGCCCATTTCACTTTCTCATTCTTTTCTTCTTCTAAAAAAATAATATTTTTTTTACATCTTTCGAGCTAGCTCTATTATACACGGATAAGAAATACAGACATTAGAGATAACTTGGTATTAAAGTGGAGTCAGCTTCCACTAACAAGAGACATTAAGTATATAACAATCTAGAGAAAGTCACAAGACCAACAAAAGGGCATATCCAAGGCCCCTTGTCGATCTCTTCACATGCACAAACAAATAAGCATTAATAAATGAATGGCCAACATTGAATAAATAAACCTTTGTGTGGAGAAATAATTAAGCTTTTGTTGTTAAACCACGAATTTAATGTTACAATTTGTTGAAGGAGAATTGTTTGTTATTAATCAAAATATGTATTTCCTTAAAATAATAGGTGACAGACTTCCAATACGTTATAGTCTCTATCTACGTCAAGTTGTGTATGTAATCACATGCAACGTATGATATATAGATCAAGCTCAAACATCCATGGGGAGCACAAGAAATCTCAAAGAATCAGAAAAGGCCCAAATTTAGCATAAAGCAAACACCTGAGAGTATTTAATTAGGAAACTGCAAGAACAGTGTTTTGAATGATAGGAGAGAGAAAGAAAGAGAGGTAGAAGAGAAATACTATTCTTTCTGCTCTAATCATTACTCTAACAGTCTTAGGCTCTTAGCTAATAAAATATTCTTGAGGCAAACCTTTTCCAATCGACAGTGCAAAATTAGGGTTTTTATTCTTCTTCTAGGGTTTTGTATGCTACAAATGGCATCTCCACACATATGTACCAGACGTTTTTTTAGCCGATTTAGTTATAAAAAGGCTTCCAATTTCCCAATAACATGTTCTATATTAATGGATTCTATTGTATTATACATGTTGCGAGTTAGTTTGAAATTCAAGCATTTCATAGGGTTCGGTCTAATTTGCATGAATCAAAATTAAACATATATAAAGCCACAATCATTTGCATCATATGAAAATTTACCGTTCCTATATATCTCTCATCTCAAGAAACTTGGTGCTCGATATCTTTTGCACTTTGAGTCCCCTTAATTGGGTTCCTCTTCTTTTTCTTCTTCTTATATGGGATCCCTCTAGCCTTTGCCTGGCACTCCTTCACCTCACGCAGGTACACCCGAATGGCTCCGCCTCCAAAGGGATTAGTCTCCGGCGACCCACCATGCTCTTCATAGGCGGCGCGAAGCCGCCCGATGAGGGCATCCAGGCTACCCCATGCCTGCCTGAGAGGGCAGGCACATGGCGCCGGAGGGGTGGGTTGCCCAAAGAAGATGCAACCGTGCAAGTGGACCTTGGTCTTCCCAAATTGATCAAGGTACCGAAGGAAATCCAACACATGGTTGAAGTTGCACTGAGAGAGAGGAACTGGAGGACTCTGATTCTTCAGGTACTGTCCAAAGGTATTCCAGTCTCGTTTCTTTTGTGATTCATACCGGCTCAGTGGTTGTTGATTGGAAGGAGGGTGTTGTGAAGATGATGAGGAGGCGTGAGAGTGAGAAGAACCATTTTGAATTTGGGTGGACATGTTTGGCTGGTAACGATGGGAAGAAGAAGAATTAATGGGTATGGATGGTTGGATATGGAGGTTTGGGAAGAAATAACAGGATGAGTGAGAGAAGGAATGAGGTGAACTTGAAAGAATGTGTTGGTGCAGTGGAGAAAGAAGAAAATCAGGTCTTGTGGTCTTTTGAGAGGACATAATGTGGGCCCTTTGAAGGTGCTTTTCTTCTCCTTCTCCATCTCTCACACGTATTTGTATTTCTATCTTTTACTTATTTTTTCACTAGGGTATATATATACGTACATGTTTTTTTTTTTTTTTTTTTTATAGGAAAAGAGATGCTTGTATAATTATATAGGATATGGAATCATCAATAATACAATCACACCAATCATCATTTCTCACAATAGGCATTATTAATATTGTCACTTAGTAATGGTTTATTTGCGTTGGACCCTCTTTTCTTCATTTTGTCTAATCCAGTGGGAGTCAATTAGAACTAGATTACTCATTAGTCGGCGAGTTGGTGCTCATAGTCCAAGTGTTGCTTGATTTTTAGGATTTTTCTTTACACCCGCATTATTAATAAGCATAATTTAGTCCACTAATCAACTTGGTTATCCATAGTGCTGTTCGGCACAGGAAACTGATAAAACATATATATTCTATTGGAAGCCTCCAAAAAGTAATAAATAAATTAACTGGATGAAAAGGAAATAATGACACAGTATATGTCTTGATATTTTAATGAGTGGTACAACCTTTTCTGGTAATTTTTAATGGGATTATTTTTAGCGTTATATGTGTATGTGCTTTAGTGATGCAGTATTATAAATTGCATGTAATTATTGTTGTTGAGATATATAGAATTCATGGCTAGCATAATTTAAAACCCTTTTGAAAGTTTGCTTGAATTAGTATAAGATGTAAGTAGCACCAGAAATACTTTGACCCCCTGTTTAAACATTTTCAGCTCAAACATGTCAGGTTTGAGAGTACATGTCCATGCATGAATTGACAAATGGCTATAATCATGCCTGACCCCCCAACATACAAGCAGTTACCTTTTAATAAAAGTGATACATATATTACATTTCGCTTAGGGCTGAAGGGTTTGCTTTACTTAAAAGAAGATAGGATTCAACAATTCAATTGCTTCTGATTAACTAAATGATGAGTTTCTTCTTCTTTTATATATTCCCTTTAGTTCCTCAGTATGTACGAAACTATAATTTTTTGAAACTAATACCGTTACATAGGACATCAAAGTAGACAACTCCAAGCCTTTTCAAATTCATATCTCAAATCCAGTAATGAGTAATGATTAAGTTAGATTGTGGCATATAATATATACGTATTAATTAGTAATTATATATCTCAACAAAATAATATTCAAATAGACAAAAGAATTAAATAAAGTGGATATAATACTTAAAGATTGATAATCAAATGCATAAGATTTATTGAGAGAATAGTAATCACATAAGCTACAGAGATATAATGCGATAATTCAAAGAAAGTAGTAATCCATGGGGAGAAAAATCCATTTTAGGATTACATGCCTGTATACATTTCAGGTAAAAAAAGGGGTAAGTCTCATCTGAAGTGAGCCCTATAGACAGGACTCGCTATTGATAATTATACATATCCTATATATGCATCCGGACATATACGTTTTCCGACGAATAGCATAGCCCTTCAATCAAATCATAATAATATACAGATTTTCTATTACAACAAAAAGGAAACAGTGAAAGATTGAGGATGGGAAAAAGAATTGCCGTCTTCATGTTTATCATCAAATCAAAGAATAAAAGAAAACAAGACACTGAAAAGAAAGATTGGTACAAATTAGATAGACAACATTGTGTGATGGTCCATGACTCCCGGAGATGTCCTTAACGCATTATGGCGTGCTTGCTGAAGTTTTGGCATTGCCTTCTACATTAATTCTTGCACCGATTGCTAATCTAGTACTCTTCATGAATAAAAAATAAATTTCATTACTTGGCACGCATGAAAATACCAACAGTGATCATAACATGTATGATATATGGTGGTAGAAACGTTGCCAGATGTACTACCCAAAAAGATAACGTAATCGATTAATGGTCAATCTCATAAATAACCACATTCTCGATAGGTAATCACCTATCCCACAAACATAGAAGATAAGTATAAATTAACTTTGAATTTTTTAATTTAAAACTCTAATGAATTATTGACTAACTTGATTGTCGAAATCCTCTTTATAAGTACTAAACTAGTTTTTCTAAAGAAAACTCAGAGAAGAAGACCAAAATCAAAAGAAATTAAGACGAAAAATATTCACATATTCAGATCTTGCTGCATTTTGATAAGAACAACAAAAAAGGTATTCACATACTCAGATCTCGCTGCATTTTGATAAGAACAACAGAAAATGTCAAATGAATACTTAATTACTTATAGTAAAAGTTGGTATACATAAAAAGTTGATAGTAACGCCGATAAGGTTAACACAGTGTAGATAACCGGGTTTGATTCTTAATCATCTGTATAAGAAAACAAATTATTGGGAGAGGGCAAAACTAATTTCATTAATCTTTATGTACTTTGAAAAAAATATAGTCTTATCAATCAAGGATATCCTGATTTAAAAAATAAGACTGAGACAGTAAGCAATACTCAAGTTGCTCTAATTAATTAATTTCGTGGTAGAATTTTGCTAGAGATTCATGATATAAAACTATCTTAAAAATAATTTTGTGTGATTACATGGTACCGATCCCAGAGGATAATATTGAGGTTACCGACTTACCGTGAACCAATAATTTCTCTTGGTTATCGGTTTGATTTTGAAAATATCAATTTGGTAATAGTCAAAAAACACTTGCCACAATCACAAGCACAAGCATATCCTGATGAGTTTGTATAAAACTTACCATTTTTACTCATAAAAAATGGGTCCTGGGATAATAATGCAAATGATCCGAAACACTCCATGTTCCAACCTAGCTAGATACAAAGTGGCCACCCCTTTTTGTTCTTTTCCTAGGGGATTGTCATTTTTTTTTCAGAGCTTTTATTAGCCTAAATAAAGTTCTTTGGCCATTGATTCATAGCTATTCAACCTTGACCAATGGGGATCGAGTATAGTGATTAAGAAGTTAATTTCTTATAACTAGTAGTGAATTAAGTTTAAACTTTTGCTAGAAAAAAATGTTTATATTTAGTGTTAAACAACCATATTTTAAATAAAATTTTCTTAAAAAACACATGTTTAAAGTCAAAAAGAGGTATTCCAAATATATTTTTTAGGGTGACAAAGTTGATGGATTGATTAAATTTCCAGCTAAAGCATAGTAAAAGCCTAAATATATCATTAATATATATTCAATTAAAAATATACTAATTCATGATTAATTTATAAATGAATAAGTAAATTTTTATTTACAATGTTTTGGTAGAAGTATTTTTTACACTGGTTCAAATTTTTTTTATCAATAAAAATTACATTGATGATAACTAGATTCAAAATTAAGATTTATCTAAACTTTATATATCACCGAACTGTTTTAATAAATATATGTAAATATAGTATAATTTTTTATCTACTAAAATTTATTTAGACCTAATTGAATATTTTACTACATGAATAAATCCCTAATGGAATATTTATATTTTAATATGGTGTTTGAAGTTTAAACCTCGGTTATTCATTATTGTCTCTATCAGTATAATTTCACATTCCTAGATGATGATGTTTGTGGAGAGTGGAGTTGGCTCACTTCACTCACTAGTTCAGGTTCATGGACTCTACAAGCACAAGGTGATTCACACTCCAAAGTCCAACCACAACATCAAGTTCCACGCCATGTTCTCTAAGCTCTCCTTCAAGGTAACTAGTATCAGTCCTTAACGAGGGAGGATACCGTGATCCCACCTTTCTGCTGTTATGCAATTTTTTCTCTTACTTTGGGTCCCACCAACCTGGTCAAATCTCCCACCAACAACGTCAACCCCCTTTAGAAAAGATTCAAGCTTTCTTGGAAGCAAATGACAAAAGAATACATTAGAGAATGGGGAAGAAAAAAAATGAGTTTCTACAATGCTTTTACAAAAGAAAAAATCCTAATCAAGGGTTCAACACGATAACAATTATTTTTATACAATAAGGACAGAACACCCATGATCACACTTTCTTTTTAGAAAAACCATTAAATGATTCAAGACTATTATGTGTTCACGTAGTTTCAACTTTTTTTTGATAAGGGATCTTTATGGATTGTATTAGTCACTATTTAAGTAAAAATTCAATTCAATGTGAATTAATTAAATTTAATTGGTTTAGATTGATTTGAATTTCATAATTTTTTTTTATTTAATCTGAACTAAACTAGGTGTTGATTGGGTTAATTTGGTTCTGATTATTGAATATCTAATAAATTTTTAAAAAATTAAATCAGAAAAA
Organism: Cajanus cajan; assembly: GCF_000230855.2. Lineage (NCBI taxonomy): Eukaryota > Viridiplantae > Streptophyta > Magnoliopsida > Fabales > Fabaceae > Cajanus > Cajanus cajan. The sequence goes on from NC_138518.1 coordinate 66,547,901, forward strand.
TATTTTTTTCAAAAAATAAATAGACTTTTCAACATTAAATAAATTGATATATTGTAAAAAAAAATAACTAAATTGGTAAATTTGTAATATAGTTCATCTTGATTTTTTTTTAGTTTACTTAAAGATTTTAAATGCACTATAGTGTGTAAAAATGACACTCAATATATTACAATATATATTTTTATAATTTCTTTGAAATATTTGAAAAAAGGAATGAAAATATTTACATATTATAACATAAAAATGTTTTCAAATTAATTAAAATGATATATACATATTAATTATTAATCAAATAAAAATTAAAAATAATAATATATAAATCACTTTGTTTGATTTAGATTGGTTTAAGTTTTAAATCTGTAAGTCTGATGTTCAAACCAATCAATATTCAATTTAAATTATTAGGTTTGCCAAATTGAACCGATCCAATGTACATTCTTACTTTTAACGAAAAGTAAATAATAATAAAAATTACAAAAAATATTAATAAGACTCGGTTATACCTCGAAATTAGTCAAGATTATGGTCATCTTTGAAGCTTTCCATTTTTTGGGTCAACAGTACGTAGAAACCACCCATTTTTTTTATCTTTGTGTGGAAACAAAGGAAAATCATATATTAGTACATCCTAGCTCAAGTAACTGCGACCCTGCTAACAAGAAGTCATGATGATGAACGACCCTGCTCCACAAACCACCATAAGCTGTCACACCCCCTCCATTATCCATCCTCTAATTACATGACTAAGTAATCAAGTATTACTTTCTTTCCTTTCTTTTAATTATTTTCCCTTTTCAGAAATATGTTTTTTACTATTTTTTTCCTTTCTTACAGTCAATAAAAGTCATTTCAGAAAATAGTGTCAAAGGTTTCGATTTAATCCTTTGGCCCTTTATTTGTCTTATACTGGGATTCCTTGTCTAATTTACGGGAGACAATTCCACGTTGTACCGGATTAAAATGTTGGTAATGATATGTGCTTTTACCAAGTGTAAGGTTTTCCTCTGCATCTCATTATTACATTTTCTGTTTTGAGTATTAATTAGTAAGTGTATATAATGCTCCAACTGAAGGGAAATGATGCCCCTTCCGAAGGAGTAATCACTTAAAACGCATATATTGTAAGATAATGATTTTCAATTTACAAAATGCCATAATTTATTCTAATTTGTCCTTCCTATATTTATCTTTATCTTTTTCCTTTTTTTTCCCTTCATGTACGTACCTCTTTGTTATAAAGTAACTGAAAATAATGAATGATTTCAGTTTAGGCAATTAAGCGATATATATAGTGACATAGTACATCTTCGGAAATCTTTTATAAGTCTTATTATTGATATAGATTAGATATCTTTTCCGTTAGTTACTCCTTAGTACTCTGATTCTCTGCCAAAAGCTCTCTGCCAAAAGCTCTTTAGCAGAGGTACTTCTTGAGCCAGTGGACCCATTGAGTTTTGAATTTCTCTGCATGTGTGAACAAAATCACTGATTCAGTTTTATAGTATCCAATAAGGAATATTATGCAATGGTGTCCTACAATAATGCAAGATTATATATAGGCCCTACGAGATGCCGGGGACGGTAACTTCGTAAGCGTCGTTGTTTTATAGGGTAGACGTTAACTTTGGTGGTTCCGAGGTCATAACGTTTGATCTCGAATAGTGGGAAAAAAATGAAGGTGCATGTGTGATACAAGATAATAAGGTTAAACAGACTAAAACTTAACCAACATTTTCATATTTGAATTCCGGTATATTTAGATAAGAGAAATTCTATGGCACCCATCTTATTTAAAAGGGTACCGGTACAGTTTTTTTATATTTTATATTTTTAATAATTTATTTAAATAATATTTATGATATTTTATTCTTTTAATTTTTAAATTATTTAGTTATTTTATTTTTATTTTATATATTCTAATTTATTTGTAATAATATTATTATATATTTAAATAGTTTAATTTTAATAATTTTTTAAGTATATTTTTATCTTTTCACTTAAAATTTTTGAATTTCTATATTTTAATTTTAATAATTTTTAAGTATATTTTTTTGTCTTTTTGTCTTAAATTTTTGAATTTCTATATTATAATTTTAATAATTTTTTATTTCTATTATTTATTAATTTTTTTCTTTTTTAATATTTTATAATATTATTGAAATCTTATAATTTTAATCTCTATAATTTTATCTTATTTTTTATTTTATAAATATAATTTGGATTATTCATTTTATAATTAAATTAATTTTTTTTAAATCTTTTATAAGTTTACGTAGAAAAATGTATTGAAACTCTTCGATCTTTGAGGGTACCGTAGCAATTCCCGATAGATAAAACATTTTCTTAAGTAATCGACAAAAAAAAATAAAATAATTTTTTTTATAAATTATATAAAAAAAATTTATGCATAAGTTAAAAGTATATATTTGTATAAATCAATACGAGAGAATTTTAATAAATTAATTTTTTATCAATAAAAAATAAATATATTTTTCCCTTCTTAAAATAATTTATTTTAGTTTATAATTCTTTTTTCTTTTAAAAGTGTTTATGATGTAGTTTATTTGTAGATTCAATCTACCAAACAAAATACCTCAATTTAAAAGATATATAAAGGTCAATTCAAATTGCTAAGTTAAACTGTTGACCCAAATTAATACACAACTCAAAGTATAAGGGCATCATAATTTATCCATATAAAAAACTCATCGACTTAGAGATCTTGATAATGTTGTGCTCGAGAATTGGCTAACATTACCTTTCAAAGGCCTTGGATCATATCTTAAGCATTTAATCTCGAATTTGGAATCAATTTAGTGTGTCTTAATTACTTTAAAATAAGCTAACATTATATCTCAGACATTCTATAAATACAGCCAATGTCAACCGTGTCAATTGCAAGTATACATTTATGATTTATTGTATATTATTATATGCTAAAATTACTGTTGGCTTAAGCATTGAAGTCAAGTACCCAATACACCTTCATCGCAACTTAGGCATATTGAAAGGGAGTTCTACCACCAACTCACCTTTAGACCTTAGCTGGGCTTGTGTTGAGAGTTGGAATAAGAGGTAACTATCCTAGACTTATCATTGTTAGGAGTGTAAAAATAAAAATACAGCTCTAATTTTTTTTTAAATAATTACTCTTTTAACTATAAATTCTAAAATTTTTACAGATTAAATATTTAGCTTTTTCTAAAACTTTGAAGAGACTTTCATCATTTTCTAAATTTGTGATAACAAATACAATTTTTTTTTATTTATATAAAAGACATAAAACTTAAAAGAAAAAGAGGATTACACTTTTTATGTACCAAATTATAAGAGACCCTCGTGATAAATTGTATGTTTTGTTTTGTAAGCGATGGACTTTGTGACAATTTTAGAAAACATATTTTGTTGATGATAAAAAGATAGCATAGAAGTTTATTGAAAAATAAATAAATAAACACATTAATTTTTAAAGATTTATTAAAACCTTATTCACATTGTGTAAAAAATGTATTGCTTTTATTGAAATTACACATTTATATATATATATATATATATATATATATATATATATATATATATATATATATATATATATATATATATATATATATATATGAGATTTTATCTATTATATTGTTTTGGATTCACGAATTGTTAGGACCAATCATGAACTTTAGACATTAGACATTGATATTTAGGTTCACTAAAAGTCAACCTAATTATAATCAAAATCAACTCTAACATAAGATTAACAACATGTTTGAAAATTTGATAAATCCATTCACCCTTTAACATGGTACCGGTGAACAGCAAATTTCAACCGGTTTATTTATAGTGAGGGTGACAAATGATTGATTGGTTATTCTTTATTTATATTCTTCTAGGATATAAATACATAGTAACCAATTGTATCAATTGATTTTGTTATTGTCTCGTGCATTTTATTTATTTGATAATCTGTGTATGAGCTTTAGTACCTCTTGTACCAACTTAATATATCTTCTCTTTGTTGATAAAAAAAAAAAACCCTTAATGTATCCCAAAAGCTCATCTTCATACTCTAAGAATATGGGGTTGCCTCAAACTATAACTTGGATGAAAAAGGTGTTACGTATAAAATGTGCTTAAAGATAAGCGTAACTCACTGCGATAGTAACAATGGATAAAGTCCAAATATTGAATTGAAAAGTCTAGATTTAAGCAATTATCAACTTAATTGTGGTTTTCAATAGTTGAAAGCGATATAAATTTGATTTGTGAGAAGATAGCAAATAACAATTAAAGTAGAAAATAGATAGATTAAGATTCAAAGATTAAAAATCTCAAGGTTGTGACTCACTGTCCCTAATTCCCCAAGACGAATTTAATGAATTATAAAATATTATCGGCAATTTACTTTTAAAATTGCTAACAACTCTTGATTCAAAAAGTCAACAATCTTTATTTTATGAAAACCTATATTGATCGTAAGAGATTTATTCATAAAACAAAGCATAAAAATGCAAAAGTGAATTAGTAAATTAATTCAATTAGAAATTAAGAAAACCAATTTGATCATGTATATTTCTAGAATTCAATTACTTTTAGAGTTGTGTTAATCAAACGAATTTTATCATATTCTTCTAATTAACTGAGATAAAAAAAAAATATAAAGCACTAAAATAATATGATAATTAAAATAAAATAAAATTCATGAAGACATCATTAGGAGTTCACAAAGAACAATTACATTATAATCCTAGAACAAAAAAAGAGAGAAAATATAAAACTAAAACTAAAAATTGGATCCTCAAAATGTGCTCTAGACATCCCTATTTATATTAAAAAATTAGGGCGAAATCCTAAACACAATCGTGCATCTTAATAAGCATGGTCATATTTAATAATTAAGGGCACTTCATCGGTAGTAAGGACATGCTTTTATGATCAAAGATGCTCCAGAAGAGAAGCATGGTCGTGCATAATAGGAAGCATGGTTGTTCTTCATAGCACGAATGTGCTTCATTCACTAAGAACATACTTCTTCTTGAAGCACAACCATGCTTTAAGTAAACATAATCGTGCATAGCTTCAAAGTTTATAATTATTTTATTTTATCCCTTGAGTGCATAAATTTCTTCTCTTTAAATATTTTTACTGTTTATTGCAAACTTAACAAGAAAAGTAAATTTTTTTCAAAGACTTAACAATAAAATAGGATAAAACAACCGTGAATAACATGTTATTATGAAGCATTTTGAGGGTTTAACAACCTCTTCACACTTGAACGGTTCTTGCCCTCAAGCAAGAAGAGAGATAATTTATCACTAATCAAGATAAAAGTTTTTTTTTCTTCTAAAAATCAAGAATTAGTTGTGTTAAGTTTTAGATCTATACAATTGAATCCACATATAATCAACAATTCAAGGGCTTGTCAAAAATCATAACCATCTTAGAGGTTCTTTGGTGTAAAGATTTGTGGAGTCAATCTATTGAGCACTAGATTAAAGAATTGGTTTAATTTTATTTTTTGTTTTTTTCTCAAGTTTTCTACCAAGAAGGCATACCTGCCAACCATGAGAGGATCTTCTACTCAAATGCTTTGCACTTGTCATACAAAGTCTCATAGGAGTGTTATTTAGGGACTTTGATGACTAAACATTTCTTTGGTAGCCTTTTTCTAGGATCTTAAAAATTATTCTAATAACCTATGGCTTCAAATGGGTGCTTAGCAAAAAAAAAATTAATTTCTTATTTTAAATTTTTATATTTCTATGCTCCCTAAAACAAACAATTCTTCAATAATTAGGCGTATTCACCGATAGATCACCTAATCTTTAATATATATTTTTGACTAAATAAATTTTCTAGTATTTTCATTCCAAGGCTCAATGGTGTGGTGTGTGTAAGGTTCCAAAAAAAATTATAGTCCTTAGATATCTTTAAATTGAGATTCATTTTTTATTTATTTATTTCCATGGCAATTCATCAAAAATTAGGAAAAGCAAGCAAGTTCGTAGAATAATCTTGGGCAGTGACAATCATCTTATAATCATACAATCAATCAAGTTTTTAAGGGATACAAAAATTAGTACATGAAATGTAACCCCTCCCCACACTTAGGCACTAACATGGTTTCTAGAACTGTCAAAACGGGCCAGCCTGGCTCATGTGGGCCAACCTACCTTGACCCACTTTAAAAACAAGCTAACCTAACCTGACTCATTTTTTATTTTCTCAACAAAAAAAATTGGCCCGGCCCGGCCCACCATTGGTTGGTGGGTTATACGGGCCAACCCACCAGCCCACCAAAAATTTAAAAAAAATTATCAACAAAATTCAAAACTTTAAATTAATTATAAATTAACATAATAGTCATAAAATTAGCATCATTAATAGTCATAAGTTATAACTCATCATACAAAATTAAATACAAATTATGATAAAAGTTCAAAATAAAAATTTTCAATATCTCATCATATAAAATTAACTACAAATTATACTTAAATTTTTATTGCAAAAAAAAAATTGGTGGGTTGGTGGGCTACCAGGCCCATCACGGGTTCAGCCCGGGTGGGCCAGGTTAAAGTGGGCCGGTTGAGATATACCCACCTACTATATAACTTCAATTTTTTTAAGCCTAGCCCATACCGTTTTCAAGGTGGGCCGGATTGGCCCACGAGTCTGAGCTCACTTTTGCGGCTCTAGGTTCCTATGCTAAAAGTAGTCTAGAATATGAATAAAATGTAAAATACAAGAATGAAAAACAAATAAAAAAATAAGAATAATATGATAAAAAGTAAAAGAAAACCTCTTGAATTGCCCTTCAGTAGGCAATTTTTTTAACAAGTTGCGTCCTATGTAGTAGGGATGGCAACGGGGCGGGGCGGGTACGTGTTTCATGATACCCGTCCCCGTCCCCGCAAGTAAAACTCATCCCCATCCCCGTCCCCATACCCGTCGGGTATGGATTTTCATCCCCATCCCCGTCCCCGTCGGGTATCGGGTATACCCGTACCCGTACCCGTACCCGTCAATTTTTTTATTTTTTATTTTTTTTAAAAAAATAATATTTTTAAATTATTTTTTTATATTATATTATAATTATAATTAAGTTATTTTTTTATCTCACATTATAATAAATAATCATACATAAAAAAATATTAAATTTTTTTAATATAATTAAATTAAAAGTGAATATTAAATTAAAAATGAGAACGGGGACGGGTACGGGTACGGGTACGGGGCGGGTAAGTACATACCCGTACCCGTACCCGTACCCGATTCAATATATCGGGTTTTACTCGTACCCGTACCCGTACCCGGTCAAACCGGGTATTCCCCGTCAAAGTCGGGACGGGTTCGGGTATTACCCACGGGTACGGGTATATTTGCCATCCCTACTATGTAGTGCTTGTTTACCGTTTTAAGCCTAACGGTAACTTAAGGGTTTCAATCCATGAACGAGGTGGTCACATTCTGCATATTTTCCCTTTATGTGCAAGCTATTTTTTTTTAATCTCAAAATCATGTGGCTAAATAGACTTTTTTGACCAAGTTAGCATAAAATGCATGAGATCATAACTAGATAGCAACATAAACTAAAATAAACAAATAAAAATACAAAATAACAATTAAAAAAAATCTAATAAGCCAAAACTCCTTTCAATTGATATTACTTGGAATTTAATTCCTAACAAGAGTGCCAAAAACTTATTGCATATAAAATACATTTAACCCGTTAGATTTAAGCAATTACTCACTTAATTATGTAACTTACCACAATAGTAACATTGGACATAATCTATATATCAAAACCCAAAGGATTAGATTTAAGTAATTACTCACTTAATTATGATTTTCATTTGTTTGAAGGGATAAAAATTTGATTTGAGAGAAGATAGAAAATAAAAATTAAAGTAGAAATATAGATAGATTGAGATTCAAAGATTAAAAATCCTAGAGCTGTGGTGTCTTATTGTCCTCGATCCCTCTCAAGATGAATTTCATGAATTATAAAATATTGTCGCCAATTTATTTCTAAAATTATTAACAACCCTTGATTCAAGAAGTCATCATTCTTTATTCACAAAACAAAGCATAAAAACGCATAAGTAAATTAATAAATTAATTCAACTAAAAATTTAGAAAATCAATTTGATCATGCAAATTTTCATAATTAAATTACTTAAGGATATTCTATTAATCAAAAGAGTTTAATTCCTATTAATTGAGATAAAAAAATATAAAGCACTAAAATAATACTACAATTAAAATAAATAAAATTCATGAATTCATCATTGGAGTATGTAGCAACCTCGGTCGCGACGGGACGGCGAAAAATAAATTGAAAAAGAGGAGTCGCCACCAATGTTATTTTTTACGGAAAAACATTGGAAAAACCATAAAATAGAAAATAGTCTGCGAAAACCAAATTTTTGAGTTCGGGAGTCGATTACGTATGAGGAAGATATTAGCACCTCACAACGTTCGTCCTAAGACGATTACCTTTAATTAATTAAACTAATTATTTATAATTTATAAAATATTTATCTCACTAAAATTATCAAATATATTTTATTTAACTAATTTAAATTATGCATTGAAAAAAAGGTTAAAATTATTATTGTTATATAAAAAGGAGGATAATATATTTTTTATTTTTTGGCTCGACAAGATTTAGTTCTTGCTCCTACGTATCTTCATGTGTAATGAAGAATCAGAGTCACGTAGTTCTTTGTAAAAAATATTTGTGTGTTGATATTTTTTAATTAAATTTTATTTTTGTTAAATATAAGATTCTTGAACTGTCTCAGCTCATTCATCTTAAAAATATAAAATTAACTAAGGTGTACACCAAAGTCAATTCAATAAAATTTTAATTATAATTATTGCTAGCGATGTTATGATGTTAAAAATTCTTAGTCGGACATTTTTGTTTTTGGAGGAAAAATTTAAAGATAAGTTGTCACAACTTGTACTTTAAATTCAAAGGTTAAAAAGATGTCACATCCAATTAACCATTCCTCCAATAAAATTTTTAATACAATAATTTCATATATTTATATTAAATATTTTAAAACTATATTATGATATTTAATCAAATTTTGAATTTAAATAAGGACTAAAGATATTACTAATATAAAAATAATAAAATAAAAAAAAGAAAAAGAAATGAGTTTAATATACTCACAATTCTTCGCTACAGAAGTGGGTCTCCTTCTCTGGTTCCCTCTGGTCCAAGGTGGAGATGTGTGTGGGAAGGGTATCCTTTGGGAAGGCCAAGGGGGGAGAGATGTGTGTGTTGGTGCCTTTGGGAAGGGGAAGGGCGCTATTTATAGACTTTCTGGAGGGACCGGTACGGCCCGTTCTGAATCCGGAACGGCCCGTTCCGGGGCTGCAATTTTACTCACAACGGCCAACTTCGGAACGGGCTGTTCCAATTTCGGAACGGCCCGTTCTGGACTAAAATTTTTAGGTATTTTGGTAGTTTGAGAACGGCCCGTTCTGGACTAAAAAATATAGGTCTTTTTGAAGGTTGGAACGGCCCGTTCCAGTTTGGGAACGGGCCGTTCCAATTTTTGGGAACAGCCCGTTTTGGGCAAGAAATATTAGGCTTTTTGGAAGGCTAGAACGGCCCGTTCCAGTTTTGGAACGGCCCGTTCCGGGCTAGAATTTATAGGTGTTTTTGGAAGGTTGGAACGGCCCGTTCTGAATTCAGAACGGCCCGTTCCGGGCTAGAAATTTTATAAAAAATAGTAAATTACCCTCCATAAAAGTATAAACAATGAGGTGTTACATTTGACTTACGTATTTTTGTCTTTTTTATTCTTTTTTGAATATACCTTTTTTCTATTTTTTTTAAACAAAAATTGACATTTCCCGGACGAAATTGGGTTACTACAGTTGCCCCTCTTTACTTAATTTTACTAGATAATATAAACAACTCTTGTTTCCATATTATCATAGTAAAATATAAGTAAAGAAAACACAAATTTCGTCCTTGAGCTTGAAACATTAAGGAACATGAGCACGAGGGACACGAAACATTAAAAAAACATGAGCGCGAGAGCTCGAAACATTAAAAGACATGGGTGCGGGGGCTCAAAACATTAAAAAGGTGAGCGCGAGAGCTCAAAACATTGAAAAAAGTGAGCGCGAGGGCTCGAAAGATTGATAGAGTGAGCATGAAGGCGCGAAACATTAAACAACATGGGTGCGGGGGCTCAAAACATTAAAAAGGTGAGCGCGAGAGCTCAAAACATTAAAAAAGTGAGCGCGAGGGCTCGAAAGATTGATAGAGTGAGCATAGAGGCTTGAAAATTAAAAGAATGAGCACGAGACTCAAAAGATTGATAGAGTGAGCATAGAGGTTTGAAAATTAAAAGAGTGAGCACGGGGGCTCGAAAGATTGATATGTGAGCATAGAGGCTTGAAAATTAAAAGAGTGAGCATAGAAGCTTGAAAATTAAAAGAGTGAGCACGGGGGCTCGAAAAATTGATATGTGAGCATAGAGGCTTGAAAATTAAAAGAGTGAGCATAGAGGCTTGAAAATTAAAAGAGTGAGCATAGAGGCTTGAAAATTAATAGAGGCATGAAACATTAAAAGAGTGAGCACGGGGGCTCGAAAGATTGATAGAGGCTTGAAAATTAAAAGAGTGAGCGCGGGGGCTCGAAAGATTGATAGAGGCTTGAAGATTAAAAGAGTGAGCACGGGGCTCGAAAGATTGATAGAGGCTTGAAAATTAAAAGAGTGAGCACAGGGGCTCAAAAATTAAAAGAGTGGACATAGAGGCTTGAAAATTAAAAGAGTGGACATACAGGCTTGAAAAGTAAAAGAGTGGTTATAGAGGCTTGAAAAATTAAAAGAGTGGACATAGAGGCTTGAAAATTAAAAGAGTGAACATAGAGGCTTGAAAAGTAAAAGAGTGAACATGGAGGCTTGAAAATTAAAAGAGTGAACATAGAGGCTTGAAAATTAATAGAGGCATAGAGGCTTGAAAAGTAAAAGAGTGAGCATAGAGGCTTGAAAATTAATAGAGGCATGAAACATTAAAAGAGTGAGCACGGGGGCTCGAAAGATTGATAGAGGCTTGAAAATTAAAAGAGTGAGCGCGGCGGCTCGAAAGATTGATAGAGGCTTGAAAATTAAAAACGTGGGCGCGGGGACCCGAAAGATTGATAGAGGCTTGAAAATTAAAAACATGGGCGCGGGGACCCGAAAGATTGATAGAGGCTTGAAAATTAAAAACATGGGCGCGGGGACCCGAAAGATTGATAGAGGCTCGAAAATTAAAAACATGGGCGCGGGGACCCAAAACATGAAAGAGTGAGAATTTTGATAGAAACAATGTTGATGCCAAGTAAAATAAACTTCAATGCATGTGTTATGCAAGTACATTACTTGATTACATGTGGATGATAAGTACCGAACTTTGGTACAAATGTTGTGGATGCTAAGCATGTATTGAACTTGAATGCATGAGTTAGGGATGGACCAAACTTTTGGTGATGCAAATGACAAGTATGCATTGGGCTTGAATGAATGTGTTAAACAAAGTATTAGACATTAATGTGAACAATGTGGATGTTGGACAAGTATTGGATTTGAATGGGTGTACCAAACTATGATGTAATGAATGTCAAACATGTGTCAAACTCAAACGTAGATGATATAGATGTCAGACAAGTGCGAGACTTTATATGCAAGTGATGAATTTGAATGCATGTATTAGGAAAATACCAAACTTTGATGCAAACAAAGTGGATGCCAAGTGATGATTGGACATGAACGAACACTTTAAACATATTAATGCAAATGATGTAATGCTTGATTCGGTGTTTGGATTCTTATGAGGTGTCATAGACACATTTCAATTTTTGTTTTTTTTTCTTCTTTTTTTTTGTTTGTTTTTTTGTTTGTTTTTTTGTTTGTTTTTGTTTTTGTTTTTTTTTTTAGAAAATCATAAAAATGAATATTTTCTTTAGAGAAAGCAAATCCATGCAAAGCCCTTTTTGTGCCTCAATTATTCACCCTTTTTTTTTCATTTTTTCAAATCCATGAAATCATGTTCTTTTCTTCTTTGAAAAATGATCTCACAATTTATCTTTTCAAGCTTATCCCACCTAGAATCAAGTGAGACTCATTTGGCCTAACTTGTCAATCAAGTGATTATCACCACCTTGTCATTCCTTTTGAAACATCATTTAACCAACATGCATAACAATGACAGCTGATTTTTTTTGGAATGCTATTCAAAAAGGATATTTGAACGTGAATTTGTTTTGATGTAGAGAAAATAGAGCAAACGACCCCAAGATATGACAAAAATTGAGAACTTGATGGAAACAAAAGATTGAGCAATTGTCCCAGTTTGATGTCAAATTAATGGAGTGAAAACTGGAAGGATTTGGACTAACTTGGACTTTGAACAAGTGAGACAAATGATTTACATCACTTTAGACTTTAGTGGATAGAATCAAACAGTGACACATATGGGAAGGATCACCCGTATTTAGAATGGTGGAATATGGATGATACAGGCATTGACTTGATTAAACTTGAGACACATGGATCATATGGTTGGAATGAAAATGTGATGATAGTTGACAACTTGTCCCGGTATAAAAGGAGTACTTTGAGTTGCCCCAATTTATGAAGAAATAGGGAACAAAGTTGGACTAGACAATTATTCCAATTGAAAGTTAAGGTGATGAAATGACAATGAGATCCTTCGCCCCAGTGTGAAGTGGTTGTCCCAATTTAGTTTTGAAAGGAAGGGGTAGAGTAAGAGACAATGATGAATGTGATTACCTTCTTTTCTGACTCAAGGAAATAATATTGATGTATGAATTGATGGAGAAATAAGACATAAAACAAATGTCTCATTTAATTGGGTAAGGGTGAGTTAAAGGAGGGCATGACTTGTGATTTGTTCCCAATCTATCATTTTGAATGATTCTCATAATTATTGAGTGTAGTAATGAATGAACATTGATGAATAGAAGATTTTGCACTGGATGTTTGTTTCTCTCCATGATGTAATGGATGTACAAGTCTTACGAACATTTGTATTTTTTTTTTTGTGGAGCAATCTTGTTAACATCGATAGATGAGTTCAAGTGTTTTGTCTTAAGACTAAACTTAAAAAAAGAAGCAACCAATTTTTGATCTGTATGGACTTTATCAGATTGTAACACTGGTCGGTGAGATGGATATGAAAGAAAAGATACAAAGGCCCAAATGTGTGTTTGGAGGTTATTCGAAACAAGGATCTTTGCTATAGTGTTGGCTTCAATGCTTTTTCGGTTTCTTTCCTTCGCCCCTCCTTTTTTTTCACCTCAACTTTTGCCTAGGTTTTTTCTTTTGGAGTTTGCAGCCTACCAGGCTGCTCTAACTTTTGCCTAGGCCGCCTTTTTGAGGTTTTCAGCCTAGCGAGCTCTTGTTTCTTTTATTTATTTTCATTTTTTTAGACCTTAACTTTTGCCTAGACTGCTCTTTTCGAGTTTTTAGCCTAGCAGGTTGCTCTAAATTTTTCCTAAGCTGCCTTTTCAGGTTTTCAGCATAGCGAGCTTTTTATTTTTGTTATTATTTTGCATAGAATTTCTTGGCTGCATTAGAGTTTATTGGGTTCAATAGATCTTCCCGTCAACTTCCCTCTATAATCTTTTTGAGGTGGTAAGATCTTCAATACCACATCTCTTTCTAGAAACTCTTGCGGGCAAACCTTTTTGGCAAAAGCTCTCTTGATCCTTTTTTGATATCATTGACCATGATACAAGACATTCAATCTCTTCTCTTCAATTAGGTTCAACTGATCATAGCGAGCCTAAACTCAATATGCTTCCTCAAGTTTGCTTTCGGCCAATACTCTCAGAGAAGGTATCTCGACCTCAATAGAAAGGACTGCTTCCACACCATAAACCAAGAATACAGAGTTGCCCCAGTAGAGGTGCGAACAAAAATGTGATATCCGTGCAGAGCAAAAAAGAGCATTTCATGCTAAATCCTGTAGGCGACCACCATCTTCTGAATAATCTTCTTTATATTCTTATTTCCCGCTTCTACTGCCCCATTCATCTTAGGATAATATGGTGAATGATTGTGATGTTGAATTTTGATGAACTTAACCACCACATTGCTTGTCACAAGGATAAAACAATGGCCTTTTGATGCTTTTGGTTCATTTCTCTTCTTTTTCATTTTCATTGTTTTGATGGTATCATAAACAAGCTAAATTAAATGGGACCATTGTGTTGTTCCTGTTTTGAGGGTGAGCCTTGTTTGAGGTAATTTTTGAGGTAATTGAAGAAAATTTTCACTTTTAGGCTCAAATTTGGGTAGCAAGTGGTATATTTTTGGAGATAGAGAAACATAGTCATACATCATTTCAAATCTCAATTGCTTATTTTTAAAGGTTAATCCTAAGACAAAACTTAATGAACTCCATGTTGCTCCTTTTCTTTTTTTCTTTTTTTCTTTTTTATTGTCCTAACTTTTGCTTAGATCGCCCTTTCGGGTTTTCAGTCTAACGGACTTTACATTTTTTCACTCTTTTTTATTTTTATTTTTTTGCTCATAAGACTTATCACCATTAAATGTGGTAGATGGTCGGACAAATACTCATAAAATGATAAATTTGCCCCGATAAGAAATCTTCAAATTTCTATTGCCAAACTTTCTAATTGAGAATCATCCAACAGATTTGACTTTTTATGAGGACAAGCTCTTCATTTTTGGAAGAATAATGAGAAAACTATGAGATGTAATGGGACAAAGACAATTTATGACAATGAAGATAACAACACAACTTGTTATGCAAGTTAATGAAATGAATACTTCAAAAGGTTAAAAATGGATTTAAAACCACGTCAATTGACAAGTTAAATGGTCAAAGAAGCTCATCTTCTCGATTGAGAATTAAATGTAAGTGAGAACAATAATTTCATGTTATTCCTTATTTCTTTGTTTCCTGCTTTTTTCTTTTTCTTTTGAGACATTGCATAAATTTGTTGCTTGACATTCTCTTTAAAAGAAAATAATCAAATTAGATAGTTGTTATTTTTTTTTTAAAAAAATGACATGAATGAGCAATCAATTAGACCTTTATTTTACTATGAAATGCATGTATAAAAGAAAAATGTTGGAGTGAAGAATTTGAAATGAAAAAAAATGTTTTTTTGTTTTTCTTTTTGTTTTTTTTTTTTGTTTTTTAGAGAAACAAATGCATTTGATTCGGGATGATGAAATGAGAATGAATGCAATTATGGAGAATGATAAGAAAAGACGATGGATATGTTGATGAATATACCTAACATGATTACTTAATATAAATAATGCTTATGCGTGAATGTCATGGGAGATTATGAAAATATTGAATGTTATGAGATACATTTTAGACTAAATGCTCAAATGGAATAATGATCTTACTTTGAATTATGCAAGAGAGAACTGTATTCATTTTTTAGAAACAAGTGTCAATGATGATCACAATTGCAATCTTTTAAAGTTGTATGCATGATTTCATAAAAAAAAATTTATGCAAAGATGTAAAATGTATGTCATGAATGAATTATGAAATGTAGATGAATGCATGCATGCATGAATAGTTTTGTGGTGATGAATGTTATATTGAAGATGCGTGAGATATGATAAAAGTCAAAAAAAATGTATGATGTGTATTATGAAATGAATAAAATTCTCTTTTTTTTGCATCATTCGAACGTAAAGGTAGAATATTGCTCCTGTGATACTTAATAAAGACATCCTTAAGTTGAAAACTCTATGGACTACTAACACGTGTTCCTCTCAAAAGGGTGGGACTATAGTTCTAAAACAGGTTCCTAGAGCCAATAACCCTTCTTAGGATATTAGTCACAATAATAGGTAAACTATTAGAGGTGATAATACCCTTGAAAGGATCAAACTCTAAGTGAGACCTTCATAATAACCAAACAAGATGTTCATCAAGAAGGTTACTACTACTCAACCTCTTACTATCCTAAGTTGCACTCAAGTCCGGGCATAGGACCCCACTCATAAACGTGTGTAAAATTATGCAAGTGAAGTGTGTGAAGGGAGCAACCTTATACTATCCAATCTACAAAACATAGCACATATGATAAAAAAAAATAAAATCCTTATATCCTAAAGTTCAAATTACACAACACCTATTTATATAATTCATGCATATAAGACAAACAACAAATAAGGAATATAAAAAAATAAAAGTGAGATAAACATTTTCAAAAATTATTAATTAGTTTAACTAATTATTATAGGCTTGACTCTCAAAAATATCCCCAGCGGAGTCGCCATCTGTAGCAACCTCGGTCGCGACGGGACGGCGAAAAATAAATTGAAAAAGAGGAGTCGCCACCAATGTTATTTTTTACGGAAAAACATTGGAAAAACCATAAAATAGAAAATAGTCTGCGAAAACCAAATTTTTGAGTTCGGGAGTCGATTACGTATGAGGAAGATATTAGCACCTCACAACGTTCGTCCTAAGACAATTACCTTTAATTAATTAAACTAATTATTTATAATTTATAAAATATTTATCACTAAAATTATCAAATATATTTTATTTAACTAATTTAAATTATGCATTGAAAAAAAGGTTAAAATTATTATTGTTATATAAAAAGGAGGATAATATATTTTTTATTTTTTGGCTCGACAAGATTTAGTTCTTGCTCCTACGTATCTTCATGTGTAATGAAGAATCAGAGTCACGTAGTTCTTTGTAAAAAATATTTGTGTGTTGATATTTTTTAATTAAATTTTATTTTTGTTAAATATAAGATTCTTGAACTGTCTCAGCTCATTCATCTTAAAAATATAAAATTAACTAAGGTGTACACCAAAGTCAATTCAATAAAATTTTAATTATAATTATTGCTAGCGATGTTATGATGTTAAAAATTCTTAGTCGGACATTTTTGTTTTTGGAGGAAAAATTTAAAGATAAGTTGTCACAACTTGTACTTTAAATTCAAAGGTTAAAAAGATGTCACATCCAATTAACCATTCCTCCAATAAAATTTTTAATACAATAATTTCATATATTTATATTAAATATTTTAAAACTATATTATGATATTTAATCAAATTTTGAATTTAAATAAGGACTAAAGATATTACTAATATAAAAATAATAAAATAAAAAAAAGAAAAAGAAATGAGTTTAATATACTCACAATTCTTCGCTACAGAAGTGGGTCTCCTTCTCTGGTTCCCTCTGGTCCAAGGTGGAGATGTGTGTGGGAAGGGTATCCTTTGGGAAGGCCAAGGGGGGAGAGATGTGTGTGTTGGTGCCTTTGGGAAGGGGAAGGGCGCTATTTATAGACTTTCTGGAGGGACCGGTACGGCCCGTTCTGAATCCGGAACGGCCCGTTCCGGGGCTGCAATTTTACTCACAACGGCCAACTTCGGAACGGGCTGTTCCAATTTCGGAACGGCCCGTTCTGGACTAAAATTTTTAGGTATTTTGGTAGTTTGAGAACGGCCCGTTCTGGACTAAAAAATATAGGTCTTTTTGAAGGTTGGAACGGCCCGTTCCAGTTTGGGAACGGGCCGTTCCAATTTTTGGGAACAGCCCGTTTTGGGCAAGAAATATTAGGCTTTTTGGAAGGCTAGAACGGCCCGTTCCAGTTTTGGAACGGCCCGTTCCGGGCTAGAATTTATAGGTGTTTTTGGAAGGTTGGAACGGCCCGTTCTGAATTCAGAACGGCCCGTTCCGGGCTAGAAATTTTATAAAAAATAGTAAATTACCCTCCATAAAAGTATAAACAATGAGGTGTTACATTTGACTTACGTATTTTTGTCTTTTTTATTCTTTTTTGAATATACCTTTTTTCTATTTTTTTTTAAACAAAAATTGACATTTCCTGGACGAAATTGGGTTACTACAGAGTAAATGAAGAACAATTACATCACAATTATAGAACAAAAGAAATATAGAAAATATAAAACTAAAACTGGATCCTCAAAACATGGTTTGGAAATTCCTATTTATGGTAAAAAATTAGGGCGAACTACTAAACATGATCATGCATCTCAATGAGGTCATGCTTAATAGCTAAGGGCATGTTTCATCAGTAGTAAGGACATGTTTTTCCAACTAGAGATGCTCCAAAAGAGAAGCACGATCATGCATAATAGCAAGCATGATTATGCTTCATAGCACATGTATGCTTCATTCAACAAGGAAGCACAACTCTGCTTAAGTAAGCACAATTGTGCATAACTTCAAAGTTTAGAATTACCCCATTGTATCTCTTAAGTACATGAATTTCATCTCTTTAAATACTTTTCCTATTTACTGCATACTTAACAAGAAAAATAAAGTCTCAAAAGACTTGACAAATAAAATAGGACAAAACAGTCGTGAATAACATGTTTATGGAGAAAATAAAGATACTATAAGAGAGGTTGAATAGTATTGATCAAAAGCTCACACTTTTTTGAAACAGTGAAGTAATAGCAGAACTGTAGGAGTACATATGAAAGAGTAAGTCAAAAGAACACAAAATATTTTTATACTAGTTCATCTCAACCATTGAGATTACATCCAGTTCTTGATCAAACTCAATCAAGTTTCGCTATCTTTTGTTAAGATACAAATACTTTTTCACAAGTCACTTCCAACCCAATCTAAATATTTTTTGATTTGTCATTTTAAGCAACTACCCAAATATTCTTTAATTCAAAGCCTCTTCGGGCTTCAAACACCTAATTATTATTTTACAAACAAGTTTTTTTAGACTCAAACAAATAAATATTCTTTTATAGACAAACCTCTCCAAATTCAACACAATAACACAAAGTTAAAGTTGGATAAAATAATTGTGTTGTCTTACTTTCAAAATATGATACATTTATACAAAAAGTAATATATGTGATACAACTTTAACAAGTACAAAATTAAATTCATTCTTCCTATATATAAATTGTATACTTAATATTGTTGTATTACATTAAGTGCAACATCAATAAGGAGATTCACTTCATATAGCCTTGGGATGGGCTCTTCCTCATTAATTATACCACCGATTTTTGGACAAGTTTTCATCCTCAACATCTTAAAAAACATCCTCCACCAACACCATTTCCTCCTTATTATTCATGAGAGTCTCTCTTTGTATGAGATTGGATGGGGGCTATCCGTTCCTTGTTGGGACATAGAGACGTCTATAACTTTGTCTATATCATCCCTTATTTCGTCTTCACTTTCTTGGTAGGTTGCTTTGAGGAGCCGTCTTGTTCAATAGCCCTGACAGAGCTTGTCATATCGTTATGTCCCTTACTTAGCATTTGATTGGCCTTATTAACATCCGCTTTTGCATTATAGCTTGATGTGATCAATTGCTACAATATAGTGAGCCAGATTTAATATTACTATATATTAGTAAAAAACTAATATTACTTTCAACTGCCAAAAAAATGTTAAAAAGAACTTGAAACTTCAATTCTTATATATAACGAATTGAACTTATTAGATTTAATTTTATGGGAGAATATGATCCTTTTATTCGTTCTGTGTGTCTCAGCTCTTAATCACTTCATCTAGGGACACTTTTATTTCCTCTTTAGTGGACTGTATGATGATTTTGCTTATATTTTCTTTGGGCCTCAGCTCGAAGATTTATCTTTGTTTCACTGGATCTGGATGCAACCGTTTTTTAATTTTTAGTGTGCATTGGCCATAGCTAGTCTTTATTAGATTTACATCTAATTAAGTCAATGATGAGAATGATCACATCATGTTATCCTTTTGTGCGCGGATAAAATTTGCCGGTGAACCTTTTGATATAGGTTTATGTCTTGATTTGAAACTAATTTTGAGAGTAAAAAAGAAAGAACATTTACAAATTTGTCAAGTAGCACAGTGTACCTTGAAGACAGTGAACACATGTGACAATAATAATAATTTATTTTAATAACTTCATATGTGAGACTTCGAAACAATTTTGAATGACTTAATAGTGTGTTTGGATGAGGAATTTTACAAATTCAAGGAATTTTAAATTCTTGGCATTTGAATTACTTTGATTTCAATTTCTATCATTCTTAAAATATTTTGTTTGGATGAGTCAATTCAAATTTCTTAAATTTTAAATTGTTAGGTTGAATATGATAATTTGATTCCATCATAGTAAAATTGATTTTAAAAATATATTTATATGTTGAGATTTTTAAATTAAATTTTATAAAAATAAATATTAATCCATTTTTAAATATTTAATAATTTTAAAAATTAATATTAGATAATATTTAATAATTTTAAAAATTAATATAAGATAATATTTAATAATTTTAAAAATATTTTTGAATATCCAATAATTAAAAGAATGAAGAGATAAGATAAAATATATAGGTGAAATAAGAAAAACAAATATGAGGAATTTCAAATTCTCCCATTTTTTGGAGAATTTGAAATTCTACTATTTTAAGGAATTTTACAAATGCTTGGATTTCAAATTCTTTGTAAATTCTTCATCCAAACAAAGCATTTCACCTCAAGAAATTTGAAATTCTTCAAATAAATGAATTACCCTACATAAATTCCTCATCCAAACACACCATAAAGCTTAATTTATATAATTAAATAACATTTTATTTTAATTTTTCATACTTAAATTAAAGCTTTTAATTAAATAAGCTTATTTCTTACCTTTGTTTCTTACTTGTTAATTTATATAATTAAATTACTTAACATGTTAATTAATTTATATAATTAATTAAAAAATCTTTTATTTTTCTTAATTAAAAGTTAGAGTTAATCACCTATACACTGTCAGTGTAAAATTTTTTTACACTGGCAACCAATCATATCTTTTAATAGTGTCATGTCAGTTACTTATTTAATGAAATAATAATAAAATAAGTAACTTTAAAATATATGATTAGTTGTCAGTGTAAAAAACTTTACACTGACACTGTATGAATGATTAATTCTAAAAGTTATACCTAATACAATTTTTAATTGGTTGGTAATATAAGCTATTTTTTAAGAGAAAATTAATCCTAAGTACATTATATCGTTAAGTAATAAATATCGTTAAGTAATAAATATCATTAATTTGGAGAAAAGAGTCAAAAATCAGATTTAAATTAAAAGTAATCAATTAAAACTAGGGATATTTCAATAATAAGAAAACTTTTCATTTTGGAGGTTCATGACTAATTTATTTACCTTAATATTTTTATTGGTCTTTTTGAAGGTAAACCAACCTAAGGTAACATTCATATGCTTTTATGATACATAACTGTATCTGATAGAATTAATTTCTACTTTTGTGATAGTTATATTCGATTATACTTATTAATTTCTTTGTTAAGTCACAGAACCTCAGAAGATTAAACTTATTTATGTGATTTACTGTTTAACTCTTCCTTATGTTCTAGTTTCACTTTTTGGTTATTTTCTAAACATAAAAAATCATTAAAAAAAACATGATTAAGTGTCTCGCAAATAAATTTAATTAGTAGGAAATCAAAAAGAAAAAGTTAACAAGAACATAAAAATACTTTAACTAAACATCAATGAGGTCAAGGGTTAGGCCTCCAATTTTATTTATTTATTTTGTATTTTGGGTCTCTAACTCTTAGCTTCAAGCCTAAGGTCAGCAATATCTTTCTTTTCCGCTTTTAGTGTCTCTAAGCCTAGAATAGGAACTCCTCAAACATAAAGATACCAAACACATAGCAAGTCGTAAATGTCGAAAAATGCCACTTCTCCCAAGTAAAATGTCATGCATCAAATGTAATTTACACGGACATCGCATAAAAACTAAACTCTAAATATTTTTTTTAACTTTTTTAAAACATACTTTGAATATCTGTTAAGAGATATAACTTTTGAAGTTAAACAAGTAATATAATTTAAATATTTCTAAATAAAAAATGAAATATTTTTATAGGTAATATTTGATTGAAAAAAATATAAAGACTTAGGAGAAGTTGTACATCGACGGTAAACTTCAAACATACAAAAAAAAGAGAGAGTTGTATTTAAATTAGTTGACAGTGTAAAAATTTACACTGACAAACATAAAAATTAAACTTTTTAAATTATTCAAAGGAGATGAATTACGACTCCTTTAATATGTGTCACATACAAGCAAATTTCTATACACCTTTTACTTTTTAGTTATGTTTTAACAATTCTCACAATTTTTTGTAATCAAGAAAATAGGCTATAATCAAGAAAATAGGCTATACACTCATGGTGTAGAGAAGTTTTAAACTCTCATCTACAAATATTATGTATGGTAATTTTATTTTCTTTTTATTCTCGAGAATTGAATTTGATACCAAACGATATATACACAACAAAATTCACCATCATATTCAACTAATTAAACTAAACTTTCCTATTAATATGTACATTAAGTTGATTAACTTTTATTATTATAATTTTTTTTATTGATAGTATAAAAGTTTTATACTAATAACATATAGTCATTATTTTTTTTTCTTCGTTTAATTGTAAAAATTGTTTTGAAGAAAGGTGCAAGAATAAACTTATCTTTATATTTTCAGGGTTTCAGTACATAGGTAAGTTAGATAAGACTTAGGTTGTAAACTATGTAAGCCAATATCATGTCATTCTTAGAAACTTTAATTATGCATCTTTAGACCATTTGTAACCAGATTAATTAGGCTACTTTTAATTAAAAGCCAACAATGTACATCCAGTCATTCAAATAGAAAAGGCAAAGATTTTGCGCAAACTCAATATAATGTAACTTTATCAATATAATGCGATTCTCAACAATGAATACGATATTTTGAAACAAAGTTCTCTAAACATTGTATATGGATTGGTGTAAAAATTTAAATTATTTTAGATTAATTTTTTAATTCGTATAGAATATTTATATAATTTATTATTTGTTTTATTTTTATTTATTTAAATAGAAAGAAATTTACTCATCTCTTTTATTCTGAGTTTCTATTAATTTTCCTATTATATTTTCTATTTTTTTCCTTTTAGCCTTTTCCTATTCTATTCTTTGATCGTCCCAGCAAAGTAGCCACGTGAAATGGCCCCCACTTTATTCTCAAGTGTCTCCAAATAAATGATGAATCTCCAGTTACTTCAGGGTTCCCTAAATGAAAGACTCTCTTTATTCCTACAATAAGAAACTTTAATTATTTTCTTTATTCCTTCATCCTTGATTAAGTTCCAATGATGATGAATCATAGTTGAAGTTCTACATCGTATGTTCACCTGAATCGCGGTTCATGTCTCTAATTCTGATTTTCTTTTAACTAAAATAGTGGTTCAAGTTTCTATCGTCAGAAATATAAGTAATAATTAATCTTAGTCGAAAAATATAAGTTTATACGATATTTCTCTCCCTAACATAATAGTTTATTTTATATTTAGAGTCAGAATTTAAATTATGTATAACACAAAGTATTATCACTTGTGTTAACTAATATTATCTCTAATTATATTATAATACACTTTAAATTGAAAATTTTTCGTAAGTTGTTACGACTGTAATTATGGATGCATTATTGTATATACATATATTTAGTAAGCATTACGTAACCATAATTATAATTTAAAACTATGAGTACATCACACCAATTATCGGTAATTCTACCTTTTCTTTGATAGAATGGTTAGGAAGACGATGTATATATATATATATATTTAAATTATAAATATTTTTCATCAAAGATGATCATATTTTTATTTTTTTTCATGGACATATTTTCTGCAGTGTTTTAAAGTTAATAATTAAAAAATAATTTACACCAGTAAAACATAATTAATTTCCGTTAATCAAAGGAAATGATTTTGTTTGAGTCAGTATATATATAGTAAAGCTCTTCTTCCCTAAATATTTAATACATACAATACGGATAAATTATGTATGTTGGTCTATATATATACTTCATATTAAGAATATATAATTTTGTTTTTAAAAAAATGGTTTTGATTAAACTATTCTTGAATATTTTAAATTAGAATATATAATTCAGAGTGAGACTGACACTCTCCTTAATTTTTAAATTTAATATTATTCTCAATATGTTTTTGTGTGCATTTCATATATATTATTTCTATAACATCAAATTTAGTTTTTAATAATCTCAAACTTAATTGACTTTCTTAATTATTTATTTCTTTCAATCCATCTTGCTATATTTATTTTTAAATTAAATTTTTAATGATTTTTAAAATTAATTATTAAAAGATAAAAAATAACTTTATATTATAATTTAAATTATTTATTATAAATAAAAAAATAAGAATTATATATTTAAAATATTTATTTATTATGAGTTTTTATTTGATACAAATAAAAAAATGTATCTTATATACATGCTAGTAATTTTAAAGTCGTCTTATACATATGGTTAAATACTAGTAATTTTAAGGTAGTCATTTATATTTTTAAATATTGTCCTAAATTAAATACTATTAAAATTTAGCAGGAAATTTTGAAATTAATACAAAAGTTAATATTTTTATTCGTTTTTAATCAATTGTGCTTTTAAGGACAAAAAGTAAAGTAAATTTGATTTGAAACAACTAACTCGTTCCTTTTTTTTCTTCATAATCACCTACATGTTACTTACCTTAAACATGATTTTTTGGGGTCTGTCATCAGTTGAAAAAGGAAACCAGAAAGCTGAAGGGGTATCGAATGTTGCAGTTTTGAGAAACATGGTCTGCTTCGGAGGAATGATTCTGTCATCCTATATCATTTCTCAAACAAATTCTTATTGGCAATGCCAAAATGCTTTCCATAAAGTACAGAGATTAGAAATATTAATATGGTGCAGCACATTAATTCTAGGAAGATTTTTTTTTATCTGGTTTATTTTTTTAAGTCTATGTATAATCTGTATATAAATCACAACTACTGAAAATATTATTTTATTCTTAATTTAAAAAAAAAAATATGCAAAGAAACCAATAATGAAGAAAATCTCAAATATATCAACACTTTAAAATTTATCAATCATCGTATCAAAATATTAATAAAGAGACAAACAAATACAAAATCTTAGGAAAAAATGATATAAATAACTAAAATTAGCACCAAGAAACGACATAAATAAGGATGTTTTAATTTTATATATTTTTATTTTTATTTTATTGATAGTGATGCATTTTAAATCATTGTAACTTCAATTTTTAATTAATTTTAAACTCTTATATATTTTTAAGATCAAGTTTTACTGAATTTTTTTATAAATAAACGGTATAATGATGGTTTGGAAGAGAAATTTCAGTGATAATGACCTACAAACTTTCTAACACTCAACTTCAGCAAGTGAAAGAAAGAGTGAAAAATGAGAATTAGATTCATACCCGAGTGTTAAACATGTCTTAAATAGTGAGATATTTGGTAAGAAGAATTATTAGATGGTTGTGGAGACACATGAGAAATCACTTGAATGGCTTGCTAGATCGAGATATGCATGTTGGTATTAATGCAATATATGTCCCCTAAGTTGACTTTTACCTTGACATACGTACATGGAGTTCTCTATATATTCTTCTTCATCTCATATATCTATGTCAGTATGGGTCAGGCTGGTATATCCATAAACTATCGAAGATTAAAACTATGATAAAGTAGTAAAATTATATCCTTTATATCAAATAATTTCGAATAAATTTATAAATTAACCAAATAATATAAATTTATAAAAAAAGGTCTTCATTTCATGTAGAAGACTAGGATATACAATAATTTCAGCATCAATTCTCAATCGATTATTCTTAAATCCATCCTGCTTATTCTGCAAAGGATAGGCAGCTGAATGAACCATAAAACTGGGTCACACAGTATGATAGCTGAGATTATAATCTGGTTATCAACGCAACACTTCCTTCATGCAAACATTTTATTTGTAATCTGTTTCACTGCAAAATTTGCTAACACACTCTAATACGAGAGCACAAAACTTGAGAAAATGATGGATTCAATCAGAGTTTATTAATTAAAGTCACATCTCGAACAATATTGACCATTCTATATTTGAGAAAGTATCCTTCATTTTCACATGTAAACAAGTTATGAAAATGATCATTATAAAAGACATGAAAATAATGCAAAATCTTTTCATTATAAAGACAGCTAGAATACCAACAGTTGGCTACATCCATCACAGCATACTAGCAGTAGGCATAGGATGAGAATTGAGACACAACCAAACAGTTTTTAAAATCGATATTATTAATGATAGGAGGATTTTGAGAAAGAAATATCAGGCTAAGTAACGAAAGAGAAATTAGACAGTCCTAAATTACCATCTTGAATCATGAATCAATATGAAACGCGGCGAATACATGACTTACAAGGGTTGATTTAAAAAAGTTGAAGTAAGTAATATTTGCTTTTTTTTTTTTTTTTCAAAATTCTTCTAAAAAAATTTATTCAAATATTTTTAAAATGAGTTGTGAGGTAATAATTTCTGCACAGTCTAATTATGTAGCTCATGATTGGGCATTTGGGCTGGTCTAATACAAGGTCCAATAGTATCAACTCATTATACAGTCTTAATACTAAGCCCATACAGTATAAACCACACAATAGGCCGATCATATTAACAATACTCTCCAAAGGGCAGAACAACAAAATTTCAAGATTGATTTATGCTAATAAGATAAACACCAAATGTTGGGTGTTCCCACAGCTTGTCAGATCAAATGTCCAAATATGCTGTCACGAGGCCGGCTAAGAAATAAAGCGAAGATAGCTCAATCAAAGCAATGTATGAAAAGAAGGATGATGGGAAATTTGATACAGTTTCATATTGTAAAGTTCTGAATAGGACAAACATACCAGGCTACTGCTTCATTTGTAAATAATGTGGTAAATAATTGTCCACTTATGGGTCTCAAAATTGAGCACAATTATGGAGGTATTGACCAATCCATAAGCCAACAAACATAATTGGATTATATGGGCTTGGTAAAGAAAGAAGTCACCAAAAAATCAGAGGAATTGGGAAAAAGCTATTGGACCAGGTCCAGACAAAATTCAAAAAGCAGATTGGTGACACTGTGGGCCTTATATTCCCCGATGATATTGATAGTGAATATGTGAGAAGTTGAGGCAAGATAAGAGAGTCTGCTTATTAATTATATTTATGTTACATATGATGTTTTGGTGGTGTTAGTAACAATGTTGATAACAACCACTTTTTTCTTTATACAACACAAAGTATCGCAATCCAAAATTAGAGACTAATTCATTTAATGAATTGACTTCCAGTAACATGTTATTTCATATACACAAGATCATAAGATAGAAGTTTTAACTAGATAAGTTTTTTGTCAATAATAATCATGTAAGTTACTAACCGTGATTAGATCAAGTGATTCAACACTTGTGTTTTTTAAAAAGAGGGAGAACAAGCTTTAATCTCTATCTTAGACATGGAATTGAATTGAGAGATATTACTTTGTCTCTACAGGGATTGATCAAGTCATAAAAAGTTATACTTCTTTATAAAAAATAATAATAATAATAATCATGTTAGTTTTTGATAACTACTACTTTGTAGAGACAAAGAGCTTTCTCAAAAAGCTTGAATATGGCTTTTCGATCTAAGACTCTCCAATCAACATGGTAACTACACGAACACAATTTTATTAGTTATCTATATATAATTATTTTTAATCCAAATCATAGACTGGGTAGGTGCTATGGTATATGGGCCTTCTTATCCTTCCATAATTGGATGAATCCTAAATTTGGTGCCTTAGTTCTACGGTCTAAGCAAAAAGCACTTTCCTTTTGAGCCTATTGGCTGCTATAGAAGCTAATATTTACAATGATATCATCCACAGGGAATAGGAATGAAAATGTATAAGGGCTTTTGGGATTTAATGCTACATGAGCTATTGGACCATTGATTTCAGATACTTTGCAAATTGCCAATATGTTGTTTGGACCACTGGGTAGAAATGAGCCTACCAAAAAGGTAATCAAAATCTTGCAAAATACAAACGCATTTGCAAGCGCATCACACGAATTCTTCCATGTAACTTCAATATTTTTTTTAATGTAACATCACATGGATTGTTTAGATAAAAACTCACAAGTGTTTTTTAAAATATTTCTATTGAAAAATACTTTTTTATTTTTAATAGAAAAACTTTAAAAACACTTTTATTTTGTATTGTTTTATATTGATTTCTTAATCTATCAGTACATTAATAGTTAGTTAACGAGACTCGTGAAATTAAAATACGTTTTATTTTAAATCAATTTAAATGTAATATCAAATTTAATTCAGTTTCAACCGATCTTTTACCACTAAAACGGAAACAATTTATTCTTTTTTTTTTTTTTTTAAGAGAACACATAAAATAAACTCAGATGAAAAAAAGTCAAACTTGCAAAGTTCAGTGAACACAATTTTTTTGTGTAAGCTACATGTAAACAAGGGGTCTCCTATACATGGGGTTCCATTTTAAAGGCTTGCAGGTTTTAGAAAATGGTTTTGTTTACAGAGTGGACAACGACGACATTTCTATGTTCTATGATAGTTTCTTGGAGGAAGGCCCGCTTTGAGATATACTAGACTACGTCTATATTTCTAATAGCATTGCAAAGATCAAAAATGTTTTTTTTGATGGCCAATGGAGGTGGAATTTGTTATCTACTCCAAATTCTGTAGATGTAAAAAAGCTTTTGCTTAGTCTCATGTTGGAACCTTCAATGGACGATACTATGATTTGGGGGCCATCATCTAGTGGTGTGTATTTGGCTAGTTCAGCTTTCAAGTAGATCAGAAAGGAGCCAATATCATTCATTTAACCTTGACAAGAAATTGGACCTGGATTTGGAAATTAAAACTTATTGAACACATTAAACACTTTATTTGGTTGGCCTTCCGTGGCAAGCTACCCATTAACCAGATTCATGTTAGGCAACATCTTTCCTTTGATTTATCTTATTGCAAGTGTGGAGCGGGTGAGGAGGATCTGACTCATGTTCTTTGTGATTGTCCTTCTAGCAAGAAAGTGTGGGACCACCTATGTTTCACGCAACAACAATCCTTTAATCAGAGACCTGCTTCTTCTTGGATATATACATTCCTTCTCTACTAGAGTTCGTGGTTCCTTGTTCGCTTATATTTGTTGGTTCTTGTGGAAGGCTTGCAATGCCAATGTTTTCAAGACTAGCAGTGGCCTTTCTGGTTTGTTATTAACCAGGCTCTGACAACTCTTCAAATCATGAATTCAAAAGTTATTATTCCTAGGAGTACAAGCCACCAATCCATGTTTCTTGGCAATCTCCACAACATGGAATAGTGGAGATTATACTCACGTGAGAAGCTGATTATACTCAAGTTATTTGTGAATATGATGTTTTAATTGTACTTGAGCTATTGTCATTGGATGACATTCAAATACATCCATATGTGATAGTTATCAGGAATTAAGATTCAAATTTTTAAATCTTTACCTTGGACACTTTCGTTGGCTCTTGCATTTAGGGAGACCAATCAATGCGCAGATTGGTTGAAAAAAAAGGGAGCTTCTTCAACTACCTCCTTTGAATTTTTACATTCTTGCCAAGCTCAAATGAGCAACTTCTGCGTGATGATGCTTTTGGAATTTTCTTTTTAAGATTGTAATTTTGTTTTGCTTTTGTTTTTATTTTCCCAATGATAAAAAAAATTCAATGCATGCGTGAAACTTATTTGTGTGTTGCCTAAAACTAGTACTTATAAAATAAATAATTGACACAACCTATATATTATAGTAAAGTAGAATCAAGAAAAAAAATAGATACAAGTCATATATATATATTATGAGTTAGTTCGGCCTATACAACTAGTTTATTTGACCAAATTATATTTTACTAATTTATAAATTATAAGTTGTTTTAGATAGTTTATAGTTTGTAATTAGTTGGGCTTTTTTTCTTTTCATTTTTACCTTTACTATTTTAATGAACTATGATTTTTATTTTTTAATCATTTTTATGTTATTTTTTAGACAATTTCTAAGGTAAACCACTTTAATAGGTGGTATATGGTGAGCCAATATTATTCATCATAAGATTCATCTCATCCACATAATTATACCATGCATCCTCTCCGCTAGATCCTTCTCTCTCCTTCTTTCTCAGTTTCTCAATGTCCCTCACTCAAAAGCTCACTGCAAAGCATATACATTAATACACTTTATAACTTCCAACGAATTTTAGAAGGTTCACAAGAGAAAAAAAGAAAAAAAAGAAAAGAGGAAAACATACTAAAGTGTACACATCAAAAAGGGTCTTAATGACAAATGCAAATGTTGGTTTACTTGCTGTCAATGTGGCGTAATTGAATTAAGAGTGAAAATGTAGCTAGTTCACCTTGATTTAGCATGAAACACTATTTTATTAGGGCATTACTACTGAACCCTCTATAAAAGAAGGGTTTTGGTACTGTTGATGATGTGTAACTTATGTGTATTTATGTGTCATTATTTAAAATTCATGTTATTTTTAAGTTTTTATTTATTTAAAATCCACGTCAGTTATATGGTTTTACGTTTTTTAATTTTTTTTTCGTATCTCTCTGACTTCTTTCTCGCTTCGTAAAGATATACGGGAAAAATGAAAACAGAATTTGTGGACGTACCCCTTCGCGAGCGAGAACAAATATCTGATAGAGAACGATTCTTCTCGTATAGAAAGAAAGCACTAGTTTAGTTTTACCGGATTTCTGAGTACTGGATTTAGGCAACTAGCTTCTAATGTCGTCCTGGTTTTTCCCCTCCGCTTCCTAGTTTTTCCCTTCTTATCTCTCACGTTGGATTCAATTCCGGGAGTATTTATGGATGGTGCTTGATGTTGCTGTGAATGATTTTGCATATATAAATCACTTTTTAATTTAAATTTTATTTATTTCATCATATCCACACTTGTTTTTGAGAATCAAGGACGCCCAAAAAAAATATGATTCATGTAACAATTGAATAAAACACGATGCATGTAGAGATTACATGCAGAAGTCGAGTATCTATCACTGTATGCTAGAGTATTCCAGAATGATTTTGGGCATTTACGTTGAAATCTTAAGGAACAGACATCATCATGAGCGTATTATAGAATATAAACAAATCATTCAAACCTTGTTGGAAAGAATCAAATTAGAATCAAAGATCCGTAGCCTGGTTTATTGTTCTCTCCTCGGAGCTACGTTTTGTAATAGAATCAACGACTTTGATTTGTCCTTGCACTTAATGAAATAGATGAAAAAATGATTAAAAGATCATAAGTTTATTAACCCTAATGTCTCATTCTCAAAATCACAAAAATCCACAAAAACAAGTGTGGAAATGATGAAATAAATAAAGTTTAAACAATTATAAATTAAAAAGTGATTTATATATGCAAAATCATTCACAGCAACATCAAGCACCATCCATGAATACTCCCGGAATTGAATCCAACGTGAGAGATAACCGGAAAAAAAAAAAGAGGGAAAAACTCGGAAGCGGAGGAGAAAAACCAGGACAGCATTAGAAACTAGCTGCCTAAATCCAGTACTCAGAAATCCGGTAAAACTAAACTAGCGCTTTCTTTCTATATGAGAAGAATCGTTCTCTATCAGATATTTGTTCTCGCTCGCAAAGGGGTACGTTCACAAATTCTGTTTTCATTTTTCCCGTATATCTTCACGAAGCGAGAAAGAAGCCAAAAAGATACGAAAAAAAAAAATTAAAAAACATAGATATTTGTTCTCGCTCGCAAAGGGGTACGTCCACAAATTCTGTTTTCATTTTTCCTATATATCTTCACGAAACGAGAAAGAAGCCAGAAAGATACGAAAAAAAAATTAAAAAATGTGAATTTTAGTTAATCATATAACTGACGTGGATTTTAAATAAATAAAAAATTAAAACTGACATGAACTTTAAATAATGACACATAAATACACATTAGCAATATATCATCAACAGTACCAAAACCCCTCAATAATTAAAGGTACCATGTATAGAAATTCTCATTTTATTATTGATACTTGGTATTTCACTTTAAGTTTGAAAATTACAATTGGGAGATTATTCCTACAGATTTATTTACTAAGCGTTTAACATGTAAGCTTGTTGCCGAACACTAACGAGACTCAACCTCGACTTCGTAGCCACTAGAACCACACCCTAGACGCTTTAACGTCGACCTTTTCCTTCACGACGGCACGTTCGTGCGGGTAGCATCAGCCTCACAAAAACCTTGCCGGAGAACATCCCGACAATGACATTGTTGGTAAGGAAACTTGGCACATGCCTCGTGCTTCAATGATGCATTTGGGCCCCGAACACCATTTCAGCTATACCATGAGGCGCACAAGTATTACAGGTTTAGGATTTAGGGTTTGATAAAATGTGTTGGTTGGTAGAGGGACAGCAAGCCTTGTGGGTTTCAACTCCACTATGAGGCGTTGCAGGGCATCGAGGGTTGTAGGAGCAAAAGGCAAATAAATATTTAACAAGGTATTTCATGCCTTAAACCTGAAAATAGATGGAGATGGGAAAGGAGAGGGAGAAGAAGAAAACATCATGTGAAGAGGATACATGATATAATTGTGTAGATGAGAGACATCTAACGATTAATAATTGTGGCACAATAAAAATCACTTGTTAAAGTGAACCACCCTAGCCATTGTCATAATAAAGTAGATAAACTATAGTAAATAAAAAGGTACAAGTTAAAAACTACAAATAAATTTTTCAATTTCATATCTTTATCAACAACAATAAATTGCACTCAGATAGAAACATCAGTAACAAGTTTTCCTTATAACAAAAAATTCCTACGCATGAAAACAATAAACAAAATCATAATCATGCAATTGTAATTAGTTTTCAACATCTTGATGCATATTTGACTGTATTGTTGCAGTTTCATCTTCATCTAAAAATCATAATCAACATGCATCATTACAATTAGACGCCAATCCCAAAATAATTAGGTAAGATAACATTACAAAGAAAAATTATAATACAAAGTAGAAAAGAGTTAATTAGTAACATTCTTTTGAACACAATTTATAATTTATTAACACACTCAAACAACAACAAACATAACAATTATATATATAATTAAACATCACATTATAAATCAACTACATTTCAAGACGTACAATAATTATGCTATGCAATGCTTCTCATATTTTAATGCAATTATACATGTAGGATGACCTTAAAAACTTGATCTCAATGAGTGTAATCTAACTAAGAATACATGTAAATAGATGGAACAATTTGATTCAAGCGTCTGACACTAAATACTCTCAACTAGAATGATATTTACCATTGACTCATCAAATATCCAAGGTACCAACATATTAGAAAAATAAAATAAAATAAAATAAAATAGAACAACCACTCAATCAACAAAAGAAAAAAAAAAACTTGATCATGAAAGCCAACAATGCACTAGGTAAGTAGGTATCACTATAAGACCATAGATATCTCAATTAAGTTGGTACATCTAGACCTATCAATCATATACTCAATCAACAAAATAAAAATTGTCTTTGGAAAACATGCAAGTAAACAAATATAAAATCTTGAAAACTTAGGAAGATGAATACCAATTTCACTGCCCACAATTTGATCTACACTCAGGAGCAAGGTAATTCATTTTCTTCTTACATGAAAAACATTCATGTGAAGGCAAGGAAGCAAAGTTGCGACCCTCTCCTTGAGATCCTTGCTCCTCAACCCACATTTTTTTTTTTTTACGAAACAAAGACTCCGAGAAATAAACAAAACAAAAAAGTATTAAATTTAGATCTAATATACTTATTTAAATGAATAAAGAGTTTATTAATCCGATGGAGACAAAAATTCACGCATTAAAGTAGAGTTTATTTTCACTAAAACCCTCGTTTCATATATAAACTCCCTTTTGTAATTACAAAAAACTATTTAAAAACAATTTATAGTTTTCCATAGAGTTTTAATTATTTTTTATTTTATTTTATTTATGAAACACTACAAGAAATTTGTCATATAGTGACACACACCCAATAGTGACACTATACATGTCACTAAAAATTACTTTTATCCACACAATAACTATAATATATGTTGGTATATTATTAAAAAATGTAGGTATAGACTATAGTAATACACAAAATATGTTATTAAATCTTATTCAAAATCAACACTAAAATTGTGTGTAATTATATGTCAAATAGACATATACCTACATATATTATATCTATAGTGACATTTTTTGTATGTCACTATATGTAACATTTCTTATAGTGAAAATTGAATTGTTATACCACGTGAATCCACTTATAAATCACATGGAGCATGGGTATGTTTTTATTTTTTTGGTGAATTAATGTTATACCATTTTTGGGGGGTATGTTATTTACACACTTAATGTGCTCTATTGGCTTAATTGTTACACTTAACAAACAAACACTGATGGGTGGACAAATATAAGTGACAAATTGTAGCTTTAGTTTTTTTTCTTCTTCTTAATTTTAAGATTCAAAAACTATTAAATAAGGAAAATATTAAAAAAATTTCAATATATTGAACTTGTTTATTTTAAGTATTTAAAATATTAAAAAAATTATAAAGATGTCAAAATTTCATCAATAATTTTAAATTCTTCACTCAATTAAACCTCCAAATAATCATCCTTATTGTATTAAATAAACCAGCATTATGTTGGTCCAAATTGAAACGGGATAGTCAAGTTTTTTTTTTTTTTTTGTAGTATTTAACTACCGATAAAGTTAATGAAAATTTTACACCTATATCATAGTAATCCAAGAAAACTTGAACCCAAATTTATAAATTTACAAACAATGACTTTTCATTCATAAATATAATTAAATAATTTCTTACCTTTATAATCTTTCAAAAGAAATTTATTTATAAACGATTTATCAATTTTCTAACCCTTTAGTGGGCCAAAAATATGTACCATATATAGGAGTCAATCAACACTCTTCATTATTGACCTTCAGTGTCCGTTAATTAACTTTGCTCTCAGAAAGGTTGTTATAATGAGAGTCAAAGAAGTCAAATAATGTGTCCAGTTTTAAGGGACAAGCAAATCCTTCAAGGGACAAGCGCATCCTTTCCATCAGTTGATTAAGTTCTTTTCTTCTTCTTATTATTCAATCAAAGACGATTTGCTTGTACAATGGGTAACATTTGTGCTGTTTCACTTAACTATTGCATTCGGGTTATAAATTAAAAATTATTTAATAACTTTCATTAATTATTTTTTTAAAAGAAGATATAACATTTTTAAATGTTTGATTTAATAATATTATTTTTTATTTCTTAATTACCACCTTACAAACTTTGTTCTTATTATTCATATATTGAAGCAAATTATTCTTGTTGATTGAATTCATTAGCTAGGTGTATATAAAGAGTCAGGTATTTACGTGCATGTAATATATATCCTGCATACATGAACCAGAACCATAAACTTAAATGAAAACTGAGCATAACAAAATAACTAACTCTATAAGAAAGGCTAACTGTAGCAACATTGGTCGCGACGGGAAGGCGAAAAATAAATTGAAAAAGAGGAGTCGCCACCAATGTTATTTTTTACGGAAAAACATTGGAAAAACCATAAAGTAGAAAATAGTCTACGAAAACCAAACTTTTGAGTTCGAGAGTCGATTACGTGTGAGGAAGGTATTAGCACCTCACAACGTTCGTCCTAAGACGATTACCTTTAATTAATTAAACTAATTATTTATAATTTATAAAATATTTATCTCACTAAAATTATCAAATATATTTTATTTAACTAATTTAAATTATGCATTGAAAAAAAGGTTAAAATTATTATTGTTATATAAAAAGGAGGATAATATATTTTTTTTATTTTTTGGCTCGACAAGATTTAGTCCTTGCTCCTACGTATCTTCATTGTAATGAAGAATCAGAGTCACGTAGTTCTTTGGTAGAAAATATTTGTGTGTTCATATTTTTAATTAAATTTTATTTTTGTTAAATATAGGATTCTTGAACTGTCTTAGCTCATTCACCTAAAAATATAAAATTGACTAAGGTGTACACCAAAGTCAATTCAATAAAATTTTAATTATAATTATTGCTAGAGATGTTATGATGTAAAAAAATTTCTTGGTTAAACATTTTTGTTTTTGGAGGAAAAATTTAAAGATAAGCTGTCACAACTTGTACTTTAAATTCAAAAGTTAAAAAGATGTCACATCTAATTAACCATTCCTCCAATAAAATTTTTTATACAATAATTTCAGATATTTACATTAAATATTGTAACACTTTATTTTGATATTTAATCACATTTTGAATTTAAATAAGGACTACTGACAGATATAAAAATAAATAAAAGAAATGAGTTTAATATACTCACAATTCTTTGCTACGGTAGCGGTAACTTGTTGGTTTCTTCCTTTAGGTTCCCTCTGGTCCAAGTTGGAGATGTGTGTGTAGGTGCCCTTTGAGAAGGGGAAGGACCGTTATTTATAGACTTTCAGGAGGGACCGGAACGGCCCGTTCTAAATCCGGAACGGCCCGTTCCGGGGTTGCAATTTTATTCACAACGGCCATTTTCGGAACGGGCTGTTCCAATTTCAGAACGGCCCGTTCTGGACTAAAATTTTTAGGTATTTTGATAGTTCGAGAACGGCCCATTCTGGGCTAAAAATTACAGGTCCTTTTTTAAGGTTGGAATGTCCCGTTCCAGTTTGGGAACGGGCCGTTCCAGTTTCTGGGAACAGCCCGTTCTGGGCTAGAATTTATAAGTCTTTTTGGATGGTTGGAACGGCCCGTTCTGGGCTTCTAAAATCATATTAAAATTACTAAATTACCCTCCGTAAAAATATAAAAAATGAGGTGTTACATTTGACTTCCATATTTTGTCTTTTTTATTCTTTCTTGTACATACCTTTTTTGCTATTTTTTCTTAAACAAAATTGACATTTTCCTGACGAAATTGGGTTACTACACTAACTATTTCCTAATAATGATTATATATGACACCACAACGGAGAATTGGGTCTTATATGGCTTGCATGTCATTGGGTTGCGATTAGCGCTTTATAGCATTTCTTTCAACATTAAAATATTAACTTGCGAAATTCGAATATCATTTTTCAATAGTCATAATTATTTAAAGAGAAAAATCAATATTGAATTTCACCTTTTTCCGTGAATATTACCGAATAAAAGTTGGACTTTTTTTTTAAGGAAAATAAGGCATGCAGTATTGAATTTCACCTTTAACGATTTCGTTATATATAAAATAAATAACATGTATAATTTTAATGTTTTTTCCCTCTTTTTATTAATCGCATAGGTTTAGACAATGACCTTTGCAAACTCTATAAATCCTTTACCAACTTATATATATATATATATATATATATATATATATATATATATATATATATATATATATATTATCATCAAAATTATAATGATGATATAAAATTTGAACTTAAAATAATATGCGTATTACAATTCTATTATGCATTAAAGTCCTATGAAATATCTTAATTTAACAACTACTTTAGCTTTGAAATGTAACATGGTTGCATTAATTTCATATAAGTTTTGTGTCTAACATCCAATTAGCACTTTTGCTGTTCAACTACTTAGAGAGCCTATAATGGGAACCTTTTTTTATTTTTGTTTTACGAAAACCAATTAATATTGAGAAATTTAATTTCACACAACGCATTATCTCTTGTTACAGTTGTTTTAAGGGTAAAACTTAGTTATCATTAGTGATGTCCTAATTCGAATTAGAGAACAATTTTAACGATACATATGTTACAAATTAAATTTTATCTTTATTTTAATATTTTTATATTTAACTTTGTAATGATGTAACCGTCTCAATAGGTGATATTTGAATGGACAAGATATCCAAAAGTTTAAGGAGTATTTTATTTATTATATTTATTTTATAGACATAATTTATCTAATATTTTAAAATTGATAATTAAAAATTAATCTACGCTTATATTTGTTAGTTAAACATTATTTATTATTAATAGAGACATTTTATGTCTTTATGTGTTTTTAAAATAAAAGATAAAAATAATGAAGTGAATGATTGTTTTAAAGAGAAAGAAATTTGGATCATAAAACTTATAGTGATATAAATAAAACGAAAAAAAAAACAAAAAAAAAAACATTGTGAGAGATATGTGGTTGAAAGTACCCAAAAATATCTACACTAAAATATGTATCACCATAATTACTTGAACAGATAGTTAGATTATCCCGTTAACTACACGTGCATATTGATGAAATTAATACCACTACTAAAAATTGGAGATTAGGCATAATTAGTGTCACAATTAGAGAGTGGAGATCCCGACAATATTTTATATAAATAGCCCTTGTTATTTGGTTCATCCTCTAATTTCGCCTATTATTACATGCATATCAACTTGAAGAAATTTAAATTGTAAATAACTCGATTTACCGTGTTCTATACAGAATGAATTCCAGTGTCTTCCGTCGGTGACGTATTCACCTACGGAGGATGGAGGTTTGTTAGAAACTTTTGGAGGAATTAATGGAATAGTTTGGAGAAAATCCTCTTTCCTGTGTTTGAATCTACCATAGCTTGCAAGCTAACCAAACTCTAAATTATTTGCGATGCAACTCCTAGTGGCTTATTAATTTAATCGAGACATAATTAAAATAAAATATAATAATTATTTTTTGAAAAAAAAATTTACAAATTAACATCGCATATTAATTTAGTTTACTGACATGATCTAGGACTTCATTATTTTATAGAGAAAAGGTGAAGGAAGGTACCTTGATCCCATCATCTGATTGCCCTTATCTTTATTTTTGGAATGTGCAAGTAGCTCACGTGGATATCATGTGAAACTGTTATCTCTGTCTGCCCTTTTTATTCAACCTTTCATTTATTAATTTATTTTGTTTATAAAAAAAAATATTCAACTTTTAACAGACTTCACTTGGAATCC
Organism: Cajanus cajan; assembly: GCF_000230855.2. NCBI lineage: Eukaryota > Viridiplantae > Streptophyta > Magnoliopsida > Fabales > Fabaceae > Cajanus > Cajanus cajan. The sequence continues at coordinate 66,586,858 of NC_138518.1, forward strand.
TATTTGAAGACATAAACTAACAAACAAAAATCAACAAGTCAAATGTCTCACCTTATTTTCCTACGTATGGATAATATAACCATAATTCTTTTCAATATTTATAAAATTCCGTTGCAAAGGGATTTCCAAAGTTTTATGTCGAGATAGTTCTTTAATTTTCTGCTGCCAACGGTCGTTTGTGAGTGGGGTGTTCAAAAACATAAAATATTTACATATAAAATAATTAAACATGTTTTACCAAAAAAAAATGGTGATCCAAAAATTTGCTAAATAATAATTAATTATATTACTCACTAAATTATCTTTACAATAATAATTATAATAATAGTAGCTATCAATCATTAAAGAATAATTTGTTTTTAAATTATTGTAAAATAAAAGAAAAATAATGTGTGATGATAAAGACTACTACTATGAAAGCAAATTGTGACATACTATGATGCAACCTAATCTCGTATTTGTTTCTTCAAGGTTTACAATAAGAACAAAGCACTTTCCTTTTTCAAGGTTTACAAAGGTGTATATATGCCTTATATATTTCTATAGGAGTAAGATTTCATATTTCAATTTTGTATATGGAAAAAATTTACGCTAGAAAAACTAGCTTGTTTCACTATGTTGTGAATGTTTTCAACTAAAGCAAAATCATTATTGTTATTTTTTGGTCAAGAATACTTGTAGTTTACAAATAAATAAACATAATTTTAGATTTAATTCATTTTATATATCATTTTAAAATATATATATATAAGATGTGGAGTACTATTTTTCAATTATATCGAGTTTTGTACGTAGTAGATGACAAAAGTTAAAAAGTGCCAAGAAGAAAAGGAAAAAAAAAATTCTATTATATCACAGCTAAATCTGGGTTAGATAACACAAAGTAGTTCATTCCACATCTAAAGTAATGAAATACAATTTGAATTTATACTTAAAAAAGACAATCATATTATTACTGATTATATCTTGAACAAGATTATTAATCTCTTGTATAAAATTCGTGTAAAAGCTCAAAATTGTATAAGTAGATTTATTTTATATATCTATTTTGAACTTTAAAGGGAGAGAATATTGTGTGCAACTGTCTATATTACAAGATGGAAAAGGTAACCCGTCAGTTGAATCTAAAAGCTACCAATAAATTTAATCTAAAACTTTATTATTATTATTATTATTATTATTATTATTATTATTATTGTCGCTATTTGTTTTTACCAATGAAGCACTCAACCCTCCTTAGTAAAATTAGTTGAATTTAAAACACCTACCAGTCGCAATTTAGAACCAAAATAATACTACATTTGTTACAAAATTTATATTTGTGTAGTTTTAGAGAAAAAACAAATAATGGTTACATGTGAATTTAAAATATTTTTTTTTTTGTATAATTTTAAAAATTTATATACATGATAATTTTTAATCGGATAATAATGTGAAAAAAAAATTAATTATCAGTGCATACACTATATTCTCTCTTTTTAAAAAAAATGATTTCATTTATATATCATTTAAAAAAAACAGAGAGAGATTGCTACTATCTATCACTATACTAGGTTTTACAGGTGGCATAAATTATAAATAAATTATGTATTTGTCAAAAAATATAAGAATAAATATTATATTAATAAAATCAATGAGTTACATTTTTTTTATCTATAGAAAAAATTAGGATGTAAGTTTCCGAGACTAATAATTTGGACTACAATTATTGAGTTATGTACAGTGAAATGGTTGGCTCCTCTAGTATTAATACCTAATTTTATCATAAATAAAATTATCACATGTATAAAAGGGTGAGGATGAAGTTATTTCAAAGAGTTACTCTTAATAGAGTAACTATATTCGATACTCAATATGTATTAAATTTTAACGAATTAAAATTTTTATCGAATAGATTGAATCTATAGTTATTTGTAATTTTTGAAAATTATTTAATATTTTGTTATATAAATTAAAATTAATGTATGTTTATAAAAATATATTATACTTTAATTTGAATTTATGTGTCAAAGTATAAATAATTTTCAAATTTTGTAAAAATTGATTGATTTAATCTATTTAATAAAAAAATTTATTTAACATTTGAATTATTAAAATTTAACATATATCATTAATAATTGAATAAAGAAACTTTATGAAATTTTATTTTTGGAGTAAATTGATACCTACTCTATATTATATAAAATACATGTGAAAAGTCCAAAATTTTATTAGTGGATTTATTTTCTTCCATTTACATAGTGTTAGTTAAGGGGGAGTGAAGGAGAGGGAAAGCGCGGATTTTATTTTTTAAAAGTTTTTGTTGTTGCTTTGTTTAATTTTTAAGAAAGGAGAAAAATAAAGATAAGTAAAATCTTTTATCATCTAATTTTAGTTTTCCTTAGGAGAGATTTAGAGAGTTTATATTCTCATCAATAGAAAATCCACTGACAACAAATTGGAAATTGTTTCGACAAAATATTGTTTGGATAGCCTAGGTGAAGGTCTGTTTGGATTTAAGGATAAGTCAAATGGGATACAATGAGTTTTATTTGAGTGAAAAATGTTTGTCCCGTTTTAACAAACCTTGAAAAATGCAGCATAGTGGGCATTGAAACTCCTTCGATGAAAGGTTGTTTTGACAGAACCCCTTCATTGAAAGCTTGTTTTGAGTTGTTTAATGTGACTATGGGAGCGTGTGTCATTGTAAAGAGTGAAAAATAATGGATTATCGCTTCAAGTTGTTGGATGGCAAAGTTTTCTAATATGCAAGGGAGAAGATGCAATAATAGGGAGGAATGACATTGTAATGTTGAATGTTTTTGATTTAGATCACATTTATTGATTGGAGTGAGAGACACTATTGGTTACTTTCTAGTGTCACGTATCACAATTAACAATCTTTAATATCTTTCCCATCGATAACTATCCTTTCTCTCTTTTTATGTTCTAAAATAGTTTCAATTCATAGACAGTTGCATTCTTGCATAATTCTCATCAAGGACTTCCATACGAATTTGACCAGGTTAGACTTTAAGCAAAATAAAGAGTTCAACCCACAATCGATCACAATAATCTGATTTAAACTGAATTTTTAGCTAATCAATCCAATAATTTGTTGTAACTCGACCGTATAACACAATACATACAACCAAACAAACCATCATACCGGATGCAAATCGATAGTTCAACCCATTTAACGAGCTGCTGGAATTCATAAATCTCATTCTTGTTTAGGATAGCACGGTCGTCTTACTTTCAATGTGGTGCTGTATTTTTAACAAATTAAACAACAAAGCAATGACACATTAATTAAAAGAGGAGACAGAAAAGGAATGGAAACCTGAAGCCTTCCAACTACATTTAATTCATTTGCAGGGAAAGGAGTAGGTGTAGGTCATTTGGATGAATATATAATTAATTGCATTGAGCAGTCATGAACCCTTTAATTATGGCCAAAGATGCCTAAAGACATGTTAACACCTTGAACGATCTGATTTATGATAAATAACAGAGAGAAATTAAAATACTATATACTGTAAGTAGTACTATCCTTTTGAATATTGTGAAAATTAAACAAATTGGAGAACTAATTATGCGCGATGCCTGTCTACATTGATTACTGTGACGCAAGTGCAACAGCGTGAACTTTCCACTACGCAGCTAATGGCAGCTTCGGATTTGGCACCAGAGTACCGTTGTGGCACTTTGTTGGAATTCTGTTGCTATATAATAATGCTGACTTATATACAAATCATAATCAACCACACATGAGTATCACCATTTTAAGTTTGCTAGAAGAATAAAAAACAAAATAAAACAGTTGTATATCATTTACTACAATCATAAATTATTATATATATATATATATATTTAACTTTTACAATAATAACTTTAAAAATTACACCAACAAAATCTTTTTATTTGTATAAATTCTTTTACATAAAAAATATATAGTTATTAAACTCTCACTAAAAATATGAAATAATACTTCATACCAAATGATTATGCTATTTAAAAGATGAAATTGATTCCAGTAAATCATCAATGCATTTTTTTTATTCTATGTTTTTATCGAATCATAATATTTTTTTATTTGCACTAAAATGAGAAATTTATTTCTATTAACAAAGTTTTTCTTTACATACAATAATGAATCTTGTGTTATTAATTATTATTGTTTACATGTTGTTTAAAGATTTTATATATGCTCGATTAAGAATACAATCATATATTGAAAGTCTTTCCAAATTTTCTAATATATTCTTAATTTATTTTACTTATTTTTTCTATAATTATCTCTTTTATTAATTAAAATACTAATTAATGTTATTTTTTTTCTATGAGATGAGGATAAAATTACGTGGAAATAATATCATCTTAAAAACTTAAAATAACTAATAAGTGGAAATAAGTGACAGTTAAAAAACAACAACAAAGCTAGGATTTAATTACGTGTTAAAATAGGTATTGTGTATTAGAATAATTATTATTTACTTTACTAAAATAATTTATTTGTTTTTTCTATCAGAATCATACTTATTACTAGAAGTTTACTATGATTCATAATTTATACTCAACTAATTGAAGTAGACTTTTATTGAAAATGAGTTGTTTTTATTATATATTTATGAACACATATAAAAATTAAAAATAGTTATTATATTAAAAATTTAAAAATCAGTTAATATTTTTATAAATAATTTAATCAAATAGGATAAAACAATTTAATATTAATTTGTACACCATACGTGTATCGCATGCAATAAAAAATGTATTTGATAAATGGTGAGTTTGGACCCGCCCGATCAGTGTACACTTTGTTGAAACAATGTCAAGAAACTCAAATGAAGAAAATGTAGCTCTCTCAAAGATTTCAGATTCAGTACAATGACCCGGAAATAATATAATATTATAGTAGTGACCATTTTTGTAGTAATAATTATAAACAAATGGCATTTGTTTTGGGTGAAGTGAAAGCCAATAAAGATTCTAGATGACTGTTCCAAGTCAAACCTTTCACCAAACGTTTGTTTAACCACAACATTTGTTTGTCAACCCTTACGGACTCAGCGAAAGAGACTGTTGATCATATTTTATTTGTAGACAATTTGGTGAGAATTTCCAGTTATTCTATTTGTTACTACTTAACACTGCTTCACGGATAGTGTTTTTTTTAGAATGAATATTTTGACTATAATGTCCAATTAAAGACTCACAAAAAAATAGGTTATCATTATTATGTGTTCCCCTTTTACCTCTCAGATACGTAAATCATACATATATCAAAATATCTAGCTTTTGGTGTATTTCATCGTACATTTAAAACTACACTACATTACGAGACAAATAGTATAAAAAAACGTGGATTACAATTTTATTTATTGGCTACTTTAGCTTAACAACTTCACAAAAAAAAATATTTCCTTATCATGTACATTTATGATGTATGACAAAGGACACACGAATTTTTTTGCCCCCTACTGTTATTAATGACAAATCTCTTTCTATCACTTTCTTTTTCCCGTTTCTTATACTTTAATTTCTCATTCAATTTGTATTTTCTGCAAAAAATACCAATTTTGTACTCAGATTTAAGTATGCCCATACTCTCTCTCCCCATCATTAGGACCGAATTAATTAGCGAGCAGGAAAAGATTACAGAGTGTAATAACACGCAGTTAGCAGCTCAAGTAAATAGCTTCAACCATTTTCTTATGATTCATTTATGAATGGCTATCTAGGTACACTTGAAAATTGAAATCCATCAATTTCCCAATATAATAAAATTCTGACAAAATTTTCCATTGTACCTAATTAAAGATCTAGCTACACATAAAACAAATTGCAGATCTTAGCATTAAATCCTTGAAATTGAGACATCAGAGACCATTCTATCCGTAATTGTCACCCCCAAGCACCGTATTTTTACGTTCATAAACATCACTATCTCGCGTTATCTGTTCCAGAAAACGAACTGTACAATTCTACTCCTCACTCACTATTATCAAAAATATTTTTCCTTCAGTTATCAAAAGAAGAAGAAAAAAATCTTTCACAAGTTGACCCAATGAAATTTCAAAAACAAAATTGAATGTGTTCCGGTTTATGTCTAACCTTGGGGGTGATGAGAAAATGGATTTTCCATTAATTACACTATTATAGCATCTATTTTTTTTTTTCATAAATATAATCTATGAAAAATTAAGACTAATCTACACTCATAAAGTATACCATACATTATTTTAACATGTTAAGAAGGGAGTGTAGAGCAACATTATCCAACCATGATTTCTTCTAATGGATTGATGTTGTAAATTTAACATAACATGACCATTAAACCTTATGCGATTTTACCAATTTGACTGAAGCCCAAAAAGGTTGTGGTACCCACGTCGAAGGTTCGGAGCCACAGGTCACAGTTTGGTCACACTTGAGAGACCCAAACAAGTAATTTCAGCAGCAACACTTTCCGGACACGTAAGGCATTTAACGAAATAAAGAGGGTATTTTGGTAATCTCGTTGGTCCCCCATGTTTTCTCAGACAATGATTTCCGTTCAAGAATGGCTTGCAGAGTTGGCAATGTCCTTCTTCTCCCTTACCTCACCGATCCGTACACTTAACCTGCTTTCTCACTCTTCGTCGCTTCTCTTTGGCAGTTAAGCTGCTCCAATCCACACACCACCCACCTAATTTCTCTCTCAAAAAATAAAAATAAAAAAACCATTTTTTTCTTGGTTTTGATTTCTCTCTCTTAATTCGTTCATTTAATGCTTCCCGTTCCACACACACATTCACTGGTTTCATAAGCGGAGGAGTTATTTGCTGGAAGGGGGTAAATAGAAGAGGCAAAAAGAAGTTTTTTTTGGGTTTTCACTGTCTGAGAAGAAGATGCCTCTGGTGAGGTTGCAGATGAGGAATGAGTTTGGTTTGGGGCAGCCTGAGTTGTACAGAGAGACAAACAGGGAGGACCCTAAAGCTGTGTTAGATGGTGTAGCTGTGGCTGGTCTTGTTGGGATCTTAAGGCAACTTGGTGATCTTGCTGAGTATGTTTTCTTTCAATATCATTTTTTTTCTTCTATTTGGGTATGTTTATATTGGTGCAATTTGAATTTTTATCCTTATGGGAGCTGTTTGGGAAATGGGGTTGCTAATTTCTGAAGCTTCGAGGCTTTAATGGGGTTAGGGGTTCCAGAAAACGTTGGTTTTAGTTGTAACGAATTAAGGGTGGTTTTTGTTTAGTGAGAAAGATAGTTGGCCGTTGGAATTGATGTTTGTTAATTTTTTTGGTTTTTGGGCCAAGTTTCAATCGAGAAGGTGACAAAATGCTCTTTGACTTTTGGTTTCGGTTGAGCTTGTGTAGAGTCTTATAGGTTGTGTACAGCTCGACCTTGGTTGCTCTTTGGATAATCACTCTAATTCATTTGGTTTCTTAGACTTGGGGTGGTTTACAAGGAGCAGTGGTTTCGAGAAGTGAATTTGTCTAAAAATGCTTTCTTGCTCTAACTTTGTGAGCTAACTCTTGGTTCTTTCTTCCATATGTTTTTTCTTTAAGCTAAACTAATTCCGAAAATCATTCTTCGGCAAAACAAGTGTTGATATAGTCCACGCAGTAGAAGGAATATGACTAGTCTGAATGCCATTGTGGAATTTTCGTAGTTTTTGGACCTCCATTACGGATATATACCACCTTCCTCTCCCCTCTGTCTAACTCTTTACTTATTTTGATTTGAGTAACAATTCAAAAAACCGAATATATTTCGGTTGAAGTTTTGATGAAATTGGGCGAAAAGTTAAATTTTAAGCTCCTGTATTTGTAGAGTTTGTTGGCAAAGTTGGACCTCAAAGCAATTTGATTGTGTAATTTTTAATAATAAAGCAGAATGAATGAGGGATCTCTGTCTTCTTTCTTCAAAATCATATTTTGTTGAACCCCAATTGAACACGTATTTCTTCTGTGGGAAGTAGCACTCAAATAGGTAATAATTATTGTTAGTTTTGCTTAATGTAAAGCTCAAGCCTTGCTTAAGGTCTATGTTTGTTGTTTCGGAAAATATCCTGAATTATGTTTGCATATTTCTTAAAATAAATCATGAAAAGTTATAATGCTAAAATAAATAATGGTTTCTTGTGTTGCATTCAATTTAATCTCTCCAATGCCTGTGTACTTTCATCCTATTCCACTATCTGTTTACGTGCTTGGTGTGTGCCCCATTATTTAAGTATAAATAATTAAGCAGTTACTGATAGTTGTGACACAATTCTGTACATGTTGAAACCTTGTTTAATATTCATGTGATGAATGCAATTTATTCTTAGTAGTTATAGTTTTCCTTCTGTTATTTGTATTCATATTCATAAGTGATGAAACTTTTTTTGAAAATGTAGTTTTGCAGCAGATGTTTTTCATGGTCTGCAGGAGCAAGTAATGACAACAGCTTCCAGGAGTCATAGATTGATGGTTCGCGTTCAAAACATTGAAGCTGCACTACCTGCCTTGGAGAAGGCTGTATTGGCACAAACAAGCCACATACATTTAGCTTACACAGCTGGTATGGTTCTTTTAGGCAATGATATCATTCTATGAAGATTTACTGGAAATGTTATTTTTTTTTTTTGATTCAGAAGACATTATTTCCTTTCTGAATGTTATTGCTTTAGAAAGATAATTATTTTATTTTACTTTATGGGGGGTGTATCTTTACCAAATTTTATTTGAAGGGAATTTTCTCCCAAATATATATAAAGGCAGCCTAATGGTGTCAGGAGAGGGTAGATGTATTCAGCTTTACACCTGCAATAGGAGAGGCTATGTCTAAGATATGCACCTGTGGCCCACCAAAACATTTATCTTAAAATAAAATTTGGACAAAGAGACAGTGTTATGTTTTAAATTAATACATAATAACTACCAACAGAGGTTGGGTCTAGTGAAAGGAGTTAATCCTCCACAACATGGTGAACCAAGGTTCGAATTCTATTGGGAGAAGTGTCTACATTTAGTGCTCGATAGTACCTCAAATAAGATTGCCTCCAAATGAAGGATACCTGTGGGAACCAAAAAAAAATAAAATTTAATACATCCTAATTAATGTCAGAGAATGCAAATCAATACTGTCTTCAATTGTTCAACATGTTAAATGAGTCAAGGTATTGTATGGCTTATTTGTGTGTGCATTGTGATTTTTTTGGCATGGAAGCAGGTCTGTGAAAGATGCTAAAACACAAACTCGTAACATATGCTATTTAGACAGTTATCTCTGATTATTTTTAATCTGATTGCAGTCAAGTGGCATTAAGCTAGATTTATGCACTTTTTAGATAGCATATATACATATCTTTTATTTTAAATTATGGAATACTACATTATTTAATGATCATGGTTTCAGTGTTCAAAGATTATACGAGTCCTTAATGAAAACCAGTTTCCTTTCAGGTTGTGAATGGCATCCACGCATAAAACCTGCTCGGAATCATTTCATTTACAATGACTTGCCTCACTTTATTATGGATTCATATGAAGAATGTCGTGACCCTCCTCGCGTGCACTTGCTTGATAAGTATGTTGAAATTTCCTTCCCCTGTGTTTCGTCTTTCTGTTTGAGAAAAGAAATATTAGTTAGGTACTACAGATTCGACTAGTTTTCAAGGTCTAGATGATAAAAAAATTACAGTCTTGTTCAAATTTGGACTGGCATCCCTGGATCTTGTACTTGTCCTATTTGCCATCTCTCTCTGGCTTTCAAAGTGTTGAGTACTGTCAATTAACCCTGCTTAAATTGAGTGGCCTGTATTGATTAATGAAATATTCCATGTGTCATTCAGATTTGATACTGGTGGCCCAGGATCTTGTTACAGGAGATATTCAGATCCAACCTTCTTTAAAAGATCATCTGCAGATTTGGACGAATCTTACTCTGAGAAGACCGAAAAAGCAAGAAAATCCCGTAAAAGCAAGGTATTACAATGATCCTAGCATTTCGGTGGGAATATTATTTTTAATCCCGTTTCATTCCTGTCATATGCATGCATTGATTTCTTTGCAAACAATTTCTTGGTGCTTATACGAAAAATGTTGGACAGAAGAAACGGTCATCTAGAAGGAATGGAGAAAGTTTGAGGGGTGAACAGATGCATAGCAGTAGTGGCAGGTATTACATCTTATATATGTCTATTGAATACTATACTAGTTATTAATTCAAAATCAACACTTACATAATGTATTGACTACCCAGAATGCAATCTATTTCTTCCACTATCAATGGGCGGACTTCTTCTTCGCGAACTGCCTCCACCATAGATATGACATTGAAATCAGATCGGGAACATTATTCAAATTCTTTTGATTCAAAATCTGGTGCTGGCTACATTGAATGTATTTTCCATCCAAGTAATTCTATGCAATCTGATGAGCCAGATTATAAGGAACCATCCTCTCCAAGGTTGACACAGAAAACTGATACTCTGCCATCGGTGTCTCCTCTTATAGATGATAGTATTTCACACAATTCGTTGGAAAAGAAAGTCGCCTCTAGTTCATCTGGTGTTACTTGGGATGAAAAGGAAGAGATAGTGGAATCTAAGAGTCAAATCTGTGATAGAGATAAAGCTCCAGAGAGGCTTGTGGAAAAGCATGACTCAAATATGCATGCGAATGAGGCTGTTACCTTAACAAACATTGACTACAATCATATCCTATTTAAAGAAGAAAGCAACCTGAAACCAGTCTCCAACAGGGTTCAAATTGATGATATTGATAGTGAACCTGATAATTACGAGGATGCTCTCAACACCATTGAATCAGAATCTGAAAATGATATTGATTATATAACAAAACGAGAGGTGCAGCAGTTCAGTTCACGTGTCACTCATGGAATGATTGAAAATGGAGTTACTGAAGCTCCTCCTAATTTATTGAACAATACTTTATCAGATGTCGTTTCCCAGAAAGAATATACTGTTCCCTCAAATAAAGAAACAGCCAAGGATTTAGCTGACTCACTGGAAGAAAATCATGTTCTTGATCTTGTATCAAAGCCAGATACATCTAACTTGGGTTCTGCAAGTCCTTCAGATGTTCTTGAGAGTGAAATTTTGACGAGAGACATTGCTTCCTCAAACAAAGAAACATTCAGGGATTTGCCTGACTCGCCACAAGATATTCCTCCTCTCACATCAGAGCCACATGCATCTAATTTGGTACCAGTTAGTCCATCAGATGTTCCTTATGATGAAGAAATGACCAGAGACACTGTTTGCTTTCATGAAGAAGCGTTCAGGAATTTTCCTGACTCGTTGCAAGAAATTCGTTCTCTCACATTAGAGCCACATGCATCTAATTTGGGACCTGAGAGTCCGTCAAATGTTCCTTGTAGGGAAGAACTGACCAGAGACACCGATTCCTTAAACAAAGAAATGTTCAGTAATTTGCCCAGCACATTGCAAGAAATTCCTCCACTCACATCAGAGCCACACACTTCTAATTTGGGACCTGAGAATCCATCAGATGTTCCTTGCAGTGAAGAAATGACCAGAGACACAGTTTCCTTAAACAAAGAAATGTTCAGTAATTTGCCCGACTCATTGCAAGAAATTCCTCCTCTCACATCAGAGCCACTTGCATCTAATTTGGCATCTGTGAGTCCTTCAGATGTTTCTGTAAGCAAAGAAATAGCCAAGAACATAGCTGAATCTCATCCCTCCAAGACTCCTACCTGTAAACAGGTTCCTCACTCACATGGAAATTCTGTTTTGGATCACTCAGTATGCACTGATACCTTCATTGGTTCTTCTGCTGTTACTGATACACTATCAGCACCAATTGAGACTGATGTATCATTTTCTGGTTCCAAAAGCACTAATTTACCAAATGAAGAAGCCGGTAAGATCAACAGATATGATGAAACTCGTAGGGAGTCTTTGGCTGATCACCCAGTTAGGTTCTGGACTAATGGTGGATTATTAGGACTCGAGCCATCAAAACCTCCTGACTTTAGCAAGTCAACTTCTTTAAGTCAAGGGTCTATGAGCACAAAAAGTGAAATAGATGACGGTTCACGTCACAATTCATTGCAAAAGAACAATGGTTATAAAGAGGAACGGGAATCATCAGAAGCTGTTGAAGAACAGATTCTAAAGGAACCTAGTTCTAAATTCTTAACATCAGGCCACAATGATGACCAAGCTTGTATCTCGGAAAAGACCACTGGCAGTTCTCAGCTGAGTAATGGATTTGGTCAAACTGAGAGGAGCAGTTTAGGGGATATCAGGGTAACTGCACCTGGAAGTGTTCTCCCAGCGGCCCCTGACAAGAAGGACAATACTGAATCCAACCAGGGAGATGGTGAAAATGCATCCCGTGTGTTCGGACTTAGTCGTAGATTATTAATAAATAGCTTTCAGCGCAAAGTTTCTTTTGATGAAAAATCTGGACATTATAATTCTCTGAAATCTGTTATATTGGAGCAGAGTGAACAGAATAGCACTGTAGGACAGTCACTTCCTGAGACAACTACCTTCAAGGAGAAAGTTGGTTTTGGATATCCTATAAAGTCACTTCCTCCTTCACCTCCCCTTGAACATATGAAAATATCCTTCCAACCTGTCAGTGGACTAGAGACCTCCAAACTAAAACTGAAATTTCCTGATGGTAGTAATCGTCATGAAAGCATAAAGGAAATGTTTCCTTCTTTTCAGTTGGTCCCTGAACCTTCCGTTCCAGGGGATGATTCAGTTTCTCACTCTGATGATGATGACACATTCTGCAGATCATCTCCATACATATCAGATGATTGTCGAAGCCCTCGCTCTGACTATAATTCAGATCAGTGGGAATCTGATGAAAGTCCTGAAAGCAGTGACCAAGGAGTACATGATTCTCCAGACAGAAGGTCCTCAACTGAATCTGTGTCCAATGAAGAGAACATTGTAAAAGGTGGAAACAGTACATGTACGACAAATGGTGTGGAACATTCTTTATCCGGGCCATTACTTGATTTTCCAAGTTATGATAATGTTAATCCTGCACTTGAGAAAGAAAGTAAAAAGCATTCCAAATGCACTAATGCTGTTATGTCACACAGTCATGCAGAGGCTACACCACCACCTCCTCCTCCTCTTCCTCCAACTCAATGGCGGGTCTCAAAACCAGAGTTATTAGATATGACAAATGGGACACAGCATTGTATGTCTGAGGATGCTGAACATATTAATGATCTCAGTCTTCCAGATTCTACTATCTTCCAGCAACCAAGCCTGACCCAGGTTGAGCAAATACAAATTAATCACGATGGTCACGTATCTTATGACAACATTATATATAAGCTGAAGGACAAGGTAACATTTGGTCATACCTTTCTCTTGATCATTGTATTTATGCAACCATGGTGGATGTTGGAATCTTACAATGTTTTTATCTTGTTTAGAGTTTCCTGCAGCTGGATCAGCAGAAGTTGAAGGGTCAGAAGGAAGCAAACCAGTTGAGAATGGAAAAGGAGACAGATGAAAGAGAAGATTTCCTATATCAAATCAGAACAAAAGTATGTAGGCTTGTTATAATCTCAACTATTTTGGGGTAAATAAATATTGGGTCTTGCTAACCAACGCCCTTAGGACATTTGTTAAGAAATCAATATGTAGAAAGGTTTTATTGAAAACTACAATAAAGTTACACGGAAGAACATGCAGATGTATTATTAATAAAAACTTTCTATTTTGATTCTTTAATCAATATCCCAAGGACATTGGTTAGCATTTTCCACAAACATTTTGGTCCTAGATAGGTTTAATTGTAATTAAGTTTGTGCTTCATTAAAAATGCATCAAAATGGCCATTAAATACTTAAAATTTCACATCAAGTTAGTCCTCCAAATGACAAAAATTGACATTGGAGTGTAGACCATGTCAATCCTGAACTTGATTTTGCAAAATTAATCTGTAAACAAAGTACTAATGATTATAGTAGTTAACTTTGCTTTGTGTTGTCATTTATTTGTTGGTGCAGGCCTTCAACCTTAGGCCCACAATAACAGGAAAGTCAAATGATGCCACTGGTCCCACTGCAAACGTTAAAGTTACAGCAATTTTGGAGAAGGCTAATGCAATCCGTCAGGTATTGGTCACTCCTCGTTTATCTATTACTCTTTTTTCCTTCTGTATTTATGTCTGCATTTTATATCTAATTAGCATCCATAATGGAAAAACTTTCAGGTTGTTGCGAGTGATGATGGTGAAGATGATGATAACTGGAGTGATACATGACATTTTTAGTTACTTTTTTGTTTCATACACGAGCAGTTCTTTTATGTTTCTTAGCCTCTTGAAGTGAAGTTGCATGAGGCTTTGTTGTATGTACGCATGTGTGAATAAATCTTGTTTATCTGTTATTAAGTGTAGTTCAGTTTCATTCATTATCATATGAATTTGTCTTCATTAGTTTTTGCTTTGAATATTTGGGCTGGGTAATTGGGCTGACCCAATGTATTGTGAGATTGCAAATCCAGGCGACTGTTTGTACAAAGTTCCTGAAGAAAAAAGAAAAAAGAAAAAATAATTCCGAGCACTTGATTTTATTTCAAATTATTATTCTCCCTTTCAACTACAAGATATCAAAATAAAAGAAGATTTATGGATAAAAATATTCTAATAATTATAACAAACAAATATATTTTCCGTTAATGCATGAAAATAATGCATTTTAACGAATTAATATTTTAGCAAAACTCCCTCCAAATACATCAAAATAAAAGAAAAAAATGGATATTATTTGTATATTATATCAACATAAATATATTAAAATAAAAGTAAAATTTTGGATAAATGTTATATGTTGCAATGCACGTCGCTGGGTTGCTTATTTTTAGGTGATTCAGGCCAAAATTGTGTTCTGTATAACTCTCAGGCATATTTTCAATGGCGTCGAGTATGAGGAGAGAGACTCGTTTCTACTTGGATTCGCATCAAGTGCTAATGGAGTGATGTTAGACGTGAGTCAAGTAGAGGTCCTTTGCTTGATTGGAGTCAGACATGGGTTTTGTCACGCCAGGTGCGAAAGGGTGGGAGACTCTGTCTTAACCATGTCAAATGCGTGTAGTTTAGCACCGAACATGGGTGAGACAAGGAACCTTCTTCCTCAATGGTGTTGGGCGTCCTGTGTGGCGTCGGGCGTTAGTTGCATGATCAAAAGTTGTTGTTTAAGTTGTTTTAATAGTTGAATAATGATAAATAAGTTGTATGGATGATGAATTTGTATGTTGTGAGTTGATACATTATGTAATAATATTCATGTTGTTAAGTTGTAAGTTGATTAATGAATAAGTTGTATAACATATGAGATATGTTGTAGTTGAATGAGTTATAAAGTTGTATGATGCTTAAGTTACTCATATTGTAAAGATATATGATGTTTAAATTGTTCAAGCTAATAAATTATAAGTTGAAAGTTGTTAAGCTATACACATATGAGTTAGATACATGTCTTAGCTATGATACATAGAAACTAGAGGGGAGTAAGTTGTTTTCAAAATTAGAATATTTCATTATGTGGATATACGTTACGGTGCTTCAAGAGCTTAGCTAAAACCCTTCAGTAGGTAAGTTGGCTTTTGAGTGGGTTTTTTTTTTTTTTTCCAATTGTTTCCTCTAGGTTTTATATGGGATCCATGTGTAGGCAAAGTCGAGACACACGAATATAAAGTGACAGATCGAGTAAAATATCAGGTCGGAGACTTAGTCTCTAACCTAGTATTGGAGGGGCACAGTACTTGGAAGGTAGTTGGTGAACTAATTCTATAGGTGACTTATTGTTGTAGACTAATGTTGTGGTAGGTCCATACCCAATTGTTCTACCTTGATAGTGGTATTAGATTTCTTAGTTTAAGTGACAAAACCTGAAAAATTAAATTAAGTTGTTTATACCTTGTATGAATGATGATATATGATGTTTAAATTTGTTTATGATGAGAATTGACGAAGTTAATTATGTATGATGTCTTAAGTTTCATGTTGATAAATGATAAATTGTAAAGTTATATTGATGCTATAGTTGATTAACTTGTTAGGTAAGTGGTATAGATACATGTCTATGTTGAAATACATTATAAAAAAAAGGAGAGTAAAAGTGCTTTTAGAAATTAAAATATTTCATTATACAGATATAAGTTGTAGTGCTCTAAGAGCTCAAATTGAAACTCTTTAGTAAGTTGACTTCTAAATGGATAGTTATTTTTAAGTTATCTTCATTAGATTTTATGTGATATCTGTATGTGGGTAAGATCAAGACATACATGTATAAAGCGGCTAATTGAGTAAAGTACAAGGTCAAGGACTTAATCCATAAGTATTGGAGGAACGTAGTATTTGGAGGGTAGTTGATGGGTTAATCTCATATGTAGCTTAATGTTGCAAACTAATGTCATGATAGATTAATACCCAAGTTGTTTTATCCTGACAGAGCATTAGACTTCCTAGTTTAAGTGACAAAACCTGAGAAATCAAATTAGGTTGTTAAACAAGATCTTTATAAGACATGAAGTTTTCTATTCCTGATCTAGCTATGATAACTCAAATATTGTGATTCGATAAGATCTAGCTACTTAAACTACTCACCTCTATTGCAGAAGATCTCCTTAGTTGATATGTGTGATGACACATTAGTTGAATATGATGTTGATGATTGAGAATGTAATATGTTAAAGTTGCTATATATTGTAGTAAGTTGCAAGTTGTTTGTGACCCTTTCTACCCTACATGCCTTAACACATAATATGATAAAATAACATGAAATACCTCAATATGATAAATAGACTCAAAATTTATGTAGGTAGAAAGAACTACATTTTAACATAACTAGATTTAGTGGAAATATCAAATTGCTAAGGTAATAAAGTCAACTATTCAATTTACATAACAAATCAAATTCTAACTAGTCTTAACTAATCGCTGGTATCACGTGTACTATAAGAGCAAAACCCGACGCTAAGGATTAGACCTGATCACCAACATCCTTAACACCATACTGGTAGTTACCTATAGAAATCAGAAGAAAATAATATAAAAGAAAAAAGAAGTGAGAAACATTGATCTCACTCTGACTCACGAAGCAGAATGCAAATTGATTAGCCAAACACGAACAACACATAACATAATATAGCATACACAGTTACACATCATCATCATACTTAGCTCATCCATAACATAATAAACAAAAACAAATATAATTATAATGTGTATGTGATGGGCATGAATTATATGTTATCATTCATGTGACACCAATAAAAATATCAGAGTTATGCATTGTCGCTAACAACATACTAGAGTAGTCTAGGAGTACATGTCGGATCACATCCTCTGTACATTTTCACTAGAAGGACATACTATCAAGGTTTGATCAGGATAGCTAAGCCACCCAAGATACATTCCATGCTCACTAAGGCAAGATTGAGACTTCCAAACTGAGCTATCCTTAAGATTGGTTCCCAAGCTTTTACACAAAGGACTTTTCTTAACGGTGTATTCCATATCGTACCCTTTCAAAAAAAACTTATATGCACATGATGCATATCAAATAACTCTATGCATAACATTTCATACGATCTCATTAATTCATTGTCAACTGATCCCATATCATAAAATCATCAACCATTCTTAATATAAATATTAAAAATTCAACTATATCAATTAAATATTAGCAATTAATGGAATAAGGAATCACATCACTACAACTCATACATAGCTCACAAGCATATTAATAGCACACTCACATACTATATTTCCATAACTTAATCTTCTACAATATTGCATGATCCAAACACCCTAACTAGAGTTATATGTATACTATTAAGTTGATATTAATTTTATTAGAAAAAGTTAAGACAATTATCTCCAACTTCTATATTGACCTCAAAAGTTAAATATGTCATCTACTATTTTAAATAAATATAAAACTGCAATGTTTTAGTCTAAATTTGACAATCTGACCTTTGCTTACTAGTTTGATCATAACTTGAGTTATAGACCTCTTTTTTTTATGTGATTTCAATGGAATTTGAAAACTAACATCCAAGGCTACAATTTTGAAAAAGATTACAAAACCTAATTATGCCATTTTAGTCTACTCGAAAGACTTACAACATACATATGTTACATTTTGTGCACCAAATATAAGGTTCATCTTTTAACTGACATAATTTGGTCATTCCTTAATATTTTTATGTGATTCTTGAGTCTAAACTGTAGCCCCAAATGTATACTTTCTAACCCAACAACTCAAACTCAATTTCATTAATCACATATAGAGAAATCACATAAATGCCAAAATATATTCATACCAGAATTTTCAGAGCAAAGCACAACTCATACCCAAACTCTCTTCTCCCAATCAAATCGATAAGAACTCTCCATAGGTTACGTTACACTTCTAAAAGATAAAATTTACACATACAACTACTATCCTTTCACTAACATCACAACAAGTTCCCTAAGTGTTTCCCATAAGAATCCATAGGGACCTCAAATCATACAATTTCTATTCCAAAACATGAAATTAATCATCCATTCAAACAATTCATGTTATTAATCATAGCAAGAAAAATAAGGAATAGAGTAGAAAAATTAAGAAAATCTTTCATACATAGGCACACAACATACATAGGATTGGAGCGAATTCTACTACCCAACATACATTAATTGCTGGAAAAGTATCATATGCATTGATATGAAAATAAAAAAATAGATATGCGAAGATATAATTTAATGTATTTTTTTATATTATTTATAGATTCTATCTTATCTAAATAATAGAAATAAAATTTGATTTTTTATTCTATGTATTCGAAAAAAAGATGTTTCAAATTTAAAAAATCACTTGTTTGGTAGAACTTAGAAGAAGACCCTTCTGAATGAAGAAAGGGCATAGCAATTTTTTTTTATAAAAACTCATACCTCAAACAAGTTTTTTTTACTCTCTAGATGACAGGTATATAGCTTCGAAGTGATTTCCTTCATTCTCTTATTCTCCGAGCTATGAAACACGTATGTGAAAATAGAGGTATAAAAAAAGGTTTGATCAAAAAACTCATCTTTTAAAAATCCTAACATTCCTTTAACCTTCTAGTTAAACATATTAACTCCAAATCTCCCAAAGATCCCTTCCCTTTTTAATAAAATATTATACTATTATTTAATAAAATATTATATAATATATTCTAAAATATATTACATAATTAAAACAAATATTTTAACAACCCCTATTAATAAAATAAAAATATCAAAATTATTAATAAAATAATTATATTATATTTTATAAAAAATGAGATGTTACATTGTTTGTGTTATACTCAATGATAAGTAGAAGTTGTATGTTGAGTTGAATGTTGTTACCTAGTTAATTCAAGTTGTTACTCAATGTTGTTATTATATGTTGATTCTTTCACAAGTTTACCTTGTATTTTTCTTGTGGTTGAAACTACAATGGTCATACATCATATGAGAGTAAAACAAGATTATTAGGATGATTTGTCTAGCTACCGGAGGGTCATGTTGTAATGACCTCTTTTGGTGGTGTTACTCTAATGTGACACAATTATTGTATAGATACTTAGTTGTAGACTAGGGGTCTTTTATAACAATTATATAGACTCTATATATGTACAAGGTGTGTATATAACTCATATGAAAATTTTATGTTTGAAAGTTTTATGTTTATGCTTGATACTTGTATAAGTGTCATATATGACTAGAAAAGTGTTATATGAGAATTTTAAATTAGTTGATATTATTTATTCTTTCTATTGCTTAATAATTAAACTATAATAAATGTATAACTTATCGAATCGTTATAAGATCTTCATCTAATCCAAACATTTTATCCCAACGAGATACTAATGTAAAGATTCGATAAAAAAAAGAAAAATATTCAAAACGTTATGAACTTAATAAATATTAATATATATTAATATTTTACTATTTTTAACGGTTTAAACATTTAATAAAATATATGCTGTTATTCTTAATCATAATGAAGAGCTCATGCGGTGGCAACATAAAATGATAATAGTCCGCGACTCGTGTCTCTTCAAGACATCATGGAATCAAAAATAATTTCTTAAATTAATTAAATTTAATTTTAGAATAAATTACACCCTTTTTCTAAAAAGAATAATATGAATATTACACTATAACACTGTAATCCTCTCAATGGATTCTAATATATCATATTTTATTTATTTTATTAAAATTCTGTTAGATTTAACATTTTTTTTTAACAAAATACATTTCTCAAATATGCAAGTATTAAACTGTCCGCCTTTGTCTGAATACAAATTTTTCTTCTTTAACAAATACAAATAAATTTCATTTTATTATAATATATTAAACTTATTTTTTTATTGTCGTTTAAAAAAACTAATAGCTCATAAATTTTATTTTAAATACTTTATTTAATTATACATGATAATAATAATAATAATAAATTAAATATGAGTATCTTTATCTTTATCTTTTGAATATAAAAGAATAAGAATTGCAGTAATTAATGGACACAATTTTTTCACTATTTAAAGTTCCATATTTTTAATATATATATATATATATATATATATATATATATATATATATATATTTTATAATTAAAAATAATTATGTATTTCAATAATTAAATGTAATAGATGTTAGATAATGTAAAGTCATACTCTTTTATGTATAATTTAATTTATAATTTATCTTTAACACTCATATTTTTGAATGAATTAAAAATAATTATAGTTTTCGAAACATTTCTCATTTTAATAATTGAATGCAATATATATTTTATACACCATATAGTTTTGGAGACATCTAGCATTTCAATAATTTAATGTAATATATATATATATATATATATATATATATATCATATTCTTTTAATTGTTGAGAAAATTTTAAAAGATGTATTAGTATATTTAAACTACATTTATCCTAATAAACATTGTTATTTCTCCTTCTATCTAAAGTTCTCTTATGTCACATTCTCCAAATTTTCTAGAACATCTCCTAGATTTTCTATCATATCTTATCTTAATATATATAAAGCGAAGAACTTCTCTCCAATAAATACATCCATAAAAAATAAACTGTACTAATAAACATTCCTCATTGACTATCATTTATAGTACTAAATACTACGAAATAAGGCTATACACACTTCATTATCCAAAAATGAACAACTTCTCCAATAAATACATGTAGGAATAAGAACTCTATTAATAAACACCCTTGAATGACTATCATTTAAAACAATAAATACTAAAAAAACAACTCACAAAGATTATGACCATACACATTCCATTCTCACAGAGTTATTCGCATTGCATAATTTTAACATATATAAAAAAATATTAAATCATCATATTTTCACCATTATATTTCTTTTCATTATCTAGTGGTTTATTTGATATTTTGTTTGAAAAACATTTCTAATGTATTTTGGTATTTTTATTTTCTTTTTTTCATTGTGTGTGTGTATATATATTGATATATTAGCCTTCCATTTTATTTATGTTAATATTGGAAGGTTGTGGATACATGATATGTTTTACATGTTATTTGTTTGGTAATTATTTGTTGTTTCATTTGAAAACCTTTTCTAACGCGAATTTGGATCCTCTCCTGCAATCTCCTCTCTCCAGCAACACTAATAATCATTGGATATATCTAATGGCTCAAATTTAATCTTATAATTAATGTAATTTCTTAAATAATTTTTATAAGATTAAATTTGAGTCATTAAATATATCCAATGATTATTAGTATTGCTGGAGAGAGAAGATTGCAGGAGAAGATCCAAATTATTCTAACGCATGTTATTTTTTTTGTATTTAATTTGAAAATCCATATTATGTTTTGTAGATGAAAAAATCGAGTCATAACCACGATCACATTTTGAAAGATAATGAAGAATACATCAATGATTTGAAGGGAATAATGTTTCATTGGGAGATTGTTATTGCTTATGTAAGTTAAACTAAAAAGAAATGCATATACCTGTGAATTCGTAAATTATCTTTCTTTTATGAAATCTTTGTATCAAGGAAAAAGTTTAAATTTTGATTCCTTATATTCATTATTTTCCTTTCATTTGATTTATAAGTTTTATAAAATATATGTTAAATTCTAACATATTATTGATTTTTTTTTCTTATTGTATACATTTAACAATACATGCCTTTCAATTTTTTATAAGATTGTTATGTTGATGATTGAAAATCTTATTCAAGTAGTATTTGAAACAAACAATATGATATACCTTATTGTTGGCTAACTCATAAATGGGAAAATATTGCATACCAAACAACTTAAAAGAAAAAATTCTATATCATGTTTGAAATGTTACAAGTCAAGAATTACATTTACTTGAATATTATTTGGTTGTATTATTTTAAGTAGTAAACTTTAAGTTATTATTCAAAATTTGCATGGTTTACTATCTTGGCCAAGATATTTTTATGAATTGAATGATAGATATTGATCACTTAATAGCGTTATAGTTAAACTATGCAAATGCAAGTTAGTTTTTTTTTGTTCTTTCATTTTAAACATATTAAATTTATAAAGATTAATAATTGATATAATTAACTATCACAAGTTTTGGAAGATAAAGCAACTCAATTAACCAATAATTTCAATATATGTAAGTTACTAACATTTTTTATGTTAAGAATGAAACAAAAACATAATTTTCCATCTCCAACACGAAAACAAATGAAATAGAATATCCAATCCAATATTTAATATTTACTTAATTTAGTATATAACATGAAGTGCAAGATAAAGATGAATAATTAATGTACCTAAAAAAAGATGAATAATTAATTAATATTAACATATAATATTTTGAAAGATTTATCAAATCTATCCACATTTAGATAGATAAAATATAAAATACTACTTAAAATATTAAAAGATTAATTAATTTATGTCTAGCACATATTACAAAAGTGCGGTCACCAAAATTGTTAAAAGAAATTCAAACAATTGATAATTAAGTTTTTTTTTTTTTTTGCTTTGATAAGAATGTATAACTCTTTTCACCGGGTCGTTCCCTGTAAAGATAAAAAGGTACTTTTAGTCACGACTTTATACCCAAGTTAAAATTTGGTTAAAGAATATAAGTACCAAACCATTTGAACTAGCAAATTTTGGTATAAATGTTACATAATCAACCTTTTCTATTATTATAAAATAAACATGACAATGATTTCAAAATATAAACAAAATAAACTTTAAAACATAAAACTAATAAAAAATATTTTTTTTATTATATATATTATTATATAAAATATATTTTAAATTAATATTTTGTGCATTGCATGGTTAACTATACTTGTTAAAGTTAAACTAAGTAAGTCTAGATCAGTTGATTTGATTATGGGCATAATTTATTGTAAACTTCTTTATATTGTGTTTGGTTCTTATGAATAAAAAAAATATCTCAAAAAAGGAAGTATTTAATTTTATTCATATAGTATTATATAAATATTTAAATAAATTGGTGTTTTGCTTACATGGTATTGTGTTAATTAATATATAGTTTTTTTTACTGCAATTAATTATAAACTAATATATTTATGACTAAATTGAACTTTTAATCTCTTTGGTCCCTCTATTTTAAAATGAAGAAATTTATTCCATCTTATTTTTAAAAATACAATTTTGGTTATCTCATTAAATTGACATCTATTAATTGTTAAATTTTAATGTTTACTCATATTTAAGTGATGTAACATTTAATAACATAACATTTGGAGATAAAAAAAGTTATAAATAAAAGTGCTAACTTTTAAGTGAATATGTTTATATTAAAAATCTATTATTAAATAAAATGTAATTATTATTAAGTTTAATACTAACTTCTTCTTATTAGAGTGGGTTGATCCTATAGAGTTAAAGTGTATCTCTAATCATGACTTTATGTCCAAGATGAATTAAATTTTAATCTTTAATTAAGAAATTTGTATTTCAAACCATTTTAATTAACAAGTTTTAATTTTAATTTACTACTTTATACATCCATTTAAATATCATTTTTATATTACTATACATTTGAATTTTTATATTTAAAATATTTTCATAAATTATTCATAAAAAATAATTTTTGAACTAAATTTTTAAATAATGATAATTTATATATATATATATATATATATATATATATATATATATAATTTCATAATTTATATTTTTAATAAATTATTTTTATTTAATTATATATTTAAAATATTTCAATTATGAAATAAAAGTATATTTTTCTTATAGTTTAACAAGGTAAAAATTATGCCGTAAAAAAAAGGTAAAAATTATAATGGTTATGCACTGTCATAATATTTTTGTTTATGGTGCCAACTAATAAAATAATTATTATTAATAACTTTGAAGATAATTATTATAAAAATTAATAAATTTATCATAATAATTATTTATGATTAGATAATTATATAAATATGTTTTACACGCATAATTTTTTTCCTCCTCAAATTACTTATATTTTAATATGTACAATTCATGGACATAGTTATTATATATAATTAAAGTTTTTTCTATCGACGGTAGATGTTCCAGGAACGAAAAAAAAAATATAATTAAATTTTTTTAATAAATAATATATATAATATATTTAAATATATAAATTATATTTTAGATTATGATAGATAATTTATATTATAATAAAAGAAATTATTTTTATTTATTAATAATTTATTTTAAAATATTAATATTTAATTTATAAATAATTATGATAAATAAAAATTAAATTAGATAAAATAAATAAATAAATTTTTACAATTTCTTTTGTTAAAAAAAATATATTAAAAATACTCTCGCAACACATATTTGTTTTTGTTTAACATATGAAAGTTGACATGCTACTTTAAATGAATAATAAATAAATATTTAATTTTCTATCTTAATAGAAAACTTTAAAAGAATTATTTAATAATTTAGTAAAACATTAAGGCTGGTTAGTTTGATCGAAAGGGATAAGAATTTTTTTAATATATCCTAGATAAATTCAGAAAATATTATGTACGAAAAAAAAAATGTTAACCCTTCCTTGTTAGAGCACCTCCAATGGGAGGTGCTTACTGGGTTGCTTATTTTTAAGCAACGGTTCTTATAAGAAACTTCCATTGAAGTGATCCTACATGGCAACCCAGTTGCTTAAAATTTTTTCTTTGTTGCTTCTACAAGCAACGGTACTTAGCAGAGAAATTTGATTGGTTGAATCAGATCTACGTGGAACCCTCCAAACAACCAGTCCCGACAGCCCCCGCGCGAACCCCTCGGTCCCGCGCTAGAACCCCCTCCCCGCGCGTAGCTCTCGACCGGACCTCCTTCCCTCGCGCGCGGCTCCGAGCGGACCCCCACCCCGTGCGCAGCTCCCGACTGGACCTCCTTTCCCCGTGCGCGCAGCTCTCAACTGGACCTCTTTCCCCGTGCGCGCGGCTGCCAACCGGAACCCCCCTCCCCCGCGTGCGTGGCTCAACAAATAGAGAGAAAGAGAGACGTTCCTTTGAGAGTTTGAGAGAAAGAGAGACTGAGGAGAAAAAGAATGAGACGTGTGAGAGATGTGCGTCAAAAGAAAAATGAGAAAGTGTCGTTGCAATTTTTTGATTATTGTAATTTTTATTATTGTAATTTTATTATTGTAATTTCTAATATTATTTTATTATTGTAATTTTTTAATTGTAATTTTTATTATTATAATTTTTGGTATTTTTTTATTATTGTAATTTTTTAATTATGTAATTTGTTTTGTTAATTATTTATATTTATATATTATTTATAATAATTAATTTTATAAAAATTTATCATAGAATATAGTGTGAGATGTCAAAAAGTGTAGTATGAGTTGTAAAAAAGTAGGAGTGCTTTTATAAGCAATTTTCATTGAAGCAAAAATTGTAAAAAATATAGTATGAGTTGCTTATGAGTGACGTGACACAGTGGGACTCATTTAAAGTGATTAGGAGTTGCTTATAAGCAACTCCCATTGTAGATGCTCTTAGAAACGAGCGATAAATTTCCTTGAAATACACTCACCATTTCGGTTTTCACGCCCCAACACTAATTTTGCTCCGAAAAGTAAAAAATATTAAAATTCGAAAAATTCAACTTGCCTCTCAAAATGGTTTGATATGAATTTTTTTTTTCATATTCAGAAATTATTAATCTTAAAAATTATAAATTTAGAAATTCTAATTTCTATAAATAATTAAAATAAGTTCGATTATTTATAAAGGTTCTTGAAAATATTCACATAAAATTCCTAAGACTTATTTTCATATTTATGTATTCCTAGAAATATAAATATTTTTTATACAAATATATTCTTTATTAAAATAAATTTATTAGATATATTTATTAACTCAAATATTATTACAAAGTGACATCAAATTATTTTTAAAAAGTTAAAAAAATATAGTTAAAATTATTTAAATACAGAATTTTAATAAAATAAACAAAGAAAAATGCTACATAATAATTAAAAATGATAAAAATATATATTTCATTTCACTCAAATAAATTAATTAATTAAAAAAGTTTAACAAATACTATTAAACTATAAAAATAAAATAGATAATAAAAATTTAAAAAAGAGAGAGAGAAATAAAGATATGGGAGGGAGGGAGAGGAAAAGGGAGAGAGGGGAAGTGAGAGTGAAAGTGAAAGAGAGAGAGACAGGGAGAAAGAGAAATCGAAGGAGAGAGAGAGAGAGGCGAGTGAGAGGGAGAAAGAGAGAGAGATGGAGAGGGAGAGATAAAGAGAGATAGAAAAAGAAAGAGAAATAGAAGCAGAAACAAATAGAGAAATTTTCTGTTTTAAAAAATGATATTATTATTTTTTGTATGTAATAAACTTTTTCTCTAATTAGATAAATTTGGATTCACACCCTTTCATAAAAATATTTTTATGAGAAAATGAGATAAAAATAATTCTTAAAAAATTACATTTTTAAAATTTTTCTTTTAAAATAATTATTAAACATGAAATTAAGATTCTCATTTTAAGATTTTGAAGAATGTAAAACATTTTACGTATGAAACACCCTCTAATTTCTAACATTATTTAATCTTAATGCATGACCTTTTGCTACTCTCTAACGCTATTCCCAATTGCGTACTTTATAAAATTTGTTTGCTGAGATTTTCATCTGAGTGTATCCAAGCCAATAAAAATGAGTAATGTGTGTATGGCCACAGACAAAGGTATAGTGTTTGAAGACATTATATTAGTCACTGTTATGTTCAATATGTTTATATTTTTTTATTCTGGTTTTTGATCCATATGTAAATGATGGCAATTGTGTAGCAGGTTACCCCACATATTGGTGTACTGGTCAATCACAACTTCATGCTGCGCAAGCTGAATCTCAACCTGCATCAAAGATTCAGATTGTTTCTCATGTTCCATCGTATCCATTTAAGGGTACTGCAGCACCACGATTGTGTCCAAGGGGAATATGGTGATTTCTTTTTTCCTTCTGTTGCTCCCTGCTTTAAATTTGTATACGAGAAAATAAGTTGTCCACATATAATTTAAAATCTTTTATATCGTTATTTAATACAAACTCACTATATATAATAAGATTATTATTGAATTTTTATAATATTTATCTTGAAAATTATATCAATGAAGATTTTTAAATGATTAATAATATAAAAAAAATTAATAATATTTTTTAGACTTAAATTCACTTTTGATCTCTATAATTATGTAAATATTAATTTTATTCTTTCAAAAATTTTATTGTACATTTGATCTCCTAGTTTTCAAAATTAAATAATTTTAATCCACTATTAACATGTGATCTTAAAATAAACAAAAAAATATTAACCTTGACTTAATTTCATGTGAAGACTACATTTTTTTTAATTATAGATATGTTATATTTCTTTTTATTTCAATTAAAATTTATAATTTATTAAAACATTTTTTTATTAACTTTTAATGCTACTCCTTTCATCTCGTAATAGGTGTGGTGTTAGGAGAAAAAATAAATTTTAAAAGTGTCATGTTAGCTTTTTAATGTAATATTAATTACTTCTTTTTTATTTATATCCATAATAATATTATTTAAAAAGTTGTTGTGTTCATCATTTTTAATAAAGATGGTTAATAATAAAGTTGATTTTATAAATTTTTTTTTTCATCTATTTATTGGCTTTTTTTGATTTTTGTAAAATAATTTAAGGTAACAGATGAAAGAAATACTATTTTTCTATGTGATTAACTTAATTTCAGATAGTGTCACTTGTGTATACGACAATATTTTCTTTTTAATTTTAGATGACTTATTAATGATTGATTGACAATGCTTATTTGTAATAAAAAATTTTGAAAATCAAAATTGTAAGGACCAAAATTGGATTCAAGTATATTCTCTAATTAATATTAGAATTTTACTTTTTCTGTTACTATAAGGAATATTTGTGAGAAGATAAATTTTTTCATATTCTAGTGATTCATGAAAATCATAGATCCCAATAATAACAAATTTTAGTAATGATTAAAATATGTTTGATTGATAAAAATATTTGGTTAATCGTAAATGTTGTATATATATGCATATATATATATATATATATATATATATATATATATATATATATTAGTAATTAAATATTTTTACTGTATTAATTAAAGAAATAAGTAAAAAAAAATCCCCAAAAATCTGTTTAAAATTTCAGCGTGAATTATCACAATGAATTAATCACAGTTTTAATATTTAAAATAGCTATGATACTAAACAATGTTATTTTATTTTATTTTTTACACTATAGTTTTCTTGCTAAGGTTTTCGTGTTTGATTTTATTTCAGGAAGACAATTTGTTGCTGCTTCTTTCTGGCTTGCCTCACGGCACTAATCTTGTTTATTATCGATATAATTCGTAACAAATAATACATTAGAAAAGGAAAAATGATTTAGGTTCAGTCAGGTATCTATGTATTGGCGAATTGGCAAAGTCACTTTTTCTCCACAACTGTTGATTCTTGCATATATATACTCCAATGAATTACAGATGTTTTAGATTGAGAGGCAAACTTTTTTTTTTTTTATTCAAGGCATAGGCAAATGATTGTTATTCTCAGATATAATTTATATATTGAAATGACTTGACTCACTCATTCGCTATTCCCATTTCCATTGTCTCTTTGTGCATAGAGCTTTTGTAGCTATGACCAAAATTCTCTTTTTAATTCGGCACATTTTCTTATATTTTCCTTTCACATACATTCCTCTGTCTTTAGCATGGATGTTTTAATATATTACTTCCTATGGCTCAAATTTTTTATTTTTCATTTTTTTATCAGCAAAAGAAATTTATTAATAATTAGGCACTAAAAGTACTTAGAAGTACAAAGGAATTAACACACTACAATAAGTGATAAAAAGAAATATCAACCCTCCCAACCAAACCTAATAAAATATAATTCAATTTCATAAGCAAGTTCCAGGTGAGGTTTGCTATTGACTGAAGGAGTATGTGAAGTCCTTTGTCAGCTCCTTTAACCAAGTCCATGAAAAAAATAAAACGTCTTGTACTACTTTGTTGGAGTCAAAAACTTGATTTTTATGTAAAGATGCATTCCTGTGTCTCCAAATACACCAACCCACAACACAACAAAGTACTTTCCATCTATCTCTACAAGTAGTGTTCTAAGATAGCACAAGGTAATGATAAAAGTGTAAGCTTGGTGTACCTGGGAGAACAGACACAACATTGAACCACCAAAAACAAGTTTTCCATACCTTTTGGGCTTCTCTACACCTAAATTGGACGTGAGCTATAGATTCCGCCTCAACTCTACAAGACACATAGCATCCTCTTCCACAAGTTGGATATTCTTCTTGATAAGGTTGTCTCGAGATGACATCATGTTTAAGAGGACCCTCCGTATGCAAATAGATACTTTCATAGGTACCTTAGTGTTCCACACATCCACAAAAAGATCTAGATGTTGCGACCCAAAAGTAAAACTAAGAAACTCCGAGTAAGCCATTTTAACTGAGAAATTGCCTGACATATCACCAAGCCAAAACCAAGTATCTTTCATTGTTCTACTGACAACCACTTCCTCCAGGTCTTTTTAAGATCTTCAAACATCTCCATTTCTCACATGAACCATTCTCTTCTCCAAGAGAGATTCCAATGCAAAAGCCACACTTTGAGATAGTTAGGTCTTTGTTTTCCGAATTTAGAAACAGTCTCAAATATTTCACTTTAAGACCCTCTCCTCTACACGAAGAATCTTCCCACATTTTGAATCTTTTCCCATCTTCCCAGCGACTAATATATACTCTTATATAGTTTTATTTTGCTACATGAAAAATTACTATTTTTTAATCTTTATTTATAGTTAAGTAATTATGTTGAGTTGTTGATATGTTTCTCAAGAAGTTGATATATATTAAAAAAAACTTGTTATTTGTCAAAATTTCTACCACTACAACACAAAGAGCTTTAAGTATCATTTGAAAAATGTTACCAACTTGTGTATAAATGTTACTAAATTGCTTTAACAACATATTATCAAATGTTGTATATAGTCCATGTTGTTAAATACTTTTAATAACATTTTTATACAATTAGGCAACATTTATCAAATGTTTATCAAAGTAATATTTTTGTAACATTTTAATGATGTTGCTAAATTCTTGTTAACTTTATAAAATGATAATTAATTTTAATTTAGATATTATTATTATTATTATTAATTATTATATTTTTATGCCTCCTAAATCTTTAAGAGTTCTTCAAGAGAAGATTAAAGACATTCTTAATTAATCACTACTAGTTATATATCAAATTCTTTACGAGTCATTCATTCATTTGATGTGAGACTTTAATTATGAATAACAATTAGAGATGAGAGAAATACACTTTTTTTTAGTTGATGTGGGACTTTGATTCTAGAAGCAATTATAGTAACATTTTTCAAGAAAATGTTACAAAATAACCTATGTGATATTTTTTTTACTTGATATGAAACTTTGATTTTGAAAATAATTAAAAACAATAATATTGAAATAAAAAATGTTACTCTATCTACAATGATATTTTAAATTTTTTTTTTACAAAATAACCTATTTATTTAATATATAGTAACATTTTAACAAATGTAAGAATTAAATGTTACTAAAGAGCTAAAATCTAGTAGTCAAATTTCTAAATTTCTTTTGAAAGTTTTTAATCTTAATTTTATTAATGTATTTTTTAATATTATGACAATTTTTAATAATTAAGTTTTTTGTGTGAAATTTCAAAATTATTTTTACATTAAAACTATAATAATTTAAAATTAATATAATTAATATTTTGTCTTTTGTCCGTCAATAATTTGTGGAAAACTTAATGTTACCCATAGAATTACTTGATTACAAATGGATTTTGTCCGTATGTAATATCAATATTTCTTGTAATAACAATAGGTTGTGTGTAGATATTATTTTATTTCCGTTTATAATTTTCATAACACTTAGATAAATTATTATTATTGTCAAAATAAGTGATAAATGACATCGAAATGATCCTAAAATATATTTTCTGCATTTACCAACTTTTAAGTTTGTTGATAGTTTGACATACATTATCTAATATTCTTGTATCTTTTGTTCTTTTATTTTTAATTTAAGTGTAACTAAAATCACCTTAATATATGCATTTGTTACTGTTGGAATTATGGAGGAAACTGGCCAGCAACTTATATATACCCTTATATAGTTTCATTTTGCTACATGCAAAATCACTATTTTTTTAATCTTTATTTATAGTTAAGTAATTATGTTGAGTTGCTGATATATTTTTCAAGAAGTTGATATATATTGAAAAACTTGTTATTTGTTAAAATTTTCACCACTACAACACAAAGAACTTTTAGTAATATTTGAAAAATGTTACCAACTTGTGTATAAATACTACTAAATTATTTTAGCAACATATTATTAAATGTTGTATATAATCTATGTTGTTAAAGATTTTTAATAACATTTTTATACAATTAGACAATATTTATCAAAGTAATATTTTTGTAACATTTTAATGATGTTGCTAAATTTTTGTTAACTTTATAAAATAATTAATTTTAATTTAGATATTATTATCAATTATTATATTTTTATGCCTAAATCTCTAGGAGTTCTTCAAGAAAAGATTAAAGACATTCTTAATTAATCACTACTAGTTATATATCAAATATCAAAGTTCATTTATCTTAAGTATAACTATATGATTTTGTATACTTTTTATGAGTCATTCATTTATTCGTTGTGAGACTTTAATTATGGGTAACAATTAGAGATGAGAGAAATACATTTTTTTTCACTTGATGTAGGACTTTAATTCTTGAAGCAATTATAGTAATATTTTTCAAGAAAATGTTACATAATAATCTATGTGATATTTTTTTTACTCGATATGGAACTTTAATTTTGAAAATAATTGAAAATAATAATATTAAAATAAAAAATATTACTCTATTTATAATGATTTTTTTTTAAAAAATTGTTACAAAATAACTTATTTATTTAATATATAGTAACATTTTAATAAATTTAAGAAATAAAATATTACTAAAGAGTTAAAATGTAGTAGTGCACATATAATATTAATAAATCTAATACTTAATTATAGCTGAACTTTATTTCGTTTCTTGCTTAAAGAAAAAAGGAGAATGATACAAAAAAAAAATAATTAAAATATACTAACGAAAGATTAGTTCTATTTAAGTGACGGATTAGATCAACAAATTCAACTTTTCCCCTTATTTTAATAGAAATCTATGACTGATATTTTGCTCCGACATAACTTTGCTTTTAAAATTGATGGCACACCAAATCAATACGTAAAGATTGACTTTAAAAAATCCTCGCGAAAAAAGTGTATCTTAAAGAAAGCAAATTTATGCTTTCTAATCTTCATGATACACCAGAATAATGAGTTGGAATGGGATCACTTTCCAAATTAATTATATGATAACTCCTTTAGTAAAGAAATGGCATAGAAAAGTATCATATAAAACGTTGCGTACTAAAAGGGAACTTGACCCACGTACAACTAAATTTTATTTGATGAAAAAGGATAAGCAACAATGGTGATATATAAATTTACTTATTTCAAGAATAAGTTTTTTTTAGATTTTATTCAATAATTCATATTTTATATCAAACTTTAATTACTCAATCATTAAATAAAAAAATTTAATGCATAGATCAAATATGTAAATTTTTTAAAATTTATATTTTGTCTCATTAATTTGAATCAATATATAAAATATTTTTATGATTATTTGTCAATTTGACTTAACGAGACAGAGTATCAAATCATTTTTAATTTTTTTAAAACTTACAAATTTAGTCTATGCATTAAGATCTTTTAATTTAATGATTGGATCATTGAAATTCAATATAGAACGTGAGTTATTGAGTAGAATAAGTCTAGGTAAACAACCATACAACTTATCAATATATCAACTTAGCATACGCATGCAAACACAACATGATTTCTTGGATTTTCCCACTTAAACTAGGAAGGTCCATTATCCCTATTAGGAATAAAATAACTTGGGTGTGAACCTACTATACCTTAACATGCATAATTAAGCCTATATGGAATTAGTCCGTCGACTACCCTCCAAATATTGTGCCCCTTTTAGCAAATAGTTAGGGATTTTGGTTTTCAACCTTGTACCATACTTAATTGGTCACTTTGTGATCATATACATATGGCTCGACTTTGCCTCCTTAAGAATCTTCATTAGTAACTTTTAATCAATATGACTCGACCTTGTCCTCGTACTATATCAACAAAGGACTTGGAGAAAACTCAACACTTCACTTCAAAAGTCAACTATACTCAAGTAGGGTTTTTTAACAACTAGGCTCTCTGAGCACCACAACACCATATCCTCATAATGGGATATTCATCTTTTAAAATGACAACTTTCCTCTAGTTCTAATTCAATCAACATAATACAACTACATGTATGCTTCAAATTCAACTCCTATTCATAATCAACTTATAATTTTAGCAACTTAAACATCATTATACATCTTCCCAAATTAATGCATAATAAACTAGAATC
This sequence comes from Cajanus cajan, assembly GCF_000230855.2. NCBI lineage: Eukaryota > Viridiplantae > Streptophyta > Magnoliopsida > Fabales > Fabaceae > Cajanus > Cajanus cajan. Next base: position 66,620,954 of record NC_138518.1, read on the forward strand.
ATATATCAACATACATCATATGAGTACTTCATTCAATTCAACACATGCTCCAAACTTAGTCAAATAAAAATCAAGTTTTCATTTGGTAACCCACGCCTAAAGCCATTCTTCCTATGCCTGACATCATTGAGGCAGAAAGTTTATGGCTTTCCCTACGCCAATCCACTATGCCTAGAATGGATTAGATAGAGAGCTCATGTGTGAATCAAGTCTGGCGTAAGTAGTTTTTTGTTCGGCTTCATTTAGGAAAAAAACATTTTCCTAACTCACGTTCAACACCATTCAACCTATGTCTAACATCATCTAGGCAGAGAATCATTATGGGTGGAAAAATGAGCCACGACCTACGAGCCTACCAAAAATTGGTGGGTCGGTTAGGGAGCATGCCTTGCCAATCCATTAAGCCAAATGACAAGTCGAGGCAGGCAATTATTTTTAATATTTTTTATCTATTTTTTTTTAATGTAAGTTTAATTAAGTCACTTCAAATTTATGTACAATAAATTTGTTGTGCATTTGATTTATTTTATTATATGTAATACAAGAGTTATTAATATTATTATAATTACATATCTATTTTGTTATGCAACAAATTTGAAATTTGTTGTGCATCAAATTAAATCAAATTAGTTCTAATTTGATTTTTTTTATTATTTATGTACACTAATTTATGTATGTCTTTTAGATGTTAAAAAAATATATGTTGAAAGAATAACTAAAAATAAATATGCAAAAAAAATCCTTATTCTCCCTTTTTTTTCCCATTTATATATATATATATATATATATATATATATATATATATATATATTAGTTTTTTGGCAGCTAACCCACCCTTAGGCTAGGGTGGGTCAAGGTTTCCAACCCATTTTTGTCTAGCAAGTTGACTTGGTCTAGCCCATTTTTGGTGGCTAGTGTCGAGTCGAGCCTAAACGGGTTAGACTAACCCGTTTTGTCATCCCTAAGAACCATTGCGTTAATCATGCCTAACACCATTCAAACTTGAGCCCAACCTCACCAAGTTAAAGAGCTCTTGAGGCAACCACAATCGGTGCCTCTCAACCTACGCTTGATGCGACCAAGTCAAAAAACTCTCCTTTAACTCACATCTGACGCTACCAATCTTGTGTTTGATGTTAATAAGGTAGAGAGCCTTTGGTCTGTATCACGTCCGATACAACGAAGTTGTGTCCAACGCAAAAACGATTTCTACACTTGGCAAAGTCGCATTTGGCTCATTCCACCTAAAAATTAGTAACTTGCCAACATGACATAACCACACCATTGTACATCAAAATCAACATGCAACCAATACAGAGTATAATTCATTACTTTCTTATTAACTTATTCAAAAACCAACAAAAACCCAAAACATGAGGATCTCTTTCTCAATCCAACATATATTCAGAAAATTGATGAACTCTAACAACAATCAACAACAACAATACAACAAAATTAACTCTACAAGCTTCTTTGACCTCCAATTAGCTAGAATCAAGGAAGAAGAAGAAAATGGAGTCTCTCAGCTAACTCCACACGACAACGTAAAACATTTTGATTCTTGGTTCTGAAGCTTTGAATCACCAAGCAGCAACATAATCTACGCTTATGAGAAGGATGGGAGAAATTCGTGAAGTTTGAAGAAAATATGATTCTCTTCTACCTCTAGAGCTTCTTTCTCTAACTTCTCTATAGTTTTCTTTAGAAATTAATTTATGAACTTTACATCTTAATTCTTCCCTAACTAATCAACTTGACTTCAGCTCAAAACACTACAAGAAATGTTACATACAGTGACATACAAAAAGTTTCACTATAGATAAAATATATGTAGGTATATATTTATTTGATATATAGCTACATACAATTTTAGTGCTGATTTTGAATGAGATTTAACAACATATTTTGTGTGTCATTATAGTTTATGTCCACACCTTTTAACAATATACCAACATATATTATATATATTGTGTGTGTAAAAGTAGTATCTATTGTGTCATTGTATGACAATTTTTTTTTGTAATGAAACAACTCTTAAATAATAAAAACTCATAAGAATTTCTTAATCCTTATAATTTTATAACAATTAAACAACTAATTGTGACAACAAATAAATTAATAAAATCAATACACATAATTAAAATTTCCGGTGTTACACATTTACCATCTAAAAAATCATTAAAATTATTTTACTATATTTTTGCTGTTATTCAAAAATTTATTCAATTATCCTAAATTATAAGTATTTTTTATTTTAAAAAAAAGCTTCCTAAAAATAAACAACTACATTAACCTTTTTCCAAAAATCCATTGGAACCTGAAAAGTTGGCTTTCGATGAAAAGTGCTACCAAATGCCATTAGGAACATGCAACTTTAACGATAAATATATTCGCTTAAAGAAATTGCACGATATATATTAAAATCTGATTCGTGACCGACCTATATAGTTCTATTGCCCTTTTAAAAGGCACAAAAATTCAAGCCTAGATCATTTATTTGGAGGCATCCCAACTCACTTGTAGAATATATATCGAAAAAGTGGGGTTTGTTAAATTTAATTATCACTTAATTGCACTTTAATTTATTATACGAGTAATTATGATCCTATAGTTTTAATTACCTGATTTTGGTTCACATATTTTTAAAATAAAATGGAATATTTTAGTTTTAATGTTTACATATCATCTAATATGTGCCACGAAAACTTCTGATGTGTTATTAATTATTTTTTTGACAAATCAAAATCATATAATATAAAATAAATAAATAAATAGTGTCACATCAATTCTTATGTCGGTTAAGTAATACAAATTTTAATTGTATAAATAATTTTGATCTTATAATTTTAATTGCTCAAATTTTATGTATTTAAAGAAAATGGAATATTATTTTTAGTCTCAATAGTAACATATTATCTAGTCTTAATATGACATTAATTATTTTTAACAAATTAGATAATATAATATAAAGTTAATGGCTAAATTATAGTTTTGATTCTTTATTTTCATTTTTTTTTTGAGTCATTTTAGTCATTTATTTATTAAAATGTATATTTTGGTCTTTTATCTTGTTTATTTAAATTAATTTGATCATGTTAAAACAATCATCATTTTCAATTTTGTAACATAATTTTAAATTATTTTTTAATTTATTCAAAATGTAAAACTTATAACCTTATGTTCACTTATATTAAAATTATGAAATATAATTGACATTTTAATACAATAGTAAAAATTAATCATGTAAAAATTATATCTCATGGACAACTAAAAAATAATATAAAATTAATTTTTTTTTTTAAATTTAATCACTATATTTATTACACATTTGATTTAAACTTCAATTTCATTTAATAATTTTTATATAAGTGAATCTTATAAAATAAATTTTTAATCTTAAATAAGTCAAAAAATGAATTTAGAATGATTAAATTGATCTAATTTTTTTTTATAAGCAAAAGAGATTTATTAAAAAGGAGTACAAGGGGTACTCTAACCCATATACAAATACAATAGGCTAAAGAATACTTGTAACATCTAAAAAATACGATGCCTATTTTATAGTCACAGTAATAGAAGATATGACATCTAATAAACAATTACTAAGTGATTTACCCCAGATTTCAAGTATGTGATCTCCCACCAGTATAATATTGCTCGTAGCTTAGGCACAATCTAAATAAAAGATCAAAATAAATATTTTAAAAGATAAATGACTAAAATAAATCTAAAAAATAAGATAAAATGTCAAAAGTATAATTTATTCAAAATTAATTAATTAATAAATAATGTCACTTCAAATGTATGTTATTTACGGGACTCAAACTTTAATTATAGTGATAATTTTGGTCCTACAATGTTAATTTCTCAATTTTAGTCCACATTTTTTTTTAAAAAAAAAACTATAATACTTTAGTCTCAATGGTAACACATCATCAAATTTGTGCCTCAAAATTTTTTTGATGTAGCATTAATTGTTTATTTATTGACAAATTAAATTATATAATATAAAATAAATAAACAAATAATGTCATGTCAAATACTTATTTATCAATTTATAAAATTTTGGCGTGCTGAAATTGAAATATCATCACATATGTTAAAAATTGGATGGTGAGTAAATGGTGAAACTAAAATTCTTATTTATAAAATGTAGGGACCAATATTGAGCAATAAAAATTATGAAAATTAAAATTTACTAACACATTAAATTATAAGGGGACAAAAAATGTAATTAAAATTTTCATTTTCATCATTCAAATCGTTAGATTTTGATACCATTTCTAACCGAGAATATGCATGATAAAATAGAAGCGTATAAATAATTATGTAATGTAAATTTCTTTAAAAGATTTCTATTCCACATAATACCCTATTGTAATCGATTAATATTATCTAAAATGGTAAAAGGATTTCTTTAAACAGAACTATTATTATCATCAAAATATAATTAAATTTCAGCTTTCAAATATGCAATTAATAATTCATGCTCTTCTTTAATGTTTCTAACATGAATATGCATTTCCAAAACAAAATATTTAGAATAATTTTGGCACATCAACCAAGACAAAAAAAGAGAGAATGAAAATATTTTTTTTTTACTTACAAAGTATTTCTAACTACAAGTAGAAATTCCATAAAGAAAAGTTACAAAGAAACTACTAAGAAAGGGAGAGAATAAAGACTCAATATAGGTAAGCTGATCGATACCTTTTTCATACAACTAAGGGTTATTTTATAATTACAAGGGAAAAAAATTCAAATGTTGAATTCAAATTATTTTTTTTTTCTGGATAAGATTTTTTTCTTGCTTAGAGTGACTTTTGTCTTCTTGTAACAAAAATTTTGAATTCTTTTCTTCTGAGCTAGCTAGAGCTTTTCTTTTCTTTTTCTTTTCTTTTCCTTTTCATATTTCTTTTTGCAATATTGCTTGTATTTCATTCATAATGAAAGATATTTTGTAAGGTTGATTTATTCGACAATAATTATATACAGAGACAAATTCAAATATTTTTTAAGATCTACCTTCAATCATCCAAGTTTTGAGTGAATTTTATTCCAAAAAAATCATCCCTATTTTGAAGATAAGGATTAGGATTGCTAGTTCTTTCATTGAGATCTTCTTATTTTTCATCAGAATCTAATGAATATAAAGTTGTCCTTAGCTTTGCTATTAATTTTTTTATTGAATAATCCTTTCAATTTTAATGGTGATAATTCAAGAGCTTTCTTTTTGGGTGATGTAAAGCCTATAATTGATCCGTTCTTCCAATTCTTGTATTTTTCTTCTAAGTATAAAATATTGAATTTTTTCCACTAGTATACCTTAGCCTTAAGGCATAAAACCTTAGGATAAGGAGCTATTAAATGTTGGTGAAATTCATACTTATACTACATTAACCAACTTACACTCATCTTGAACAAAAGATAATTAGTTTGAGGTGAGGTTCTAGGTTGAGTGTTGTTGATTTAAACATATCATGAATCTTAACTATTTATGGAGGAAAAGTGGCTTTGACTGATCCATTAAAATGGAACCAATCTTGAAATTGGGTTGGGATTTTTGTAAGTAATTCATTTTTGAAGGAAATATACCAAGAATGATAAGGATTTAATTCAAAGAGGATTTTGGACCAGACTTCCTAGTAATCAAAGTAATTAAAAATAGGAGAATCATAGGGACGAGAGAATTTTTTTTTTGTTAATGGTTTTTGATTCCAATGTTTATAAGTTAAGACCTCGAAATTTTTTAGCTTAGAGTAGCAAATTTTCATGGGGCCTTTTTTGTCAAATTATAGGGTAATTTCTATGGATCGGGTATCTATTAGGATAAATTGATAACTTTTTTATTTTTCTTTAGGGATTGATCTTTTGGTATCGATCCCACCCTTTTTTGGAGATAATTTAGAGATAAATTTGTATGGTTCTAATTCTTCAAATTTCTTTTCCATTGATATAAATTTTTGGCATTGGTCTTAAAGAATGAATTCTATTGGAGATTTATTTGAGGTTGTATATTGGGTTGTTAGTTCAGGATTATCAAGGAGAGTGAATTTATTGGAAATTCCTACGGTAGAATCGAAGGTAGTTAAGGTATTTAGTAGTTTTCTAGTTTTAGAGGTGTTAGGTTTTGGGGTAATTTGTGAGTAATTTTTGAGAATGATGGGACAAAGTCGCCTAAGGACAAACCTTTAGAGGGCTGTGGTGTGGTTGGTCTCATCTCCTTGTAAAAATTCTCTAGTTAAAAATTCTGAAATTGAATTATTTTTTCCTTTAATAAATTCTATTTTAAAATCAAAACATGATAACAAACTTTGCAATCTTGCAAAAATCTGTTTTTAAACAATATTTTTAACATCTTATTTCTAAAAAAAATTTAGCTGACTTGCAATCAATACGAAGTAAAAACTTTTTATTTATCAAATCATTTTAAAATTTAGTAATGCATAGGACAATAGATAAAATTTATTTCTTAATAGCATTGTATTTAAGTTGGTTTTCATTCCATGTTACATAATGAAATTTTACTATTTGTTTTGGGTCATTTCCTAATTTTTTGTTTCAAAATGCCTCCAAAACCTAATTTTGAAGCATTCGTTTGTACTGTCATAAAGGCGTCAAGATTAGCTATTCCTAAACAAGGCAAAGACTTAACTAAAGTTTTAACTTCTTTCACTACATTTGACCATTCAAGAGTCCAGGGTTTAGGATTTTTCTAAATCTACTGAACAAAGGTTTGCAAATAATCCTAATTTGACAATAAAATATGCTACATAATTTAAAGCTCTTAAAAATCTTTGTAATTGACTTTTATCTTTTATCTCATCAAGAAATTTGTTAGCAAATTCGATACTTCTTTTAATAGGTGTGATTTTTCCTTGGAAAATTTCATGACCTTGAAATTGTATTTTTGTTTGGGCTATTTTCATTTTCTTAGTAAAAATAACAACTCTGTTTTGCTTAATAAGTTTCTTTTGAAAGTATTTAAATATTTTGTTTTTCAATTGATGTAGAAAAATTAGGACATCGTCAAGATAAACCATAGAAAATTCAGAACAAGGGTTTAGAATATTTTTCATAAAATTTTAAAATTCTAAAGAAGCATTTTTTTTAAAAACATTGACATTACGTCCCATTCATAATGTTCAAAAGGAATTTTAAAAACAATTTTATATTTATCTTCTTCCTTAACTTTAAATTGATAATATCTAGAATTCATAACAAACTTTGAAAAAATTGTTGCTTGATAAAGCTTATTTATCGAATCTTATTTATTAGGAAAAAGATACCTAATTCATTTTAAAATATTATTTAAATGTTTGTAATTAATAACCATACAAGGTTCTCCTCGTTCTATTTTTGAAGCATTTCTCACATAGAAGCCTACACAATTCTAGGAAAATTTGCTTGGCCTTATTAAATTTTTATTTAAAAATCTTTGTATTTATTTTTTACAATTCAAGAGTTTCTTTATTCATTTGCATCGTCTTAGTGGGAATTTAACTTTCATGAAAGCCTTCCACATAAAGTAGATTAATTGAAAATGATTTTCTACTCCAAAAAGCATTTGGAATTTTAGCACAAGTTTCTTTTAGAAAAACTTGTTCAATCTCTTGAAATTTTTTAATAACTAGTGGACTTTGTGATTGATTTTTTATTTTCTTATAAAGTATTTTTTGTTGTATTGAATTAATGAAACGAGATGTCAAATAGTTTTCATATTTTTTTAAAAAAAATTACAAACTTAATCTATATATTAAGAATTTTAAATTCTACCATTGAATTGTTAAAATTTAATGTAGAATATAAATTATTAAATAAAGTAACTCCAGGTAAGCTTATTCTCAAAGTAAATAGATTCCTTCTTTTATATATATATATATATATATATATATATATATATATATATATATATATAATCATCTAACTTATTTTTAAAATACTAAGATATATAATTTGATTTTAACTTATAAATTTTTTTAATTGATTTTATCTTTTTACTATTTTATTTTTCTCTTTTAAACCCTAAACCCTAAAAGATTTTTCCAAAGAAAACTTGAATCGTGCTTTGATTGTATCGGACACTAAACATTTCTATGTTGTGGTGTACGTATGATACACTCGCTCGCGGGAGGATAGCAACAACTAATTAATAACTTGTCTAAACAAATAACTAACCATTCTCTACATAATTCATTACTTAATTATCCATTAAGATCAACAAGCATGTATTTAGACGTCTCAAAAAAATATTATTTAATATAGAATATTCCAGTGTCTCTCTTTACCGAATTTTTTAAAGAAACTTAAGGTGGTAGAGGGTAGAGCCGTCAAAGTGGAACTCGTGGGTCAACCCGGCCCACCTTGAAAATGGGCCGGGCCGGGCCAAGTATATCTCAACCCAGCCCACCCGGGCTAAATCCGTGGTGGGCCGGGTAGCCCACCAACCCACCATTTTTTTTTTTTGCAATAAAAATTTAAGTATGATTTGTAGTTAATTTTGTATGATGGGATATTAAAAAATTTTATTTTAGACTTTTATCATGATTTGTATTTAATTTTGTATGATGAATTATGACTTATGACTATTAATGATACTAATTTTATGACTATTATGTTAATTTATAATTAATTTAAAATTTTGAATTTTGTTGGTAATTTTTTTTTAAAATTTTTGGTGGGTTGGTGGGCTGGCCCGTATAACCCACCAACCCGTGGTGGGCCGGGCTGGGCCAATTTTTTTTTTAAAAAAATGAAAAGTGAGTCAAGTTGGGTTTACTCGTTTTTAAAGTGAGTCAAGTAGCCTGTTTTGACAGCTCTAGTAGAGGGGGCTAGAAGTTCCTTTTAGCCTAGTATATATAATATCTTTGAGCTGGCAGAATTTAAACACAACAAGTCACTTCCTCTCTCTCATCATATAGAGATTAATGATACCTAACCCATATGAAAATTCATGTTATAAAACTTTTATAAAAACTAAAATCATAAATTGATTATTTTATAACAAGTTGCCCAAATTTTGAATCCTAATCTAGAATATAAAATAACCTATATTGAGTGGATAATACATATTTTACGTGTATTTATGGTTTCAAATGATAATTAATCACCCACTTTATATCATAGTTGAAAAATAACTATATTATAGAAACTAAAAATATATTTATTATTTAAAATTAAATGTATTTTATGAGATAATATTTTGGATTATTTTTTTTATGATGTATGCAAGACTCGTTTTAAATTCTTAAATAATTAAAACACTAAAAAAATTGTTAAAAATCTAAATTTGATTTAATATAGTATGACCAATTAAAAAAAAGAGTTAACAACCTTCACTTTTTTAGGGAGATGCTCTTATTTGATAGTTGATACGTTCTTCTTTCTCTATATATATAAAATTCACAACCTTAATTTTACACTTAAATTTGTAAGCGATCTAGCTGGATTGGGCCAGAGTTGTATGTATATACATTTTAGCAGTGCATGATCATGACGTAGACTACTGATGTGTACAAAAAGCTTTCATCCATAGCTTTTCCATGACTATTCTCAAACCCTTTTAAACTTTTTCCTCTTTTCCCCTTTTCTTGGCAACGTACTTTATATTCCACCTTCATTTTGCATTTGGCGTTTATCACATGGACTTTCTGCCACTGACCCATCACCCACGGTTTATGATTGTACTAACTATTATGCACTTTTAGCTTTATTGCCCTATATCTATGTATATATAAATGCACCTTCACAAATTTTCCTCCTCAATCCCAACCTAAAAACCTACCTTATTCATTAAGAATAATCTCTCTCTCTCTCTCTTTTTCTCTAGAATGGCTCGAGTACAAAGTGGCCAAGCCAGTGAAGGGATTAAGTTGTTTGGGACAACGATTATGTTGTGTGGTAGAGAGATAAAAGAAGATAAAAACGAGAGTGAAGATGATGGAACAGAAGAAAAGAGGCCAGATAAGATCATTCCATGCCCTAGATGCAATAGCATGGAAACCAAGTTTTGTTATTTCAATAACTACAATGTTAATCAGCCTAGACATTTCTGTAAAGGTTGCCAGAGGTATTGGACAGCTGGCGGAACCCTTCGTAACGTACCGGTGGGAGCCGGCCGACGAAAGGCCAAACCGCCTTACCATGATACGGACGGTGGATTCGCGGCCACCGTCCAACAACAATTTGGTTTGAAGGGATTGGCTTTGAATGAATGGCATGTTCACATTCACACTGTGGCTCACGGTGATTTTCGACAGTTTTTTCCATCTAAAAGGAGGAGTATGAGCTCAGGTGGTCAACGTCAACCTTTTTAAGCTCTTTCTTCATTCAAACCTTCCCGTCTTTATTTTTCTTGTATTAACGTAGGTCTTCCTTTCGACGATTTTTAGTTTAATCTTGCTTACAAGACTTAGGTATCATTTTATAAGTATGTTTTCTTTTCTAAATAAAAACACAAGTTATGGCTCGTGATTGATAAAAATATAACACTTGTAATAATTATCACACAGGTTGTATTTTTAATTTATTGAAGAAAAAAACTATATAATATTGCACCTATGTCTTATCCTTCTATTTATCCGTCTCTCCTAGCTTTCGTCACATATGTATTCTCAAAAAATTATTTACAGATAGTAGAACTGTAAAATAAGTAATACTTTTATAAATTCGTCTCATTAATTCACACATCTAAAGCGATTTCAAAAGAGGAAAAAAAATATATATTTGTTCCCAACTTCCAGAATACTCATGACCCAAGTGGTCATAATCCAATTATTTGATAGCGTTGCGGGAAAATAATCTTTTTAATAGTAATATTGATGCATCCATTATCCCTTTCTGTATATTATATATGAAATTGGCCAAAGTATCTTATAGAATTGCTTGTGACTGCGGCTCAGCATGAAAGTAAAAATAAAAAATATAAAAAATGTCATCCTCCACGAAATCATATCCCAAAACATCCAAAGATACAAACAAAGGAGGCTTGAAAAGGCAGTGAAAATATAAAGCTTATCTGATTATGAAGATGTATATTGCTTGAAAAAAAAATAAGGCAAATGAATCAATCACGTTCTAGCTATTGGAAACGTGAACGGCTCAGATTATTTCTCACCTAATAAATTCACATAATCAACACAATTAATTCAAGTACATTAATAATAATTAATTCATTTGCTTTGATGTAAACGTAAACGGAAGAAATGGTCAATCAGAAAGAAAGGGAAAAGTTTATAAAAGTAAAGACTAAATACCAAAATTTTAGAGCAAATTGTGTTTTAATTATTATTTATTTTCTCTCTGCTTTGAAAATTAGGGAATCTATACTTCTTTCGTTCACAACTTGGCTCTAGAGCCGGCCAAAACGTTTACTCTACGTAATCAATATAAGAAAATAATTTGGAGTTAAAATAAAATAATGAAGATTCCAATTTCATGTTTTATAGCCGTAACCTGGTCAATTTTATTGTTTATTACACTAATAATATAAGTAATTAATCGGATAAGATGAGTTTGAAAAAGAGTAGCCTCATCAGTATTTTATTTTCCACTTGTTTCATTAATTAAATTGCTTTTCTCCGATAATATAAAAGAATATTAAAAATATGATAAACCTTTTGAAATAGATTGCACTAAAATTATATATATATATATATATATATATATATATATATATATATATATATATATATATATATATATATATCATATGGTGGTTGTTTGCCTGCTTAATTCAATTGATATTAATTTTGTCTAATAAAAGTTATTACTCTCTCAGATCTTCTGTGTAAGAAACAATTAATTCATGAAAATCAATAAATTTTGAATCTTTTTAATTAATGGTTTAAATAGTAGTTATATTTAATGATAGTGTACCTAATTTTGAGAATAATTTTTTTTCTCACCAATGAATGTAACTTATTATAAATAGACTAATAAATGTATCCATTTATGCAACAAAAAAATAGTAAAATTCTCATTAATAAATTTTACAATAAATTGAAAGATATAAAAGAAAATTAGTAATTAATATATTTTAAAGCAATTTTTTCTCCATAAAATATAACAAAAAAATAATAGTACAATTTGTTTCTTATATAGTAAAAGACGAGAGGAAGTATTATGTTATATGTTCATGAGTAGTGTTACGTATTCTATATTTAGTAAATAATTGTAATTTATTCATCAAATTAAGGGTTCGATTAATATTAATCATTCATAATGGAAGACTTGTGTTGTTTGTATTTTATATAAATAATTGCTTAAGATTATAACAATTGATTCAAGCATAGGAGTGAAAGTAATATGATTTAATCTTTAGAGAACATTGTAACTGATAAAGAATTCATTGAAAATTTTTCTTTGTAATTTTGTTTTTTTTGTTAACAATAGAGATTATTTATAGTACTAATTATATATCTTTCATATATTTATATTTCTACGTCAAATATGTTTTTACCATAACTAATTGGTATAAGAGCTATGGTATCTACGAAACTTGACATTGAGAAATTTATTAGCAAAAATAAAATCAATATATGGTAAGTAAAGATACTCGTTCTTCTTACACAACAAGAATGTGATGAGTTGGTGTTGGAAGAAGAAGCAAAGTTGCTAGTTGATCTCACACTTGTACAAAAGAATGTGATAATGAAAAAGGCACATAGCATAATATTGTTAACATTGGGTGATGAAGTTTTGGGAGAAATCTCAAGAGAAAAGACTACTGACAAGCTTTGGACAAAACTTGAAAGTAGGTATATTACAAAGTCTCTCCATAATCGATTTTGCTTGAAGAAACTATTATATACCATGCAAATGCATGAAGAATATGACTCCATTCACAAACATATTGATAATTTTAACCAAGTTGTTCTTAGTTTAAAAAGTATTGACGTTGTGGTTGATGATGAAGACCAAGTTGTTCTTCTCTTTAATTCTTTGCCAAGAGCTTATGAAAATTTTGTAGACACAATAATTTTCGGTAGATGTTCACTATCAATGGAAAAAGTTAAAATATAGCTTTACAATCTTTGGAATTGAAAAGGTGTATGAATGATTCATATAGTGGGACCAACTCAGATGAAGGTTTGATGGTAAAAGGAAGAACAAATGAAGAAAAAAGTGTTTCCAAAAGAGGAAATCAAAATCACGCAACAAAAATAAAAACAATAACATATGTCATAACTGTCAAAGAGAAGGGCACTGGAAGAGAAATTGTCTAGAGTTCAAGAAAGATAGAGAAAGTACTTCATAGTATCATGGAGCATATGTGGCCTCAGAAGAATCAAATGGTGGAAATGTTCTCTTTAGTTTGTCTCATTTAATGTAAATGATAATGAATGGATTCTTGATTGGCCACATAACTTTCACATGACACCTAACAAAGATTGGTTTGTCACATATAAAGAGATTGGTGGTGGCAAAGTTCTAATGGGAAATGATGGTGCTTGTAGTATAGTTGGTAAAAGTATAGTGCAAATTAGGATGGTTGATGGTATTATGAGAACATTAACTGATGTGAGGTATGTTCTTGAACTCTGAAAGAATTTAATTTCTTTGAGCATGTTACAATCTCTTGGTTGTTCACATTGAGCTGAAGAAGGAGGCTTAAGGGTTTCTAGAGGTGTCATGATTGTTATGAAAGGAAAATTGAAAAATAGACTATACATCTTGCAAAGCATCACGCTGGTAGGTGTAGCCACGATTTCTTCTATTTCAGATCTTAACTAGACTTGTTTATGGCATATGAGGTTAGGCCATATGAGTGACAATACTGTGGAATGAATGAACTTAGTAAGAGAGGCTTGCTTGGGGAACAAAGAACTGGGAAGCTAGATTTAATTTTGTGAGCATTGTGCTTATGAAAAATAATGCAGAGTAAAATTTAGCACTAAAGTTCATAAAATGCGAGGGACAACTCTTGATTATATCCATTAAAACCTATGGGGTCTGTCAAGTGTTCCTTCTCATGGTGGAGCAAGGTACATGTTAACTTTCATTGATGGTTACTCACGAAAAGTTTGAATTTTTGTCTTGAAACAAAAAGAATGATATATTTCTCAAGTTCAAGCTATGGAAGTCTCAAATGAAGAAGTGATAAGTGTCAATTTTACTTATAGAATTTAACTATTTTGATAATTATTTAACTAGTTTTAAAAGAAATCTAATTTTAACCCCTAAAATATTGTAAGAATCAAAAGGATGTGTAAATAGGTTAGTTTGTGAAGATTTGATAGATTTTGGACTAATGAACTTTTATTTTTCATGCAGATTTGATTAAGTTCCAATGCCTTCAAAATTTACAAAATTGCTTAAGCAATTTGGATGTGCTCAATAGATAAGAGACAGAGAGCAAAGGAGTGCATTAGAAAAATCCACTTAACCATTTAAAAAGGGTTGAGTGGATTTGGCCCAAAGGAGGAAGAAAATTTCATTTCATTTTAGAAAAGGCTTAGTGAACTAAAAAAGGCTTAGTCGTGGATGAAGTTTTCTTCACCATGAAAATATCTAAAATTTGCTCAACTATTTGAAAAGGGTTGAGTAGATTGGTCACTTATAGCATACTCTGTTTTAATTTTTTGGACATATAAAAAGGATGAAGAGAGAGAAAAAGGAATGAATAGAACATAAACAAAGAGAGAACAAAGCTCTAAAGAAAGAGGAAAGCTTCAAGACAATTTGGGGACATGGATCTTGGTTCAATTTTTTCTTTTCTATGCTTTAATTGTAAACGTAGATTGCTCTCACCACCATGAGTAGCTAATTTTCTTCGCTATTGGAATTGAGTGTAATCTATGAAACTTTTCTGTAATCTTTTTATACACATGTGTGTGTGTGAGTGTGTGTGTCATGATATCATATTCATAATTGTCTTTATCACTATTAGAATTGTTGTCATTGTCATCATCATTGATACTGTCATTATTATTATCATCATTACACCATCATTATTATCATTTTCACTATCATCACACTATTAATATTGTCACTATTATCATCACTACCACCACTCTCATCATCATTCATACTGTCATTATCATTATCATTATTACACCATCATCACACTATTAATATTGTCACTATTATCATCACTACCACAGTCACTATTGTTGCAACCATTTTTGGTGGTGATAATGGTGAAAATGCGGACGATAATGGTGGTGAGGACAATAGTTTCAATAGCAATAGTGGTATCAACAATGATAAAAGTAAATATGATAATAATGATATTTAATAACTTTTATTTGTAATCTTTTAATTTAAATAGTCCATTTCAATTCAAGGGTTGAAATTGATTATTCTCATTCTTACATAAAGATGACATTCTTATTATATAATTTATCTATCTATGTATCTATTTATCTATTTATTTATATTCTTATAATATTAACCACATTAATATGATTCTCGTGCACTTAATCTACAGTATCTATATTAATAATTTTGCTATCTGTTAAATAAAATCTCAGTCAGATAAAAGATATTTTGTTATTTTAAGTTCAGTGAGACATGTACCAATCGTCGACTTAGCATGCTTAGAGTTTTCTGCTTTTAAGAAACACAACGTATGATCGATAATCAAATCACAATCGTAGCCGAATTTTTTAAAATACGGCCATAGCCAGTGTTTACATCACATTTCTGTACCCTAAATATCGATCCAACTGTGATAATAATTTCATTTTCATGTGAAAGGATGTAAGATATGATTTTTTATTTTATTTTATGCTGAGGATGTAACATGATTTAAGGTAAATCCGACGCCTAGTAGCCATAAGGTCTTTTAGGTATGGAAAAGTCCAAGCTTACCATTTATTTGAAGAAATTAGCACCACAATATAAGGATTCTTCGACTCTTCTAAAGACCGAAAATGCATGATAGGGATCTTCATCGAATCAGTATGAAAAACTTAATAATTTAAATTCAACTAATTAAATTAGTTTAGTTTTTTTTTTTTTTGTGTGCAACTCGAATCAAATCAATTAAATTTAATATTAATTAGTTTGAATATCAAATTTATACATTTAAAATTTAAATCAATCCAAACCAAATCAACTAATTTATATATTATTATTTATTATTTTTATTTAGTTAACAATTAATACATATGTATTATTTTGATTATTTTCAAGATGTTTTTGTATTATTACAATGTATAGATTTTTTTATCTTTCTTTTCAAATTTTTAAAGAAAAAAAAACCATATTACAACATATTAAGTATTATTTTTACATACTCTAGTACATTTAAAACTTTTAAATATATTAAAAAAAGTAAGATAAATTATATTACAAATCTATCCATTTATTTAATTTTTGATAATATATCAATTTAGTTAATATTAAAATATTTATTTACTTTGAAAAAAAAAATTAATTTAATTCTTAAAAAAATTCATGAATATCCGATAACTCAAACTGAACCAATCCAATCAAAATCAAATTGATTTGATTTAGATTAAGAAAAAAATTAGAAAATTCTAACTCTCTCTTATTAACAAAGTTATGGAAGATGAATAAGAGATTCGTAGAAAAAAAATGATTATTTCTTATAATTTTATTCTTTCCATCATTTTTTGCGTTACTTATATTTTATATAATTAAATTTTCTTCATCAAACTAAAACATTCTTCGCAACAAAATCTCTCTTATTCACTTTTTCTCTTTTGAATCAAACTCACATATATAACTTTATTAACTTATTTTTACCAATTAATTTTATTTTTATCACAACATGATGAAACAATCATCTTTTGATCTCCCACAAAATAATCAATTTTATCATTAAATATTTTTTTTCTTTTTTTTTTTATTTATAACTTTTCAGCCTTAAATGCTTCTAAAAGACACCAGAGAAAGTTGAGGACACACATCCAATACGATATATTTTAACATTAGAACCCATGAAAATATGTTGATTACACAAAACAGCCAAAAACCAATCATCCAAACCCTACCAACAAGAAACACCCCAACCAAAGGATCCATTTTCACATTTTAGAATATCCAAGGCTAGGAAAAGTCCCCCACATATGCATACATATGGTTAAGAAAGATTGGTCCCTTCTTTGTTGGCTAATGGCTGTTAGAATGGATTCATAATTCAAGATCATCAAGAAGTCCAAGCTCTTGGAAGATTTGATTGCACACAGGAAGAGGGTCCTTCACCAAGAAACCAAGAGGATTAGCATTGCGGATTGGGGACACAATTCCATTGTTCTTGGTGAGGCTGATCCTTGCTGCCTTTTCAACGTAAGAGGAGTTGTCAACTTCTCCACAGTCAGCCCTGCTGCTCTTCACAAGCTTAATCTGGCAAACCTCCTCTTGATGATCTCCATCCACTGCAATTTTATAGGAACCGCTCTCATCGGTCACAACCTCCTTGCTGAATATCACCTCCCCGCCTTCAATTTTCTTGCACTCCACGCGCACCGTTGCACCTTTCAAAAATTTCACATATCATCTTTCTAGTATTCATGCATTGGGATATATTTTTTAAGAGTACGTTGTGTTGTGTAATATTTTGTTGTTATAAATGTTAACAAGAAGTTATATGTAAGTGTGTGAATAGAAGATGTAGGTACCTGGCATGAACTCGCTGACCCTGGTCAGGAACTGAGTGCGGCATGTGTCACAGTAAACTTTGCCCTCGATGAAGAAGCGGTCCTGGGAATAAGCCAAACCAACAAAGGACAAGAAACAAAGGGCAATCACGATGGTAGACTTGGCCATTGTGATTGCGGTTTCGGAATCCTTTTGGATTGGTTTGGATGGAGATTCTTTTTCAGATGAGGACTGTGTGCATTGTGCAACGGAGAAGAGGTTGCATTTTATAACATAACTTGTTCGCCTTATTTAGAAGTGTCTATTAATGTTGTGGTCATTATTTCTTTGTTTTTCTGGTGGTTTAAAATAATGCTTTGACCCGATCTTTATGTTTCACTCTCTCACCAAAATTACCTATTTTTATACCTTAATTCGTTAATATAGTGGAGCTTAATGTTTGAGGAATACCTTTCTCCATGCATGTCATCAATTCATCTGAATATGAAGGAAATATAATTTAGTCCTGTTAAATGGTAAAAGAAAAATGATAAAGTTTATGAAATAACTTTTTGGACGAAACTACACTAATGTGACGCGATGGAATTTTAGTGGAAAATAACTTTTATTTTAAGCCATCCATATATTGCCATGTTTAACTTAATGGTCAACAAATTAATTCATCTTTTTTCATGCTAATAAACAATTATGTTGGTAAAAGAAATAAATAAACACAAAATCGGGAATTAACTTGATAGTTTGTAAACTTGCACCCTTCACCAACGAGATGTAAGAGTTCATAAATAATTTTAATCCTTGAGTAGTTAGAAAATTCGATCCCTGATTTGTATATATGAAAAAATATTTTTGAGTTATTTAAGGCCTAGGACTCGCTTGTAGGACTGCTGAATACATTAATCACGCTATCATCTAGAAGGCTTATATCAAATTCATACAGCGTCCTACCAGAGAAAACATGTACATTTTAAATGCACCAAATAATTCATTACACACACCGAGTGCACTCTTCATCTTATGATCGAGTTTGAGTTTCTTGGATAGGGAAGCCAAGAATATAAAGACCTTTCAGAGGACCTCATATGCAAGGCCTACTGTAAGACTAGCATTGTTCAAGCATAATCAACTGAGACTTCCTCCCTTTAATTATACAAAGACTCGGGGGACATTGATGCTGTCAATACTGCTAGTGTGCAAATCACCCTAGTCGTAGGTGTTACTGGTGTAACCTCAACTAAAGGTGCTTATTCTCCGAGTCTAGTGTCGCAACTTAAATATGAAACAAAATTCTCCGAATTAAAAATGATAATGTGTAATAAAGAAAATGAGAATATATATATATATATATATATATATATATATATATATATATTTATATCAAGGGACAAGATAAGTGTGACGTACGTAGTTGAAAAAAATAACCCTGATTATAAATAACTTTTGTTGTCTCATCATCGCACATAAATGAAAACTTTTCTCGATGCAAAAATGCAGAATAGGCTATCATAAAGAATGCCCTTTCACAAGGGGTTACAAAGGGTCCATAGGGCATCACAACACGAATTCTTGAGACGTTAGTACAATTCATTATTCTAACTTGGTATTATTTGGTTTACGAAATGACTATCTTTTCCTTGTTTTACGGTCTTACCTACAGTATTGTGAATTTATCCACAAAGATTGAACGTGACACTAAGCCCCCTTAAAAAAATAAAATAAAATTTGAAAATTAGCAGTTGTGGGGATAGTCTATTCAATCATAATCATATTGCAATAATATCATGGGTAGGGTATATGGTAAAACTCTGGTCAAACACCAAGAAAAATATGGTCGTAAATTCCGGCTATAGCTGTTTCCGCGTCAAACGATATTTGGAAATCAGTCAATAATTCACACTTTTCTTTTGGAACAATGATTCGCACAATTTTAAATCAATATTATCTATGTAGACAGATAAAAGAATGCAAGGTAGCATCCTCTTAGAAAGATGTAAGTAGAAATGAAGCAATTCACTAAATTACAGCCAAACACCATGCAAATCTCAACTCCAATCTCCAGTAACAGAAAGCACACGCATAGAATAAAAGGCTCACAAAGCCCTATGGTAATTTTCTAGAGACCAACTCAATGTTCTATAACAACGTCCTAATGGTAAAACTATCGAGAGACTAGCCTTCTCGTATGTGCACATCACAAATTCCTAAGCCATTACCTATGCATCTTCATTCTTCACCTCCAGCAGCTCGGGCAGAATCCACCTTTTGTTCCTCTGCTGTTAAAAGAGGACGTATTTAATTAACCATGGAAATCAGAGATACTGGAATTGGGTTGGCAAAAACCCAGAACAAATAAAGAAAAATAGCTAGAAAATAAACTAAGGAATAGCCAAGTTTTAAAAAACAGCAACATAAGTAGACAGTAAATCAAAATCAATATGATAACCGATTGAAGGAATGCATTTTTAGAGTGAAAATGAAAAACTGAAAAACAAAGCAAAAGACAAGGGGAAACTTCACCTTATAAAACAGACACAGCAACCAAGTACATAATACTCGGTAAACTCACCTGACCCTAAAAATACTCTAAGCTACAAAGCAGAGGTAGGGCCTTCAAGCAATTGTAAGTCTGTAACAATGTCCAGTACTGGAATGTGTGCCAGATGGTAGGATATGCATGCTTTTACAATTTTTCTTTTGGAAACTATTTACTTATTTGACACCAGGCGGCCAAAATTTAAGTTGAGGGTTTCCAACCCAAAGATATGAGCAACAGTGAGAACTGAGAACACAGCAGCAACAGTCTTCAACACGCAAGAACCAATGTTTGATGATTTGAGTTTTGGCTAGCTGCCCTTTCATTTTCAATTATTTGGTATCCGCTGGGTTAAATTCATTGGATCAATCTTGGCTAACCTGAGTGCTATTAATTTTTAAGTTCTGCTTAGTTCCAAATGTTTATATGATAATTTTATGATTAATGAAATGATATACAATTTTGCTACACAATTTTCTTCATATACCAATCTTCAGGGAAATGTTAAATCCCCGTGCCATACCAATTTTCATGCTTTCCAAATTCCACTTGGAGTAGAAACAAACTCTAACCAAATTTTTTATCTAAATATAAACAGTAAACAAAAGACAAATTCTATAAACTAAATTCTCACAGTGCACAGGTTTATGAAGGCCATCAATTTCTAAAACTTGGTCACATTTACCACTAAAATATCTCATTATGACATTAATATCTAATGATTTCAATAGATTATATTTTTTAGTCTTTGACCGTGTATCCCTCCTATACACAGCTTGTTAGACTATCCCTTGGACTAGGGGTTATAGTTAGGTAAAGCCCCCCGCCCCTCCCCACAGTGAGGGGTTGACAATTTGAACCCCATATACAAAGTTTCCTTGGGGTCGCAATCCATCTCCATTGCAACCAACCACTACTAGATAATAAGCTAAATGCCTAATGTCAATATGGATGGAGTTGGAGAAAAGGGCAAATAGCAAAACCTGAAGCAATGAGATTGGATCAGATGTATTTAAATTGGCTCTTGGTTGCAAGAATTTGGTTGATTAAGATCACACGAAAGATGAAGAAATTAAACATTTAGACAAACTATCTGATGAGATAAAATATTCTAACTTTCTTGCTTCCGTAAAGCAATTTAACAGCAATATCGAGCAGATTACCCAAATCCTCTAGTGTTTTTTCAACTTAAAGCAACACTCTTAGATACAGGCCTTTCTTCAATGTTTGGAATTTTGATCAATACAGGATTCTTCAACTATTTGCAACAGAGGAATGTTGACTTTTCATGACACAAATCAGATCTAGTTCTCTACAAGTTATTTCCATCACTTCCTTTGAATCTTGTTCAAAGGCACAACAAAGAATCTCTATCTAGTCAGCAGAACAATGCAATTGCATTAATAATAACACAGCCACAAAAGCCAGCCTGAAACTTTTATGACATAACTTTCTCACCAAATAGGCATAACATCAAACAAAAGTCAAAATAGCAACATACAAATATCATACCAAACATATTTCATTTACAATGCAGACAAAATCCAGCAAAAAAGAGTGACAGAGAACATTGATTTCCATTAATCAATACCTCCATCTTCAGGGATGTCAGAAGTCCACAAAGTGAGGTTGTCCCTCAGAAGCTGCATGATTAGTGTGCTGTCTTTGTAAGACTCCTCACTCAAAGTATCCAACTCAGAGATTGCTTCATCAAATGCCTGCTTAGCAAGGTGACACGCCCTGAGAAATGAAAAGCACCGTGTTAAATTTGTTATTGTTAAACCAACTTAGATACGGTACACAAAGAGATGGGTCATTAAACAATAGCACTGCACTGTCAGGAAAATAGAATAAAGTCATACGACTCATACCTTTCAGGAGAGTTTAAAATTTCATAATAGAAGACAGAGAAGTTCAAAGCCAGACCCAATCGGATGGGATGCGTGGGAGGTAACTCAGCCTCTGCAGTAGTGGAAGCCGCCTGCAACATTTATGAATTGTTCAGATTATCATTAACAGATGGAAAGATACTGAGTGACTAAACAGCCAACTTCATATCAGAGATGCCTTCATCTAAAAGAATGTCACAGTGCCACACACGCCAGTAAAGCTGATGGTAGGTATTCATAAGACAAATATAAGGTATAATGAATGTCATGCCTGAAGAATAAGTGCTACCCTCTGTATCCATGACATAAAGGTGACTACCCCACTCTTTATCTCACAAAACAAGCAAAATATAAACTCAAATACTCAGTAAATATTTTCCTCCCTAACAAGTACAGAACGTTAGTGATAAAGAACCATTAGAATCACTCCTTCAAAATTCATATCACCAGTTAAGAATTCTTTCTCAAACATCATCTACAGGTTGAGATAATAACAATAATAGATGATTGACTAGACAACCTTCACTGGTTCTTTTAGCACTTGCGTTTAAAGATTCATTTAGCAAAAAGAAATACCAATACATAAGCCTTGTGAATTAATAACAAAGGAGAGTGAAAACAGAAACATTTTCTCTTCTCTGGCACAGTCCACAGGAGATATCACAAATCACCACGCAACAAACACCAAGACCTTTTAAAATTCAAACCACAAGAGATGCAAGAGGTCAAAATACAAGCAGACCTGATACGCCTTCATGGAATGATCAGCAGCCTCTTTTCTCTCATCACCGGACTTGAACTCTGCGAGATACCGGTAATAGTCCCCCTTCCTGCAAACAACAAAGAACTACTCAACAGTTCAACACGCATGAAACTCTAAATTCTCATTGAGAATTTAGAGCAATGAACAATTCATGAAAAATGAGCCGTGAGTCAGTACTCACATTTTGTAGAAAAAGACACTAGGTTCACCAGCAGTGCTAGAGGGAATAAGGTGTTGATCAATAACAGTCATGATATCACTGCAGATATTGGTCAACTCAGACTCCACCTTCTGCCTATACTCCTTTATCCGCTTCACACTCACATCGTTCCCTTTAGACTCTTCCTTCTGCTCAATCGAGGAAAGAATCCTCCACGATGCCCTACGAGCACCCACCACGTTCTTGTACCCAACCGACAGAAGGTTCCGCTCCTCAACCGTCAATTCCACGTTTAGCCTCGCCACATTCTTCATTGCATCCACCATTTCTAACACGCCAAACACTCAAAATCTCACAATTCTTCTCCACAAAATTCCAATTCAAAACCACAACTAAAATTCAACCGCGTAAACCAGAATCACACACACACACACACACAAAAAAAAAAAAAAAAAGTGGTTTCCAAATTAAACACCCAGGTCAGCACAGTGGTGATGGTGACTCTCAAATTTCAATACGAAAAAACGGGAGGAAAAAAAATAAACAAAAATAAAAAGAAAAAAGCGTGAGAGTGACTAATTATACCTTCATAGCGTTCGGCTTGTTCGGCGAGCTTGGCGACGTAGACGAAGTTTTCGCGTTCCTTGGTGGAGGCCATGGAGGATCTGCTAGTTTCTCTCTCCTGGCACTTTCTCGCTCTAGAAATGGTTGTGTTTGGGTTGCGTTGTGGGTATTTGCAAGTTGAGAGAAGTGGTTTGTGGTGGTGGGCGAGTGAGGATCTCCACGCGCTATTTGGAGAGTGTTTCTCACGCGTTTGTCTTTTGGCGAGTCGAGGGTCACGGCAGAGCGGAGGCAAATTGATTGGCGTTTGGTGGCCATTGAATTTTCAAAATCACTGTTTTTGTCTTTTGAATTTGTTCACACTTCACTTGAAAACTTGCTTCCTTTGCTACCCCTCGGATATAATTTAAATTAATGAAATGGTCAAGATGAATTCCATTTGTTCAACTTGTACAATACAACCACTTGCACTACCTTCATAAACAATAATTGTTCGGCAATACTTCACTCATTGCAAGTTGTTTCCGATCTAAGTGTACAAAATGCGCTTGGTTGAACATAGCTTTTTGAACTTAAATTTAGTTAGAAGTAAGTTAGATTTATGTTTGAATACTTTTATTTTTAAATATTTTTATTAAAATTAAATTTATTTATATCAATTAAAAATACTTTTAAATGTATAATTACTCAAATGAGTATGAATTTTATAATGTGATATTAATATTATTTATTTCATTATTTCTATTATGTAATATTTGAAGTGATAATATGTTGTTATTACAATTTAAAAAAAACATGGAACTAAGATTATAAATTTAAATAAAAAAAAAAAAAAGTTTACAAGTAATAAATATATAAATAAATTTATAATTTCCATGCTTGCTTAATAAGTTAAAATAACCATAACATCGATTGATTTAATAATAATAATAATAATAATAATATTTAATGAGTGTATTATTATTATTATTATTATTAAAAAATAAGTAGGTCAATTAAGAGAAGTCTAAAAGCTTGTAGTTGGTGTGAGTAATAAATAATGTCTATTATATACTATTATTAAAATTTAAAATGCTTGCAACCCGTTATGCTCAATAGAAAGACAAACAATAAGTAGCTTTAACTCATACTAACTTTTATGATATAAATAAATTTAATTCAGTGAGATATTCAGTTTTCAAACAATGAAGCATAATTTTCTATAAAAACATAGTGGATTACAATGCTTAAATGCAAAATTAAACACAACTTAATATCAGGATAGTAATGTGAGTTATATTTAGTGGATCAATCTATCTATTTCGATGAATCAAATTATTTATTTTTTATAGATTGGAATGAATAAATAAATTTACCAACTTATCAATTTTGGTAAATTCAATCGGTCAATTTGTCAATCCAGTTTTTTGTCTTATATTTTTAAAAAATAAATTTGTAATGAATTTATGTTAACTTAATGTTTTTATTTTATAGTTTAACTTTTCTTTTTAGGTAATTATTCTTAATTTATATAAAATAGAAATATATTATTTTTATCATATTTTTTTATTAGTACATTTTCATGTATAGTGTCTCTTTTTAATAGAAATATATATTATTTTATCTCTTTTCATGAAAAAATATAACACATCTAATCAATTTTACAAGTAATAGTAAAATTATTAGTTGAAGTGATAATGTATATTAAAATATTTTAATTAATTTTTTTTAAAAAAATTATATATTATAAGTTGATCAACTTATCAACTCACCATTTTTAACTTACCAACTTATTAAAGTATGCAACATGAATTGCATTTTTTAAACTTATTTTCTTTAGTACTTATTCTTTTTATAGATCAACCGACTTCATCTCATTTTAAGAAGATTAGTCCATTTTGTTACTCCTCCCTGTAAGGTCAGGATTTGAGGTTTTCTTAATAAGTTTATTTGAGTAAAATATATCTTAATTATATACTATTAAAAGTTGACCTCATTTCTAATAATGATTGTTAACGAAAATTCTTAAATATAAAATTGATTTTTACAAATTTTACCATTGAAGGAAGATAATATATAAATATCATGTATGAAATCATTTTTATATAAAATATTCCAAAAACTAATTTTAAGAATTTATTTTTATTATTCTCACTTAATTGTGAAATAGGTAAAAATCAATGACTACGATAATATTTGAGTTTCGCTTTAGAATGAGTTATTCCTTTTTAATGTAAATTTAGTTTTTTTTTATTAGTTACGGTAAATTTATTTGTTAATAAGAAAAATCAATAATTGATATTACATACACATACATTCATACATAACAAATTGTGAGTATTGAAATATTTCTTATTCTTCTTTTCATTTTTCATTTAAACTTTGTAAATACTTTTTTTAAGATAGATATTAAGAAATACTTTTTTTTAAAGATAGATATATAGTTAATCTTATTTTTATGAAAATTATTTCAAACATTTTAGCATATTATTTAACTTTCTTGTGTAAATTATTTTTTTTAGAAGAATATGATTGAAAAAATAGTAATTAATGTCATCTAAAAATTTTAAAATATATATTTAAAAAACAATTTAATAGTTATACATTAACATTGTAATGTAGTTATACATTCATCTAATCACATTCCACCATAAATGTTAAGTTTAGTAACTTGTACAATAATTACTTTAAAGGTCATATAAATTATGATTTCAAATTAGTTGATTGTGTAACTAAAAGTACATGATCATTAAACTCTTTAAGAAAAACAAAACATATAAAAGAAACAAAAAAAATACTAATTAAAGACCACAATGATCATATACTCATTTAACATCAATGGTATGAACAAGTTAAGTACATATATTTACTTTGGGTGAATGAATTCCCATGCACAAGGATGGTTTTGGAATGATTGCCTTGTGGACTTCGATAATTAAAAACTTAGGTAAGTGTACATTTATGAACTTTTCCAGTTAACAAAGGCATAATTTTTCTTGAATGCAATAGAATTTTTGGGATTGTGTGGACTTTGTTGGTAGCATTGTCATGCTGCTACCTAGGTAAGGTTCGAACTAGCAAACAACAGGCCAGGCAACATGTACATAAAACCGCTGCTGAAAACAAAATGAATAATGTTAGATGCCATCCAGATTCCAGACTAGAAAAGCATTTTCATGAATGATACGGGTTAATTTTAACCATTCTGATTTATATTATTAATTTATTATCATTTTCCACGTAGAAACACGTCTCTAATTGAAAGTGATTATCAATATAACCAAGCACGCACCAGACTGAAGAGACTACAGATTCAATTACTTCCATGAAGCCATCTGATCAAACAAAAAAGCATCCATTTTTATCTTCCTTTTGCCTCGAACAATGTGTTCTGAAAGTTGCGACTGTAAAACAAAACTAGGTGTTAATTTCTGGCAAGTACACTACCAAATTAGAAGATATACCACGTAATCCTGCTCGTATAGGTCAGTTTAAGTTTCAAACATCACATCCTACACGTGTACTCGGGAATCGTACCTTGATACTTGGTATGTATAAATAACAAAAAGCCGCATGTCTTGTATTAGATCTAACACCAGAATAAGAGGCAAATTTGTACATTTTCCCCGTCTTTTCTCAGTTTTTGTTCAAAGGATGGCACAGAGGAGACAAGAGATTTTAAAGGAAGGAAAAGAAGAAGATGGGAGAGACACCTTATTTGATTCATGAGAAAATGGTAGGAAGACTTAATTGTACTTTTAACTCCCATAATTTAGCCTATTATAACCTTGGTTCTAATTGTTCTCATTTAGTCCTAATAGTTTCATAATTAAAATTAAAAGTTCTTATGCTAATCATGATACACAAACCATATTCTTTGCATTGGAATAATAAGGCATATTTCTACCAAGTTACATGCTAATCACCGGTAAGTAAGAACTACTGTATGCTAAATTATAAATGACTACTATAATAAAAGAATAGTTTTTCATCTTGTATTGAGCAGTTAGACATGTCCCAGGCAAAGTGAAATTACATACACTAGTTACAAGCTAGCAGAAAAAACTGATGATGCTTCTTGGTGTCTTAAGCTGTCAGCCACATGAGCAATTACTCCTACACCAGCATTGTGAAGCCATTCATTTTTCACCTGAAATCAGACAAGCATTCGTATTAAAACTCTATCAGTGATACCATCATCATCCAACAGTTTAAATGGCTAGTACATGAATGTTGTTATGTGCGAAGAATGGCCAAAATGCTGAATGAAAGCTGACATCAACTTTTTTCCATCCCAACTGCTGTAATCCCCGAATGATTTCATCTGTTACAAAGATTAGCTGTTTTAGTGGAACATCAGGAACTACACAGATAATTGATATATGTTCAGTTACTCTGGGTTATAATAATCACCTTCTATAATTTCATGATATTCCACAGTATTATGGGAATTGGGCGCATTTTGTGCTGCTTCCTTTGCTTTCACTGCTTTTGGAGGAAATTGAGGACCATCAGACGGAACTGGGGGACAATATTCCACATCAACCACGTGCTTGTATCCATCTAAAGATTGTCGAGGAGGCTGCCAATACAATGGAAAAAATGTTAGTTCCATGGAAACATATTCACATTCATAACTTTCACAATTCAAGTGTTTCCCTTTTCCTAACTCCTAGTTTTCGAAACAGAACCTGCTCCATAAAATAAGGAAGGCAGCATTTTCCCCTTCACCCAACATTTAATACTTTCTTTTCCACATTTTAAACACGGAACCTCACACTAACCAACTGGGATGGCAGAAATACCACCACTCGCTACATTTTAGTTGCAGTATCAATCAATTTGATCCAACAATTTTATTTTATTTTATTCGTTTCCAAGGGATTTAAATATAGACATTCAAGAACATCAGTATTGCATAGATTTACAGTTACAGATACAACTAAGAACCACTGCCACGTCTATTTCTTGGATACAGGCTTCCATCTTTTGCTGACGGGCTGTAACTCTGCTGTGATTGGAACTTCCAGTTGGAATTCCTAATTAAGTAATAATGAAGGGACAGTAGATATTAGGCCACTAATGAACCGAGTTAACATTTGCCAATCAACGGTCAAACTAGTCAAGTTCTTCAAGTGAAGTAAAGCAGTACACATTTTAATGGGAAACTTAATACTCTCGTTCTGTCTAATTTTACTACTACAGTTCTGTCTAATTTTTATGTTTCATTGAGATTATTAGTATTTTAACTTGCGCACAAGATAAATATTCATTTTATATAACTAAAATTATAATAAATTAATATTTTTGAATATATAAATTATATTATAATTAAAATTTGAAATAAATAAATATTTTTACATATAAATAATATTTAGATTTATAATATTGTGATTTAAAAATATTTTTAATCATTGATAACTTTTTTAGAAAAATATATTAAAATTAAATTTAGAAATAAAAATGAATATGATAAACTAAAAGAAATAAGAAGTTAAAAAAATCCTTAAAAACACTCTCCTGATAAAACTCCCTAAAAATGCTCTCTTTATGTTAATTTATATAGAGTGAGGATCAAAATTTTCTCATTTATCGAAATCAATATCTTTGTAGCATTTGTGTTAGTTATTATACTAGAACCACAATTCTCACTTTTGACTACAATTTTTGCCTTACCAAAATCGTAACTACAAAAATAATTGTCATTGTATTTGTCACTATTCCTTAAAATGAAACTAACAATACATGTTTGATAATACTTCGTACCTATAGAGTTATCCTATTAGCAATTGTAAAATTTAAATTACAACTTACCATTTTAATGATAAATCTAAGCCTTAAGACAAGTGAACAGATTACAAATGCAAGACATAAAGTCATAAACACGGTTAGGATGTTAAGTATAATTCTAAGCATCCTACAAGATTTTAATGTAGTTGTAATCTAAGTATTAATTATAAACAATATTGGAAACCAGTAACCAACAAAAAATAAGACAGACAATCCTAAAGGAAAAATAATCATATTCACCTTACTGAGCTCAGTTTCCCTCCTTATAGAGGATGTGCGCCACCCAACCATATCTATATAAAGTTAAAGAAATTACCAAAATTGAGGACAAAAGAAACAAAAGTTTATTATTGATATGCTTAGCAAGTTTAAGCAGAAAAACATGCTGAGAGGATACGATCATATGAAACATTAGCATAAATCATGCGACATCTAAATGCTCCAAGTGCAGATCTACAGAAATATTAAATCTTGTAAGTACTAGATTACTTAATTGAAAAAGAGTAATACAAACTAGTACAAATAGATTCCTTTACTCACAGAAACTTTCCATCTTCACAATCAGAAGCCATTCTCAATAAAAGAGGTGGTTTGTCAGGTTTACCATCAGTGAGGAACAACTGACTACCTGTCTGGCCAACAAAAAAAGGAGCTATAGGTGCAGCAAGCTTTTCTAGGATTGAGACACCCAACAAAAATGGAAGCTGAAAAATATGCACAGTAAACAGTCAAAACACTTATGGCCTACAAAGTTTCAGTTCAAATTGAGAAACATGAAGAGCATGGGCAAGACCTATAAACGAAAGGCCGGCAGAAGGATGGTTTGGATGTTCATTTCATTCATAGTTTCCATCTGACTTAAAAGTCCGGGCATTATTTTCTAATCACCTTTCTCATGATTGTAATGTAAAATTTCTCAATTAAAATTAAAATTTTGTCAGGGTTTGTTTGAGGATAATGCAAATCCTATTCTAGTATTTTTTCCATTAGAACAGACCTGATTCTTTCCTCTTACGCCAAGATGTGGAGTTGCTAGAGTTATAAAATTGATTGGCTCCAACCCAGCGATCATCCCTCCTCTGGAAAAGCTTGTTCCCAGGGAATTTTCTGTCATGCTGATTGCTAGATCACTTGTTTGGTCCCTACTATAGGCATCAGGTGAATAGAGGACAGCAATTGCATATCTAGCAAACAAGCCTCCCAAAGAGTGGGATAGAAAGGAGATTTTTTTCAGGCTACGTGTCTTTTTAACAACTTGCAAGACCTGTTTATCAGAGAGGCAATAAATCATTCAACATGAAACAATTCAGATACATAAATTTGGGTGTTCAAACTTCAGATACATAAATTTGCATATCTTGGGACTCACTTCATCAGCTAATCGTTTTCCAGCTCCATCAATCCCAGTAAATGTCTTCGTGTAAGTATTTGATGAACTTACTGCAAACAACACATAGTTGTTAAGTACTTCTAGACAAATAACTTTACATTCATGGATGGGGCACTCATGCAATACCCAAAGAAAACCTTCACAACTTAAGAAAACATTATTAAACGGCTTAAGCTTACTACTTTCCAAATTATACAAATAAACTTTTTCCTGCATTGACTAGAAAGAAGGGAAAAAGAGCAGTTCAGCACAAGAGTGAGAGTTTAATTTTGCAAGTTTACTCAAACCTATAAAGCAGATCATGTTTGACTTGGCTAAGGTATCTCGGTCAGTTGCCTCCAACACAGATCATTAAAAAAAAATCACAATTGTTCTCATGCTTATCGTTAACCCACTCAAATGTAAGGGTGGATACACCCTTGTACACTTTACAAACAAGCTCAATTTATAGGAGTAAAGGAGCATTATGCAGTATAACAAAGAGAACCACAAGTTAAAAATATATACTAACCATATATTAAAAAGTTTTTTCCAAGGCGCCTTTTCAACTCTGCTTCTGCATAAGTCCAGTCCGCTGTGCTGTATCAATAAAAACATCAGTACAACTTGGTATGATACTAAACTAAAGAAAAAAATCCTAATGATCAACATAAAGAAATGGATGTATGATAAACACCCATCGTTCCAAATTTTGCAGAGAAAACAACCGGTAAAAGGTTACTTTCTCACATTCATAGGCTAAATTGTGACATTATAAATTGAATCAGATTTATAATTGACAGGCAAACTGATAAGATACCAATTAATCATAAACAGGATGAAAACCATAAACCTTTCCAACTGAACATCAATATATCACTTAACTGTAAAAGCATTATGCATATTAACTTCACTTTTTACCCACTGCTCAAAACGAGCTTCACTCAAATTTTAACACAATAATTTGAACGAATTTTTTTTCTCTCAAAATAAATATATTATATACCTAGCCAAGATACCATGAACAAGAACAAGGAGATGATCAGGGTCACTCTTCAAATTCCCTATGGTGGCAATAGACTTTCCGTGGGTGACAGTACTCATAGCTTGTGATCTCTGGCCCTGGTGTCTCTGACCACTGCTTGTACCTGCAAAAGTTCATCTACCAGCTTTTATGAAAAATAAAAGTTATGCATGTAGTATTAATATAGTTGTTAGAAAATTGGGGTTATTAGTCTCGGTGTTTCTAAGCTTAGACTAGTACTAGTACTTTCCCCAATCATTAGTAGGCTTATATGGGTTAGGTTGTGGTACTTTATCACATCTATCAAACTTATATACAGTAAACAAAAATACAAAACCATCTTTCTCTCTTTTCTCTCCTCCCTACCTAAAACCTATTATTCCAACAATGCTCTTTTACCTAGAAAAGTACAAAATGAAAATAGATAAAAGAGTGACAAAGAGGACGGAGAAAGCAAATCAAGGCCATAATTATAAAAAATGTTGCCCGATGCACAAGGTTTCCACTGCTACGGGGCCTTGGAGCAGCATATGTATGACCTTGTTGATGAAAAGATTATCCAAACCTATAGTTTTAATGGGCATCAAACAAGGCAATATGATGAATAAGAATATTATGCGTTAATGTGTTCTCTCTAAGTATACAGGGATCAAAAATTGACTATTTGTGATTGAAAGGTATATGGAATCATGGATGCAGAAAAAATTCAACAAGCAATGAATGCTGATCCTCACTTAAGTAAAATTATCACTTCATTACTGGAAAAACCAGATGAGAAAGCACTGTATTCTATAGATCAGGAACATCTCTTCTATAAGGGCAGTTTGTTATACCAGATTACCAGCTACTCAGAATGGATACCAGTTTTGCTATCTGAATTTCATTCAACCCTCAGGGGCTTATAGGACCTATAGGCATTTGGAAGCAAACCTATTCTGGTCAAGGATGTCGGCAATAGTAACTAAATTTGTAGTGGAATGCCCTAATCAAACTGCATCTCCAGCAGTTTACTCCAAACTTTACGTCTTTACCTACACCAAAGGCTATATGGGAGGACACAGGATGGGTTTTATCACAAGATGACCTCAATCTTAGGGTATGATACAATCCTGGCTTCCTGGTTATTTTGGAATGGTTGTCCTAGTGTTGTCACTTCATTTTATTGAAACATCCCTATTCAGCTCAAACAGTGGCCGAGTTGTTTGCTAAGAGATCCAGATCCAACCTTTATAAGCAAGTTCTGATCTATTTATTTTGCCTAAATGGTACTGCTCGTTGAATGATCACAGCATATCATCCTATAACAGACATGGGCAGCACTAAATAAGGTGCTAGAGACTGACTGACGCTATTTTGCTTGTGAGTAGCCTAAGAAGTGCGCAAATTGATTGCATTGGTCTGAGTACTGGTAAAATATTAATATCAACTTTGGTCTATGGCAGAAAACCGCCTACACTACTGCACTTTGTACCTGGGAAATGTTTGGTTGAATCTGTAGCCAATGATCTTCAAGACAGAAAGATGAGGGTCCATCTTCAGCAGCTCAAACACAATTTACAAAGGCCTCAGAACTGAATGTGTATGGCTGCTAATAAACATTAGTGAGACATCAGTTTTGCGGAGGGAGATTAGGTGTATCTCAAACTAAGCCCCCGTAGACAGTATTTAGTATCCACAAGAAAGTGCTTCTGCTAGGTATTATGGACCTTTTCAGACTAAAAACAAGGTTAGTTCAGTAGCCCACGAGTTGCAATTGCCTGAAGGATCCCCCTGTGCATCCTATTTTCCATGTTTTGTAGATCAAAAGGGCTGTTGGGGTTCAGGTGACTATTTCCCACTTGCTGTTTAATTTGGAATTACAAGGTCATCATCGTGTACTAGAATTCCTTTGTTCCCGCACCAATACTAACGGAATTCGATAGATTCCCAATGTTTTGATAGCAACCACTACAGAGGCAATGAGAGAGGCTTCCTCAGTCATCCAAAGGCAATTCCTTTACTTCGGCATTGGGGATAAGGCTGTTCAGTGGCAAGTGAGTATTGATGAGAATATTTAGGGGAATGATAATGAGCTTAGTTTATGATAGAGGCCCAAGACCACTGAAAGTGTATGTTCTGACTTCTGAGGGGGCGGAGAAATAATGGAAAGAAAAGAGTTGGTCATGTCACGTAGGATTGGATTGTTAGGAGTAGAGGGGATTTAAGGAGTCCTGCTAGGGGGAGTGTGGGTATCGTGAAGTCACCTTTTTTCTCTCAGTTTCTCATTCCATTTTTCTCTGGATTTCCACTCTTAATCCCACTGAAGGCTCACCCTTGAGGACAATTTTCCGTCATCATATTTTGGCAATGGACATAAGCATGCATGTGATCATCTTATTCTTTGTAATGTAAAATGTAGGCACATGATCATATCTAGTGTAAACTTAACAAAAAAATGGAATTCAATATTTTATATCATAGATACATACATTAAAGAGTGCTTTGCTTTTATATGGGGCTTAACTTTACACTTCCATGGGAACACAAATGATTTCATATTGGCTAATGTTAGGCAACCAAACCTGCATTTGCCTTAATTGAGGACAATCATGGCCCATTGCCCATAAAAAAATAATAAAACATTTAGAGCCAATATCAAGTGATACATCAACAAACTATTAACATCAAAGTTATTATTGAATTCTGGTTAACTGCCTTCTGTTGCATTTATCTATTATAGGATAACAATTCAAAAACTGAACAGCCCAAAGTATCCCATTTCAGCATATAGTAGTAACAATGGAAATTGGAAGAAGAGAGATAAGTAATTGACATTATTGATAATGTGATGTGATAGAAGAGACAGATAGAGATACGTGGGAAGTATCAATTACGTGTCGAAAAATGAGCAAAGAGTCCTATTTATCTATAGCACAAAAGTTTGTAAAAGTAGATTAACATTGAAAACTTGGAAAGAAGTAGTGCAACGTCAAAACTACCAACTACTAGCTAGCTACCAACATACAGAAAGAGAAAATAAATAAATTGGTTTTGGAGTAGCAGAATATGACCAATGGTATAAACCTGACTCACTAAAGGGTCTTTACTCGAGCATATTCCAACGAACCCCGAGGGGTGGGCCCCATTGTTCTCCCACGTGTAGACGAAGCCCTCGTGTGACAGAAGAACAGAAGACAAATTGAAAATGATGAACGGTGGATAATGGTTAAATTAATTGGTGTAAGACAGAAAACGCTCTTAATTACGATAAATTTATGTGGGATAGCTAAGAAAAGTGCAATGAAATGAATAATCAATAAATGAAGCCTAAAAAGAAAAAAATTGAAGGTTGGGGAATTAAAATCACCAGAAGAGAGAGAGTTGGAAGCGTGAGAAGAGGAAGGTATTGAGGGTGGTTGGGAAGCGGGTTTGTTGTTGTTGCGATTGGAAATTCTGGGCGAGTAAGCACAGCGCGCGTGAATGAAGGGAGCCGATGCCATGTGGTTCTTATGGATTGATGTGAATGTTAGTATCTTTTGGATCAAATCACGATGCTGCCCATGCCTTTCGCACTCTGCAATGCACTTTCCGTTTCAGGGCGGTGGAAACGAAACCAACAGACCAATGGCGAATTGCTCTGATGATTCATATAAATCGTAATATTCAACTCGCATAAACAATCCATAATCAGTTAATTGACGGGTTAGATTCAATGGCGGATGTACATGTATTTGTATTGTATGTGGCAATTGTCCCCACAAGTTTCTTTCCTTTGTACTTAATTATGTTCAATAAATAAAAAATTGTCCCTATAACTATAAAAAAATAGGTGATACCTCTATCAAATAATCTTTTAAATAAAGGGAAAAAAATATGTTTAAAAAGACAGAAAAAAATTGGTTATATATATAGAGAGAGATGTGCTTTTTTGTTGTGTATTTTGTAATATTTCTATTTTGTGAAAATATTAAAAACTATTTTTTTGTCCCACTAAATACAATTTTTAAATCCATTGATTAGATTGGTCATTAAATTGACCTGTTAAGTTAATCCATTGATTGTACGTATATTTTTTCTTGACTTTTACACTTATGATAATTTATTTGTAGATCATTTATTCATTAAGATTTATTTATAATTGTATTGTATACCACTTTTATTTTTATTAATAAACTTACTTATTATTGTATTGTTAACAAGTTTTAATATTTTTTCTTTTTAATTATATTTAATCATAAAATTTAAAGATTTTTTTGGGTAAACGAATGATAACAAGGCAAAGAAAATAAAAGCTAATTAAATGAAAGTTACAAATGAGCAAATCTAGTGCCGATTGCATGCTCGTGGAGTGGAAGGAGTTTCCAAAATCTGAAGTGATTTTCTGACCCATCTTGGCATTGGCAAGCGTGTCTGCTCATGATCTTATTATTAAAGAAAGAAACAAAATAAAAATAATGTAAATTTTATATTATTAATTAAAAAAAAACTAAATTAAAAAGCAAATGTACACAGTACTCAATTGTTACAGCAGAGTGGGATATTTATTCTGATATTATCATACCAGTACATAAGTAGGCCAGAATTTAAAGAGAGATAGATTAAAGTGAAAGATCAGTTAATGGCATGCATGGATGGTTCACATTATAGAACAAGCATGAGGGTTGTCATCACTGAACATGGACATGGCCTTGTCATCAATCACTGTTGCAGCAATTGGCTTTTGGTAATAGCCAAAATCGTCACCATAACTATATCCATGCTTGTAATAATTGTAAGAAGAGGAGGGTTTGGAATAGTTGTTCCCGTAATAGCGAGCAAAGGCATGGTGTTCTGGATTGTATGGATATGGCCAAAATTCTGCCCTCCTACCAGTTTTCCTCACTGTTTTCAATACCTTCTTTTGCTCTGCCCAACCCATCACAGTTACCTTTTGCATCCTCATGTCTATATCAACATCATCAACTCCTGATATATATATGCAATTTAATTAATAGGTAAGGAGATCCATGTTGGCACAATGTAAGTATTAATTACATGTATTATATATGACACTCAATAGTAGGTATATATGATAAATGTATTTCTTTTTTATAACCATATGATATGTCATAAATGTATTTGATTTTATAGTTATTATATGCTATTCGTCCACCCTAAAATGGGATAGATCGAGGGTGAAAATAAGAGAGAGGGGAAGAAAAGAGAAAAGGATAGAAAGAAAAAGTGATAAATGTGATAGAATGATAAAATGCAAAATGAAGAGAAAATATGGTGGAAGCGAGCGAAGGAAGAGAAAATAGATGGATGATAAGTGTTTTTATTGATGTTTTCGACTTCTTTTCAACAATAAGTTACATATTCTTTATCCATATTTAATTTAAGTTTCATATATAATGTCATACAATATTAATCTTCCATAATGTCATAAAAAAAATATTTGTAAAACTTATATATCATCTTTGTTCTAAACTGTTTTAGCACAATTATTAAAGAGAAAAAGGTTATGCACCAGTCATTTAATGATAAATTATTATGAACCTTAAATTTGTTGAGTTTTATAATAATCATCTTAAAAATCATACAAATATTTATTTACGATTGATTGACAGTATAAATTGTTTACTAAAAATCATTAAAGTTACTATTAAACACTAACTACTTATATAACGCTACTAAATCAATAAGTTAAATATTGATACACCGTTAATATAAAAGATTTTATATAGTCAATCAATCAAAAATTATCATTAATTTGCATGATTTTTAAGATAATTATTTATAAAAATTAATAAATTTATTATTTATGATGGATTGTGACCGTATAATTATGTAACACTATTTTAAATTATTAGTGTATCATTATTAAACTCTAAATCAATTACAACATCATTAAGTCTTTATTTACCACGTAATTTTTTAAGAGCTTTCTTTATCTTGGTCTCGCAACCTGGACAGTCCATGTGCACACACATCTCAACTATCTGGAAAAGCAGAAGGAAGAAAAGTTAAATATAAAATACCAATATATGATTAACACAAGGTCAACTGTAATATATACATGTGTATGCATGCACGTAATGCAATGTAGGTCAACTATCTAGCACAACTGATTTTATTCACGATTTTAATTTAGTTTATTATTTTTAGTTCATATATAATCATTACAATTAAATTTTAAGCATATATTTTAATTAAAAAGTACTTTAAAAAAATGGTAACATAGTTAGGTCCCCCTATAATCAAGGAAGATATAGAACCACATTATACCTTGGAAACAAAATAAAGGAAATTGTCTTAATGTGCATGATGATGCAAAAGATAATAAGAAGTTCAAGGACAGAGTAGATAGACATAATTCAAGAGCAGTTGCAAAGTAAAAATATAGTGTTTCTAACCGTCATTTCTTCCTAAATATTGCAATGAGCTTCTAGCTAAGGATGAAGGAGAGAAAGATTATATATATGTCCTATTTTTTGGGTGGCAAGACTAGAGACATTGATGAACCTTTTATATTGTGTTCATCATGGGAACCGGCGAGAGCATTAAGAAATGCAGCATAGTTAAGTAAGATTATAAAACTTATTTTACGCGTAGTGTCCAAGGGTTTTTTCTTTCTCTTTTCATTATTTGCTTCTCATAAACAAAAACATGGAAGTGTAGACAAATAGGAAATTGCATAGCAAATGCTTAGAAATTGGGAGAAGCTAGCCTTTGGATTTGAGAGTAACAGACCTTTTATACGGCATGTAGGATGATTGTAGAGGGACACTATTGACGGAAAAATATATGTCACTAGTTACCAAAAATAAAAAAGACATATATGTTACTATCACTTTATTTTCGCATACTACGTCAATGTTATGATTGGATGAATATAACATATTAAAATACAATTTTATTGAATACAATTTTGACTATTTTGCAACTTCAAAATGGCACGGCGTATTTTTTTTTTTTTTTTTGGAGTTTCGTCGTGGGTGTTATTCTTAAGTGAGAAGCTCCAAAATTGAAGTTTAGAAGGTAATTATTAATAAATAAATCGAAGGGTGTTTCCGTGTTGGCGACTTCCTTGCACATATTATGAGAAGAAATTTGCTGCGAAGATATGATGTGTTGAAACTATATGTGAAAACACTATTTGAAATAGCTGACAAAGTCTCTTCTACTATAAATAATTGTTTGAGAATTTTTAATTTTCAATGAGTATGAGTATGTTTGGATATATACGAAAAATAAAAGGAGTGACTTTATTTTTATTTCAGGATGTAATTAGGGAATATACGAAAAATCAATTTTGGAAGGAAAGAAGAAATTCGAAAGAGAGAGAGAGAGAGAGAGAGAGTATTTTTAAAGGAAAAAGTTTATGAAAATTTTGTTTTTCAAAGAAAATGTGAGGATTTATGAAATTCTAAATTTAGAATTAGAGTATATAATTTATAAAAGTTTAATTGAGAATTTATAAGGGAGGTCCTTGCTCATATGCTTTAACGAGTGAGAATTACTATTCCCCTAACTATTTCGATTATTTCCCAAATTTATTTATTCAACATTAAATGTAATGAAATATTTGGTAATATAATTCACCAAATAAACTAATTTCAAATTTTCAAAATATAGCATGTGTATAGATCCATACAGATCTTTTTATATCATGTATATAGATCTTTTCATATACGTGATAAGTGATTTTTTTTTTGTATACCAACGTGATAAGTGATGTTATTTAATTTTTCATTTTCCCCCAAAATTATTAAATTAAAATGGCTCTAAATCACTCTACTTAAAAATATTAAATAAATTTCATTTATTTAATACCTGTTATGCTTTAAATTTAGCACAAAAAATTATACTTCTTATTTTTCTTTATTTTATCTTTTCGTTAACATTATTGCCAAATTAGTCGTACAAAGATAAAATGTAATGGTTATAAAATTATTGAATTGATAAAAGCATAATTATTAAAATGGATTGGCAAATGGAGTTTGTTATTCTTACATCCCAATTTATGTTTTTAGTCCAACTTTTTTATTTTTTTTGGTTAAAAAAATTACCGTTGACAGAAACAAGTTTTCTATAAAATATTTTGAATAAATTATGTTATCATTGCTTGAGAAATAAGAGTTTACACCATCTTTCCTCTTGTATTAACATATAAATTACGACATAAATCGTTAAAAGTGTACATATTTATATTCTTTGAAGGAAAAAAAAAATGTGTACTTTAACACAAGGTAGGTGGTGTAATATTTGTACCTTTTTGTAGGGATGTTAGCATAATTGATAGTACTTTAGTAATAAGATTT
Organism: Cajanus cajan; assembly: GCF_000230855.2. Taxonomy (NCBI): domain Eukaryota; kingdom Viridiplantae; phylum Streptophyta; class Magnoliopsida; order Fabales; family Fabaceae; genus Cajanus; species Cajanus cajan. The sequence continues at coordinate 66,660,869 of NC_138518.1, forward strand.
TCTTATAATAAAATTTAACGAACTTTAATGGAAAAAAAATCATAAGTAAAATATCATATATTATAATCTTTCAATCTGTTAAAGAGGAGATTGTATTTTTTTTATAATATAAGAAAAGAGAAAAATGTAATATTCGATTCATATTTTTTAAAAGGAAAATGTAATTTACTTGAATATAAAACACAATAGAAACAAAGAAACAAACAAAAAACTGAAGAGAACTAAAAGATAGAAAAGGAGTGCAATATAAACGTTCGAGGTTGCATATAACTTCACCTAACGAGAGGCAAAAATGCTAAAACCAGACTACAACCAACAAACAATGAGAGAATTTTTCATCATCTAATATCATATATATTCAACTTTTTAAATAACTTTTTCACAATTAAGTTACTTTGATTCGTCACACGTCACACTTTGGTACAGAAAACCATTAAAATTCATAACATTTTTCTTCATATCGTGATAATTTGCCAGTCACTATATTAGCCAAACTGCAGGTCAATAACAAAAACTAATAAAAGAGAGCAAATTCTAACCAATTATCTTAATACTTTATTAAAAATTCATCTTATATTACTTTTTATTAAAAAATCTTGGTGCTTTTCCAAGCAAGATCCAAAAATACTGATTAAGTTTTACTTAATAAAAAGTATTGGTGTTCTCTCTCAAAAAACAAGTATTGGTGCGTCTCCTCTGTACAAATAACAAATAAGAATGTCAAGATAAAATGTAAGTTAAAAAAAAAAAAAAAAACAATATGAAATAATTATATACAAAGAAATATTGACATGATATAACCCTAAACTCTAAACACAAACTAAAAGCAGAAGTTAAAAATAATGGGCTACATGATATATAACCTCGAAAAAATGGATAAATAACAATGATAATGAAAAAATCATTTAAAAAGCTCATAATAATTACATTCCTTTTGGATATCCATGTGAACTTGAGTGTTTTGATATAGTTAATTTTTTAAATCAATAAAAATGAAGTAGCATGTGAATTTTTTTGTTTTTACTTTTATTTTTTTCTCTCTCCTAAAAGATGTATTTTTGACAAATAAATAATTTAAATCAACTTACAGAATAATGACCCAAGTGCTTCATATCTTTTCTTAGAAATTAAAATAAGAGTGCAAAACACAATAAAATTACACTTACTGTGGTAAAAAGAGATTTTGTAAATTTTTAATATAACTTACTCATGAAACCTGTTAAATTTAATGAAACTTTCAAAACATTGATAACTTCTATGCAAATGAGAAAATTTTCAATTCATTATAATTTATAAAATCATTAAAAAAATATCCTTACCGACTCAGATTTCATATATACATTAAAATTTTTAATATATATATATATATTCAAACAGAAAAGATAAACTTTTTGAAAAACGAACTTTCATGAATTATATATATATAAAAAAAACTAACTGTTCCAAAACCCTTAAAATTTAGAACGGCACGGTAGAATTTCTATTTAAAAAAAAAAACAATTTTATCCTGAAATCCACGCTTACTGTTGTCACACTTCTGTAATTTCCAATGCATTTTCAAATGTGATTTTTATTAAAGGCTTCCTATTTATTGTTTCCTTAACTAGTAGTTTTAACAGGTCACCAACAAAATAATTAAAGGAAAAATCCCAACATATAAGAAATAACATGGTTTGGATAGCAGGATGTGAAAAAATACTTGCCAATGCCACCTATGAAACGAAATTACAAAACTTGATGCCAAAATGGTGTCCGAGATGAATACTTATTCTAGTTTTGGATATCTCCACAAAGTTTCTCAATCACATTAAATTCTAAAAATGGAATTATACTACTACTCTGCTCCAGCCGCATCCAATTCTATATATGACTAATACAATGTTCGTATGTAATTCCCGCTTCAGTCGCATGATTAATTAAACTTAAAAAAATGATCAGCTCCATTGGTGTTTAGCTGCCAAAAAGGACTACAACACAGCCAACAAATTATTCAATGCTCAATCAAAGCTTGAATTCAACAGAAAATGTCCATTACCATGTGGAACTACAACCCATGGTTTTTCTGCAATTTCTGAATCTGGTTCAGGAAGATCCATGTCATCTGCATAACCAAGTAATACAATCATATCATATATCTTAATAAATGTAACACTAATTCAAAAAACATGACAAAGTAATAAAAGCAAAGGAATCATTGTACACAGGATATGCGACAAGAGAGAGAATAATACCATGACATGAGGAGCAATCCTGACACAATAGACAGGGAATCCAGTGTAGAATTTGAATGGTCCTCCTGCTTTGAAGGTTTTGACAGCACAATCAACAGAGCCAGTGTATGGATATTTTCCCTCAGCATCAGGTTGCATCTTCTGAATCTGGGTCTTGACATAGTCAAATGGCAAACTGCAAGCTGCTGCGAAAAATCCAGATACGGAACTTGCACCTATAGAATAACAAGAAATTTTAGTAGGTAACAGTGAGAATAAAATCTCCGGCAGTATTTTAACCTATGTAGCTTATAGCACAATCCATATGGAATATCAGACTTCCATTTCAAAGAAAATGAGGGATCAATAACCATGAATTCCCCCACAAAATTTTAACTCTGGCTAGGAATCATGATATTATGAGTTTAACATTATGCAAGCTTCCATAATATCCTACAAAAGCAAAAACCAAGGCACCCAATTTGCACCAAAAAAATTACAACTCGAATGCAAAAAACAAAAAAATAAACAGAAGGCATCATATATGGTTAGACACTGCAAGAGCTAAATTGCATGGGAATCTATCAACAGACGCAAGCGCCAGCAAATAGTGAATATGTGCCCCTCCCCCCTACCTAGATAAACATAAGAATTCATGAATGCAAAGTATCATGGGTATTGACTGGATGATGAACCAGACTCAATGTTCCAAATAATGGACACCATAGTTCAATTCAATTGAGGAATCCTAATTACTTTCAAGGTGTAACATGAATAACTAACTTAATGCATGAAAACAGGATCAATTAGTGTTGGCACTCCTTCCCCTTTACCTACCACTCGTTCCCTTTTCTTAATAGATAATAAACTCAAGACAATCAATAGCATTTGAAAATAAACAATGCCAAGCTAAAAGTCAAAACATTAAGATAAAAATTCCTTTCCCCAACTTATCCAGTGATGAACAAAATCATACTTGGGATCCAACTCAAAGAAACAATCATATGCTTTCACAAGCAACGAAAATGTTAAAAGAGGGTCAAATCTAAACTTCCCAGATGTTCTTTGAAGGCTGACACATGATCTAATCCAATCATAGCCTACAATGTTGATCCAATTCCCTTTTGATGCACAATTCACTAAACTGAAGCTTTGACCTAAGCAAGACTAAATTCAGTAATCTAAGGCCACCAAATCACACAATGTTAATCCAGTTCCCTTTAAATGTGTGCACAATTCACTAAATGGAAGTTTGGAGTAAAATAAGGTAGGCTAGAATAGATGAAGATCCTCTTCAACCTTTTCATTGAATCAATGATTTACAGTGACATTCCCTAAAACTCTAAAATGTAGCAATAACACTCCTTGTGATCATTTAATTAGTTAAAATCAAAAACTTAAGCAGAAAAGAAGCTTGTTAAGGGTAAAAACAAAGGTTATTCTTAAAATGGAAAAATCCAGCTTAAATTTTACTAAAAGACTGACTGGTGAATTTTTTATTTTTTTTTTGGTGAAAAAGACAGACAAATGCCCAGACTGACATGTGCATTTTCATTAGCCTGCGAAATTATCATTGAACATCTCAGTGAATCACGTTAATAAAACATGGACTGATTATATATATATACACACACACACACACACACATATTAATATATATCAAATTTTCCCAGATATATAGCTCTATGTCTGGAACTTTGAATTGTAGGGATGTTTTAATCTAGACAGTAGACATAACACTTTTCCAGGATGAGATGTTAAACAAACATCTATGATTCATATTAGATCATTTTCATTGTTTGGGTAAACTACAGTCATCCACTTGAAGAGTTTGCCCAAACATCTTTGCTGTAGTAACCCTAAAATCCTACCATTAACAATGATTAGTTTAAAAAACAACTACTTAGCTGCTAACATAAAAAATAAATAAATAAATGCAGTTGTTCTCTTGTATTTTTTCTGAGCACAAAGTTTTAAAAAATGCCCTGGTTTTGTCTTCCAAAGCATGCTAGAAATAACTGTATTATTGAGGAATCAGTTGTAAAAAAAGACAAGACATCAGACAATAAATTACAGGCCTAAACAATAGAAACTACTCACCAAGCAATTTATCATCCGAAATCTATTTGTGTTGTGAAAGCTGTTTCTAAAACAAGTGTTTCAAAAACCGAAAACAAGAAATAGCTAGGAGATGTTTTTTCATTCTCTTCTATTTTCAAGTGTTTTATTCAGCTATTCAAGTGTTCAAGGGACAAACATTTAAAAAACACAAATGTGCTTAAGAGACAAAGGCTTTCAAATGTGAACAGGACACACAAATTTTAGAAAACAGAAAACTGTTTTTGTATACAGTAAACAAGCAATGCCAACTTTTGTATCTGTTGGCAAATTTTGGCTTTCGGTAAATAAAATAATGACTGTAGATATAAAAGACAGACCAACTATTGTAAGGTTTTTGACTAAATCATTTTGTTAAGTGTTGTTAAATTAAATTTATAAGGGCATAAAAGGGAGTAAAGCATGGACTTTTGAAACATCAACAGAAAATTTTAAACAAGCTGCACTATAAATAATTTGGACAAAATCGTTAGGAATGTGTATTGACGTACATCTGAGCTTAGTTGTCTCGCACATACTATCACAATGCATGAAGCTAACGTCAAAAAGTTCAAATTTGACAATAGTAAAATGGTTACTTACCTAGCACAGTAGCTGCTTCACCAAGACCAACATTATCCCTGAAGAACTCAACACTTTGATCATAAGATGCAAGCATCCCCATGTTCAATGCCATGGCTCTAACGACAGTAGGCCCAGCACCTTTCCAAAGTGCCAAAACACCTTCATCTGACACAATTCGATAGAGTGCATGGAAGGCATTCGTGTAATTTCGGCGCTGAGCAGCAGGTAAAGTTGCATCAGCTTGCATTCGAATGAGCGCCAAATCTGCTGGACTACCAACAGTTGCTCCGATGGCACCAGCAGTCAGCCCGCACAGAGCTTTCTGATACAGTGGCAGGGGCTTCCCATCATTAGCCTCAATTGCTTTGCTTGTCAAGATTCTAAAAAACAATAAACCATCAAGTTAACACACGAAGTAATTCCTTTGAAACCATGAAAGATGACGTGCCTTTTAGTGATTTAATTTAAAGCTAAACGAATAGCACAAAGCCTTAGAAACAAAAGCTATACAATTTCTCCATTTTGAATAATTAAAAGTGATGAACGTAGTCATAAGAACTCACTTAAATGATCCAAGTCGAGCAGTGGTGTAGGTAGCCTGCCTGAGTAATCCAGCGGATAGACCCTGCATAAAGTAATTCATTATAGATACCATTAGATGTACATCTCAGTAAATGATAATAAAACCAAAGCCCAGGCTCAAAACTGGAATAAAACAGTCACTCATCAATAAAATAAAATAATAAAAAAACCCTTCATTTCTCGTAAGCCAAGGCAACAATAAATCTTCTTCGACTTGCAGATCTATAGCCAGGTAAATTAAAACAAGTGAAACAAACACAACACACACCATTTGGCCACACTAAAACCAACAACATATGCATCCCACATTGGATTCATCCAAGGATCCATAATTAGAGAAAACAAAATAAAAGAAAAACAATAACCTTATAGAAGGCAGCAACACCCTCATTCTTGAGCATGTTGGAGGTGACCTGCCCAGCCGATCCTTGGCCAAGTTGAATCCTCACCTACACCACCAAACACATCAAATCAATCAAACCCCACTAAACAAAAACAAAGATCGTACATAAAAAGCCACAGATCTGAATCCAACAAGGAAAATCAGAGAGACCCAGAATCCCATTTGAGGGAATCAGGATAAAAAAGGGCAGAAAGGTGAGAACTTTACGTCACCTTGATCATGTCGATGGGTTGAATGACGCAGGTAGCGAGCATGCCGGAGGCCCCACCATTGACGAAAGGCTTGACGGTGGACCACACGCCGGAAGTGGCAGGCTTGGGCTTCTTCTCGTCTCCCATTGGTGTTTGTGAGAGAAAAAAAAGGGTTAAGCGAGAGAACGAGAAAGAAGTGAAAGAGTGGTAGTGGCGTGAGAGGCGAGTCCAAGAGAGAGAGCACACTATTTAGAAGCGCATTTATATACAAAAAAATGTAAACCTCGTGGCGTTGCGTTGTTCGTTGCGCACACTCTCTCGCTCCCACAACAAACGAGAGACCAACATTTTGATAATATTGATGTGGTATTTATTTTTAGTTGGAGTGTTAATAGCTTATTAACCTCACCTTTCGCATAATTTACAAAACTAGTTTTCTCATAACCAAATCCCTTTGCTTAAACTACTTTCCAATTATCATGGTTCATCGTCACCCTTGCCAGTTGCCACAGAAAATAATTACAATATTATTATTTTAAATTCATTTTTTTTATTTTTCTTTTCATAAAGTGTTATACAATTTATTACATCAATGTTACTTTTTATTCATTATTCTCATTTTTTATATACAAAAAAATCTAACTCGGTATATAAAATTTACTATAACTCAGTCAACTGAATTTGCGTCTCATTAGTTATTCTCGGCCGATAAACAATTATTTTAAAAAATCAAACAAGTGAAATATTTTAGTTTTAAATTAAAAAAATACCCAAAAAAAATGTTTTCAAAAACGATAACTCTTCAAAGTAATTATAAATTGCTTTTTATAAAAGTGGAAGACTATTTAAAAAAATAGATTAAACAAATATATTAAAAAATAGAAAAATATTTATTTTAAAAAATAGATAAACAAATTCATTGACATTTCAAGAATTCAATATAAAAATATATATTTATCAAGAGATGACAACTTTTTAAATAGATATTAGTATCTCAAACTCGAAAAATTAACTATTTTTTCATTAAGTTTTGACTAAAAAATAAATTAATTTATCACATACTCACTGTCATTTTAATTAAATTGAATTACATTGTCTAATAAAAAATGTAATAATCTTAAATAAATGAATTAAACACTGAGTCAATTTGTAACTGTATATTTGAGGTCACTGTATGTGTCTTGCGGGCTTATTTTTGGTATCAAATATTTAATTTTTATTATTTTAAAAAAATATTAATTGTAGAAGTTATTGTTGATATCATGTAATAATATTTTGCCCCCTCAATATATTTTTCTAGTTTCGTCCGTGCACACATGAAAATCATTTTATAATTTTTATTGCCACGTAATTATTGAGAGATAAAATGTGACACATTTATATATTTATTCGTTTAAAATTTCTTCCCTTTACCATATAAGTGTATAAATCTATTATTGTTAATTAATTATTACAATTTGAGTATCTGAAAACCATGTTTTCAAATTTTCAAAAGACAAATTCTTATCGTTTATAAGGATTTTATTTATTTGTTTATTTATAAGAATTACAATTGACAATAACAAGTTAAATTATAGATAATGTATATACTAGATTTGTTTGTTCAAATTTTTAAAAAAAATTAACAAGTGTTTTAAAAAAATAATTCTTTTTTTTTTTGTGTTGTAAAAAAAAATAATAATTCTTTAAGAAATAGATAAGAGTTGTTTAGAAAAGAAAAATAAAAAAGGCAAAAATTTATTTATTTAAAAAAAAATTAAGCAAACACAAAAAAAAAAGTGTTTTTTATTTTAAAAAATATTTTCATAAAAAAAAATTAAACAAACAGATTCATTATATTAAATTCATCCCTATAAATTTATTTAAATTAATTAAATGTCATTCAATCACATCTAAATTATCCGATTAACTAAACGGAAGGAATTACTGTAATTTTATTTAAATTAAATAATTATCATTCAATCACATCTAAATCATCCTATTGACCACTAAGGTTAGCTTAATGGTTGGGTGGGGAGGAGTTGGAGTAGTTAGAAATATGAGGACCTAGATTCAATTCTCATTGTGATCATCTTTGTAATTTTTCCTATCTTTACCAAAAAAAATCATATTAAATAATTGGAAGGAAGTACAATAAATAATGGTAAATTTTCATTATTCCAAGTGACGATATTATATTTCATATTAATTCACTGGTAACACTTTTAGGTACATTTAAAAAATTATATACCACTAAAATTAATTAATTATACATTAATGATCAATATAGTTAAAAATATAAAAAAAATTTAAGATGTGTGATTTTTTTAATCAATATTTATTGATGACTAATAATTGTCGAAGAATTTAATTAACCACTTTTAGTAAGGTCTTCTTTCTCGGGTCATTTTTTTTATACATGAGACTTGAAGTTAAGATCTTACTTAAGAAAATTAAGTTCAATATCAAATGGACCAACTTATTAGTTATATGTCTTTGATTTGATAAACCTAAATGTGATTTTATTATAAAAAAAATCTCAATTTCATCTCTAAAATAAGAGTGTTTCTCTTAAATAGTTATTAAAGTTAAAAATCATACAAATAATCCTTCTAATATTAAAAATTATGTTAAGTAATTATTTAAGAATTAAAAAATTCAAAATTATGTTAAGTAATTATTTAAGTATTAAAAAATTCTTCAAACTAATCAGGAAAAGTAAAATATATCATTTTAGGACGTAAATTAATAGAAAGTATTACTTTATATATTAGATACGTAATTTTATTATTTTAAAAGACTATTTAAAAACGAAAGTAACATTTAAGAGACTAAATTAACAATCTATTCTTTTATATAGAACAATTTATGTGAATAAAATTTCAATAATTTACCTAGATCAAAATATAAATTAAGGTTCAAAGAGCATTTACAAACTTACTTATACATTATTTATCAAAAAGTCGATTATATTAACGATAAAAATCAAATTCATATCCTTGTAGAACATGAATTGATTCTTTACCAAACCAACAATTATCATTTATATAAACACAAAATGTAAATGATATGAATAGGATGTATGACAAGTTTGGTTGGTTTTTACAATATTAGTTAAAAAGTTATATTTTGGAGTATTTGTTCGTAATGAATAAAATTAGAAAGACAATAACATCATGTATTCACTCTTGTGATAGTGGGTCTCATGCTAGCATTTAGATTAGGTAATATGAAAACTACAATTGTATACAAGTGGTGCATATGATGTGTGGTTGTCTCTCTTGAAACGTGTATAAAAAGGAAAAGGAAGAAGGTTATGGGCTTTGGATAAAGTGTGAAGAGGGGGTGGTTGCTTATGCTTTGGGATCTTTGAATGAATGGACCATGGCATGGGGAATTAATTGGGAATGTGAATTCCTTATCTTTTGCTTTTCCATTGTTGCAATAAAACCACATGCATTCCTTGCCTTTTCACTACAGTCTGGAAAAGCATATTGGATCGGGTAAATGCATGTTTGGAACACTTTTTTACTTGTGCTACTTTGAAAAATTGAGTACACCACACTCAAGTTGCTTGTATTATTAGTACGTGTATTTTACAAAAATCATGTCAAACAGTGTACAAGATGTAAAAGTAACCTTTTGTTACTTCTAACATTTGTGAAGAGAGATATTAACTTGCATAGCTCATTGAATTCCCAACACAACTTAGCTTTTAATTTGATGTGGATCACACTCGATAGTAAAAACAAATGTGTGCATAGTCTAGTTTTTGTATAGATTTTTGTTGGTTTGGTCTCTCTCATCCCGCTTGACTAAGTTTAACTTTTTTATATATAAATTTATATGTATTTTATGAGAAAAAGTAAAAAAAAAAAGTTAAATATTAGCTCAAATAAGTCTAATAATTACATATGATATATTAATTATTATATGATATTTTAACTTCACTATTTACATATGGTATTTTGCGGTGTTTTAAAATTGGATAAAATAATTCGACTAATTTGACTGGGAGCCGATCGAGTGATTGGTTAGTTACTAACAAAAACCAGAGCATTTTAAAAATTCATGAGAATTAGTCATTTGATCCAAAATCGGTGTAAAGAACCGGTTTGAATCGATACTACTCAAAGATTATAATTATAAAACTTAAAATTGAATTTAAATTATTTTTAAGAAAAAAACTAAAATTTAATAAGGATTGTATATTTAAATAAATTATTTTAAAAACGTTTCTTATAAAAATATAACTTAATCATTTATATTAATTTATATATCTTATATCTTGAGTTTTATAATTTTATATTATATTAATTTAACATCTTTATTCTAAATATAAACTTATTATAGTTAATGTATATTATTATATTTTTATTAAAATTTAAACTTAAATAATGTGTTATATTTAGTTTAAATTTTTACATGTGTTTTAAATGTTAATAATCTAAATGATTTTCTTTTATAATTTTAGTGTTATAAAAATATGATATTATATAATTATTTTATAAATACCAATTTGATCATAATTCAACTATTAAATCTTAAATTAGTGTCTTTATCAATTCAATGGTCAACCTAATTTTGAAAATACTAGTATTTTGCATTGTATTAATGCTTAATAAATCATTTTGCATAATAAATTTGTTAATATAGAACATTCATATATACTATCAAATTTTTGTTTAAGGATAATTTTTTTGGGTACCCAACTAAATAAAACACCAATTAATATTCTTAATTTGTATTTATTTATCCCTTTTTATCATACGAATCATCAATCATATCAATCATTTATTTCTCCCTATCTCTCTCAAGGTATAGATGTCTCTTGGGTGTCCAAAAATCTTTTTTCTTTTGTCAAAGATATTATTAATAAAATACATTGTAAAATGAAATATTGATAGAAAGTTGGTTTTTATAATTTTGGATCCACAATCAATATATATGTGAATGTTTGAATGCTTGCTTGAAAATATTAAAGATGACACGTTAACCTTCTCTCTTCATATCTACTAGAAGTAATAAAAAGTTACTTTTATAGCATTTGTACTAGTTGATGTAGTTTTTTTTTTTAAATAGGCACATAATCAACAAAATTCCAAACATGCATAAACTATCTAACTCATTTCTTTTAAATAAATATTTATTTCACATACTTGACATATTCAATTATTTTATATGAAAAGTTATGAATAAATTTTTAAATTCATTCACTTTAAATAAATTAAGCACCACTACTAAAATTTCTCTTATTACATGCGAAATTTGTCTGCAAAATTTTATCTGTAGGTAATACTTTCGTGGATAATATGTTTTTGCAAATTTTAAAATTTGCAAGAAATTTTCTTATGAAATTTCAGGAAAATTTTTTCGCAAGTTCTACTGGAATATTTTTTACGAAAAAAATTAAATAAATTACTACAAATTCTATTAATAATTCTTCAACTTTCAAATGCTCACAATGAATTCATCTGAAGCTAACACTCAACCATACAAATCAACTTGTAAGGTAAGTGTTGTCTTAACTTATATACTCTTTAATTATTTTATTTTCAATCGATGTGGGACTTTAAGTTTTTTAAAAATATTAAACTTATAAATTTAAATATTTTTTTGATTTTTCTTGTGGATTAAAATTGGTAGGAAAATTCGAAGGAAAAGTTACCTGTAAAATTTTTTCTACCATTTAGTAAACATTACTTGTGAATTTATTTTTGTAAGAAAATTTGCAAGAAACAAAATAAAATTCTTACAATATTTTCTGTAAATTTTTACCATGGAAAAAAATTTTTATGATCATTAAAATTGTAGTAAAATTTGTAAAAATTTCTTGTAGATTATTTTTCATAAAAAAATTGTAAGAAATATCTGTAAATTATTTTTCGCAAATAAATTCGTAAAAAAATTTGTAAAATTATTATTACAAAAAAATTCACAAAAAAATTCTGCGAATATTTTTTTTAGGAAAATTCGCAGGAAAATAACGCTTTTATAGTAATGCATTCTTTAAGATGGATAAAAAAAATTAAGAGATATAAATATTAAAATTGTTTACTTACATAAATATAGTATAAATATTTTTTAAAATTCAAATATAAAGATGATACTACAATATTCAATCCAAATGTCATTCATAATTTTTTCTTATAACTATGTTATTAATGAGAAGTATATATTGATTTTTTCTTATAACTATGTTATTAATAAGAAGTATATATTAAATTTATTGATATCTAATTTCAATCAAAAAATTTGTTTGATCACCATTGGTTTTTTTTAACTATTTTTTTATTTATAAAACTCAAACCTAACATTTTATTTAAGAAAATTGAGTTAAGATGGATCGAGAGTTGTTAATTATTAATTATGATCATGATTATTAGAAATTACCGATTAAACATGGGTAAGGTAATTTCGAATTTGCATTTCCCATTTATTTTATAACAATCAAGTAAACGTCAATAGGGTATATACATATAGATACAAGAGTAAAATAGGGAAATGATGAAGGGCATTTTAGAGTATGGAGAGTTGAGATTTGTTGTATCTATTTTATAATCTAATACACGAGGACGTGTGATGGTGGCAGCTTGTGGAAATGGTTGGTTGCTGCTACTGCATGCTAGTGCTGTGGATATAAAACTTGTGGAACCTCAGTCATAGTGACAAACCCTTCCTTTGGATTCGTCGTTCAATTCCGGTTATCACATCAAACTTCTGTCTCTTTCGATGCTTTTGCACCCCTTTGTGTTTAAACGTGAAAACCTTGGTTTCGTTTGATCTTCAATTAAGGACAAACAAAAATTATACATGTTATAATTTTTTATTTTATGTAAGGTTTAAAGACAATGAAAGCTATCTTACATTAATCTAAAGCCAAATGAGTCTCGAGATAAACATTTTAGATTCAATCTTCACGACACACAACACCAAATTTGGATCTAGACAGCAACTTGTAAACCAAACCCATCTTTGGTGGCGAGCGTGTCAGTATAACAACACTTTTTTTTTTTTTTTAATGTTTGAATTTACAGTTTTTTAAAACCTATTAAATTGGCGTAAAAGAAAGAGAACAAATTATGTTTCCTTTAAAGGCTTCTTAGAACATAATCCAAAACAAATAAGCCACTCCTTGTTTGTTTGTTTATTTTAGTTCGATAGAAGTCATCACCATGTTGAGTAATATGTATTGCTTGAAAGCCAAGAGGACCAAACCATCAAGGAATACGAATGATTATGACCCATGAGTGGGGCTAGAGTCCAAGATTCCTCCTCCATAGCCACTCGCAACATACAATTCTTTAATTTTTAAAATAAAATAAAAAATTCTTTGATTCTAATTTCTATAAACATTGAGTGCAATTTTTTTTTACTATGTTAACAGATTAAGAATCACGTTTAATATAATTTTTAAGATTATTATTATAAAAATTAATAATTTCACTGTACATGACAACTGTTGATTGAATTATGGTGTAATTTTTTTGTAAGTGTTAGTGCATGAATTATTTATTCATTTTTCCTAAAGGTATTCATATATAAACTGCATATTTGATATGAGTTGCAATTTGTATGTAGAGCATGAAATGAAAAACTCGTAACTCCACTAAGGTGGAGCTTTAGTTGTGAGAGTTTTAATAATTTACGCAATTTTTTTTATTTAAACTTTTTTATTCCTATTGTGTAAATAACAATAAAAGCTGATGAAAGACACTGCAAAAAAGTGGCCTCCCTAGACATACAAACATTTCACGGCAATCGTACAACTTTAAATTAATTAATCTTTGGTATTTTAGAAAACTCAGCATCCACAATTATTCATTGAAATCTCAACGATAGTACCTGAGACAAAAAGTTGTCCTATAATTTATTGAGTTACAAAATATTGGACTTTTGTATTATCCTTATTCATCTTTTTTATCATGTTTCATGACTCTATTATAAATTAAACACAAAATAATTATATTTGTCATATATAATACAATGAATTTTATTGAATTAAACAAAATCTTTAATATTATTAATTGATATAAACTTTTCATTTACTCACATTCAACATTTGAATCCCAATGACATGTGAGAGAGGAATTGACATTCAATGTGCCTTAAAGAGTAATATTGACATATAACAAACCCTCATAAATTGTAAGGTTAATCGATTCAAACTTCTTCGGGTTGTTTAATGTCAAGAACAAACTCTAACTCAACACTTCAAACTTCAAACCTGTGTGTATAATGGGCTGTATTCAATTTATCGAAGTTACTTTTTGTGTTGTCTTGTATTGACTACCGTTGTGCTGCATTTTGCCAAGCGTTAAAACTTGACTTACATAAGTTAAAACGTAAACACTAGAAAAGGAAAAATACATAAGGCACATTGAACTCCGTAGCCAATAATGCGTAGAAGATAAAACAATGAATATGTATGCTTATGTTCTACTCTCTTTTTTTTTGTTTTTCTGAAGAGTTATTTTACTACTTAAAACTTATAAATTTGCCCGATTGTTTTATACTTTACATATAAAAAAATGCTGTCAGTTTTGTTTGTTTCATTACAAAGACACGCAATCTTCAGGTTGACAATGGCCATATGACATTTGTGAAAATTTATCAATAGCGAAAATACAAGAAATTATCATCTATCCACGCAGGCTTCTTTGCATTGTAATAGAAAAATGCAATCATCTGAACCAGCTCATCCGCAGTTCTGAGTTCTGCAAAGGTATAAGTAACAGTGCATCATTATAAAAGAAGAACCTAGACAGAGAATGTGCATCTCTTGGTACCAACAAAAAAAAAAAAAAAAAAAACAATGGTATATATAAAAATAAAATAAAAAGGTGAAGATAAAGATCAATGTTCTCACCTTTCTCCCTGTACACGATCCTGTTACCCCGTAAAAATAAAATTTCAGGACATTCTCTAACTTTCAGGGCGTAAGCCAAATCTCTCTCGATATTGATATCTAGCTTAACCGCCTATAAAGTAAATCCAATATGTCATATGGTATTGTAAAATAGTGAGGTTATCACTTGTAAGTTGTAACATCTGCAAAGTGATAAATGGCAGGGAAGATTTGCATTTATAGAAAGCAAAATCATTCTTTTCCTTTCAGGTATGTATAAATAGATGAAAGTGCAGTTTTTAGCACATGAAGTAGAAAACAGATCATACCCGGGGAGGCAACCGATCTTTAGCTCCCCAATATACCTTTACTGCTTTCTCCAGCTCTTTCAAGTTTTTCCAGTTATCAGTTGCCCTGTGGAATAACTAAATCAAACACCTAACTTAAGGGTACATTTAGCTATAAATAACTAACATTATTTGAAGTCGCTATGTTACATATCACTCCTTATATATGGGGACATGGCATTTTCATATATTAATTTCACAAAAGAAAACAAATATTTAATGAAAATAATTGTTACAGAAATGCTTTTCTAATAATTTTGTCTGTGCATTCCCACACTCATGTGCATTATCACGTGCTTCTGAATGTGACAAATATTTTCTGTGAAGAAATGACTATATAATAAGGGAAGTAAAGGTGGTGAGATCTATTAGGCTCATCAGTACTTATAAGTTACAAAAAGGAAGCTTTTGAAAAAAGATGTGCATAAATTAATTTCAACTTGTACAAGAACATTAGAAATTACCTGTTATAGCGTTCAAAGACAAGGACAATTAATGGGCTGGGGTGGTAAGCAAAACTCTCCCACTCCAAACAGTTGATCTCCTGCACCCAGTTGTCATCAATCTCCCCTTCCCAGTCAATTTCATACCCATCTTCTCCCACCACATTCTTTATTGGATGCTTCTCAAAATACTCAGAAGCTCTAATTCCCCACCCAACATCTGCATCCAATGGCCAGCTTTTACTTTCTTCCTCAATCATCATCTTATTTCCAATCTCCTCACCATCATCTTCCTCCTTCTTGCCATTGTCATTGTCATCGTCATCATCACCATCACCGCTTTCAGATTTAGAACTGTCACCATCTCTATCCTTCATTATATTTCCATGATTCTCCAAAGCATCCTTGTTCTGCTGCCGAATTGTGGCAAACGTGCGCTCGAGCGAATCACGTACAAAATCTTCCACTGCCATGGCTTCACTTCTACGACCACGCCTCGGCTTCCTTGGAATCGTTGTGGGGAATGTATCTGCTGAACTTTTATCTTCACTGCTGGATTCCACATCTTTAGGTTGGTGACTTCTTCTTCTTTCTCTTTGGTTCGAACTAGCTTCAGGTTCAGGTTCAGGCTCGGACTTTGAACGAGACTTTCTAGAAACTGAACATGATATAGACTTTACAATGCGGTGGCTAGATACAGGGGAATAATGAGAAAAACTGTGGGTACATTCCAACATGGGATTCTGAACACTAAGTGGTGACAATGGATGCAAACTAGCATCACAAAAAGGTGAGAAGCGTTTGGGCAAGACAGCAGTTTGGAGAAACAGCATTTTCGTGACTTGACAACGTTGTCAACGGAAATACATCTATCTTGAATGAAGAGTCTCTCTCTCTGTTCGGCAGAGTGTTACACAGGAAAAAAGTGTCAGAATCATTGTGGAGAAAATAAACAGAGAAGATAGAAAACCATTAAATTTAAAGAAATCGAAAACAATGGTTGGGTTCTTTTACCAAACAGCTGGTGTTCAAGAGTGAAAACACACGGGATAACTTGCTTACTTTGTGTAGGGGTTTCGAACGTCGAAAATGATTCAACTAAAGCTTCCAAATAGTTAGCGATATCCACTGAATTGAGAAGGTAGTATATGCGTGTAGTTGCTTTTTTTTTTTTTTTTTTTTTTTTCCTCTCCTCGTCACTCTGTCACTTCAATTGCAGAAAATGTGCTTCTGAGCTTCATTTGGAGCGAGCTTCATTTTTTTTTTTCGGTCCATGGAACATGGCTGCCATGGGCACCGAACGAGGGAAAGGCCCAAACGGGCCCAAAAGCAATATAGTTGTGTCTCTACGATAGGAGAAGTCCGAAAAGATATAATCACAAGCAGGGCTATGTTTTGGCCACTTACTGTTTATCCTTTCTCTAACTTTTTTTTACTAAAAATATTCATAACACGAACTTGTTTCCTTTTACAAAATCAAAATTTTATTTTCATTTTGTTTAAATTTTCATAAAAAAAAATAATAAAGCAGAAAATTGTTTTTATTTTGATATTTTTTTCATAATATAAAGTAAAATTACCGTAAAGGATAAAAAGACAAGTGCTCCCCTACTTTCCTTTTTATTTGTTAATTTTTTTTTAGTAAAATTTTCTTTCTAATTATTTGTTATTTTCAAATTTCAAGATAATGTTAGTTATTGTGTTACTAATTATTCACCTATATCTCATAAATTTTAATTAACTTATATAATAATTAATATATATTTATTATAAGTAAAAACGAAAGAGAGTATAATAAAAAATATTAAAGTCATTATATAGAAAACAAAAAAAAAATATTTTTTAATTTGTATAATTTATATAAAAAAAAACTCTATGTAATTTTGTTCAGAAACTAAATTTTAATTCATTATACATGTATGTAAAAAGTCGAGAGATAAATTCTAAGGACATGAATCTTAATGAACCTCATTATCATAATGAGATGCAAGTAAAGAAGTGTGACATTTATAAATGTAATCTTAAATCTCTACTATAATATATATATATATATATATATATATATATATATATATATATATATATATATATATTAATTATAATGAGAGTAACCATCACTTAGGGGTTCACTATTAACTTCCAAAATTAAGCTGGATCCAAGCATTTCATTATTTCAAACTTGATACATAGACGTCTCGATTAGCTCACGCTCATACACAAATACAAAATTAGGAATATATTGATAAGAGAACGTGTCCTTTATAAATCACTAACAAGTATTTTATGCATCTTATATGCATTTTTTAAATTTACAAATTTTAAATATAATTAAAATACATACATTTATATACAAGAAAATAATATATTATGATAGAAAATAATATATTTTAATACAAAATGTATTTTAGAAATGTATTGATTTAATATTATATCATTAAAAAATAACATTTTAACTAAAAAAATCAAAATAATTATTTAAAAACCTAAACTTTAGAGGGAAAATTTTTAATGCACAAAAACAATAACTTTATCCCCATTAAATGAGATTCACTATATAGATCACATGACTCCATTAAACTTGGTTAAAAAATCAAATTCTCAAAGATTATTTATCATAAGATCTCCCTTTTAACATTTTTTTTCCTAATGTTCTTATGCTCTTTCTTCTATTTTTTTTTTCACCAGGTTAAAAATCATGCAATTTACTTTCTTTGCTAATATCTCAAGTGACTTTTTATGCACAAGTCCAAACTACCGTAACAAATTTTGTCATTTGTTCCTTGCAAATGTCATACCAATATATAATTTTAAAAAAAATACAACCATTTCATTTTTTTTTTAGTTACACACTCATCTTAATATTCTCGTTTATGTTATTTTCACTTTTTCCTCTTAGTACCCCCCTTTTAAGTTTAACATTTGTTGGCATAAACTATAACTAATCCTGTAATAGTATAATAAAACTTCGTTTTTAACTTGGTAGATATTTTGCAATCACATATAACTTCCAATGCTCTTCTCTATTTTAACTACCCAACTTGTATCTTTAGTAATACAGCATTAATTTTTGCATCTTTTGGTAATATTATTCCAAGATACGTAAACTTAGAATCATGTGATATGACATTCTCTATCTTTTACCTCTGAATCTTTTTTCCCTCTTATTTCTTGTTAAAAAAAATCTATACACATACTTTATTTTATTCCAGCTCAAGTGAAGAATTTTGCTGACCTAAAATAAAAAAGTAAAGAGCTTTTGATTTCAATATCTACCTTTAAAACTCAAGTTTAAGGTAAAGCCTTTTCCTTCGTACATCAATAAGAACTATGTCATCTTTTAAAAGCATGCATTTTTTTTTTAAAATAATAATAATAATATGCAAAACTAATTAATAATTTAAGATAACTAAAAGTTAAGAATATTGAATAATGATAAAATCATGTATCCTAATGAGAAAAAGTACGAAAAAAATGTCTTTATTTTAAACAAAATAAAGACTTTATTTTATTATATATGGGTGAATTGTGCATAGAGCCTTGAATGTTTGTAATTCTACAACCTGATTTATTTATATTCTGCTACATTTCCTTAAACATATTTATATTCACTGGTACTACTTATTTTCTAAGCTTTGGCCTTTGATAACACACCAAGCACTTGGCCAATAAAACTATAAAAGTATAGTCTATGCTTAAAATTCCAAGGACTGTCAACCATGTTCATCCCTCACTCAAATAATCCTTCACTAAAGTCTGCTCTGAACTGATAGCTCATGCTTCATTTGATCCCTCATTATTCTCCTCAGGATCTTGTTGGAAGATGTTCGAGGAAACTCTGGCACAATTTTAACAAGGCTTACCTGTAATGTAATGAGAAGAGTTTGTGAATGCTATATCAGCTAACTGTATCATTCCAAGTCAGGTCAGTTTTCACAAAGTAATAAACCGCAATCAATTCACAATTGTTTAAAATCAATCAAGGGTCAGACCTTAAACAAAGGGTTTAGGTTACTTTGAATAGCTTTAGTGAATTTCATCTTTAGTGTTTCTGCATTGGAATTGTATCCTTTCTTTAGAACTACAAATATAACCAGTTGCTCTGGGCCTCTATTTGCAGTTGCAACACCGACCGCAGCTGTCTCCAAAAGGCATTCATCAGCCCCATCACAGACACGCTCAATTTCTACAGAACTTGTCTGCATGTCAGAAACAGAAATTTCTAAGTGAAAAGAACAGCCAGTCCAGGAATGCCAAAGAGCAAGGATCATTTAAGTTTAAGAACTTCTGAATATCCATGATCAGTTAGGGAGTATTCTTTCTTACCAAATTCGTTTTCAGACGGTGGATATGAAAGCTACAATAGCATTCTTAATAAGTTTAATAATTTCTGAAGAATCCATAATCAGTTAGACTATCTTCCATTCTTAATAAGTTTATGCAGACCATGGACATGAAAGATATAGTATTCTTACACTATGTGTGTAACCAGAAGGCATATCCTTCAAAAGCTTCATCCCCCAGTCAGTGTAGACTGTAGAATGGAAGATGATGAAACTAACAAAGGATGGCTAATTATTATGGGTGATTAGTTAAATTTTGTTTTCTTTATAGAAAGTTGCTACAGTTGTTTCAGTGTTTCTAATTATAGTTGCCGAGTTGAAATGGATTATTGAGCTGAAAGGAATGTAGCACATGGTGAAGTGTAACAGAGTTGGTTATGGTTTATCACATATCACAAATCAAGGAATGGAAATTTCTCTCTCTCTCTCTCTCTCTGGAAAGTCTCACATCACCTAGTGCAACTTATATATTTGTTGGGTAACTTTCCTCAAGGCCAATTGGTTTTAAAATAAAATCTAACATAGTATCCAATCCTATGACCCATCTTGATAAATCACCTATTCTGGTAGACTTGCTTGTTCAGACAAACATATGTGGAAGGGAGTGTTGAAAGGTCCTACTTCGCCTGCTATAATTATACATATCTGTTAGCCAACTTTACTAAAGTTCAATTGATTTTAAGATGAAATCTAACATCTCTCTTTTTTGAATGCTCTTCCATTTTTTTTTATTTGGTCATCAGAGGTATATTTTTCTACTGTTTCCCTGGTTGATAGGTTTGATTACTATTCGAATCTTCAAAATTCATGATCAGTTTCTAATTCAGCTATCTCCATGTAAGAGTGATACCTTTATTCCACCAAGATTCATGGTGTCATCAGCCCTCCCTTGTACAATGATATATCCGTCAACTGTTCTCTTGATTATATCTCCATGTCTCCTAAGAACCTGTTAATAAATATACAATGATAGACAATTATACATGACAAAATATAATCATAATAATAGAATAGGAGTAGTTAAAATTACAATTTTAGTTTGTTCTATTACTGTGTTGTTCACAAATATGGGATTATTGAAAATCTTTAATGGAGGTCTTGCTGATCTACAGTATTTATGGAAATTGATAGCTTGCATAGGTATTAAAGGCATTTGATAACAACCAACCATAAAACATGTTAAGTTCATAATGAAAGATATTTCTATCTTTTCACTCTAACTAGTTTTGATTTTCAATTTGTAATTTTTCAAGGGTGCACGAAGAGAAGTGCTCGTGAAGCAGGGCCATCAAAAAACCTTTAGGATATAATTAACCATAAAATACTTCCAGATCAGAGGAGAGATGGTATCCTTCACACATGAAAGAATTAATATTTGAAGAATGATGTATTCTAAGCATATTAATTGAATTCCTACCTTCCCTTTGTAAATAGGCATTCCCTTAAAGTAAACCTTCTCATGATCAGCATTAAGCAATCTGTCAGATGCTCCCAGAGAGAGAGGAAATAAGCCCACTTCCCCAACACAAGCAACATCATCTGGCTGTCATATTAGTCAAAGGTTCAAATAAATTAGAAAACCCAAATATAATTTATCTAAACCCATAGATAGGTTTGCTATCATGAACAAAGAACTCAAACTATCAAGATATTTTTCTTACATAAGGAACTCCATTTTCGTCAAAAATGACAAAACCAGTTGTCATTGATGCAGTGCTAAATGCTCCAAAAGCTTGAGGCTGCAGGGGACTTCCTGCAATGTAGCTAGAAGCGAGCTCAGTGCCTCCACACAATTCAATGATTGGACTGTAATAAGCTCTTGAAGAAAGCCACAGATCATCATCAACATTTGATGTTTCTCCAGAGGAACAAAACGTTCTGCCCAAAACCATAGTTCAGTTCATTTTTCATAGTAGCAACTTGATTATTTACAGTTTTACACTACTGAGAGATATTACTTTATCTTTGTCCAATCCAAGCCCTCCATACATTGTGTACTCTTCCAAGCTTTTACTAAGCTTGGAACTGTTCCCAAAATGGTAACCCCTGCATCCTGGACAATTGTAGTTAATAAATTAGGTTGTGCTTTGGTGCAATGTATCAAATTCTATTGATGTAGAATACAACATCTGATGACACTTTCACTTTCATTGCTGTATTAATGTTTGACCTAAGCCCTGTCCTGCCTCCCGACTTTATCCAACTCCTTTTGTTGCTAAGCCAAATGCTACAAGTGAGAAATTTTCCTTCTAAAAACAAGTCTTTAACTTCCTTTACTTTATTAGAATATACTTCACCCAACACTCACTTGGATCACATGTAAGCCATTCACTGGTTGATTTGATTAAAGTACGTAGATATTCTAGTGAGAGTTACTTCTTTCACTCTTCTGCCTTGACACACAGGGTGGAACCATGAGGAAGGGTGACAACTTCATTAGTGTACCATGACCTCTAGGCGAAACTAATTTTCCAGGACTATGCTGTAAACAAACAAGAACTTACCATGGGAAGTACTTTTGTGTTGATCCCATGGTCAAAACATAAGAGTTAGATTTCCTACTGCTCATATACCAAACCATATGGCATAACCATTGAATCTTTAGTCCAACATGGCAACACCATATGAAGCAAATGTGAGGGTACACATGCATGTGTGTGCATCAAAACATTCCTGTGTATAGAATACACGTTTCTTGAACACACATGACATATGTAAAGATATAAACATTCTGCTAGATTCTACGCATTGTTGGTGAATGATAAAGAATGGTATATGTAGTACAGTAGTCTCATCAACGGTTTGAGTTTTGAATTGAAAGTTGGGAATAAACAGGAGGTCGATAACATCCTAGTTTTCTAGTTTTCTTAACCACTAACTAGTTTTCTACCTGCGTGTTAAATATTAGAAAGTTCCTTTTCTTTTGGAAAAATAAATTGCATAAGGTAATATGCAAAGACCAAAAATTATAGGTTACTGAGGCAAGCTATTCCTGCTGAGACTAAGATCACAAAATTTAAGTAAGGCAATGTCACGAGGCAAAGCATTTTTGAAAGAATCAGAAGAGAAAAAAAAACCCTTTTTTTTCACATCAGCAGCACAAAGTTGTGATTTATAATCACAGAGCATAGGGAAACTGCCTGTGTTATGTGATTGGAGATAGCACCAACTTACAAGCATTTCCCACTATGCCACTACATCTCACAGTATGACAAAGGTGATAGGACCTGCAGCAGCTAATCAGTTTATTTCATCCATAACTTTGACGAACTACTACCAGTCTAGTTCTCACTTCGATCTATTATTATTACTAATCAACATTTACATTATGGTTTGTAGTCCCAATTTTATAGGTGATTAAAATAATCATTACTACTTTTTTTTTTTAAAAAAGATTTATTTATTAAAAATTGTATAGGATGAAAAAACTGATCAGGGGGATTTACCTGAACAAATTTTCCAAAATCACGACCTTGAGGAGACCCATGATATAGAGCCAGAGTTGCACCAGTTAGAAAGCAATGATACAATACAGTTGGTCCAATTACCCATCCTAAATTTGTAGGCCAGCAATAGACATCTCCAGGTTGGATATCAATGGCAGCCCATCCATCAGCAGCACTTCGTATTGGTGCAAGTTGAGTCCAAGGAATAGCTTTTGGATCTCCTGATGAAAGCAAAAATATAACCAGAAAATCATTACATTGGTAGTCGCTACCTGATACATTCAAAGGAAGGATCTTTACCTGTGGTTCCAGAAGAGAATAGTATATTAGTGACAGTATCCACCGATTGATAGCTTGGAGAGTAATGATCTGACCTGTCAAGTGTTAAATGTTAAGATGAGTCAAGCACAAGAAAAAAATGCCACTTCTCTCTCTCTCTCTCTCTCTTCCATTTCTGGTATCTTTATAAGTGATTATTTTAGTTACCAAAATGACCATTGTTTAGATTATGATATTGTTTATTGAACACATTGCAGTGTGAATTTACCTGGGGTTCTGAGTCCGATTGGCAGAAGAGAGAAAGCCTTTCCATGATAAATCTTGTTCTCTTAATTGTACTCCTACATCATCACCCATCACCGGGAGCACAATAACTTTACATGTAGCTGCCTCAATGACTCGACTACCAGGGGAAATATCAGAATGAGATAGAATCTTGAGTTAGCATAGCATCTTGAGTTAGATGACAAATTATGATTGAGACTGGTATGAAATTTCTATTTACAACTGAAAAATAAATTCATTGATGAGAGTGAGACCATTCATTTGTGATACTACTAATGCCTATGACATGTGCCAAAAAAAGTAAGCAGAAATGAGAAAAGAAAACAGGGTTCTAAAAAAACCACGTCCTGAAATTCAACATGACTTTGATGATTTAAAATTACTTACATTCAGATTGACTCCTATATTCTAACACCAGGATTTTTCTGATGCATCATAAATAGATTATCAGTTGTCCCAAAAAAGCTCAACAATGTGTATTTCAAGCTCAAACACAAAGACGTCCCCTTACTATTATTTGGACTATGGCATTGAATTTGAATGCAGAAACAAGAAAAAAAAATATATTGAAACATGATTCAGAGGATACATCAACAGATGATTATTAAATCACCTAACTAAAATGAATACCAAATTGTTAATGATACCAAAAGTTAATCATAACAGGAAATAAGCTTGACTTGTGCGTTGCACTTAGCTTGTCAACTATAATCTGAATTCTGAACAGAAATTTGACATAGGCAACAGAACAGTACCTTTGGCTAATTTCAAATATGATTTCAATATTCAGAAGTTGAACTGCTGAAAACGTAGCGACAGGTATAATGATAGCAACTATTTACCTGTACAAAGGGAATTTCTTGCCACCTCTTGCTATGAAATCCTGAAAACAAAATAAAGTTGAGCAAATACAAAAATCTTAATTTGTTACTAAAAAAATAAGAAGTTAATAAAAATCTACTCAAATATTGCATAAAACTTGGAATTAAACCAGAGATTACAGAAACTGAAATAAGAAAGAAACAGAAATGGAACATTACAGTAACTAGGCTACCACTTTGAGGGACTAGATGCTTCCCAAGTCCCACTCTTCCCACTGAATGCTTGCCTGTTTTTAAAAAACTTCCCACCATTCTCACCTTTTTTGCCAATTGTCCAGCAGTTACAATTTAATTACAAGAAAATCCCCTATGCATATTCCCCTTTTCCTCTCATCTCTTTCTCATGTAAGTTGTTAATCCATTACCTTTCCCTTTATATTTCTCATTCACATAGATTGTAGTAGTATTAGATATCTATCACAAGTTAATTTTATGAATGCTTGTATCTTATCTTATACCGATAAATTTGAAGCTTATAACATGCAATTTGTTAGCCACCAAACTGTTTGGTATACAAATTCATAGGGAAATTCAGCAATTTATTTTCAAAGAACCCCTTCTTTCTGTCTCTCTGTCTTTTGATTTCTAAAAAAAATAAAATAATAATATTATGTGTAACACTTGTCAAATATGTGTAACACAATGAAAATTTCAAAAGGAGTTTTAACAGCATACAATGCATGTTTCTAAAGATAATATTTGTGTACAGTTCTAGCATTAACAAAGTTGGGTTGAAATTTTGAAACCTTAAAGAAATGCCTGGTATAGAAGCGTAAGTTTCCAACGGAACTCCAAAGGTCAGTATTTTTAATCCAACGTATAAAGATATGGTAACATTAGTATTAACAAAGACAATTCCAAATACTGAATAGTTTCATTTCAATCAAAGTTAGCTTTACAAATGAAGTCATACACATAGAACACTTTTAAAACATCACCTGTGTGAAAATGCCCTTTGCTTTAGAAACCCGGAGGCGGCTTGCAATTTCTTTTGGTGCAAAGCTATCAGCTATTGATACCACAGCACATCCTGCTAGAACAATGGCTAAGTAGATGATTACGGCATTGGCTGTCATTTGCATGTCAATTGCGATTGCATCTCCCTTTGAGAATGTGGCATCTATTGCTTTAGCTACCAACCTGGAAGAATATGGCAAAAAATGAAGAAAAGAAAAAAAAAACACTTCAATTTTAAATCCTAAAGGAAGGAGAAAAGACAAAAATAAAAGTAAGACACAAGTAGGAAGGGGGTGGAAACAAAGAATACCAAAATGATACACAACTTATCTTGGTCAACAGTACAAAATTCAACACAATGATGCACAAGTTACAATTTAAAGGGGGAAAAATGTAGAGATCACATACCCCGTATTAAGCAGCATAACTTTGGTTGAAAGTGTTGGAATATAAAAAAAGTCTCACATGTTTAAAATAAGAGGATGTAAATGGATTTATAAGCACACACAATGTCTCCATTGGTATGAGGCCTTAATGGACAATATCATATCAATTTGAAGAAGTGTGTGTGAATCTCCCGTGTGCAACAACATATCATACTCCTCTTGAAAAATATCTATTTACAAACTACAACAAAACATAGATACAAAACAACCCATCAGAAAGGCTTACATTACTTGGTGTCGGAGTTGTTTAAGCGAGATTTGATTAACCCGAGAATCATCAAAACCTTCACCTCTCCAAACGATGGCTACACTGTCATCTGATTTGTAGGGATGTGAAGAGGGTTGCAGACAGCAATCAGCAATGTTGAGGACAGAGCCAGGAAGCCAAGTCCCTCCATGTTTAGAAGGGTCAGAAGTGTCTAAAATGCACTTTGGAGGTTCAACAAATGAAACCGATAGTTCCTTGAGAACAAGGGGCCAGTACAGCTGCATTGACAATGGGTAATAAGATTAAGAAAGAAAGAATAGATGTTGAAATGAAAGAAAGGTATTAGATGTTGGAGGGTAGTTAGGTTGCTAGCCTGAGGGTGTTGAACAGAGAAGTTGTGAAAGAGAGGAAAGCTAGAAATAGGGTCTTTGTAGGAAGGTCCTAAAAGCTTAGGACCATGAGTTTCCATGAGACGACCGAGGTTGGTGCGTTTGGATTGGTCTCTGAAAAGAGAAGAAAGAAGAATGAGTAGAGTGAAGAGTGCAGATGAGAATAAAGGAGAGAGACAGTAAGATGTAGTAGTGAAAAGGCATACGTACAGAGAAGGGAACCAATAAAGTGGAAGAGAAGCAGAAGCATTGTGAGAGTGATAAACGGAGTAGTAGAGAAGCTGATGCAAGGAGTGTGGGAAAGATGGTTTCAGCGCCTTCCGAGTGACAAGGTGGCGCCATATGAGTGATGGGTCGGTGGGAGAGAGAGACACAATATTCTTCAAAACGCTGTATAATTCATTTGCTTCTGCCACTGTTAAGCCTGCATTCACCAACTCTTCCACTCCCAACTCCATCACGCTCTCTCCCATTACTCTCTCTCTTTCGAAGTTGGAAGTTGAATAAAGAGTTGAAGATTGCAGAGAGAGAGGGGTTGTTGACCACACACAGCAGCACATCACTTCACATACACAGTTGAAAACGGAAAGTCAAAGTAACTTTTTGGATGACTTGTCACCAAACAAGTTCAGATACACCTACTACAATTTTTATTACCTGCAACATCCGTGAAAATAAAATTAGAAATAAGAAACTTTTTATTATTTAAAAAAGTTACTTTTTAACTAAATTTTTTAATTTTTTTAATATACTATTTTTTTTTTATTTAAATAATTTGGGCATAAGATTATTTACATAAATAATCCATTTTTAAGGCCTAAGTGAGAAATTGGTTACCCAGTAATCGATTTCTTAAAGGATTTTTTTAAAAAAAATTTCAAAAACTCTTTTAGAAATTGGTTACCCAATAATTGATTTCTCTATTAGGCTTTTTTTTTTTCGTTTTTTTGCTTTTTGTTTTCAAATTTTTGGGTTTTTTTTTTTCAATTTTTGCTTTTTTTCGGATTTTGATATTTATTTTTTCATTTTTCTCTAAAATTTTCAGAATTCATAAAAAATTATAATTAATATTTTAAAAAATTATTTAGTTTAGTTATTAAAATATAAAAAATATATTTATTATTTAAATTCAAATATTTTTTAAAATTATTATTTTGATTAAAAAATAAATATAATTAAAAAATAGAGATAATTTAATTAAAAATTGTCAAATAAAATATGTATTAAAAATATATTTTAATAATTAAATTAATTTTTTAAATAAAAAAAATTTAATATTATAATTTAGTAAATCATTTGTTAAAATTACAAATATGTTAATTAAGAAGACTAAAAACCTAATTTGGTCCCTTACAATCTTTTTTTGTTTCAATTTAGTCCCTCATTAATTTTTTGTCTCAATTTGGTCCCAAACTAATTAATTAGTTTCAATTTAGTCCCAAATTAATTAATTAGTTTCAATATGGGACTTCCGTCCAAATTAGTTTCAATATGGGACTTCTGGGCTGTCAAGCTTACCGACGATGAAGACGTTCATGGTATGATTCAAATGGTTCGTTCCCTTAAACATCTTACTTCTGTTAATTATATGCAAATCTCACACCAATAAATTATTCCTATGAAAACCAACATTCTTCTTATGAAAACCAACTTTATTCCTATCAAAACCAATTTTCTTCCCATCAAAACCTACCTTCTTCCCATCAAAACCTACCTTCTTCCCATGAAAACCAACCTTTTTCATATGAAAACCAACCCTTTTATTATGAAAACCAACCTTCGTTAGACGATTTTCATACACATGGATCCTTTACCAACCTCCTTACATTTGGAGTCCCACAAGAAGAAGAAGAAGAAGAAGAATTCCCTGAAGTTGGAGTTCCTGAAGAAGAAGTTGGTCCTTTCAATGAGGGAAAAGATGATGCAAGACTCCAACAAGATGATGAACAAGACGAACAAGATCATCTTCTACAACAATCTCAGCACGTAAGCACATTTAGTTTCCCATCACACATGCATAATGTTGATTTACTAACAGATTTCACCGACCTAGAGTATAGACATGCACTTGACCATGTTGACGTCGAGTACTCTCGTGACAACCTATTTCAAGGCATGACTTTTAACACAAAGGAGGAAGTCTAACATGTTTTTAATGCATACCATATAAAGAAAGGTCTGTATTACAGGTTGGAGAAATTGTCACCAACGTTGATTGTTGCACGCTGTGTTAACATTACATGTGATTGGAGGTGCAGAGCGGCTTTTATTACTATAAGCCAAAAATGGGAGCTTTGTAAGCTATCAGGTGAACATTCTTGTTCATCCTCTATTATCACACAAGATCATGTTAACCTTGGCTATGTATATATCAGCAAAAGTATTATTTCTTTGGTGGAGAGTGATCCATCAATTTCAATTCCAACAATAATAGTACACATCAAAAGTGTTGAAGGGTACACAATCTCATACCGCAAAGCGTGGATGGCAAAGCAAAAGGCAATTGAAGACTTACATGGCAACTAGGAACAATCTTATCATGATTTACCCAAGTTGCTCAATGCCATTAGTGGATTTCTTAATGGATTTGTTGTTGAGAAACAAACAAGGCCACTATACAACCAACAAGGTGATGGTTCATCATTATGTTCAATTCTATAAAGTATTTTGGACATTTAAACCTTGTATCGATGGGTTCAAATATTGCAAGCCCATTGTTCAAGTTGATGGCACATTCTTGTATGGCAAATACAAAGGAACTCTCCTTATGGCCATGGCTCAAGACAGTAACAACAAAATCTTTCCAATTGCATTTGCAATTATTGAGGGTGAAACAACAAATGTATGGTTTTTCTTTCTACATTATCTCAAAAGACATGTTTGCCCTCAAAATGACCTTTGCTTAATTTCGGACAGGCACGAGTCCATCAAAAATGCCTACGCTAGACAAGGTAGTGGTTGGACACCCGAGAATTCAATGCATGTGTTATGTATTCGCCATATTTTCCAAAACTTCATGAGACATTTCAAGAATACAGAACGAAAAAAATTAATCATCAATATGGATATGTACTTCTTATCATTGATTACTTTTATTTATTTGACCATATTTCAACAATAATAAATTGTTCATTTTTTTCTAATCTCATTTCACAGCTTATGAGATGACTGAGCCAAGATTCAATTACTACTACAACACACTAAGGAGAAAACCAGATACCGAAGGTGTAATTGAATGGCTCAACACCATACCAAAAGAACAATGGACTCTTACATAGGATAGTGGCCGATAATGGGGACACATGACTACCAACTTGGCTAAGACAATTAACTCTGTTCTTAAAAAAATAAGAAATTTGCCAATTTTTGCAATTATTATGTCGACTTATAAGAGATGTAATGTCTTATTCATCCATAGGGGGAAGGAAGTCGATGCTAAACTTAGGACTGCCCAAGTTTATACTGAAATAATCAATAGGGTCATGAGAGATGCATAATCAAAGGTTAATAGTTATCATGTCCTCGAATTTGATCGTCACAGTACACATTTTCTAGTGCAAGAGACCATTAACCCAAGGGAAACACGACCTACTGGAAATTTCACAGTTAGACTACATGACAAGTGGTGTGACAGTGGGAAATTCCAAAAGCTACACATGTCATGCTCCCATGTTGTTGCTGCATGTAAGCATGTTCACCACAATTACAAATCTTACATAGATCAGGTATACACATTAGAGTATGTTTCAAATGTGTATAACGAATTATTTGGTGAATTGCCCAATGAATCTTATTGGCCGAATTGTGAAGAACCGCAAATCATACCAAATATGGAAAATATTAGAAATAAAAAAAGGTCGTCTAAAGTCATTCAGAATATGCACTTAAATAGATATGGTTAAACCAGGACAACCAAAAAGATGTTCTATCTGCAGGAATGTAGGTCACTCCAAGAAGAAATGTCCTTACCATCAACGGAATTCAAGCCAACAAACTTAAAATGTTTGTAATTCCAAATTTTGTACTTTGTTTTCTATTATTTTATATAAAAATACTATCTTTTTTTAAAAAAAATTATTTAATATTTATTTAATTATTTAATCTTATTCTAAAAACTTAACTAAATAAATTTTTTTCAAAAAGACTAATTTTTTTAAAATCTAAAAATTAAAAATTTAAAAATTTAAAAATAAATATCAAAATCTGGAGAAAAAAATGAAAAATGAAAAAAAAAACCCAAAAATCTAAAGAAAAAAAAAGCCCAATAGAGAAATCATTTACTAGGTAACCGATTTCTCAAAAGGTTTTTAAATTTTTTTTAAAAAAGCTCTTTGAGAAATCGGTTACGTAGTAACCGATTTCTCACCTAGGCCTCAAAAACGGGTTATTTACGTAAATAATTTTGAGTTCAGGTTATTTAAATAAATAAAAAATAGTATATTAAAAAAAAGTCAAATTTTTTATTTCAAACAAAACATCAATGTTAAAATAAATATTTAATAAGTGAAACTCATGATTAATCTTTATTGTTAATTTTAAGATATTGTATTATATTATAATAATAATAATAATAAAAATAATAATAAAAATAAAAATAATAATAATAATAATAATAATAATAATAATAATAATAATAATAATAATAATGTAACATCTGAATTGAATTTCGATGTTTTCAATTAATTATATGATTAGTTAATTATTAATGTTAAGTTGTTATTTTCGAACTTTGGATGAGCTTTATATAATTAATTTTTCATCAAATATATTTTGTATAACAATTAAAGTTTAATATTATATAAACTACAAGTTAGCTATTTGAATTCTGAAATATATTTAACATATTATTAAACAAACTTAATTAGAAAATATTGTTATTATAAATAATTTTATACTACAATCTTATAATAAGTTATAATTATGTACAAAATCATTTATTATAATTTTGTATTATAATAGTAGTTAATTAATTTATTAGATATGATGAAAATCGTATCATTTGATGATATTTGTATTAGTTATGTAAATTAATATTTTAAAAATTATAACAATTAGGATACAGTCATCTTTTGGTATACCAATTTTTTATAAAATAAAAAATAAAAAATATATTTAAATATATATTAATTGTGTAAATATGTTTAATTCTCTATGGATTATTTTTTCTTTGAAAAAAAAAATTAATTGTAAAATGGAGATCAAGTTTAGATTTACAATGATTAAAATAATCGATTTGACTTATAAAGTCGATAATTAATGTCTATTATTAAATCGATTTTGAAATTAAGTAGAGGATGTATCAATTATACAAATTCAAGTACTCCATCTTTTCATATTTCGAGATCGAGGATGGACCATAAAGTGATATAAATAATTAGATAATCAATTTTATCGAGTTTATAAAATGAATTTGTGTACTTAATTTTATTTGTTTATTTGTCACTATTTAATATATTATTGAATTAATTCACAATGAAATATATTTATTATGAGTATTAGTATTTAATAATATATTTATATCTTATCATTTAAATTTTAAAAAAAACATTTATCAATGTATTTATGAATAAAATTAAAATATATTTAACATAAATATTTTTATACTTTTGTTTAATTATAAATTGTATACATATAAAATAGTTAACTTTATTCAATAAAAATGATATATTTAATTATGACTTTATATTTTCAATAGAGTTAAACTCTGATTTTTAATTAAAAAATACAAGCGTACTTGAACTAACATTTTTTTTAATATTACTTTTGTCTTTTTTCGTGTGGTTGAAAGTTTATAAACAAAACAAGTAATACTTTTATTTTTCATATAATAGTTTTAAGATTTCTTAGTATAGTTTTTTTTTTTGACTCAACAGTAGGTACATTGTAGTCGTAAATGTATAAATTAATTAAATCTAAAAAATAATAATTTAATTAAAAAATAGTTAATATAGTATTCAACTTTGAAACTCTTCTTTAAAAACATACGATTAAAAGAAATTGAGGAAGTATCTTATTTAATAAACTTCGTAACTAGATATATTTATCGCGTATCAACAAAAACATTAATGTAGCTAGACAAATCTATTTAAATATTCAATATATGAATTATTTTGCAATTAAACATCAATCCGTCGCATTAAAAAAATATAAATCTTAAAATAAGAATTATGTTTATTTTTTAATTATTTTTTAATTATCTATTTTTTATTTATACCTCTAATAATATTATGAAGTCATTTTTATATCACATTATTTTTATCAAAGAAAATTATCTACAAGGTTGATGTTATAAAATTACTATTTTTTCATTTATTTTTTTCTTCTGTACAAAATAAGTTAGGACGATAATCATTATTTAACTTAAATTGACTTTTAGTCTCTATACTTTGATGAATGTTGAATTTTGGTCCTCAAAAAAAATTATTAGAAAATTGATCTCTTAATTTACAAAATTAAATAAAAAAAATGTCGATGTTTATTGTGAGTGATATTAGCAAGTAGGAAAATAATAATGTTGAAAATTAAAAACAATATTAGTCTAATAAACTAAAATTTAATTGAACTAAAAAAAAAGCATATTATATTTGTAATTAAAAATATAATGTTGTTATTTATATGAAAATTAGATAATTAAACAATTATGAAGTAGTGTTATTCACAAATTAATATGACCAAGTCAATTCAATAAATTCGAAGGTCGCGTGAAATAACCCTCCTTTTTTAGTATAATAAAAATAGGCTTAAATATATTTTTAGTCCATTAAATTTAGGATAAATCTATTTTTGGTCTCTTAAATTTAAAATTATTATTTTTAGTCATTGTAATTTCAAAAAATCTTATTTTAGTCTTTATATTCAAATTTTGTTAAGAAATTTATTAAATATTTTGCATATAATCTAACTATTAGTATCTCTATTAGGGAAAATATCACATTAAATCTAGTTGATATTATATAATTGCCTTAATTAATCATTTTTAAATATGTTATTGGTAACATAAAGGACTAAAACAAGAGTTTTAAAAATTATAGAAACTAAAAACAACGGTTTTAAATTTGAGTGACCAAAAATAAATTTATTTTAAATTTAAAAAACTAAAAACATATTTAAGTCATAAAAATAACAAAGAAATTAAGTCAAGCGAAAAAATGAATAAAAAATAAAATGAGAAAAAAACAAGCCAGAAATAAAATCAAGAAGTTGATTGATTGCTAAGAGATATGTCAAGTGGAAATATGAATACTATACCTTTTTATTTCTTTACCGAGATGTTCAAAAATGAGACGTCAACATATATCGTGACAATTTTTGTTCTAGTTTAAAATCGCCATAAAATATACAATTATTGATTTTTTTTCTCCTACTTCTAGTGGTCATAAAGCAGCATAAGTATTTTTTTTTTTTAAATTATAAACACATACATGCAGTTTTGAAAATGTTAAAAAGTATAAATCGATTAAAAATTTTTCAATCAATTGAAATATACTTACATAATAACAATTTCTAATGTAATAAAAAATTTAAATAGAAGTTATTTATTTATTTAATTTTCTATTTCTTTTAAATTAATAATCAAAATTTCACTCTATTTTAAATCACATAACATGATTTTATCTCCTTTATTTCTTTTCACTTTTTTTTCCCGTCATTTTGACACACGCCTAAATTTACTCTTATTTGGGTGAAAAAATACGGGCCAGCGATATTATAGTGACCTATTTACGACTTAGAGTTCACTTTGATCTATACTTTAAATTTATATAGGTTGTTTGTTACTATTGAGAATTACGAATGAAAAAACTTCTGAATAAGCTTTTACAAATTTTAAAAATAAAACATTTTATTTTATATTTTATTTATTATTTTAATAGATTAATTTAAATTTAATTATATACTTTACAAAAAAAAATTTATCAAATGAGTAGATAAAAATGAATTACAAATACTTTAGCACATATTTTAATTAAAAATATATTTTAAAATCATAAATTAATTATTCTTTAATGATACTAAATTAAATATTTTAAATTATACTATATATAGTATATTTAAAATAAAAAAAAGAGTGTAATTTACTCAATATCTTAATATTTTAACGTGTAAACATAGACAATATAATACTTAATGTCTTGAAAGGGAGAGTACGATTTATGTTAATAATATTAAATTAAATGAGTTAAATCAAATAATGAAACATAAAAAAAGAGGATAACGTATATAATTGACTCTAAAAAGAGGATATCGTTGAAAGGGAGAGTCAAGGTTTGCAGATTTTCCCTTCTAAGCAAGATTATTGGAGATGGATTTGTGATAAGGACGGTGTATTCTCGGTGAAAAGTGCGTATCTTTGGTTGCAACACTTGTTGGGTGGAGAACCTACATATTCTTTAGATTTTCAACAAATTATAAAAAGTATTTGGAAAAGCAAAGCTTCAATCAAGTGTTTGATATTTTGTTGATAGGTGTTTTTGAATGTGTTTACGTGCAAATCATTGTTACAAGTACGAGGTTTGGTGTTGGATAACAATTTATGTTCTTTTTGCTCTCTATTTGTTGAAGACCCTCTTCATCTTTTTCTAATGTGCCTTATAACTTTTAATATTTGGTTAGCTGTGGCCAATTGGTTAGAGGTGGCGGTGGTCCTTCCTAATTCTTTAACTTCTCTTTATTTATATTGGTCAAATATTGGTATTTATAAAAAACGTTTTCAGTGTTTTCTGGTGGTTTGAGTTTCTGTTATTTGGTCACTATAACTTCATCGAAATGTGATCACATTTCAGCAGGGTGTTACGGATTGCAAGGAAGTGTTGGACAACATTAAACTGTATTCATGGAAGTGGATAACTAGTTCTGTCTCTAGGTGTTCGTTTAGTTACATTAATTGATATCATAATCCAAATTTATGTTTCTCATAGTCTCGACTTTGATTTTTTTTATTTATAGTTATGTTTTTATGTTCCTTGTAATGAGTTATAGTACTCCTTATACTTCCTTTTAATTTAAATTATTCTTGCTTATAAAAAAAAATTGACTCTAAATTTTAAACAAAATTAATTATGCAATAAAAAGACTATTTAAAACAAAATTATTTATATATATAATTATAGTTATGCGTGATATATATGTATATGACAAAATTTTATATGCATTAAAAAAAGAAAAAAATGACAAAATAATAATACTTTTATTATGGATAATGTAATTTACTTTAAAGTAGAACTAGAATAATAATGTATAAAAAGAGCTATTAAAAAACAAATTAATATACTTATGCGTGGTATAGGAATAGGAGTATATGACAGAACTTAATGCGCGTAAAGAAAAGGAGAAAAGAGGCATGCAATGACCGTTTAAAGTCATAAATGATTGAAACAATAAGTATGAGTGTTTGATAGTTGGTGAAGTAAAATCATTGAAACACAGTACGTGAGAGTGATGATTAAGAAGGGAAGAAGAAGAAGAAGAAGAAGAAGAGATGGTTGTGGCAAGGGTTGTGGAGTCCGAAGTGGTGAGAATCCTGGACAGTTGTTGCAGCACCCTTAACCACGCAAAACAAGTCCACGGCCACATATACCGCAACAACCTCCACCAATGCTCCTACGTCATCACCAAGCTCCTCCGCCTTCTCACCACGCTCCCCCACCTGCCCCTCAACTCCTACCCTCTTCTTCTCTTCGCACAAGTCCACGCCCCCAACAACCCCTTTCTCTGGACCGCTCTCATTCGCGCCTACGCCCTCCGAGGACCCCTCCCCGAGGCCCTTCGCCTCTACTCCTCCATGCGCCAACGCCGCGTCTCTCCCGTCTCCTTCACCTTCTCCGCCCTCTTCTCCGCCTCCGCCGCCGCCAAAGACGCCGCCTTGGGGGCCCAGCTCCACGCCCAGACACTCCTCCTTGGTGGCTTCGTCTCCGATTTGTATGTTAACAACACCATCATCCACATGTACGTCAAATGCGGAGTTTTGCACTCCGCGCGCAAGGTGTTTGATGAAATGCCTCAACGGGATGTCGTTTCTTGGACCGGGCTCATTGTTGCCTACGCGAGGAGAGGTCACATGGAGGCTGCACGGGACTTGTTTGACGGGCTGCTGGTGAAGGATATGGTGGCCTGGACTGCCATGGTTACCGGGTATGCGCAGAATGCCATGCCGGAGAATGCCTTGGAGGTTTTCCGGGGGATGGTGGATGCTGGTGTGGAGATTGATGAGGTTACCTTGGTTGGTGTCATATCTGCTTGTGCTCAATTGGGTTCGTCTGGGTATGCTAAGTGGGTAAGGGACATTGCCGAGAGTGTTGGATTTGGGGGAGGAAGTAGTGTCCTTGTGGGGTCAGCTTTGATAGACATGTATTCAAAATGTGGTAATGTGGAGGAGGCGTATGATGTCTTTAAGGGAATGAAGGAAAGAAATGTTTTTTCTTACAGTTCCATGATTGTGGGGTTTGCTATACATGGTCTAGCTCGTGGGGCGATTAAGTTGTTTTACGACATGTTGGAGACGGAGGTAAAACCAAACCATGTTACTTTTGTGGGGGTGTTTACGGCGTGTAGTCATGCTGGCTTGGTAGACCAAGGGCAGAAGCTATTTGCTACGATGGAAGAGTGTTATGGTGTTGCTCCAACTGGAGAGCATTATGCTTGCATGGCGGATCTTCTTGGCCGAGCTGGACACTTGGAAAAGGCACTTCGGCTTGTTGAGACAATGCCTATGGAGCCTAATGGAGCTGTGTGGGGAGCGCTTCTTGGAGCATCGCACATCCATGGGAACCCTGATGTTGCTGAAATTGCTTCAAGGCGTTTATTTGAGCTTGAACCTGATAACATAGGGAATTATTTGTTGCTTGCCAACACTTATGCATCGGCTGGAAGATGGGATGGTGTGTCAAGGGTCAGGAAATTGATGAGAGAAAAAAATTTGAAAAAAAATCCTGGGTGTAGCTGGGTTGAAGCCAAAAATGGTACGATTCACGAGTTCGTTGCTGGTGATGTGAAACATCCAGAAATTAATGAGATAAAGAAGGAATTAAATGATCTTTTTGAACGGCTTAAGGGTATTGGATACCAGCCAAACCTATGTTCGGTGCCTTATGGTATTAATGATGAAGAAAAAATGCTTTTACTAATGGCTCATAGTGAAAAACTAGCTTTGGCATTTGGATTGCTGAGTACTGATGCTGGTTCCACTATAAAGATTATGAAGAACCTTAGGATATGTGAGGATTGTCATATCGTAATGTGTGGTGCATCAAAAGTTACAGGAAGAAAAATTGTTGTGAGGGATAATACGAGATTCCACCACTTCCTTAATGGGGCCTGTTCTTGTAGTAATTTTTGGTGACCAACTACCAAGGCTAGGCCATATGCGGGTGCAAAGCTGACATATTGGTGTTGGAAGAATGACTTTGAAGTGTGAACGACCTTTTTTCATTTGATGAATTAGAGGCGTGTAAAGAACTGTTTTGTGCCAGCGTAGAGATCAACTACTTCAGAAGAATATTGAAATTTTAGCATCAATTGCACACCTGTTCATTTTACAGGGTTGCTCAATTTATGATTGAAGAGTGTTCAAAAAGGAGAGGGAAGGCAAGTGAAGGCAGCTAGCAGAGAAATTTTGGTCCTCAGCAAAGCAAATGTTTGGACAGATACATGATCACTATTGTTTTTACCGGAGATCGGTCGTGAGAGACGATTTATTGGGCAAGATTGATGAGCTTTCTTTGCTGGGTACGTTAGCTGCTCCGAGGTGGGGGTGATACCTGCAAAAGAGATTCCGATACTCAAGTTATTCTTTGTGAGTGTATGGGTCTCATATATATAGTGCACTTACCTTGATATAATTAGGATTTTTCCTTTATTGATAATTGAGTTGGTTAAGATATGATAAGATTTCTTTCTTATCAGCTTATCATGTGTTGGAGAGATGGGCTGACCTTCCGAGTTGGCGTGGTCCGAGCCCATTATTGCCAGGGTGGGTCCTAGTACCGATGTGGGCGGTACAAGTATAGTTCTATAGTAACATCAATTGTTGTTACATAGAGATGATAAACAAGGGATGTAAATGGCGGATAAGAGAAACTCTGCTACATTGATTATGGTGTCATCCTGAAATTTTTATATTGGCAATGACAAATAAAGCAATGGAAAGCAAGCAATGAAGAGATACCGAAGAAACACGCTAAAGGCAGCCCTCAGAATTTTGGTCTTGAATTTTTGACAGTCTACTGAAGATCTATCTCCGATAAGTTTGGAAGAGAAATAGCAGGCTGCTAAGTAATACCATAGTTCTTTACATCATGAGCTATGGTTATGTGTAGCTCTAGTCAAAATAGATTTATATTTTCTTTATTAATTATTTTTTATTTAAAGAAAGTGCCCTTCTTAGTGTTACACTTCTTGGTGTTGTTACACTAGTAATTCTCAAGATATCTCTCGATGGACGGAAATATTTTGTTGCTTCGGAGTGTACAGTTTGCTTGATCTTTCGGGGTTTTTTTTTGTGCACTTAACATCTTCTTGGCTGGCACCAAGTTCAAGGTGTTGAGAACATTTGGGCTGAACTATCATTCATTTAGTTTTTTTTTTTTTTTTTTTTTTACCAGGTTTTTAAATTTATACGCATGAACAAACTTGTCTTCCTGGGTTAGATGCTAAAAGAGATCATCTTTAATAATCTCAAACTGATACTATAAAAGTAATAAAATTTTCATTTTTTCATTTGTAATTTCATGTACATTTGTTTTTTTAGGCCAAATTACTTTGTTGCTAGCGTTTCACTTAAATTGCCTTTGTAAATATATTTTTAGTTTCTAAATATTCTGTAAATGAATTTTGATCGATATTGTTTATTATTGTTTGTAATTGTTATTGTCAAGTATCACCATTAAGTAAATATGTAGTAAATGCATGACTTGTCTCATGGATTTGCTAATTTGATGTGACAAGTTACATGCAAAAATTTAAGTGGATTGTAATTTTAGTTTTTCATTTTTTCACAAAAGTAGCTTTTGTTTAGAGTCATCAATTCTTTTACTTTTAGGGTTAAGTGTTTTTTTAACTGATCTCGATCTTTCAACTATTGCGTGTCATTATATTTAGTTACTTTTATGAAGTATATATCATTAAGTAATGTTACGTCAAGTAATGATGTAACTTGTCATATGAAATATTAGTTTGACGTCCTAAATACATAATAAAATGTTATTAGTTCAAGACGTTGTTTAACGATGTTAAAATGCTTATATCATTATAAATTAATTATAAAAGAGTTTGAAAATTAAAAATATAGAAGAAAAAAAATACAATCAGAAAAATCAACAACACACAATATATAAATCAATAATCCACTAAATCAACATTCAAGACACGGTTAAAAATCCATAATAAGCAAAGTCGCAAACCACTCGACCTATGAATAAAATCCTTCCTTTCCCTTGTGTGGCATCTTCTTTCTAATGTTTGTCCTCTGTGCAAGGTTGAAGCAAAAGGTTTTTGCATAGGTGAGATTGAAATCAGAGGATTTAGCATCGGGGATGGGAGATTGGGCTTTGGAAGGATTCAGAAATTGAGGCTTAGGAAATTTTCACAAGTTTCTTACTCGATTTTTTTTCACACTCTTTTTTTTTTTTTAATAAACAATTTGAAATTAAATAATAAATATGAAATGCAAGTAATAGTCTACGTATTGTGTTAAATGACATTTATATCTTAATAATATAATTAAGTAAATGCATTTGTCTTTTGCATAATTTTCTCTTCTAGAAAACAATCTACACATTGATGATATAAGGTAAGTTTGCAAGATTTTATAATAACTCACTTAAAATTTATATCAATTGCCAAATCTAGTTAATTGATAAATGATAATATACTTCTTTTTTTTTTTTCCTTTTTTTTAACATTTTTAGTACATAAAAATTAATTTTTCTCTTCTAGCTTCATATTTCTGTACCAGAGGGAAAATTTCTTGCATGACTTACACTTGAATTTTTTTTCCCTTTTTATTTCAAAGGAAATATAATATTTTTATTTGTGCAATTTTTATTTCAATTTAAAATTATTTTTACATCATTTTTTAAATTGTGATTATGATTTAATAAAACATTTTAATTATCAATTTCTCTTCTTCTTATTTGCTTTAACGATTTGTTAAATTTCTTCGTGTTATAATTTGATGTGATTGTAGAAGAAAAAAGAAGAAAAATGCAAGGTGCAATATTATTTACTAGGTTAGATTTTATGTAGGCAATCTATATATTTATTGGAGAACATGTGTCCAATCTTACATTATGTATGAAAATTTGTTGGATTAGCGATAATCACAGTAATGTAAATAGGATTACTCTTTGTCTCAATAGACTAAAAGATATCCATGACAAAACTAAAAAAAGAACTTACTATGTCCTAATGAACTAATATTTTATCATTATTAAAAAAAATTTATTTATACGATGTATAATTTAGAAACTTAGTAGAGGATTAAACTTTAGATGTTTTTACTAAATGTTGGAAAAATAATTCAATTTTCAAATTCAAATATCTAAAATATTATTTAGAGTTTAAAAAATATTAATTCTTTTATGTTATTATTCATAATTAAAATATAAATTTATATTAGATATTTATTTTGTCTTTTAAGGTTAGAATGTTAGGTCAATAAATAAAGATTGTTGAGATGAGAAAAATTACCTAACTTGTAAAGAAAGTTAGTGTCTTAAATGAAAGAGAGTCATGTAAAGGAATATTTTCAAGTTTCTTAGAAAAAACTTATGAGGCAAGATTTCTAAGTTTTACTTATAAAACTTATGTTATTCATAAAACTTGTGAGAATGAAATTTTCAAATTACACTCACAAAACTTGAAAGGAGGAATTAAATGTTTTTACAATGACATGACACAATTAAAAGATATAATTGATTGTCAGTGTAAAAAAACCTTACAATAACAATGTATAGCTGATTAACTCTTATATATATATATATATATATATATATATATATTTATAATACATTGAACATCATTATAAATATAGACATGAGAAACTGAACCACGTTAAATAAATTATAATTTTTTTTTATTTGTTTATAACCTTGACTTATTTGTGCTTTCATTCTTTTATGTAAAAAAAAGTTTTTTGTTTTCTGTTCCGAGCACTAAGAAATTTAACCCAGTTGATTGAACAATATGTAAATTGATATAAGCTTTCGGTTCAATCGGTAATTAAAAAAAAAAAAAAACTTGAGATGTTTCTATGCTTGCTAATCTTAAACATCGTGGTAGGTGACAATTGAGTTACAATCTCGTTTTATTTTAATTTAAATTGTACCCTTCTAAGTTCTAAGAATCAATTCAATTTTATCTATCTTAGGCAGATACCCCTTCTCCTCTTCCAAAAGGAAAGATACCTCTTCCCTTCTCCCAAAAGGAACTGCAACATTGCCATTTGCCTTTTCATCTTCAGATAATTTTATTAAAGGTGGATAAAGTGATTTTCTTTTCACAAAACCGGTGACTAATTTGCAGAACACAGTTAGTTAAAAAAGAAAAAAATGATTTTCTAGACTAATTAAAACCCTTTTTTTATTAGCACTAATTTTGAAAAAAAATAATCATTTACTTTTGAAAACATTCTTAAAAGTTGATAAAAACAAGTGATTATCTTTTAAAAAATAAATTGAATCAACCATATTACACATTTATTTATTTTTAATCTGTAAACACTTGTCAACATCTCGCCGATTGTTTTAAAAAAAGGTTGTCATCGAAACTTGATAGCTTGTCCGGGAAGGATGTACCATTCAAATGGTTACACTTTATTGTATAATTTTTAAAATTATTAGTGAAACTT
The DNA here is from genome assembly GCF_000230855.2 of Cajanus cajan. Classification (NCBI taxonomy): domain Eukaryota; kingdom Viridiplantae; phylum Streptophyta; class Magnoliopsida; order Fabales; family Fabaceae; genus Cajanus; species Cajanus cajan. Next base: position 66,703,626 of record NC_138518.1, read on the forward strand.
CTTTAGGATACAAAAAGATGACTTTTCTTTTGCTACCAGACAAAATTATGACTCAAACTCATCATGTAACTTTTGAAAAATTATCTTAAAGACATGATGTTTTAGAGTTGTTTTTATTCATAAACTTGATAGTTTTTTTTTTTGAAAAAATATAAACTTACTTATTTTTTTTATTTTTATAATTAATCATTTCAAAATGAATGTGAGAATAACACATTCAAGGGATTTGGATTTTCTGGGTCCATTCCGGGGAAGATATGATTATGTCTTGTTATGACACATTATATATTTTATTTTGTTTTTATTAAAGAGGGAACAATATATATTATGTGAATTTAATTTTTATACACTGTTAGCATAATTTTGTTTAGATCAAAATATCATAATAAATATACTTTTTAAAGTGATTATCGTAAAAGTAAATAAATTTTTATATATGTTAATTTATAATCAGATGAGAATGTAAAAAAATAATAATAATAATTAAATTGAAACTGCATGAAGTATTCTCTCACATTTGAATTCTAGTTTATAATTTGTCCGAAATGCTTGCACCGTCTTCGCATTTTCATTTCTTTAAAGGATGATGAGCTAATTGATCAACTGTCACTTGGAATATTTGAAAATTTCTCACTTGCTCAGTCCAACAATGAAGGCATGCATCAATAATGCGAATATTATATAACCTAACTTTTATATTTTAGAAAAAGGCTATAATAATGGGTGATTTGCACAAATGGTTAGACTTCATTGTAGAATTCTCATTGGTTTTTCCATTGAACTTCTCTAACATAGATTAAAACAAAGAAAAATCTTACTGTTAAAAAATCAAAAGTAACAAAGTTTTTTATTGGAATAATTTCCTATGCAAGAATATCCAATAGATTCCATTCCAGTTCATCGCTTTCACATTTTCATTTCTTTAGAGGATGATCGATGAACACCTAACTTTTATAGCTTTCCAAACTGTTCTCTTCGACAATGAAAGCATGCAGAAGCAATAATGCAAATATTATATTCACGTTCGCAAATTAACACTTGGATTTTAGGAAACGGTACAAATGTGACATTATATCATATGAAATGAAACAATTGGCCCTTTTCCTTACCGACTTTATTAGTTTCCCTCTTCACAATTAATCTAAAGGAGCTGCATATTAACTTGTTATGATTGATTGGCATTAAATTTTTGTCTATACAACGTACGTCATCTGTCTACATGGTGACAAATTCATAATATACGCGTTTTTTAAATCCAAGTGAATGTGAACCCCTTATATCTGTATACGATAAGCAACATTTTTAATTGTTTTTATTATCTCTAATTTAAAGATGGACATATTGTCAAACGAAAACGCGATTAATTGGATGATCTATATGTTGTGATTTTTTAATTAAATATTACAAAAAACATTTACTAAAATATCATACCTTCCAATATATTTATCAAAGTGTTACTAGCTAGTTAGCCAATATCTTAATGAAAAAAAATGAAAAATTTATGTAAAAAATTAGTTAATGGAAGACTAAATTCTCGACATGAATAATAAATATAACATTTTGGTTAGTATATTTCAAGTATAAGATTTAAATAAAAAATTCATATTTTGCTCATAGGTAGAAACGTTTTATTCGAAACCGCGACGAATATCAAAAGTGGCTATTATATAGTTTCAAAGAGAGTTGTTATTTAGTACGAGACAAGTTGTTATTTAATAGGAGACAAATCGCATGAAAAATAACGAATTGGTTATTTGTTAAAGAGAAATACTTGCAATATATTATGTCCTACACTCTGTTTAAATTCATTATTTAGACATTAAATTAGTATATTTGGTTTGAATATATTGGTACTATTTATCTTTTCTAGTTAAAAATTGAAAATCCAGACATTTAACGAAAAATCATATTAAACCATTAGTATTAGATTTCATAAAATTTAATTTGACATTTTTGAATTGAGTAATGATGTATTTGACACTTATAAATTAAATGAAATATGCAATTAACACTTCTAATCTCTCTATATATCTCTTTTAAGGGTTTCGTTTCGTCAATCAATTTTCTTAAAACATATTGAAAAAGTAATTAATATATAAATTTTTTGAAAGAATTATAATAAAGTTAAACAGAAAATTGTGCATATGAATCATTTATTTTTCTTATCTTGGTGAAGTTAGAGACAGCTTTTGTGTCCAAATATATATATGTGTCCGTACATAGGAACTTACCGACAAGTGGCTAGTTATCAAAAAGGGATCTGATAGCAGTAATGAAAAGGCTGTAGAAACACACATAAAGTTTTAAGCAGTTGAATTTATGAAGAGTCTAATATTGTGATCGGAAATACGTTTCTACACATTCTCTTTTCACGTCCAAGCTATTATTTATTGCTTCCTGTCAAACATGATTTTCCACGTTTCTAACAATAATGCAAACACGCTATAAATTTGAGGGAAAAAGGAGCGAAAATGAAGGAAAATGACAGAGATGGAAATGAAAAGGTCGATAATTGCACAACACAAGATAAAGCGAAAACAAAAAAAGAGTAATAAAGAGAAATTGTGAAATCAAAACATGAAGACGTCAGCAGCAGAGGCAACGATTGGTTGGTTGAAAGGCAGAGAGTTCCAATTCCAAGGCTCCACGAAGCCACAATCATTCTCCAACATTAAGCTGTTTGTGGAGTTTATGAAATCGATTATTTCGTTCAGCGAGTTCAAGCTGTTGGTGAGTTCCGCCATCTGCGCCCTCAGAATCGCGTTCTCCGCCTCCACGTTCTGCAGCATCCGCATGGTCATGCTTATGTTGCCGCTCATTTGCTCCTTCTCCTTCTTCAGCCGATCCACTTCCACACTCAAGCCTTCCAGGTGCTGCTGTTTCCTCATCCTCGATCTGCGTGCCGATTCTCTGTTCGACACCATTCTCTTCCTCTTCCTTTCTTCCACCGTGCTTCCCTCCGATCCTGAGTTTTGAAGCCAGCTCGAACCACCGGGAGAAGCCATAACAACTAACTTAACTATTTGATTATTTCCTACCTACTCTTAATGATTCAATGTACGGATAATGGAATATATATATATATATATATATGTAGGAGGATGTTTAGTTCATGAGAAAACGTAGAACCAGTGGAGGAAAACAACTGAGAAAGATTGCACCAAGTGTGTCCTGCGCCTGAGAGAAGAGTTGATGGTGAAACCGGAGAGAAGGATCTCACAGATTACTGGAGACGACATTTGCCTTGTCTCTCTCAATCATTCATTGCTGCAGAAGGAGGATGATGAGGATGGTTTTATAGAGAGAAGAGGATGTTAAAGACTAGATTGAATTGAGATGATAAGGAGGAATAAGACAAGGTTTCAAAGGCCAAGGGGAAGAGGTTTTGAAGGGTTTCAGAAGCCCAATTTATAGACACAACAATTCAATTGCCCATTCTAATAATGGAATAAAATAAACAAAAATTAATATTGGCTAGTGCCTAGTGCCTAGTGCCTAGTGCCTAGTGCCTGTTTGGTGTTTGATATTTTGTTTGGTGACTGAAAAAGTCAATACACATAAAAGGGGGAAAGGGGAAAGGACTTGGAAAGGACCATGTTCACTGCTCCTATTCATGTGCACGCGCACTCTTATACTAATCTTCTTATTTACCATGGTAACGCAATATGACGCTCATCTAATTCTTAGATGTTGGACCACCTATTTTAAGTGTTTATTTCTTAGTGGAGGATGGACATGGTGGTCAAGCTGGAATCTTAGGTAATGAATGCTAGTTGCACACACCAGTTTCTTTCTTTTTTTAATAATTATTCCAACTTTTACCTTTTCTTTTTCTTCTTCAATGTGCCACCGGGTTATTATATTAATATATTCTATATATTGCAGATCATCTTTCTAGGGCATTTCAGTGAACTTCAATCAAAAGCTTTTCATCACTAATTCTCAACTCAAAATATTATACATCAATTTCAATGCGTGTTTTCCATGTATATTATATTACACATTCCAAGTTTGTATAACGCATTTTAAAATATATACGTTACTTCAAGAAATAAAATGTTCTAACTACCATGTTATTTTAGTCAAACATAAGCTATATGGAGTATTAAGGGGTATTCGTTTATAATACTGGATTAGGAAAACCTCAGCTCTGGACTTCATGAAATACACATATGTATATATAGAACATAGTAAAAAGAATATTAACGACAGAAACTAATACACTCATTTGCATATAATTTGTCTTTACACCCATTCTCTTTATCTGAATCTACATTAATAATGAAATAAAATCACTTATAAAATGAATTTGTTAAACAGAACTTATAAGCTATGAAACAGCAACATATCATTATCTCTTCAATCATATTTTAACATTCTATAAAACATTATAAGTACATATAAATAAATTAAATAATTAATTCAAAATTAATGTATATAAAACTTGCTCATTATTTTATAAATACATACAACATAAATCATCTATCATGTTTGAAATGAATAAGAATATTTAGAAAAACATATTTTCTCTCTAAATCACGCACACACAATATATATATATATATTCACTACCAAAAGTTATGTTAGTCGAGTCAAAAATATATATTATACACAGCAAAATTTTTTCTTTAAGTATTTAAAGTAATTGTATATCCAAAATTCAAAACTGAAAATTACTTACTAAGATATAAAAAAATCTACATAAATTGATCTTAGTATTAGGTGGTTGTTACTATCATATCTACCAAAATATTATCATTAAGCAAAAGACTTGGATACTAAGATATTATCATTAAGAGAAATGCTACACATGGACTAAATTTAATCAAGCAGACCAAAAATGGATTAATTAGTTTTCCTTACGTTTCATGTGAGGTATTAGTATTTGTTTTTCTTTTTGCCGAGTTAAAAAAACTATATTGTCACATGATGGACCATAACTAATATTTAATTTACCGAAGGTGATCGATGCTTTTTTGAACATACAGACAGCTTTTGAACACCAAAATATTAATTTATTTCATTTACGATGTGCTATAAGCACATGGTTCCAGTTATGGGTTGTTGGAAAGGAAAGAAAAAGGTTCCCGACCAAAATCCAGTGGGGTGGCCATGCCAGCCATACTATTTGTTGCAATTTTCTTAATAGCTAGGTAGAGTATATGCTTTCCAAGGAAGATATTAAAGAATGAATAATTAAGAAAATGAAAAATAAGAATAGTGTATGTATCCCATGGTTTTTTCAAGTGAGTTCCATTTGTCAGCTAGGTTGCACCTGAATTCTGTGCCTTTTTCTGTCTCCTCAATATGAATGCAGTTTTAATATATGTTACAAATGAATAGGTAGAAACCTTTTTCAAACCAGCTTGAGTTAGAGTCTCACCCATGTTCATCTTTATATGTTGTTTCTAGGAAGCTTCAATTTAACATATACGTATAAACCTTATCGCTTAAGTCATCGACGTCATGAGCGCCAGCCAGATCTTATTTTAATTGTGAAAAGATTTATGACTCCCTCTCTCTGGAAAATGCACCATAATGCTTTCCACGTGGGCTAATAAGTTATAATTTTATCATAGATGGCTGCTTCTGCTTTTCTTCGTTTTTACTTTGACTGAATTATCTTCGTTGTGTCAATTATATCTATCAAATGTTCTAATTTATCCTTGGCAAAACTAGATGGCTGCTTCAGTTTTTCTTTTCTTTGACCAATAATCTTTATTGCGTCTATCAGATATGAACGTATTTTGTAGTTCAATTTAGTTAGATATATAGCTAGAGACCACTATCATAGCATGTGACAAATTCTTTTGTAAGACTATTTGCATCGTTAATACCACCGACAGCCGGCAGATACAAGCAAGATGGGAATTTCATGTTACTACTAATCTAATAAACCCCTTAAACTTGTTCTGAATGAATTAAAATACATATTTTTTTGTCAAAATAAGGCAATTCTAAAAATTATATATCGTATTTTCCTTCATTATTCCTTCTATTGTGCATCAAATTAAAGTGAGCATAAAGGAGGAAAATCTAATAGAAGATTGTGGATGCTCCAAGAAGTACATGCAACACCCTATAAGTGGTGATTATGTTAGTCTTTGCGGTGTCAGCACACCCTGTCCTGTGCATGCGGCTACATATTCATGTCTCTTTCTCATGCCGCTTTTCAGCTCCACAACACAGCTGCTACAATTCTCACAACGTTATAACAACATCACATCACAGTCAATCATATAATACCATGATTCTCTCGCATATTCTTTTACAATTCCTCACTCTTCCACATTCTTTGTTAATTTCATAGGGGAATGAATTTGGGAAGAGAGAAGAATGTGAGCAAAAACAAAGTAAGGGAAAACTTGTAATTAAAAATTGTGTAAAAAGGTTGAAATGATCTTTTTTTTTTAAATAAATAAATAAATATATATATATATATATGTATTTTGAATATACTTGTTAATTTATTTATTTTCTCTTCTATTTTTTTTTTATAAAAAAAATTCAAAATTCAAGGTGTGAATAAATACAAATTTAGACGTCATTTGATGCAGTCCAACTTGATTAGAAGAAATTGACGGGTCGATGTTGAATGTGATTTTCAAGAGAAATACAAAGACAAAATTAGTCATTTTGTACTTGTTAATAATATATAATAATGTAAATATGAGGAGGCTACGGTGAATTAGCTTTTATAAGCATGAAATGAATATAGTATTGATGATAATATAACAGCAATTTTTCTTCTAATAAGATCTTCTTAAATAACACCTACTCTATTAAACTATAAAAAATATAATAAAAAAAAAGTAACACTTACACTCTTTGAAGTTCTTAAAAAATACTTAGCTACCCCAGATAATTTAAAATAAGGAGTGTATATTATTATTTTTCTTCAATTGAGATAGGTTCTCACTTGATTGGATAAAATAAGAGACGTGTTACGTCATTAAATGTGTAAGGGAGATGAATTAAAGTCTAATTAAAAAATCAAAAGAGAGATAAATGTTATTTAAGAAGATTTCAGGATACAAAGTGTAATTTTCCATTTAATATTAATTATTTTTAAGACTTGTTTGGATTAATTTAACCGGTTAATTTTATAGTCCAATTGTGATTGAATGAAAAAATATTTGAGCCCACACTTCTTTGTATGCGTATATTTGAGCCCACCTTACGTACCTTATTCGCACTTAACTATAACATGTCATCATACCAAAAATTAAATTGTACTTTTGTTTGATTCAGTTTAAATATGGAAATTTCACCCCGAAAAAATTTAAATATGGAAACAAAATATATATATTTTTTATTTATCAAAAGTCTATACATAGAAAATCTATTATAAAAAAAAAAAAAAAGTTAAAATTAGTTGCTAGACTAGCTAATGAGTACAAAGTAATACTGAGCATAAGTTAAAATTTGATAATTGTATATATTTTTAAATAATTATTACTGATAGACTATCATTGTGCTTGTTTATCTATCGGATTCAGGTTAAATTTTGTTTTGTTCAATGCTTGAATTTAACTTATTTTTTTCTCAATAATTGCAGAAGAATAAATTTGGCTCAAATATAAGATTTAATATAAAACCATCTATTTTAGTTGATTATTATATTTATATTTCAAATGAATACGTATACCCCTAGGAGATTTCTATTAATTAATTTTCATAATTTGACTTATTTCAAATGATATATCATATCAAAATTAGGATAATAATTATTTTATTTTTATCATCGTTTTTAAATATTCTATTAAATGAAATAATAAAAATGAATTTATATTATGGTTTTTATAATTTTGTTATAAAAAATTAATATTTAATGAGAGTGAAAGAGAGCGAAGGTAAGAGAGAGTGCAAGTGTTTTTTAATATAAGAAGGGTAAAGAAGAAATTATGATAAAATTGTAAAGATAAAAATATATAAAAACTAATTAATTACACTTTTTGCTGACATGATAAATACTGTGATATGTAATAATAGGAATAATCACTACTAGGCTAATGGATGAATAAGATATATGAATGAAATTTATAAAAAAAAAAAAAAAAAAATAGCATTTGTTATTGATAAAAAAGAAAATTAGTACACAAATGTCACTGATACAAGTTCACTAGGAACGCAAGAGATTACAATGTGAAAACTGTAAATCAAATAAGGTGTTTTAAATATTGTATTTAGGCTTATGAAGGAAGTGATTTCATCTTTCTATAAATTCTTTTTACGACATTTCAATAAGTTCATAGTTAAACTTGTGAATAAGCTCTTATATGAAAAGAGCTTAAATAATTAGTATCTAATTAGGTTGTTTATGTAAATACATCATTGGAACGCATTGAAAGTTCTTGATTAAGCTATTCGTCCGAACATGCCCTAAACACTTTTTTTCAATTGAATGATCCCCGCTATAGAAAACCGGGTAGTGATCCAGTGCACGTTCAAATTAAAGAGGATAGCTCTGTCATTTAAGGAAAGCCTCATCTCAAAACCATAGACATATATTTGAAAGCACAAATTATCTTACTCCTTCCTGTAAAATTTTAGGAAACAACTGATGAACAACAAGTAGTTCAAACTCCAAATGGTATAGCCGAAACCCCAAAACAGTATGCATGGCTATATACAAGTTACAAGATGCCATTATCCTTGTGGAGACGCCAAATTAAAAAGGTACTAAAGCAATCTCATGCAAAGTACAAAATTCGGCAACTAGGTCCTTACTTTAAGATTAAAATATGTCTAAGGAATAAGATAACTACTCCTAGAGACAAGCAACATGACATTGTGTATTTGATTCGTAGTTGTCAACGTTCAAGACACCTCAACAGAAAAGCTTGTGTCTTGTTGCTTTGGGTCAAATTGAGGTATGAGCATTTCAAACGTAAAAACAAACATACCAATAAAAGTTTAAATCCTTGGAAGAATCAATCGTCTATGCATTGATAGAAGCAGCTTCAGGATGATAATACAGCATCTCATTCCACATCATTTCCCTAATCATCTGTTCCCCCCAATTTTCATCTATGTCAAGACTGATGGGAACCTGAGCAGGAGGGTTGCACCTTGGATCATATAAGCCAGCCATATAAGGGTGTTGAAGAGCTTCTAGGACAGTGATTCTCTTGGTTGGATCAAACACAAGCATTTTTTGCAACAAATCTATGGCCAATGGATCTGCTTGTGGATATAGCTGTGAGAAGTGTCTGCCCCTAGTATAGGGCAGTGATTTGATAAACCTCCTGGCTTTTGGATTATCAATAAACTCAAGGTGAGATTCATGCTGGCTTCCAAGAACACTTATAATTAGTTTCAGCTGGTTGAGACACTCAGTTCCAGGGAAGATTGGCTTTCTACCAAGAATCTCGGCAAAAATGCACCCTACTGACCACACATCAATAGAGGTTCCATAATTGTCACAGCATAACAAGAGCTCCGGTGCACGGTACCAGCGAGTGACAACGTACTCTGTCATAAACTGGCCATCAACTCCATTAGTTCTTGCAAGCCCAAAGTCACATATCTTCAGATCACAGTTGGCATTGACGAGCAGATTTCCAGGCTTCAAGTCCCGGTGAAGAATGTTCGCAGAATGAAGATATTTAAGACCTCGAAGGAGCTGAAGTAAGAGTTTATGGTTAGTATCAATCACAAGAATAGTTCAAATATACAAAGATTAGAAGTTCACAAAAGAATTCGTTGACTGTTTTCTACTTGTACATTATCACTATCAATGATGTTCAACATTACTGCAAAACTCACAAAAATTGTAGACAAGATGAGTGACATGTATAGTTCCTAACAGGTTATCTTCATAAGAAGGTTGATCATTTAATCAAACAATGTTAAGGTCACATTCGCATCTATTTCCCAATTTGGGCCAATGATTTTCTTTGTCTAATGCATGCATGCTACAAGGGGTTTAATTCTTTCCGAATTGAAGGACGCTAGAAAGATGAAAATAAGAAAAGGATTACTTGGAACGTTATATGAAATCTAGTTACTGAAGCTTTTAGGAGATCTATTGGTTATTCAACATTTGGGCCTACGTATTTGACCAATAGTCCTGTTGAGGGGGTTTCTTTCTTAGTTATTGAACAAGATTCTATACCTTTATTGCATACATGAAATTATCTGTTTTACATTTTCCTTCTTGTTCTTCGTTATAGCAGGAAATACGGTCCACCGTTTTGCAATATCTTATTTTCTTCCTAGTCGTGCTAGTTCTTCTATGCAGAATGATAAATTAGACGTGAGCTCATAAATCAAAAGAAAATGAAGATTACTGTCTTCATTATCACAAAAGTACATGCTCAATCCTCTTGCCTAAACTGAACTTGAATATAGTCATTAACATCTCTAATATCTTCATTTTAGTTTATTAACCAATGTCTAAACTGGACTTAAATATAGACATAATCCAAAAGGCAGAAAAAGAATAACTAGAGAGAATAATAACCGTGATCACCAACATAAAAAATCAGACATTTACTAAAGAAAAGGACAAACCTATAAAACATCAATTATCTAATCCTCTAACTTAACAAAATTAACCCTAGACTTCGCTAATTTATAGAATGGTAGTATGTGTTATTTCACCGGAAAAATTATGGAACTGAAACACTAAATTCTTTGACTGGGGCAACATACATTCAAACTAGAGAATGTAAAGCCACAACTCAAATCGTACCAACTCCTCAAAAAGAACCTGATGATATTGTATAAGAATGCATGAAAGAGGATATTCAACAGTTAACTTAATACACTTGTAGGTTGTAGATTAATAATTGAAAATGGAGAATTCATTTCGAAGCACGGCAATGTCAATTCAATACTGTAAGAGTGAATTGCATATATACTTCAAACCCCTACTAAATCTCCTTCAATGAATATTTTATGCATTTCTGGAAATCCAAAAAATAGATTGACGACCACAAGTTTAGAAATTAAAAAGAAGAGCTAAAGGAATGGAAAATCCCATAACAAAAAGGTTAGTACCTGAAACAAGAAATACTTGCAATGATCATTCGAAAGCAGTTGAGAAGACTTGATAATCTGGTGAAGATCAGTGTCCATGAGTTCGTAGACCAAGTAGACATCCTTAAAACTTGTTCTGTGGATTGGCATCATAACATCTTTCAAAGCAATGACATTCTCGTGCCGAATATGTCTAAGCAGCTTCAGCTCCCTTAAAGTTCTCAATGCATCAATAGAATTCTCAAATATATTCCCAATCTTCTTAATTGCAACTTTCTCATTGGTCTCTCTATTGATGGAAGAGCACACCACACCATATGCCCCTCGGCCAATAGGCTTGATTGGAACGTACTTCGTATCAATCTCAAACAATGTTTGCCATATTGTGTAATAATGCTTCCCCTTTGGCTTAATTCTGTTGGGAGGTTCAACTAAAGTAGCCATTTCCCTGCAAATAACAGCAACACAAAATGCTCTCAATAAGTAAACACACACAAGAGACTAGTAATGAACTCACAACAGTAAAATCATTGTTATAAGCATGAATCATGCATTACTAACTGTGACAAGCAATCAACAGTCTGTTAAAGCTGCTATTAAAAGAATATCAGAAACACACTGCATATATATATCCACTGGATAAAGGGTGAATCATTGGATACTTTTTTATGCCATGTTAGAGAAGGTTCGAATCAATTCTTACTTGCTATTTCTACCTCTGGGTTTTTGATCTTTTGATGTCACCTTGTCTGTTTTAAGAACCTATTCTCTCCCAGCCCAACTTTTTGGATATCTTTTTTGCTAAAAAATAACAAAGATTCAATTATATCTTTCCTCTTCCCCTGATCTCACCCCAACAACAAATCAATTGATTCCAAAAGAGTGAGAAAAGCGTTCATACCACAAAATTCAGCTTTCATCCCAGCATCTCCACTTTCCTTGCAGCTCTGACTCCGAGGCACCAAAAGCAAATCCAAAGATGAAGAATCCCTCAATTGATGCAGCTTCAAGTAAACGCTCTGTGCAAAAAAAAATAAAAATTGCACAGTTGAAGCAATAATCAATAGAATAGAGTGGGTAATGGATTGGATTCAAGAAGTGGGTTTCATATCATTTCAAATCTTATCATATAAACAATATTAAATGTCTCAATTTAATCGAGATCAGGCTACAGAAGAAAGAAGGGCCAAGCCATGGTCGTCATATTAATAAATATATCATAACGTATTCACATCATAATAATAATAATACTTACCTAGGCATAAAGGCATAGAATAAAATAAAATATTGTTAATACAAGTTTAGTTTAGGTGGTTATGGATAGAAGTGAAAAAAGTGAAATAACGCATTAACATTTTAACACGCCCCATGACTCACATGAGTCACGACGACCACCCCAACCCAACCCACACGGACACGGCATTGCTTCTTCGTATTATTCATTGCCTTTGTTTTACCCGTAAGACATAATGCGAAATACGACAACTTACGTATCTGTGTTTGCCCTTTGGGAACTCAAAATCTAAATTGAAAAAAACGTGTCTTGCCCTTTTCTTTTCCACCATTTGGGTTCAGCCATTTCTTCTTTCTTTTCATTATCACTTTCATCATGTTATACACATAATTTAACAATTCTACGTTTTTTTTTTTTCTTTTCATTTATGGCTCAAATTTAAAATTATAAGCGTACTACTCCAATTGACTTTAGTGACTCTATAGATGATACCTTTAATTAATTCCTTTGTCTCTGCATATTAAGACTTAATCAAGAACGTGTAAAAGAATCAACGCATGATGGCACGTCAAACCAATAATATTTGTATACATAGGGATGAATTTAATAAATTATTTACTTAGAATCAGCAGGAACAAAGAAATGAGCAAGTATGGGTAGAAGATGTAGGAAAATGAATGGGTAGGTTAAGAGGTACGAAGGCTATAAGGAAAAGGTGTTAAATGTTGAGTAAGGCAATGGCATGGAAAGTGAGTTAGCCTCTAATCTCTATTCTTGGCCGCCACTGCTACGTAGTGCGATTCCTATCCATACGTCACTCCTGATTTTTTCCTCAATAAATACTACAACTTTTTTTGGCTCTAATTCTAATCAAATTATGTTAAATTACGCGCCCCACAATTTTTCACTTTTACTTTTACAAATAAACTTCGCATGAGTTTTTTTTAAAAAGATATCCAGTTAAGGTGCTATTACCAATTTTAGCTTTTTTTTAACGAAGACTATTTTCTTTTCTTTACATTAGTGGTGTAAATTTTTATTCCTTTAGGTTTTATTTTAAATTTTAATATGATTTAAGTCATACTGTACTTTTGGTCCTTTTATTTGAAATTTATGATTATTTGTCAATTTGAATCGATGAATGGAATATTAAATAATTTTTAATTTTTTAAAAAAATTATAAAATTAAGAACTTTTAATTCATCGATTGAATTATTAAAATTTAATGTCAAATATGAATTATTGAGTAAAATAAGTCTAAATAAACGTACTCTTGGAATAAATAAATCTTCCTCTTTTAAAAATATGAAATTTTGATCTTGTCGATTTAATGTTCATCAATCATTAAATTTTAACATTGTTTGATGACTTATCATCACTTAAATACACATGATATTTATTGACACGATATGTAGCCATAAAAATAAAAATATATATATATACAAAAGATATTCATATATATATATATATATATATATATATATATATATATATATATATATATATATATTAATGAGTAATTGATATTTATTTTATTAGTAGATTTTATTTGAATATTATTTTTATATCCAAATGTTATGTTATTAAATTATATATCATTTAAGTATGAGTGAACATTAAAATTGAACCATTAATAGATGTTAATGTGACGGAATAATCAAAATTTTGTATTTTAAAATAGAGAGATCAAAATTATAGATCAACAAAAATAGAGGGATTAAAAGTATAATTTAATATTTAATTTAAATTGAAAATCATGATTTATTATAAATAAAATAAAATATTTTATTAAGAAATTTTAATTTAAAAATTAGTATAGTATTAATCGGTCCCAATTTAAAATTGGTTTTAAAATTTTAAAATTTTAAAATTCGACATAATATATAAGTACATGATGTGTATCTTTTAATAATTTAATTTCTTGATTTCTTACTGAATTTTAAAAATATTATTTGTTTAATTATCTCCATTTGATATGAGCATTAAAAAAAGAACTTCGTGTCTTCGTTTATTTTTTCAAAATAATAATAATAATAATAAATTATTATTATTATTATTATTATTATTATTATTAGAGGATTTGTCGTAGTTGAGTAGTTTTAATTATAAGGTAGTTTTAAATAGTTTTAAAAAGTAAAAAAAGAAAAACTAAATAAAAATAATTTAAAAAAATAAAGATTTAAGAGGTAATTATAAGAACAAATGTGTAGTGGTCATTAGATTAGGCCATAAAATTAATAAATGTTGTTGAAATTATATATTATTAATTGAGTTATTTCCTAAAATTATAGTAAATGATCAAATTAGTCCTTGAAATAATTAAAATGCCAAAACACATTTTTAAATTATAAATTATCAATCAATTTATTCTTATAAAAAGTCTTAATTAAAGTGTCTTTAAAACGTAGGTTATAGATCTAATTTAACTCTACAAAATCATATTATAAGGTGAAAATTATCCCCCATTTATAAAGTTTTTATTTGTCTTATCTTTAATCGATATAAAATTTGTTTTTTCCTAATACAACCATCACGTCTAACATTATTGGATTTGATACGTGTATCAATGGTAGATGATTCTTTTAAAGTATATTTATATAATTATGATACCATCTTAGATAGTGAATTTGGATTTAACTTAACCTTACAAAATTGACGTGTAAAAGTTAAGATTGCTACTAACTTATAATCTCTTTAATTGTTTTATTTATAGTCAATGTGGGGTATGGGTGTAACACTGATCTTGTAATTTTTTTTTATTATTATTTTATTTGTTGTTGTGATTAGTTGTTTAGTTGTTGTGGAACTCTAAGGGTTTAGAGATCCTAATGAGTTATGTTGTTTCGGGAGTTACTTTGAACAGAAGTCAAGTTACCCAATAAGAAAGGGCATATAAGGCTTTTTTCTTAAGAAGTTGCCTTTGTAACTTCATTTTCTTAAAGATGTTAGAGAGAAGTTAGAGGGAGACACTTTAATGATTGAGAGTTTTATTCTTCTCCTATTTATTCCCTTAAGTGTTTAGATTCTCCCAGAAGTTTGGTTGAGTAGTAGAGTTGTGATTCAAAACTTCTATAACTAGTAAGTTTTTCATGTAATGCGCATTTTTTCCAAATCTAAATAAAACTTTAAAAACAATATGTACCTAGATAATAATAAAAAACATCGTTATCAAATAATAGTGAAAAAAACAATATTTTCATAGATAATAAAATATAATTATATATATATATATTTATTTATTTATTATTACACGTGGATATTTTAAGTTTTAAGTATAATTACACCTATCCTCTTGAGAATAGCAACAATTATACAATTAGAGTGTGTTTTACACGTCAAGTAAGCTAACTTTTTGTTTATTTGTTTTGCTTATTTAATCAAATTAAGTTATTCAATACATAACATTATTTTTTATATATAAAGGAGGGATGCAATTATTTCAAAAATAAATTTTAATAGACTTCACAATAAATAAAGAGTATAAAAAAGTTAATGATTAACATATTTAAAAATGATACGAATGTGCTATACCTTCTATAATTAAAGAAAAAATGATCTTATATTTAAATGAATTAAACTTTATATTAAAAAATTTGCAACATAAATCATATAGTATTATTTCATCAACTCAATTTCTACTATATTACAAGTTATAAGTTTGTAACTATTTTTCATTTTTCATTTTTATTCCTACTCTTTTATTATATTTTTTTTCTTCATCATATTAATAGTCTTTTCGGAGCCTTTTTTTTTCCTATTCATTTATTATGGTTATAAATGGAAACAAAGACACATTTCCAAACGCATATACTAATACACATAGCAATAGCATCATTAAAATATTTTCTTTCACATTGATGACCTGGTATTGAGAAAAATCAACATTGGAGGATGAAATGTCAGGATCGGTTCGTAAAATAGCAATAAAAATGAAAAGGAATTAATGTGAAAAATGGGCCCTTCTTATATTTGCATCTTCCTAAGATAAGAAAAATTAAAATTAGTAACAGAACAATTTATATATAATTCTTAGAGCATTCGTCACTAAACTTTACGTGACACTAATTGTTAAGCAAATTTTGCCAATAAATTTTGATTTCACTACAGTATATATTGTTTACAAGAGAAAACATACAAGTTTACGATACTCAACGTGTACGAGCATAGATGCACGCAACATGTAAGTAGTTGAATGGTAACTCACACGTTAAGGCAAAAAATAAAATAAAATAGAACAAGAATAAATAAATAAATGCCATAAAATACAAGTATGATAAGAATATCATTTATTAATAAGGAAGGACTACAAAATCGATTCACACGTGAAAGATAACCCTATTAAATCAAAAGGAAGCACCACCGAAATCTTTAGTAGCAGGTCAATGAAGTTGCTTCAGAACATTTTTAATTTTCCTTCTTTGTTAAAAAGCTAGTTATATTTTTAAAGAGGACTTTTCCTTAAAAAGAAAAGTTAAGTTGAAAAAATATTAATTCAAAACCTACTCAAACATTTCTCCCTCTCCCTTGCAACTTTTTTTTTTCGTAGTTTGGAAAATAAATTTAAAAATATATAAACAATTTTTCTCTTTTCTTAATTATTTTTCCCGAAACTGTCTTCTAAATAGATATGTAATGTATAAGGGCATACATATTAATAGACGTTTACTAGGATTTCTTGTTCTATCTAGAAAAATAAATAATCACGTATAGGTATAATGCAAATCTACTGAGATAAAAAGAATTTTGGAGACTAATCAGATTTAAAATTTACAAAAAAAAATAATGGACATATTAATTAAGGAAAATCGAAAGGGTGTTATGGAAATTAATTAGAGGGAAACAAAAATGAGCAATTTATAAACTATTTATTTTCAGGCACCTTAAGAATGCTAGTAGACATGGATGTGCTCTGTTTATTGAATGGGCATAATTGGATTTGGCCATTTGGGCCTTATTAAACTTTGACTTGATTATGGAACGTATTGGTTGAATTTGGCCCGTTTGGAGGTTTTTATTTTATTTTAATTTGACCCAACCATTATATCATGTTCAAGAATGAAATACAACGGATTCTCAAATTTATGAATTTTTTTTAGAAAAAAAGGAAAAAAGACACTACCTTCTAAAATACGTGTTAAAATATGTATGAAAAAAAATACTTGATAAATATCTTTGATGATCAAAAATTAAGTAAATGAGTTAAGAAAATTACTTAAGTAAAATTAATAGGTCTTTTTTTCTTCTTTAAGATCATTTGGTTATCATTTAATCATACAGAAAGAAAGTTCTATCATTGAAATATTCAATGAGCAAGCCAAAACTCTAACCTTCTATCATTTAAACTTCCCTTTTATATTCAAAAGTTTTGTCCTTTTTTTAAATGTAATTTTTTCTTTAGTCCAATCAAAATATTCACATTCCTTATTTTTATTATCAAATTAGAACTCTACAAATGTGCAAATCTTGTAGTTGGAATTGAAGATCGATTGGTCAATCGATATCCCATAAAAAGTCAATTGATGAGCTAAAAGATAAAAAAGTTAGTTAGCAACTTAAGAAGGTATAGTTGTAATGATTGGTCATAATTCTTACACTTAATGATCTAATTACTAACAGCGGAAAGTAAAAATGAAACTACCTAAGATTAGCATACATACTGTATCTAGACAAGCATGCCATAATATATATACATACACATATATATATATATACATATATATATATATATATATATATATGAGATTACCCAACAACAAAAATAATATAACAACTATACAAGTATATAAACATGTATAGTAACTCATGACCAAGTCAAAGAGTTTCCTTCTACTCACGCTCGATGTCACCAATCTTACATCCGATATTAGTAAGGTAGAGTCTTTAATGTGTGTCACGCTCAACACCTTAAAGTTGGGCCCAACACGACGGTGATTTCTATACTTGGTGGAATCACAATTTGGCTCAAGACCATTTGAAGATTCAAACAATATGCGTCACACCAATTCATACATACACAATATAGGCACCTAAAATCCAATAGAATTACAACATGCAATATTATATTCTCAAAATCATTAAGTTCTTATCTTCAAAACCAGGAACCCAAAAGCTAAACAACCAAATTTCAAAATCATGCAACTCATCAACATAAATGCAATCATTCAACAACTATTTCATACACAAAAGCTCAAAGATCAACAAAGAACTAAGTTTTAGCTTTTTTCTTATCTCAAAATCCACCAGAATTACAGGAAGAAAAGGAAGAAGAAACCAAGCTTTAAAAACTCCATACCAACTCCATGGGATTCAAATTCCAAGCACTCCAAGCTTGAATCTCTACTTAATAACTCTACTACAATCTTCTATGACTCTAGGGAGGCTAGAAAGAAGAAGGAAGAAAGTCAGGATCCAAAGTTCCTCTATCTAACTTCTCTCTAAATTTCTTCAAGAAATGAACTTATGAAGCTTAAATTTTAAAAGAAACCTTATATATCCTCTCCCTTACATGTTAAATTGACCCTCTGCCCAAAGAAACACCTAAACAAGTAAAAACTAATAAAGAATTCCTAATTTTTAGAATTTTTCAACAAATAAACAATATTTCATAACAACACAGTAATTCAATAAAATTAACAATAATTAATAAAATATACAATGTTGCAATACTTGTGTAACTAGATGTGCCACTTTATTCTAAATAATTACATTTTGAAATATTTTGATAAATTTGATTTATATAGTTAAAAGTTTTGAAACTAATACATAACTATTGACTTATCTCATGAGTTAGAATTTTTTTTTTAGACTTGCGTTGATAAGTCACAAATATGCTCTACTCCCTCCAATATCTAATATAAAATACTTATAACAGACTCATACACTATAGACCAATATAAATAGTTATTTTAGTTAATTTTATTAGTTTTATAAAACATAATTATGATGTACCGATTTTAACCTTGTTACGCATTATTAAATTGTCACAAACCAATACCAATAAATTTGACAATAGATGGTAATTGGAGAGTTAAGAGGTGAGTTCACAATTTTTAATAGAAATAGAAGATGAAAAATAAAACTATTTTATATAAACAAATATAAAATACTTTATAAAAAAGACTACTATTTCTTTCTAAAGTGCTTTGTAATAAAGACAAGAAAAAATATATTTTATTTTGTAGGTTAAATAGATAAAATGTATGAGTTTACGAGTTAACTCAATATAAGAAATATTCTTAAATATAGTACAGTGTTATTATAGAAAATATAATTAATAATATAGTAATTAGTTTCTTCTTAAAATTTTAATATCACAAATAAATATAAACAATTTTATTCTTTAAAAGAATATATAATTTTTCATTATTATTACCAAGGCGACAACAAATACAACTATAAGGATGCAGCAACCAGTGGCGGAACTTGAAAAAAAGTTTTAGGGGTGCCAGATTATTTTTTTATATATATAAAATTATAAATTAATTTTTTTATTGGTTTAAATATATTTTTAGTCCCTCAAATTTAGGGTAAATTTGTTTTTGGTCCCTCAAATTTAAAATTGTTGTTTTTAGTCCTGTAATTTTAAAAAATCTTATTTTAAACCTTATATTCAAATTTTGTTAAGAAATTTATCAAACATTATTGCTTAAAATCTACCTATTGACATTTCTATTAGTGAAAATATCACATTAATTTGATTAATATTGTATATCTGTCTTAATTAGTCACTTTCAAATATGTTATTGGTGACCTAAAAGACTAAAACAAGATTTTTGAAAATTACAGGGAGTAAAAATAGCAGTTTTAAATTTGAGAGACCAAAAACAAATTTGTCTTAAATTTAAGGGACTAAAAACATATTTAAGCCTTTTTTTATTAGTTAAAAAAATAATAAAATTTCTATTTTTTAACTTAAATTTTTTATTTATTATAACTAATGATATAATAATATATAAATATAATATTAATATATATATATATAATTTAGAAAAGTTTGGGGGAGCCGTACCTCCCCCTGTCACCATTAAGATCCGCCCTGGCAGCAACATCTTGCCAAAACGAGCAACCAACCATAAAAATCATTACATCGTCAGTCCTAACCATAAAATCTGCCAAACAATTTGCTTCACGCACCACAAGACTAAAGTGAAGTCGAACAAGAAATGATTTGCCATAATACCATGGTTAAAAACAGCAAAAGCAACTCGAGAATCGGTTTCAACTCAACCAGAACCTTTCTACAACCAAAAGACCAAGCATTTTCCAGGGCAATTAGAATGGCCCAAATCTCAGCAGAATTGGAGGAGCAAGTCCCCAACTTCTTATAGAACCCTTGGATCCAATGCCCATGTTCACCACAGAGAACACCCTCATAGTTGGATCAAGGGGCTTCCAATGAGTATAACAATCTACCACCTGCAACAGTCTATACTCTATACTCCCCTGAATTCCATAGCTAATAATTCAATCTTGTTTGTTATTTCCAAACTTGACTTGAAAAATGAGCTACAATGCAAGGTGATGCCAAATAAGGTATTCCAGCTATCCAATCCTTCACATCTCCGCGACAAAAGGAGCTAACCCCAAGCCTGCCATATAAAGTCGACTAGATGAGACAAACTAAAGGACACTATCATCTTCTGTGTGGGTACCACACATAACACAAAGATCACTCACTATCCACACGCTGAGGCCCCTTTCACTCAAAACCTCCCATTCATTCACCAAACTAGGTCTAGGAGGCCATTCATCTAAAATAAAACGCAAAATATGTGATGGAAGAAAACGATGGAGGTCATCAATATTTCACTCGCCATTATCACCAACATAATCAATATATTTGGACCCACAAATCCCATGCTTTGGATGGAAAATTCGTCTCATGACATACTACTTAGGTTTTAATATTTACAAAAAACTTTCTATAAATATTTATAGAAAAATATATATAAAAAAAGAGTTTTTCTTGATAGTTAAAAATTAATTTATATAATTAACTTTTATTAAAAATATCTAATTTCTTCAAATACTAATGAACGTAAATTTATTTATTTAAATTTATTAAAATACTCAATTCGTTTTTATTTATTTATTTTTATAAATAAAGTTCATCCGAAGGTACATTCGTTGTCATGGGGTGGTAATTAACAAACGAAACCCACATATTGTGCACATGCGAATTAGTATCTAGCCACGTGGGTGCCAACGAAGAATTATGCAACTGTAGGTTTTACGATCTTGGATTTTAAATTTTAATACACTTCTGTCATGACTCGTAAGTCATAAATATGTCATATGTGTATACCTAATTTGTCATGTAATCAAGACAGTACATGCCTCATACACCTATGTCTCAAGCTTAATAATGGCTTACAACAGTACCAAACATTGGATTTTCATATGGTGCTGTAAATGAAGCCTATCATTCCAAACTTTTTATCGGTTTATGCTCCATCTTTTCACATTTGCCTTATACTAATTTCTTATAATTAAATTGGCTTTGAAACACTTTATTCTCTATACTATATACAGTTTGGCATTTTTTCATCGAATGTTTTGTTTTAATTTATTATCCCATTTATACTCTAGTTTATGTTTTCTTTATTCTTTAAAGATAAACATATTTTATAAATAATAAACATTTCTCTCATTTTTTATTTTATAAATTCTATATCTCAAAAAAATCGAGACACGTAACAATCGAGAGATTTAATATTTAAAAATATTTGTTGTTTCAACTATATCAGCTTTCTGAAATTGCATTGTATTATTCCATTAATTACCTTTTCAATTTAGTTACCTAATTATATGTTGATAAATATTAATTGTATAATTCATTATATATTTTAATGTTTTTTTTATTATCAAAGAGTATTCTCTCCATTAAACATAATGAGTAATCTGATAGGGTAAGAAAATTAGAAATCTGGTATTCGAGGTACCAGTCCTCCAGAAGGGAAATTTTAAGGATACTGAATTCTTTTTTCATATCTCAAAATGGTTCCTTACAATGATTTATAATTTTCTTGCATGCACTAACGGACTTCCGCATAATACGGAAAAGTCACGTGAAATCCTAACAGAAAAGATTCCAAATCCTTCTACAAAACATAATCTCATAACAGGACAAAATAAAATAGAAATAATAAACTCTTCTCTCAGTGAACATAATCGTTCCAATCTGCTGGTCTTATAATCCTCCTTTTGGGCCTTGCATTTGGATTGTTCTCTTCACTTGGTCCACTCTCAACTTCATTCAATGGCCCATCTATATCCTCTGTATCATTCCTCGCCCCATGGAGTAAAACCTTGTCCTCAAGGTTGAAAGTTTGTTTGATATCAGCCCATGGTTCCCAAGTAGCTTCCTCTAGAGATAGGCCCTGCCACTGCACCAAAACTTCAATTCCCGGAGGATCAATTAAAGTGTTTTCACGGTGGTCCAAGATGACCAATGGGATAAGCAAAGGACCATTGTTATGAGTGCCCACAAGAAGTGTTCCTGTCTTTAGAGGTGGGGGACCAACATGAGGCTTTAAGACAGAACAGTGAAAGACAGGATGTATTTTAGAGGTGTCGAGCAGTGCTAAACGGTATGCCACTTGGCCAATATGGTTTAGGATCTGAAAGGGACCAAAATAACGCTTAGCAAGCTTTTGAGGGGTCCTCCCAGCGACTGAAGTTTGACGATATGGTCGAAGTTTGACATAGACCCAAGCTCCTTCATATTGGACATCTCGACGATGAGCATCCGCCAACAACTTCATGCGTGCCTGAGATTTTTGCAAATTACGGCGTAAAGTAGTCAAAACCTCATCACGTGAACTAAGCATAAGATCGACAGCTTTCAAATTAGATTGGCCTAACAAATATCCAGGTAAGGATGGAGGGGGGCGGCCATAAACAATCTCAAATGGAGTGAATCCAGTAGCGGAATGAATAGCAGTATTATAACACCACTCGGCCCAAGGAATGTACAGGCTCCACTGTGAAGTTTGATCATGATAGAAGGCTCGTAAATACTGCTCTAGAGTACGATTGAGCACCTCAGATTGTCCATCAGACTCCGGGTGGTATGCTGAAGACATACGAAGTTGCGTGCCATTTGCTTTGAATAGTTCCTGCCAAAACTTGCTCAGAAATAAAGGATCACGGTCAGAAATTATACTTTTGGGCATGCCATGGAGTTTGCCAACCAAATTAAGGAAGAGGTGAGCCACTTGATAAGCTGAAAACTGGGTGGAAAGTGTTGCAAAATGAGCAGCCTTGGAGAAACGATCTACAATAACATAAATAGTTGTATAACCACGGGATGGGGGAAGGCCAGTGATGAAATCCATGGCCAAATCTTCCCAAACACGAGTTGGTGGAGGAATTGGTTGAAGCAGACCACCCGGTTTCTGAGGCACATATTTAATTTGTTGACAAATAACGCATTTGCGTATGAAGGTCTTCACATCTTTGGTCATTGAGGGCCAGAAGAAATTTTCTTGCAACCAGTGGAGTGTCTTGACCAGTCCGAAATGCCCACCCAAGGGTGTGGAATGAAATTCCGTTAGAAGAGTCTCACAAAAAGGTGAAGTAGTTGGCATCCAAATCTTGTCTTTGTAGAAAATCAACCCATCATGAATTGTGTAATCTGAAAATGATGTTGCATCCTGGTTGATATCTTGCTTTAGTTTGGAAAAATTTGGATCAAGTTGTAGTGTTGAACGCAACTCCTCCAAAAATTGGAAATGGGGAACAGTGAGAACATAGTGTTGAGCAGCAACAACCTCCTCAGTGATGCGAGATAGTGCATCTGCAGCTACATTTGAACGTCCAGGACGATACTGGATTGTATAATTATAGCCAACGAGTTTACTCATGTAAAATTGTTGTTCCGGAGTCTGCACAGTTTGAGTCAATAGATCTTTGAGGGGTTTGTGATCTGTCTGAATAATAAAGAAATGTCCCAAAAGGTATTGACGCCACTTCTTGATGGCAGCTGTGATTGCGTGTAATTCTCTCAAATAAGTGGAAGCTTGCATCATAAGAGGACAAAACTTTTTGCTGAAAAATGCAATTGGCCGTTGGTCTTGAGAGAGGACAGCCCCCATAGCTGTGCCAGACGCATCTGATTGGACCACAAAAGGCTTGGAAAAATTGGGAAGAACAAGTACCGGAGCTGTTGACATAGCCTATTTGAGTTTCACAAATGCTGCTTGTGCTTCTAGGGACCAATGAAAGGCATCTTTGTGGAGCAAATCCGTGAGAGGAGACGCCACAGAAGCATAGCCACTAATGAATTTTTGATAAAATCCTGTTAAGCTCAAGAATTCTTTCAATGCTTTGACAGAAGTAGGTGGTGGCCAATTCAACATTGCTTCAATTTTGGAATTATCAGGTCCAACCGACCAAGCACTAACCACATGTCCCAAATACTCCACCTGTTGTAAAGCAAAAGAACATTTGGGCATTTCAAGTAGAAATGGTTAGCTAAAAGTAATTCAAAAGTGATATGTAAATGCATTAAGTGATCAGTCCAAGAATTACTGTAGATGAGAATATCATCAAAGAAGACGATGATAAATTTACGCAAATGGGGCCGGAATAATGCATTCATGGTGGCTTGAAATGTTGCTGGGGAATTAGACAACCCGAACGGTAAAACTCTGAACTCAAAGTGTCCATCATGTGTGCGAAAAGTTGTTTTATGGATGTCTTCAGGTTTCATTCGAATCTGATGATAACCTTGCAGTAAGTCCAGTTTAGAGAACCAAATTGCAGCTCTGAGTTCATCTAACAATTCATCAATCGTGGGTATTGGGAAGCTATCAGGAACAGTGATTGCATTCAAAGCGCGATAATCCACGCATAACCTCCACGTGTTGTCTTTCTTCTTGACGAGAAGAACAGGGGAAGAGAAAGCACTAGTGCTAGGACAAATTTCCCCAGTGGCAAGCATGCGAGCAACTTGAGCTTCAATTTCCTGCTTTTGAGCGTAAGGATAGCGATAGGGTCAAACTTTGACTGGTGGCGAATTGGGTAAAAGAGGGATAGTGTGGTCTGTTGGTCTTTGAGGAGGTAAGGACTTGGGTTCCTCAAATAAAGCTTGAAAGCGAGTCAATAGCGAAGAAACATCGGGGTGGGTATTATCTGTAATAGAAAAAAATTCTGCAGAAGCAACTAAAGTAGGCATTATGGTTAGATGAAAACACTCAGAGATGTTCCCCCACTTGGATAAACGACGAAGATGGTGAATAGAAATGGGTAAGGGTTCATTATGAGAGTCCCCCATCAATTTTACCATTTTACCTGACCACATAAATTGCATCGTAAGTTTCTCGTAATCAGTTAAAACAGGGTCCAAACTTTGAAGCCATTGCACACCCAAAACGGCCTCAGGCCCACATAGATCAATTAAATGAAAATCCACCAAAAAGGCCTGATCTTGAATTAAAAGAGGCACCTGATTGCAAACCTGAGAGCAAGTCAATGCGTGTCCATTTCCAACCATGACTGAGAGAGGCTTGGTGGGGCTACAAGGAAGGCCCAATTCACGAGCCCGTTTGGACTGAAGGAAATTATGAGAGCTCCCGCTATCGAGAAGCACCCGGATCGGATGTTCTAGAATTTTCCCTGTAACCCGAAACATTTTCGGGTTAAAATGACCCGACAAAGCATTCAAGCTTAGCTGAGCAGAATCAGAAGCATCAGAAGCAGGAGAGTCTGGAAGCAAAATTTATGGAGTAGTGATCTCCTCACCATCGTGCACGAGAAGGAAGAAACGAGACTTACAGTGATGACCTGGGCTGTATTTCTCGTCGCAATTTTAGCAAAGACCCTTATCACGGCGAATCTGCATCTCCGAAGCTGAAAGACGTTTGAACGGAATTGTCGGTGTAACTAGCGTGGGTAACAAAGCAGGGCGTTGAGGCGTCGGAGAGGATCGACTAATCGGTATTGATGGACTCCGTTGTGAGGGTGTCATTGAATTAAAATTTTCTTCGTGAAGCTTGGCCAACTCCGCCGCCTCGGAAAAGGGGACCGGCTGAAAAGCGAGCACCTCGCGTTGAATATCGGAACAAAGCCCGGAAATAAAACACTCGAGAAGAAATGATGGGGGCACGTCAGTGACGCGATTAGCAAGACCCTCAAATTCATTCAAATATTGAAGCACCGAACCAGTTTGAAATAACTTACAGAGACGGCCTTTGACGTTCTGAAAGCGTGATGGGGAAAAACGGGTTTCTAAAGATTGCAAAAATTCCTTCCAAGAACGAAGCATGTTGTTACGTTCCATCCACTAAAACCAGCTAAGAGCCGGGCCTTCCATGTAGAAGGAGAGGATTTGCAATCGTTCTGATTCCGGGGTTTGGTGGTACTCAAAAAAACGTGTGACTGCAAAGATCCAGTCCAATGCATTAGACCCATCAAAACGTGGACAACTTAATCGGATTTTGGGAGCCGCCTTAGAGAAAGAAGAATGGAAAGGAGGATGGGGTTGGTGTTTGATGGATGCAACTTCGGAAGAGAGATCGTCAATGCGAGCTGTGAGTTTTGAGACTTGGTCGATCAAAAGGTCCAAGGAAGAGGGAGGAGGAGTCGTCATTGAAAGCACCAAATGATAGGGTAAGAAAATTAGAAATCTGGTATTCGAGGTACCAGCCCTCCAGAAGGGAAATTTTAAGGATACTGAATTCTTTTTTCATATCTCAAAATGGTTCCTTACAATGATTTATAATTTTCTTGCATGCACTAACGAACTTCCGCATAATATGGTAAAGTCACGTGAAATCCTAACAGAAAAGATTCCAAATCCTTCTACAAAACATAATCTCATAACAGGACAAAATAAAATAGAAATAATAAACTCTTCTCTCAGTGAACATAATCGTTCCAATCTGCTGGTCTTAT
Source organism: Cajanus cajan (assembly GCF_000230855.2). Lineage (NCBI taxonomy): Eukaryota > Viridiplantae > Streptophyta > Magnoliopsida > Fabales > Fabaceae > Cajanus > Cajanus cajan. The sequence goes on from NC_138518.1 coordinate 66,730,738, forward strand.
AATCCTCCTTTTGGGCCTTGCATTTGGATTGTTCTCTTCACTTGATCCACTCTCAACTTCATTCAATGGCCCATCTATATCCTCTGTATCATAATTTCTCACTCTGGAGACTTGAGGGACATCGAGTAAATAAATATGATGGTTAAGTAACGTAAGTCAATCACAAACTACTTAATTCAATCGATATTGCTAACTTAAGTTTACTAATAGTTACAAATAAAGTGTGATTTAAAAGAATGATTAATTAAAATATCAGAATCGGCCTAATAAAAAAAAGTTTAAGTAATATATTATACACAATGTCTTACATTTTATCTTTATTGTTGTCTAATTTATATGGATAAAAAATAATTAACTATTTTTATAAAATAAATTTTGTGCATTGCATCGACTTACAAACTAATTATTTTATCTTAATTTAATTTAATTTATTTAAGAAATTAAAATTATAAAGGATTTTAGAGTATTACTATAATCGGTAGAAAGTTTCAACATTTCATTGTAGCAACATCTTTGAAATAAAAAAATAAAAATAAAATGTTTACGGTTTTAATACAGAAAATAATTTAATTGATCGAGATTAATATTTTTTTTATCAAATATAAATAAATTTCAGATGTCCACATCTATTTTTATTTTTTAGGCTTACTTGTGAAGAAATAAAAAATGTTACTGTATTACATATCTTTTATTTTTTGGCTAACACATTTTTTATGAGTCAAACCAATGAAAATATTTATTTGTTCAGTATTTGGATAAATTAAAAGTGTTGGTTAAAATAAGCGTGGAAAATTGAAACTGTTTGAATTAGTGAGAGGCGTTGGTGTTGGAATTGAAGAAATAAAGATAATTGGAAGTGAAAGTGTGTGGTGCGTTTCGTTGTCTGCTAATAATTGGGTAGTGGGTGGCAGCACATGGCCGTCCTGCTCCACCGATACAACTTCCATTTCTTATATCATATCAACGGATATATAATACGGACAAATTCCAATTTTTTTTTTTTAAATTCACCTTTAGAGGGAATTTTTTTCTTTTCAATTTCAAACTAATATAACTATGTCTTTATTTTACTTAATTTTAAATACTTTATATATTTCTTATGAATACAAAATATGTGACAATAGAATCATATTAATAAATTATAAGTATATAAAATATTAATATCTGTATTCTTTTTCTAACATAAACGAATACAAATAGTTGATTAGTATAACCATCGTCCCTATTTTATTTTATCTTATCTATAAATAATTATTAAAAACACTCTCATATGATATAAGAATTTCAAACTTATAATATAAAAAAAATACGTTCATTCGTTTATTTTTAAAATTTGATAATATTAGTTATTATATTATATCCTCATTTTTTTAATCTAATTTTAAAATACTTTTACATATTTGTTATAAGTGAGATGTACTAATTGAAGTTATACTATAAAACTACAAATATTTTTATTATATGTGAAAATATTAATTATATTTTTTTTTGCCAATATATCATTTTTAAAATATACATAGTGTTGATATGATTGAAATGAAGTGCAATACTGTGATATTTGTGGTTTTTTTTATTTATTGTTGTTTGAGTAATGTTATACATTCCAAAATTATCTTCTAAAATTTTTTCCAAACACTTAAAACATTCACATTGGTCAACTTACATATTTAACATTTTAAAAAATTTAAGTATTCGGAGGATTTTTTGGAATTTCAATTCTGAGGATTTAAAATTTTGGTTGTTTTACTAAATTATATGTTGTTGTGGTTTTTTTATTTAATTGTTAGAAAAAATTAGAAATTTATTTTTTAAGAGTTTTTAATTGATAAAAAATATTTTGAATAGAGATTAAGTTGACCAGTCTAGGGAGAATATGTAATATTTTCTTTAACATCTTTTTATTTTGTTGATCAGGATAACTGTTAAATTGGGTTAATGGTGTTAATTAAGGGGTAAATTTTGACACATTTTAAAAAATGAAGAACAAAAAATAAATATTCTAAAATTAGAGAACAAAAGATGAATATTTACATACTTAAGAGGACGAAAAAGATGTTTAACTAAAAAATTATATTCTATAATTTCTTCTCTACTTCATTGGAATAAAGTGATATTTGTTGATTTACACTTCACCAACTCAATAGGCATAATAAATACAATGTAAGATTCTTTTTTCAAGTTAAGTTTTTAAAATCATATAAAACTTTTCAGAATGTCAACCTATCCCTAAATAGCTTAAAGTTAAGTATGGTTAAGTTTTTTTAGTAATAAACTATTAAAAAGTTTATACATCTTTATATATAAGTAATACTAATTAATTTCTTTTAAATTATTTTCAATTGTATAGTCTCACACTTATACAACTTCTGAATCTTTCTCATTCTAGTATGTTCAAGAAGTTGCACTTGCAATTATAAGAATCAGTAATTAAGCATTAAATTATCTTATTTTAAGTAAAAAATTGTTGCAGTAAATTATATATAAATGTTATATATATATATATATATTATTTGGACTAAAAAATTATACAAAAAGTTAAATGTTCTCATGATTAAAATGCTAAATAATTTAGAAAATAAATAAAAAAACACGGTTGTTATTCTATCATTCTTATTTGGAAAAAGCTTAAAATTTAGTCTTTTTAGGTTTTTTTATTTATTTATAAAGTTCAAGTGAGAACCCTAAATAAATATATGAGCCTTTTCCACTCTTACTATATGTATATTTATTTAATCAAAATTAAAATTTTACCTCAATAATGTATATAGTTTTGTATATGTATTTGATAATAACAATACATATACTTTTGTGTAAGAGGATATGTTTGACACACATTAATGCATGTAACAATGAAAATAATACAAGATAAAATACTAAAGTTAGTAAACAAATTTTTGTTTTTTACATTATTTGATGAACAATGAACAATATAAATAAAATAATGTTATGTTTATGACAATATTTTTTTGATATTAATTATTAATAATAAATTATTATGATCTTAATATGATGATGATGATAACAATGACAATAATAACAATGATAACAACAAGTTAATGATATCGATAGTGTTGAATGACAATAATAAAGATATAATTAGGGATAACATGAAACTCCGAGAGGATATGCAATGTACTTAACCTAATAGGATCCCAATGGCTTAACCTGACCAACTTGAAAATAAGGTCAGATTGAGCCTTAAAAAGAATTAACCTAAATATAATCATGCTATTTTAACTCGATCCACTAAACCTTATAGGCTAAATGAGTTGGGTTGGTTTGCAACCTTATGAATTAACCTGTTAAACTAATAATTGAAACAATTTAAATTAACATCAATTTATAACATGTTATAAAATAATGAAATAAAATATAATAATATTACAATAATAATAATTTTTGATTCTATTTTTTATATTTGTTTATGTTTGGAAGTTTAGAGTTAGAATTATTGCGTGTCTTAAAATATTTGTAACACATTTTTTTATTGACATTTTTATAAATATATATTTTATATTATTTATTTATTTATTTATTTGAATAAGTTTGCAATTGTAATTAGTAAATTACCAAAAGAAAACAAATTAATTTTAATAATAATAATAATAATTGATATTTAAAAAAAAGAAAAGAGTAAGTGAGGATGTGAGATGCGAAATGGATCGTAGTGGGGTCTGATAGGCTGGCGGCAAAGGTGGATAGAGGGCCGGATTCTAAACATTTATCAAATCTCATTTTGAAGGCTCTATTGAGTGTGATAGTAAGAAGAGAGTTGAGAGTGTTGTGTGTTGTGTGTTGTGACTTGTGTTCTCTATTCTCTCTATCAAACCCTCCTCCGCTTCCAACATGAGAGAAATCATCAGCATTCACATAGGTCAGGCAGGGATCCAGGTCGGAAACTCCTGCTGGGAACTCTACTGCCTCGAACATGGCATCCAGCCCGACGGCATGATGCCATCTGACTCCTCCTTCGGTGTAGCCCACGACGCCTTCAACACCTTCTTCAGCGAGACCGGATCCGGCAAGCACGTCCCACGCGCCGTCTTTGTCGATCTCGAACCCACCGTCATCGACGAGGTCCGCGCCGGCACCTACCGCCAACTCTTCCACCCCGAGCAACTCATCTCCGGCAAGGAAGACGCCGCCAACAACTTCGCCCGAGGCCATTACACAGGTTACCTCCCCCCTCTCTCTACATTCCCCTTTCTTTTTCCAATAACCTAACCCTAACCCTAATTTCCATTTCCAGTCGGCAAGGAGATCGTAGATCTGTGCCTTGATCGCGTCCGCAAGCTCGCTGACAACTGCACCGGCCTCCAGGGCTTCCTCGTCTTCAACGCCGTCGGCGGTGGCACCGGTTCCGGCCTCGGCTCCCTCCTGCTCGAGCGTCTCTCCGTGGATTACGGTAAAAAATCCAAACTGGGCTTCACCATTTACCCTTCCCCTCAGGTCTCAACCGCCGTGGTGGAACCCTACAACAGCGTCCTCTCCACCCACTCCCTCCTCGAACACACCGACGTTGCCGTCCTCCTCGACAACGAAGCCATCTACGACATCTGCCGGAGATCCCTCGACATCGAGAGACCCACCTACACCAACCTCAACCGCCTCATCTCCCAGATCATTTCCTCCCTTACCACCTCCCTCAGATTCGACGGTGCCATCAATGTCGACATCACTGAGTTTCAGACCAACCTTGTCCCCTACCCCCGCATCCATTTCATGCTTTCCTCCTACGCGCCGGTTATCTCTGCTGCCAAGGCCTACCATGAGCAGTTGTCCGTGCCCGAGATCACCAATGCTGTATTCGAGCCTGCTAGCATGATGGCCAAGTGTGATCCCAGACATGGCAAGTACATGGCTTGCTGCTTGATGTACCGTGGGGATGTTGTTCCCAAGGATGTCAATGCTGCCGTTGCCACCATCAAGACCAAAAGGACTGTTCAGTTTGTTGATTGGTATGTTTTCTCTCTTTCTCTTGTGTTTACTCTTACTCGCATCGCACTTGATAATATGAACCCACATTTAGGATGTCGAATCAAAGACACTACTACTGCATGTTTGGTTTCATGTTGTTGGAGATCTCATTTGGTCAAGAATTTTGTTTACTGTTTACTTTTAGAATCATAAAGCATGTTACTTCAAAGTCAGTTTTTGTAAATGTTCATCTCTATGCATGCTCAAGATTGTGAATGAAGTGGGTGTTTGGTGTTCTGATAGGTGTCCAACTGGATTTAAGTGCGGGATCAACTACCAGCCTCCTTCTGTGGTTCCTGGGGGTGACCTTGCTAAGGTGCAGCGGGCTGTTTGCATGATCAGCAACAACACTGCGGTTGCTGAGGTGTTCTCTCGTATTGACCACAAGTTTGATCTGATGTATGCCAAGAGGGCTTTTGTGCACTGGTATGTGGGTGAGGGTATGGAAGAAGGGGAGTTCTCTGAGGCTCGTGAAGATCTTGCTGCTCTTGAGAAGGATTATGAGGAGGTTGGGGCTGAAGGAGCGGAAGATGAGGAGGAGGGAGAGGATTATTGATGATGGAAGATCTTGTTGTCACTGTAATTGTTTTTTGAGTAAAAGGGTATATGCTTCGTTACATTGCCCTGCACCCGTATTGTTCGTCCTTTTTTGTTTTTATTTCTGTGTGATATAGTTCCATTATTCAAACTGTGAAGTCATCGTTATTATGGTTCTACTTGTTGGTTTAGGATCTGTGGTTTGCGGCCTCAGTGATGCATTCAGAATTGTCCATTTCAAAAGTTGATTTTCTTATGTTTATGCCCGCAATTTCTACCAGATTTATGTTTTCATTATCTCAATATTAACCGTGCTAAACGCATCCTTGGTATGTCCTTTTGCCACTCGCTTCATTTTGGGCATTGATGTGGTAAGATTTTTGTGCCCTTCGTTTGTTGTGCATTCATTCTAAGTTTATTATAATTGCTGTATAGTTAGAAAAAGTTTGATGCAAGTGCCAAAGCTTGTCGAGTCGGGCGAGGATCAAATAAAATTTACTGCAAGCAAATCTATCTGAAAAAAAATATTGCTAAAAAATAGGAAGTCCGAATACTGATGTATCAAATTACAAATTCATAATGTCGTATTGAGGGAACCATAACTTTTAGAATGGACTTAAAGCTTTTAACGGAGGCCTGAAATGGAAAGTACGAATCTGCCTTTGGTTTGGCCTAAATGTGGGAAATTGCATTAGAAAGTTAAGCTTTGATATTTTTGTTTACTTCTCCAATACCTAATACATGGGTTTGATTAGAATCTGTGTTTAGTAAAGGTGGTTTAGTAGTGTACCGTCCTGGGATTATGCTGACATTTGACCGAATGAAATACCGAGATGGAATATTGTGGGGACCGAGGGACGAGTTTGGGTTATCACTCATAGATACGTTTGGGTTACCACCCATAGACGGTTGATTTTCGATATAGTTTTACTGGGGACTTACACATGAGAACTTTAGCCTAGCATGCATTATAAGAATCACGAAACCGACGGGATTATGAGATTCACAAGGAATAGGTATAAAACACCAAATCCTAGACTTAATAGAATAACTTATACTTTACACTCTTAAATGATCTGGCTTGGAGACTGGACTTAGGAGAAGAGCCCTAGACGCCTCCTTAGTCGAAACAAGTAATAAACATTGTTGGGAACTAAAGAACTATGCTTAATACTCGTTAATGTGGTTGGTTTGATATTTTTCTGTTTGAAACATCCCTCAAATGTCTTTCTCAAACTGTAAGATCGCAAAACCATGTTACTGAAGCAGACTAATTTTGATTGAAAAATTTATATTGAGTGATAACAGTATACATATATATATATATATGAATCACTTCTTTTAAAATTAAATTTTAACTAAGATTAACATAAAATCACATCAAGATAATCTAAACTCAATTTTGTAAATAGCATGAAGTTGTCGGTAGAGTTAAAAAGTTGAGAGTTGATATTATTGACGATATATAAAAGGTCAAGCTCAAGGGGCCCCCAACGCCCCATTCCACGGCATAAAAATTAAAGAGAGAATTACTGCAGATGTTCTGCAAGTCAATATGCATTTGGAACGGTTATTTGATCCTTGAACAAAATTATTATGGTATGATGAATTATTCAAAAAAAAAAAAAGCCGTGGGACCATGCTCAATCATGCTTAGTAATCGTGGGTCCTATCCCCGAGGGAAGTGGGGTTATGTTTAGCTCCACCAAAGACTCGAATTTCAAACTTCTTTTTCACTGAGTAACTGGAACCATTCCAGACACCTCATCGACATGGATGTAGTCTTTGTTCATCTTGATCATAAGCCGCTGGATTTTAATTAGTTGCGATTAGGGACCCTAGTCAAGCCTTGGTTTCTAAACAAAGCATTTGTTTATTTATTCATCTATTATGTTCGCATATTACTTTTTAGTGTCCACTTTCTTAAAAATAAATATACTTTCTATTTTATTTTATTTTATTTTATTTTTTCATTAACATATCTTCTGAGGATAAAATAAGAAAAAAAATTTGTTTTCTTTAACAACATATCTTCTTCTATTTATATTTTTACTTTTCATCTTCAGAAGACAGATCAATCTGAGAAATTACATATAGTTCTGAACACTCAATAACTTAAATATCGAAGCATTTTTAGTGGGTACAATCACCTGTTCTAAAATAACTACTTTCGAAGACTCTCGAGGAGGTCCAATACTTATCCTCTATAAGTGAAGCGCTAATAATTAAACATTATTTTATACATGATTGAACACCAACCAATACAGATATTGCACTTAGTGAACCATGGAAATGATGCACCTGTGTACAGAAATTATTTTAAAGGTGTTACATAACACACAAAAAAATTGTTACAGCTTAACATCCATGTTCATCTAATTATGCACAACCATAATGATTTTGGAGAGGGATTTGATACGATAAATGATAAAGCCTAGAGGTACAGTTGTGAAAAAAAATGAAGGTTAAACGAATGCGTGCGCATTTTCTTATGTACAGTTGAGACGGGTTGACTTGTGAGGATGAAAATATGTGAAAAAATATCTTAGTATTATTATTTTTTTAGTATTTTCTTTAGTATTTGTACTAGAATTATTAATTTTATTAAGGCAATTTTATTGTGAAAATGATAATATCTTAGTATTATTTATCTTTTTTTAAAATAAATATTCTATTCTTTCTTTAGTCTTGTAAATATAATTAATGAAAATTTTCTATTTTAAGACAAAAAATAATTTTCTTTCATTTTTTTTATCACAGATAATTTTTTTTTCAGATAAAATATTTGAGTATCATTGGTTTTTCCTTTTAATGTTTTTTTTTATATTTATAATATATTGTTTAATCTTAAAGGCTATATACGGTTTACATTTTGTTCTTTTTATATTTAGTCGATTATAAATTGATTTAAGAATTTAACACAAAAGGAATTGATATCCTTATATTGTAAATTGATCTAAACTTATTTATTAACAGTTACTAATAGTGCAAACTTAATTATAAAGAATTGATATATTGAATTATGAGAAATTAATAAATATTTTTTCATTCTATCACACACAAACATAAACAGGCACACTCATAGATAGACACATTTATTTTTATTTATTTTATTATTTTTTTTGTCTTAATCAAACAATATAACATTCTTCATCTATTTTTTTTAACAAAAATAAATTCTTTTCCAATGATTGTTAGCACCGTTATCATATATGATAATTGAGTAACATTAAAAATGTATGGTTAATGCATATATCAACTTGAATTATAAAATGTTTATTTTTTAAGTAAATAAATTTTCTAAATATGTACTCCGTTATAATTATGAATAATTTATATAAAATTTAATATTTATTAAATACATGTGTATCATTTTCATATCATTTATTTTTCCAAAATCATAGTAACTAAAGAAAAGGAGTGGGAAAGAAATGGAAAAGAAGTTTTCCCCTTCTTTAAGCCTGGCTCTGTGTGTGATCACCATACATTCTTGCTTGCAGTATGTCCAATGAGTTTACTTTGAGTAGATGAACATAATTGTTCCATTCGGGGCAGAGCTACAACTTGTACCATGATACCAAAAATCTTCATACTTATTGGTGAAAGAGTGGTGACTGGTGAGTGTAAAAATTCATTACTCTTGTCTTGATTTACCCTCTCAGGGAAAATGACATGAAAACAAGGTAATAAATAAATATTATACAAACTAAAGAATATACTGAGTACAGCCAAGTCTGTGCAACTAGAAAGCATGATTAATTTTTCAGAACCCTCATTCTCACGTGTATAAAGAAGAGAGAAAAACACAGATATCAATTATCAAGTGAAGCAAAAAAAGTGTGACAGAGGATAATTGACATCATATTCATATGTATCCTCCACATGCCACTCATTCAAACCATCTTTTGCTATTGGTAATTCGTTACTCCTTTGTTGGGCTAATGGCCATGAATAATCAAAGTGCGACATATTTGATGTGATTCCCATTGAACAGTTGAACATATTCATATCAAATCCACACATGTTATCATCAGAGACTTGATTCTGAAGCAAAAGCAAAGACTTACCTTCACTACTACTAGCAAAGTTATCTTCCATGACCATGATGTTATTCATGGTACTAGTACTACCACTAGGTGCACCTTGGAAAGTGGCACTTATCATAGGGGAATTGTTTTGAATTTGAACTTGATTTGGCATGGCTTTTCGATCAAGGAGGTTTCTGAGTTTGAGATATATAGGAGAGTTTGTAGCATTGGCATATTCATGAGTAGAAAAGTTGGTGCGAGTGTTTGAACCTCGAAGGAGGCATGCAGCTTCATCATAGGCTCGAGCAGCTTCTTCAGCAGTTTGATAAGTTCCAAGCCACATCCTAATCTTCTTTGATGTGTCTTTGATTTCTGCTGCCCATTTCCCTGAAGCCCTTTGTCTCACTCCAACAAACTTTGGCTTGTTCTTGATCTTGAGTTTCTCATAGAATCTTCCTTCCTTGGCCTTTTGGTCTTGATATTCCATAACCATTGATACAAGTGCAATTTGCAAGTTTAGGCATAACATAAAGATATATATAGATAGATGTGATGTGAGGCTTAGAAAAATATCATAGGTTAAATTTCAGTTAGTGGAAAGCTCGTATTTTGGTTCTTGTTTCTTTTTTCTAATATCTGAAATCTTGGCTCAAAATGTATTTGGCTTGTAGTTGTAGTGGTTGTTCTCACGTCATGCCCTCGTGCAAATCACTCAAATCCTCGTACCTTGGTCAACCAAATTGGACAAAGCCTAATTCGTGATCACCACTTACATAAAATGTTGTCTTTCAGGCCTCAATTTTAATATGCTCTCTCTTGAGAGTTGATCCTATAGATTTTTGTACATGTGGGCTTATTTTATAGAAACAACAGAAAAGGTAATTGTACGTTTTGTAAACCTTTAAAATCACACCACTTACATTTCACAGTCGTGGAATGTGACATGTCACACTCTATTGCAGAGCCTCTCACAAGTTTTCAATTTTTGTTTTGTCTCAATGTTTTTCCGTTTCTTCACTTCTTACAAAACATTTTCCTTAATTTAGAGGGTTTGACAAAACGAGTTATGCGAATCCTATGCTGGTTGTTGAGCTATATTAAAATAGGCCAAAAGAAAAATTCAACTTTTGGGCTACATAAATAATGCCCAAACCTAAATAAGTTCAGTTTTTTCGAGCATTTACTTGGTTTATTGGATTAAACCTGTATTTAAGACATAATTTGATCAGACTAAAAAAATCGATGTTTTTTGGGACTTAAAATATAAAACTCAAATATTACATTTTGTCTTCCTTTTCCGTCATCATAATTTTTATGAATGAATGAAATGCTATCCATTTTGTGAGTTCTCCTTAATCATGAGTTTTCATCCAGCAGAGTTTTTTTTTTTTTTTTTTTTTTGTGATAAAAAACAGAGTGAACACTGAACAGTAACGAGTATTTGAAGTGGAACCTCCACGAAGCTGTGTTTAATTGAATCTTGAATAGTGGGATTTTGTGTATATGATCCTGTCCCGCGCAAGCCAATTGGTGGTCACATATGATGTCTCATTACTGGTTGGAGTTGGAGCATCAAAAGCTGTCGTAATGATTATTAGAAAGGTGCTGTCAAAATTTTGATTTTGGTTAATGGGTGTACAACCGGATAAGACATAAATTTGGAAATAGCATTTTTGTAGCTTAAGCTGCTCAAACCCACAACGCATTAAAATTTAAGTTGAATGAAAAAGTTAAGAAAAAATAATTCATACAAAGCCAATGAGCCATTTCCTCATAGGAAAAACAAATAAATAATAAGTATTTAATAAATAATCACATTTTTAAATAATGAATACAAAGCCAAAAAAAAAAATTCTTCAAATTTGGCAATCATGTGCAGAAAATCAAGGCTTTATTTAATTCCTTTAAAATAAGAAATGCAATATAAAGAATAAAGTGCAATTGCATTCATTGATTAAAAAATAATTAGTTATAATATAAGAAAAATATATACAAGTATAATAGATAATGTAATTATTAAAATCTTAATTGCTATTTTTAAAGAGTAGTTACAATTTTTATTTTTTAATTAACAATATAGTTATGAAATTTGTTGAACCACTAGGATCATGTTGAAAGGTTATATAATATGTATAATGTTTTAAGTTCAAACTTTATTATTGTCATTGTAATTTCTCTTTATAAATAAATTATACAATTTGTGTATGAAAGTGCATTATCTTTAGTCGAAGAAAAATCATTACTATTGACAATATGTGGGGAGAGAGTGAGAGGGAATATTAGCTAGTAAAATGGAATATGTTAATTTTGTTTAGTTGATAATAAGTAGAGGTTACCCATATCAAAAGAGTAAAGACAAATTTAATTCAAGACACATAAATGTGACCCACTCATTGTCATCGCACAAGTTATACTATTGAGTCATGTTATTTCAAGCATGACTTCTCTTGTTGGTTTTATTCTTAGGATAGGGAAAAAAAAATAGAGTAACGAAATAATGTAACTAAATTTTTTAATGTAAAACGTACCTTATTTTATTGAATATGACTTATATTTAAATATATTGAAATAACCGAATAAAAAATCATACTTCATGATTTTGTGAGTTTTTGATAATAACTTAAACTAATTGATCTACTAACAACACAAATAAAATATTTTTATCATATAACTAATTGACTTGTTCAAACTAAAAATCAAAACTACTTTGACAACATTTAAAAACACATTTTCAACATTCCTCTTTGCCTTGGAGGCTGCAACCTCCTATCTTTATCCTTCAAAATTTAACTCATTGATTTAGAATGACTTTGTGAAGTCATTAGCACTCCAATTTTTCGTTGTTGAAGAGTTATATCGAAATAATATTGCTTCCTTCTCATATGATTGAGCCTTAGAACTTTCAACTTTCAATTTTTTAGTCAACTTTTTAATTTCAAACCTTGTTGACAATATTTTTGTATCATCTCATATCTTTGATTTAGCAGCCTTCAAATCTAAATTAAGAATTTTTAAACATCTCTCACCATGCTCAATTTTTGCAATTTTCTCCTTTATTTCATCTTCTTTTCTAGCTAAAGTTTTAGAAAAAAAATTTCTTAAAGCATTTTCCCTTAACTACACCTGCTTGTTTGTGCACTCCTGCATAATTGTTACTTTCTCTAAAGCATTCTTTGATGGTGATATCATACTTTTGCCTTTAGTTACTTGCTTCCTCTTTAGCCAACTGAATTTATTCCTTTGTTGTTACCAATTTTTCTTCAACGTTACCACTCTAGGACTTGGGAACTGGTATTTCAAAACTAACTTATTCTTCTTTAGCACCTTGCTTGTTGTTCCATAATCCAATGGTATTCTCTTTTACTGGAAAAACAATTTGCAGTAGCTCCTCCTCCAATACATTTAAAGCAAAACTTTTACCTCTCATTTTTGCTTTGAAAATATCTTTGTCAGTTTCATCTTTAATCAAGTAACTTTTGTTTTCAAAAAACACTTTATAACCTTTCTCAACTAGATGTCCAGCACTCAACAAATTTTGATTATTTTCAGGAACATACAATGCATCAAAAATGAATTTTGTATTTGAGTAGGTTGAGATTGCTACTGTTCCTTTTCCATTCACAATAATGTACTTGTGATTTCCAACCCGAACCTTTGATGTGCTTGCATTGCTTAGTTCCTTGGATAGATTTTTATTGTTTGTCATGTGATTAGTGCAAGTACTGTCAATAAGCCAATTTCTAATTTGATTCCATGCTAGAAAAACATGTGGCAACAAACAAGTCATCCTCCTCCTCTTGATTTGGCAGCCTTTGCCTTTTCACCATGTGGTTGATTCTTGTTTTTGCATATAAAAATTTCATGCCCAATTTGATTACACTCACTACACTTAGCATCAAGTCTTCTCCAACATCTAAATGGAGGATAACCTTTCTTTCCCTAGTGTCGACATGGTAGATATCTTGATCTATCTTCTGAACTTTCTTCATGATCTTCACTCCTTTTCTTCTTTTATTTTGTTCTTTGATTGATCTACAATTTTGCCTACAAAGATCCTTCAATTGTGCTTTCTTGTCTCATGAGTCTTCTTTGCTCTTGAACTTGTAAAGCACTCAACACTTCTACCAAGAAAATAATTGTCAAATCTTTAGAAGTCTCTAAAGAAAAGATTGTGGACTCAAATCTTTCAGGAACTGTAAATAGAATTTTTTGGATAATTATAGAGTATTCAAACTTTGGGCCAAACAATCTAACTCGATTTGCATTTCAAACTCCTTGATCAAGTTGAGAGCTTTCATCCCTTTGACCCTCTCATCTTCTTCATATTCCTTTTTGAGAAAATCCCATATCTTTTTAGTTGACTTCATCACCATGATTTTAGTGAAAAACCTTTGTGATACAACATTGAATGAACACGCTTTGATCTTTGCTTTCCTTTGCTTTTATTCTTTATGAATTTTAATTTGACAAATTGTAGGGTTGTTTGACACAACTTCCTAAAGATCTATAACTTCTAAACAGGATTGCATCTTAAGTTCTCAAATTTGGTAATTTTCTCCATTGAAAACCGGAGGTGCAACAACTAAGTTTTTAGTTTGCATATTCATTCTAGTTTTTTTGGAGTTTATATGATAGGTTCACAATCTAAGTCATCCCTTAAGAAGAAAGACTCTTGATACCAATTGTTGGTTTTAGTGTTAAGATAAAGAAAAGCAACAAAACAAGGAAATAATGTAACTCTAAACAACACAATAACATATTTTTATCAAATAATTAATTAACTTATTCAAACTAAAAATCAAAACTACTTTGACAACATATAAAAACACATTTTCAATATAGATCAACTCTTCAAGTTGTTTCTCATACCACTGCTCTTGCCACTAATTATGCTTATGTTTATCCCACTACACAGAATTTCACATACCAGTGTTTGTAATTAACCTATGATGATTATCAGTATCTGATATCACTTCTTCTTGTCTCTAGAATGATGTTGATGCTTCTATGCATTCAATGAGTAATAATAAGCCAACAAGTAATGACTCTGAAGTTACTGTATAGTGTATATCAATAAACAGTTTAAAGATTGATCATTAACTATCAATTCTCTCTTTTGTAAAAAAAAAGGACATGTATTTGTAAGAAGTGAGATGTTTATTAATCTCGATCTTTATATAATCCATTTTTTTTTGTAGATGAGATTTTGATTTTCGTGGAATTCGAAGTTAATCAAGTTTCTATATTTTATTTACATATTATGCTCTTTTTCTTTTTTAAAAAAGTCGTTAACTCAATCAGTTTTCTAAATTATTTTCCTCGTATTTACTACTCAAGAGTGTTTTGTCATATGTACTGTTATTTTAAAAGATATATATAAATAATAAATTTAAAATAAGTTACATTAGTGCTTTGGGTTCACGAATTAAAAAAAAAACAAAATTTATTACGTAACTTATACATGAAAAGGTTCTACCCGAACATAAAGAAATTTAATCAGAAATGGTTGAGTTGGTTTGAGTGCACAAATTATCCATAACTATGAGCATCCCTACCTATATGTGTATACAAAAATTATTTAAAAAGTAATATACAGCGCAAAAAGTTAGGTACATCTTGACATCTGTTTTCATCTAATAATCAACCATAACAAGTGTGATTGAATAAATCGTAAGCCCTAGGAGTAAATTTGCAAAAGAATGAAGGTTGGAAGAGTGCGTACACATTTGACATTACCTATTAGTCTTCCTTATTATGCTACGAAATGTGAGGATGAAACAGTAGAAAATATTATATATGAAGAAAAATTTATATATATAAGCTGACACGATTATTACATGTTTCATGTATGAGCAACGTAATAAGCGAGCTTTCTCTCTCTCATTGGTCCGTAGTCTCATTACACTTTATAAAGATGTTTAACTTCTGTACTGACCGAAACAGGGTTGTATTTGTATAATTTCTTAATATAAGAAGAAAAAAAAAAGAGAAGTAAAAACAATAACAGTTAATATACTAGAAAGTGTTGAAATAAAATAAACCTTCTTACTAATGCCCCATTAGGATTCCTGTCACAAATAGCTAGATGAGACTCCCTCCAAATATTTAACCCAGCTGTATAAATGTAGTCTATCTTGTATTTATGTCCTATGGCCGATAAACAATAGCGACCAAACTAAGACTACACAAATCAAATACGTAATTAACTTTTCTTCCCATGACTCATCAACGTAACTTCCAATGTATACAAACATGTTACTTTACTTCCAAGCGATAATGCTCCCTTTTAAATGCCCAACTGAATTATCAATGCTAATGTCCCCGACCATCTTGGCTTAACTTTCCCCGTTCTGATAGCATCAATCAAAGCCCACTATCACGGGTTTGGATACTTTCATGCGATAAAGAAACCCTTGATGCTGAATTAAAGCAACTAAAAAATTAGTTTGAAATCACGGGTGGATAGACCCACACCTTTTGCTTCATCAATTTCTTTACACGAGGATCCAAATCTTACAAACGCGGCTATACAAAAATGTTGGAAGACCGAGATTAAGGGCATCCCATACATACAAATCATATTTTCCCTCCCCTAAAATGAGAACAAATTATGGATAAAAAAAACAATTGTCTGCAACCTTAATGAATAAATAGCATTAGAATTTCATATGGTACACTTCATACTGTCTGGTGGAAGAAAGCAAAAAAAAAAAAAACAATACAATAGGCCAAAACTGCAAGAATTGCCCCATAGACAACCCTATATTCTCACGCAATATGGTAAGAAAAAAACAATAAGAGGAATAGCACGAGAAGCTCCCACGCCACAATAGCCTAACCTCCTTTTTGGACTCAATCGCACTATTAACACTCATAATTTACACATTCTACAAAAAGTTCCCTTTCCAATCACAATTGACTCTGCATTCTCAAAACTGAAGCCATGTTGCTATAAAACCATGCATGAATGAATGATGGAAACCATCTTATGGCAAAAAGAATGGGTAACAAATATAGAGATCACCAAACTGGAAAAACCTTGTTCCCAAAAAGAGCAAGACACCGACTGCCAACCCAGATGCTATGAAGAAATGACGGATTGTAATGCAGCAAAGTAATGAAAACTACGAAGAAAGGATAGATTGCAGTGCAAGCTGTTGCTGCGGCTGCAAAGATGACCATGTAGAAGCAAGTGTAGAAGGTGGTAAAGTTTGCTGGAGCTGTCTCAGTAAATTAATCATACGGCCAGCTGTTTGCTCAGTCGCAAGGTCTTTACCAGCACATAAAACCTGTCACATAAAATGGGTCCCATTAAAGAGAAACAATATCAACAAAATCCAACATAATGATATATATTACCAAAAAATATATATTCGCATCCTTTGTTTGCTGGAATAGAAGACTCTGTTTATTTTATACACGCTAAAGTATTAATGGGACTAATGCATGAGGCAAAAAATTGTCAATTAACTATGTATACATGGACATAGTCAGTATAAACACAACAAACAGTAGCTCCTCAAATGAACTATTGAAATGATTGTATGATATCCACTAAATTATGGAAGGGGATAATCAAAGAATCCGACATGTGAGTTGACAAATACAATTACAGATAAATAATTCTTTCACAAAAGCTTTCCAGTATTTATTCTTCATGAAAATAATTTATAAATCTTTACACATTTCCACTAGTTCCTTGACATTTCCCAAACATTTATGTTTCATCCCATGACAGCGTATTACAAAATTTTCATTAGAAAATTTTGAACCTTGGACATGCTACGGAACAAAAAGTTTAATGGCCTATGTGAAGCACGCACTTCATTGAAGGGAATTTGCTAGATTGACATCCCACTATTAGGGAAGTAATTTTATTGTCCCTACTCTTGTATATAGCTTTGCTTTCTATTTAAATCCTTTAATCAAAAACAAAAAGTCTACTCATGTTTCTGATGGACCAAAATATATTTAGTAAAAAACCATTAATTTTAGGAAAACCAAACACAGATTGCAAATTGGCAAAGTCGCAACAAAAAATTAACCTCAGCAAACACTGAAACTATTTTTGGAAGGTATTGATTATTTGGGCCCAACAGCTCCCTGTCAGACCTGCAAATAAATAAAGGAAAATTATAATAGTGAAAAAGATATGCATGAGCAGATACAAAGATTGAAAAAAGCAGAGTTAGGCCCCTAACCTTTCCGCCATTGAACATAGTTGATCATGAACAACTTTGGCCTCGATCAAATCACCTTTTATTGGCAAACAGTTTAGCCACGCAGGAACTACCTGAAAACATAAAAGAATAACAAACTTATTAATTATCATCTCAACCAAAAAAAAAAGGTCGGCCTCAGAAAGAATTGATCATAATAATGACAGACATAATCAAGAACCAAAGGCCTAAAAGCAGGTTACAAACAGGGAAATATGTAATGACCTGGGCAGAATCAATACTGTCACGATGAAATTGGCAAATTTTTCCCAGAGCGGAAACAGCATTGTCATATGCCATTACGTTATCTGGTTGAAGAGCATTAGGATGCTGGATCACAGCATTTAATCTCGAAAGAGCCTCTGCAGTAAGTGAACAACTTGTTACTCAATATAATACAGCATTTTCCAAGTTTATTAAGTAATGTGTCAAGCAGTACCTCCAACCAGAGGTTTGAACACAGATCCACCAAACTCTGCACAAACACCAAGGCCATACACAGCTGCCTGAAGAAATAAAAAAGAAATACCAACATCAACAAACAAACAGCTAAAACAATAAAATGGTATTCAAAATGTTAACCAACAGTGTTTAGTGCTGACCTGTCTGACATCAGGAGTCTCGTCATTACAAGCCTCCAACAGGAATGGGAGAAAGGTATCATAATACCTGCTCAATTGGCATATGAAAGAATGAAGTTGATGACATATGTCTTCATAATTATCACTGCAAACTAAAATGGTAACCTAGCAAACAGTGCTTACTTAATAGCAGCTTCACGACACTGCTCTGCAACATCATCAAAAATACAAATTGCAATCCTTCTCTCTTCGGGAGTCTTGTCCCTCCCCTATATCCAAAACATTAAGCAAAAAGTCAAAACAATGACATTTATGTTTTTGTTCTTTGAAAACTGGAATTAAACTTAATCAGCAGGGCAGGCACAAAACCTGTAAGATATCTGCTTAACATAACAAAATAGACCATTCAAATTGAGGAACCAAAAATGGTTAATGTCTATCTGACAAGCTAATCATGGTAAAATGTATCATTTCATGGGGGGAGGGGGCTATTTCAAGCTAATGTAAACTGGAGAATGAAAATGAATATGTTGTGTCCATGTTCAACTCTTCATCTATGCCTGATGTTGTATTGCAACTACTGCTCAATTCTCAATCTCAGAAAAATTAAAGATTCATTTTTGAATTGAACTAGAACCTTCACAGACAACTTTAACATGATAACCTAATTAAAAAAAATATAAGGCTTGAAGGCCAGCTGAATGAATAAATGAAAATAGAAAATCTAATTGACAATAGAGTTGCTAGATTTCTCAAAGAACATACCCACATAGGTGTCAGATATGATGACAGTTCATCAAAGAAAGGCAAGAAGTTGGCTTTGAAAGTTTTGATTAAAGTTCCCAATATCTCACCCACCTGAGACAATGTATAAATACATTAGAAGGAAGACTAGGAAACTGATCAGCATAAACTCAAAAACACAAATATAGTAGTCAAGTACTTATGATTTTTTATATTATTTTAGATTAGATTAAAAAACTAACTTGGTCAAAAACTTCTTCCTCTTGTTCATTTTCCTCTTTAATCAGTTCCCCCTCTTCAGCATCAAAATCTTCAGCTTGGGTTCTCTCTGCCCTCTCTCGTTTTCTACTTGAACTAGCTGTGATCACCTGTTTTATCTCGTCAACAATGGATCTGACCTGGCTCTCATCCAAAAGCATCCCAGAGATCTAAAAGAAGAAACAATAAGTTCAGAACACATCCAAAACATATTAACAATGCACTATAGGCAAGATAATGAAAGATTAAAAAAAACAGACACAACAAAAGTGTCGATCATTATCCAAGCATCTCAGGAAACAACTCAACACTCGTGCACAATAAACAAAAGCATGCAACGCACATGAAATTGAAGAAAATAAACAAACAAGCTTTCTCTCACCAGCTGGGATTGGGTACATGGATCGAATGGCACCATAATATTCTATTGTGAATCATGCTTATAGATAAATATATTTTTTCTTTCTCTCACTTTATCTCTAGTAATAAGACTAACCTACATCTAATCAGCTCTCCTTACCAAGGACTCCTAGTGAGATTGAAGAAAAGAAAGGCAAATTTTGCATGATATCTCATTTTTTATGAAACAAATATTACAAAATCTACATCCACATTAAGTAAAAAGTGAAATGCACCTAACATGAACATTAATGAGGTAGACAGCTCTGTTCAGTGCAAAAGACAAAATTCCATAACTAAGCCAACTTAATAAAATTTAAATCCTTCAACCAAACAAACATGAAAAAGGAGGTAACCAATCTGTAAAATTTTGTTTTTATTTGCCAATTGACAACAAACATTTTCAGGCATGGCATCAGTAAGAAAAATAAATAATGGATGTGCCAGTGAGGGTCTTCATAGAATTCTAATTTCAGGATTCAATTAATAATGAGAAGCATCAATTTACAATTATAAGTTACAACATCAACTATGTCAACGTATATTCAACAGTCACGGCTCTGAATAATACAGAATAGAAATTCATTCAATAAAAAGGCAAATACGACAAAAATAAATTCATGATCCATACCTGTAAGCATTCATTTAATGAATCCAACATGCTTGCACAAATCTCTGTGTCAGGCTCCTGCAAGCATACAGAAACAGAAAATTCTTAGCAAAGAACTGCCAAGGGGCACCATTGAGTCAGACAACAATAATAGATATCACCTAGACTAATCTTGGTCCTCAAACTCATGCCAGGACTGAGTCCCCTGAGCTAACAAAAATTTATGTGCTGCACTTGCAAAGGATTGCTTTTGTTTTTCTGAATATATAGAGCTTAAAATATTTTTACGACAGTTTCAAATCAAAAGACAAATATTCACTTGTAAGAACCAGACATAAAACTTCCACAATAACACAACTAAGGATGTACGAACTGGAATAACAATTTACCTTGTGCAATGCTTCCACCAGTGCTGGGATGATAGTGTCAGTCAAAAATTTTAAATAAGATACATCCCGACCTAGAGATAGACCCTTCTCTATAGCTAATTTTGCAGATCGTAATAGCTCCGGCATTGCTGTAGCAATATTGGAAATGATACACATTAAAACAATTAGGGTAATGATATAATGCACATTAACTGTGCAATGAAAAATCATTGACCAAAAAGATGCACAGGCACAATAACTTTTTATACCTGAAACTGCTGCTTTTCTAACCTCTTCATGGAAATAAAATTTAAGGAGCGGAACTAAAGTTGCAGCAACCTGCATTACATTCAAATTATTATTAACATGGAAAAATATGTAAAGAAACACGTAAAGAACCATTGTTGTGTAGAGGGATGAAGACGTAAGTCCAACCTGATCAATCCATGGAAAGAATCCTTCCTTCAGCTCATCAGCATAGCAACAAAGCATGTTACATGCTGTAGCTTTTTCCTCAAGAACACTAGTCTTGATTCCAATTCGCTTGTCCCCAAGAGTAATAGTCTCCATACTACAATGGAAAAATAAAACTTCGTTGAATTTTTCCAGCCTAAGAGTAATGGTATTGATGTGTGCTTCTGATTTGCCAGAAGAATAAAATCTTACTCAGTAAATAAGAGTGTGCATTAGGATTTTGTGTGTGCAAGAGCACATGGAGGAAGAGTGTGAACATTAGTTTTTTTTTTTAGGATGGTGTGTCATAATATAAAGATTAGTAAAATAATAAAGATGCCTTAACTCCTATGACTTAAACCATAAGTGAACCCTCGAGATCAAGATGATAATTTGAAATTTGTTTAAAATTTTGCTTAGAGGAATAAAACTGAGACCTTTCATCATCAGAATCGTCAATATCATTGTCTGAATCTGCTGATGTAATGGTTACATCAGGCTTAAGTGCAGCAGATTGAAGCAGTGGAGGCATGACAAACTCCATGTAAGGAAGAAAATCTTGTCCCAGACATTTGCATAGTCTAGCCCATGCCTGTAACAAATTAAATTCATCAGACTAAACATAGACCAATTGACACTTTATTCATATGCTATAAATAATATATTGAAAAAAAAGACACACCTGTAGCATGTAACTTGTAGTTGGATCATCGGTCTCCATTTGAGATACTTGAAGGGACATCAGAACCTCCATAACCTTTTAAAGAACCAGCATAAATAGAATATTAAAATCTTAAGATATCTAGCTGACCAGAGAGAGAGAGAGAGAGAATGCTCAACTGAGATGCAGAGGCAGTTAACTTTCTATTTCCCCATTCTAGAACAACTATTGTTCCGAATGATGATAAAATGGTATAAAAAGTAAATACGTAAAACCAACCATACATTCATGTAAAACAAAATTTCAACAAAGATTTTGAAGAAGTATGAAAACAAAATAACAAGAAAAACCTACCTGCTTAGCATCAGCCCTAAACTTCTCCTTCCCAACAGCCATTCCAACTAAACTTATACACTCCATGGACTTAGCGCGAAGCATACGGTTAGATTTGTCGGTTGCATTAACCAATATAGCCTTCAGATATGGCATTACAGCATCATAATATTTTTGGAAGTGCTCCTAAGAAAGACCATAGTAATGAAATGAGTGATCAAAATAAAATAAATTATAAATGTTGGTTGATGAAAGAAGTTCACAAAATACCTGAGAAGAATCAGCAACTGATGCCAAAGCAGTTAAGGCACCTTCTTGCACCATCTGCTTACCATTCTGAAACATGTGCATAATATCCAAAATTAAGTGCAGGAAAAATTGAATCATAAGATAATTCAACAAAAAGACCTTAACAACAGTTCTTGAT
This sequence comes from Cajanus cajan, assembly GCF_000230855.2. NCBI lineage: Eukaryota > Viridiplantae > Streptophyta > Magnoliopsida > Fabales > Fabaceae > Cajanus > Cajanus cajan. The sequence goes on from NC_138518.1 coordinate 66,753,333, forward strand.
AACAATACTCTATAAATATACCTGAAGAAGAACAAGTAGTTTGCTAACTATTCCATCCAAGTACGGCGTTAAGATATCAGGTGTGCAGTTCTCACTGAAGTTGAGAACTGCTGAAGCAGCATGTGCCTGTGTAGACAATATTTTGAGAATAATTACACCAGAAAGCTAATTTAATGAAAATAGCATGACTTCACAGATAAATCATAACGACTATAAAGAATAAAAAAACAAATGATAGTCACACACTTAATACTATCTTATATCCCGATGCTTCTTATTTGTAAAAGTAACATTGCAGTAACCATCTGCATATATAATTTTAAATAATCATAGTTATTAATGAGATAATTAAAAGAATTACAAAACTTTCATTACAAACTTGTATTCAATGGTTACGCAAACACAGAATAAAGTCACTTCAATAAAAGGGCATCTAACCTGTACACGAGGGTTCTGAAAATCATCCATGGCACTGGCTAGTGCTGGCAACACTCCTTGATGATATTTAACTTGCAAGTCCGGACCCAAATCAGTAGACAGTTGCCCAATTGCATTAATGGCTGCCCACCTTACCCGTGGATGTTGGTCGGGGAAGGAGTTCAGTACCATAGCCACCACTTGCTCCAAATTTTTAATCATGACCTGCAGCAATTAAAAGTTGGTACAAATCAAAACCACAAGCAGCATGCAAGAAAAAGAAACCCTCACAACATGGACACACAAGTCATTGCACAACAGGGACCAATCCATCACAATTCACAATCACTAAAAGTATAACAAACTAACACAGACATTCTAATTCTCATTTACTCATAAAAGCAAAACACTAAGTAGAAATCTCCAATCAATACCTTGGAGCAGCCCTCGGCTATTTGCGCAAGTGCAATTAGGGCAGCATGGCGCTTCTGCCACTCCGGAGCAGCCAAGTATGCAGGCAACTGTTCAGAAGCAACAGGAACAATAGTGTTTCCACCCAAAGAAATAGATAACCTATCCAAACACTCTTGTCCCACGCTGTAATTACTGGTTTCACCAGCATCCTCATCCTCAGTCTCCGCGCTGTGCCACGCAGGATCATCCTCAACATCAAGAAGCATCTTCATGAGAATGGCAAACAACCTACTAATAAACTGCGGCAACTTCCTCATCATCCCAGGGGCGCGCTCCCTCGCCTCGGCGAGGGTAATAACAAACTCAATCGCCAAATGCCGAGTCCCTTCCTCAAGAGACTCCGCCTCTGCAATCTGCAGCATGGCGCCAACGACATCCACGAGCTGCCGCCGCAGAAACCGCGGCTCGGTGCCGGCGAGCTCGATGAGAAGCTCCAGAGCCTCCTGAGCGGTGGCCTCCTGGCCGGAATTGAGCGCCTCGGTGAGAGTCCGCATCATCGCAGGGAGTAAATCCTGGAAGCGGTCGCGATCGGCAGAGCCGGAGAGGCACTGGATGAAATTGATAACGGCGTTGAGAGCGGCAATTCGGACGTCGGGGTTAACGGAGGGATTGGTGAGGCACTGGAGGAAGATGTCGTGGAGGTGCTTGATATGAGGAGTGAGGGAATCGCCGATGTACTGAGATAACTGCGCGAAGATTAAGAAGGCAGATTCCTGAAGCTTAGGGGAATCGGAGGAGACGCACTGGAACATGAAAGGGAGGAGTTCAGGCCAGGCGTTGTCCGGGAGGATACCGGAGGCGAGTTCGGAGATGGTGTCGCAGAGCTTCTTGGAGATGGATTTGGTGTTTTCGGTTTGAATCGAGGAGAGGAGGAGCGATTTGAGGGAGGACTGCGTGTGAGGGGAGAGGCGCGGCCAGAGGTAGGAGTCGTCGCGAGTGAGCTGCTTGCGGAGGAGGATGGCGGACATGGCGCGCGCCTCCTGCTGCGGCGAGGAGTGGAGGATGTGCGCGAGCTTGAGGGAGAGGTTATCGGGATCGGTCTGCTTGCAGAGGTTGAAGAGCGCCTCGGCGTGGGAGCGCTGCTCGTTGGAGGAGGACATCAGGTGCGAGATCAGCGTCTCGAACTGCGAGAGATCGGCGCCGAGAACGGCCGCCACCTGCGATTGCTGCACCGCGGGATCCATCGATGGCGGCGAGGAGGAGATGAGCGACGCGCGGTTAGGGTTTTTGGTTTTGGTTTTGGTTTTGATTGATGATTGGATTATGAGGTCGCCACTCTTCTCTCTCTCTCTCTCGGGGTGTGTGTGTGTGCGTCGTTTTATATGGTTGCGTTGCGGGTTTGGGTTTTGGAGCGAGGGAGCGAGCGAGTGTAGTGTTGTTCGTGAGCGTTGTGGTTTATTGCTCGTATTATAAGTGTGAAAAGGGTTAGGTTACCGTGCACAGCAGTGGGGCTAATTAGGGCAACCACATGATTTTTATTAGCTGTGTTTTGTTTTTTAGGTCATCACTCATCATTAGTCTTCCTCTCCTTTTCTTCTTTTTCTCCCATTCTTGCTTATATTTACTAAATTTATGTGTGTCATATGGGGGATCAATTTTAAATGCGTCTATTCTTCTTTCTTTTTAGTTACTAAACAATGGAAATATATAATTTAGAATGTGATTCATGTTCATTATTCTTTTGATTAAATATACACAATATTCTTATTTATTCTCACCAATACATTTCTAATTTCACATAATATTTACACAATTAGCCAAATTAAATAATCCTCATTGTCTTCAAATATTTTCTTTTTAGGTAATTTATGTGGTGCTTCTTAGTTTTACAGGATTTTATAGTTTTTTACTTATCTAATCAAATTATGATATGTGTCTTTATTACTCAAATGACTATAATCTATAAAGTTGTATAAAGAAGTACTCTTCTTTTTAATTGTGTTAGTCTCCATATTTTATTGGATTATTACACTTTTCAATTTCTTAAGAAGAAATAAGAAATTTTAATAACTAACTTCTTTCATGTATGTATGCGCCAATCTCAATTTGAAAGCACATGTTTGATGAGTCAAGTATAAATGAAGTAGTCAAAAGTGGATAGAGTTCACGAAACATGAGATTAGAGGATGTGTCACAACAATGCGGGCACAAACTTAAAGGTTGTGGTCGAAAAAGGCAATTACAAGCACGACAATATATTAATGACATTAACGATAAAATGGCTAATGCATGAAACTGCAAGGGATGATGGGAAAGAAATAGGTACTTAGCATTGCAACAATAACTAAACACAAAGCTTTTACTAGAAGATCTCGATTGGCAATAAAGAGCCAAACAAAACTAGTTATGCAACAAAGATGCTAACAAACGATTTTTTCATGTATTGACATCAACTCATTGTAAACATTATCTTATTAAACAATTACGAGATAACATGTATAATAATATAATATCCTATCCAACAAGTTTGGGAATATAGCCACAAACTATTTCAACCAAATATTCTTGAATACTCTTATTAATTCAATATCGATAACCAATGCCTTGGAAGTGCACATATCTGATGAAGACAATAAAAAATTACTACTCCTTTTTCAAGAAGAATTCCAAGTCACCATATCACAAATGCATAGTTACAAATCTTTGGGGCTTGATGGTTCCAACCTAAGATTCTTCAAACACTTTTGAGAGGATTTTGGGAAAGACATTTATAATGTGTGCTTAACATGAAAGGAATTTGGGAGGATTCCATACTCCTTGAACACCACCAACATTGCTCTTATTCTAAAATGTGATATTTTAGAGAGAGATCTCTGACCCATTGCATATGCAATGTGGCCTACAAATTATTCTCAAAAGTCTTGGCAAACTACCTCAAACATTTTATGGAGAAGTGCATTTCTTAGGTGCAAGCAGCCTTTGTCGAAAACAAATTCATAATTGATAATGTAATGAGAGTGTTTCTAGTTTTGTTGACACTAAGGGAAGAACAAAAGTCAATGTTGAATTCTTTTTGGTGGGGATCAACCAATGGTAATGGACGTGGTATCAAATAGGAACGTTGGGATAAACTTACCATTAAAAAATAGAATAGGGGTTGGCTCTTCAAAGTATAAACACCTTCAACCTGGCTCTCTTATTGGCAACAAGTCTGGTGTATGATATAAAAACCACACACCATAGTGAATCAACTTATAAGAGCCAAATATTACTTTAACATTAATTTTTTGGATGCACTCTTAGACCATAATTAGAATTACACCTAACAGAGCATTTGCAACACACAACACCTTATGAAAAAAGGAAGAAAATGGCGAATAGAGAATGGTAAAAATATCCCTACATGAGGCTTTCTATGGGCATGGAACAATTAAACAAATGTTGGAATACCCCTACAATAAACATTATCTATGACCCAAATGTTATAGACACCATACTACGTACTCCACTTATTAACCTAGGGAGGATGATTATAAAATCTAAAAGTGGAGCAAAGATGGCCATTATTTTGTAAGATCGACATACCTTAGGTATATTAACTAAATTATACAGTTAAACCACTTAAAAGAAAAGGAAACTAAAAACTCATTTGGACCATGCACATCCCTCCAAAAGTCAAGTTAATTTTGTGGTGACTCTATCGGGACTACCTGCTTACAAGGAGCAAGCTCTAAAACCAAGGGGCACAGTGCCCTGCAACTTATGTTGTACGAGAAAATCAATTGGAGAATGCTTTACATGTTTTCCTTGGTTGTAACCACACATAATCATGAGTAGAATAGTGGATTGCTTTATACCTTTGCTTTTCTAATATCTAACACATACATCTTAAAGGAGCTTGCGTTTAGCATTGGAATCCCTAAATGAAAAACATGCAACTTTCTTCGCTAAGATATTATGAAGCCTTTGATGTAGCAAAAACATGCTACTATGGGAAAACAACAAATGGGAAGAAAATAATATCATATTTAGAGCGAAGGACTAGTTGGCCGGTTGGATATAGGCCAAAGCTACTAAAATCTCCATGCAAAACAACATACAAACTCGTTCTATCACTCATTATAAATTACTAAACTAAAGCTTCCTAAAATGCAATGTCGACATGACATTTTTCAAAACTTCTAGTACCTTTGGTATATGTCCTTGTCTATGAGACCACACGAGAGCTTTTATACAAGTTAGGACATGGTCATATTTGTTTTTACTCGAGCCACACAAATGTGAAGCATATGCATTATTGGAAGGCATATCTTTGGTGCGTGAGTTGGGTTATACTGAGGTGTTTTTGAATCGTGCTACCAAAGAGTTGTCACAAGCCTTCAAAATATGAGCAAAAATTTACTCGAGTTCACAATACTTTTGCAAAATTACATTCAGAAGCTCAATGAATTATGCAACTGTAATGTTAGTTTTACATTTAGCCAAACAAATTCAGTAATTCACAATCTAGCCAGGATAATTGAATCTTATGTTGGTCTCCATGAATTTTATTACATCTCATATTGTACATTTAAACAAATTATGAATAAAATACAATAGTTTTATCTCTTTCAACAAAAAAAAAAATTCATGTTATAGTAAAAAATTTCTCACTTGTGTAAGAGAGACCACACGAAAGTTTTTATACAAGTTATGACATGATCTTATTTGTTTTTACTCAAGCCACACAAATGTGAAGCATAAGCACTCTTAGAAGGCATATCTTGGGTGCATGAGTTAGGTTATACTAAGATGTTTTTGAATCAAACTGTCAAAGAGTTGGCACAAACCTTCAAAATAAGAGCAAAAAATTATCTGAATTCAGAATGCTTTTGCAAAATTACATTCAAAAGCTTAATGAATTACCCAACTATAATGTTAATTTTACACCTAGACAAATAAATTCAATGATCGCAATGCCAAAAAAATTGAATCTTATGCTAGTTTCCATGAGTTTTATTACATTCTATATTGTGCATGCAAATAAATTATGAATAAAATATAATAGTTTTATCTTTTTTAAGAAAATCTTTCATGTTATAATAAAAAAAATTTCTCAATCTTGTAATAATCACCAACTTTATTATTTATTTTTATATTTAAAAAAAATACTTTCTCTTTCCTTACTAATAAATTAGTAATGATAATAGCATTTATACTAAAGTGTTATAACTTATGATATATGATATTTTATGAGAATATTTCAGTCAAAATAAATTTTTTTATTTTTTTATATTTTTACATGTGTATACTTGATTTACTTAATTGTTTTATCAATCACTTTTATCGAAATTAGAATTTAATTTTTTAATTATAAATTATAAAATATAATTTACATACTTAAAGAAAAAACAAAAGGAAAGGGGGAGCCCACCCTCACCCCCATTTCCCTCCACCTCCACTTAAGATTTATAAAGCAACACTTAAAAAATTATCGGAAAATATTGAGATTGTGTTTTTCTGGATACTATAATTACTGTAAGAAATTTCTAGATACTATAAATTTTAGAATATCAAACGAATATTTTTTCCTTAAACAATTTGAATGATTATCATCTTATTGTTAACTTTTAAGAGAATTGACAGTAAAAAATAACAAACTGGAAGACGTATCTATACAAACAAGCATGAGAGTTGTAGTTCAATACATGCTACAACTTGCAAGTTGCAACCTTTTCATCAGCATAATTTGTTCCAAGAGATTGTGAATCACAATAATTATTGTGTGTAATAATTGAGGTTTTGGGTCACAAGTCTTTTCTCCTCGCCTTCTTTTTCCCCCTTTTATTTCGGGTCGCATGGTCTTTTATTTATTTATTTTATAAGACAAGGTGTTCTCAAACCAAACTACGAACGCACGCACATACGAAATTAAAGTATGCTTAAGAATCAATTAATTTTAATTATTTTTGGGTCCAAACTGGTACAGCTTAAAGTCGAATTATTGACTTGTTAATTGTTTTGCCGTCCATTTATGTTATCCTTTTCAGGCCAATATGATTTTTTGTATTTTTCTTTTCTAAAATGAAAGAATAATCAAAAGAAGGAAAAAATGAATAATAATAAATAAATAAGCAAATCAATCAAATCTTTTAAATTATTTTATTTTATTTTTATTTTATTAAATAAGCAACTGACATGACACTATTAGAAAATATGATTGGTTACCGGTGTAAAAAAAATTTACACTGACAGTGTATAGGTGATTAACTCATAAACTAATACGATTTCTGTTATCCTTTGCCTAACTGTTGTCAAGGCGTATAAAAAGAAAAGTTAATCACTTATACACGTGTAAAGTTTTTTTATACTGACAACTAATCATATTTTTTAATTGTGTCATGTCATTATAGTGACATGACATAATTAAAAGATATAATTGATTGTTAGTGTAAAAAAATTTTATACTAATAGTATATAGGTAATTAACTCTAAAAAAGAATAGATAGACCCGCAAAAATGTATAGCCCAATTTGTCAGTTTCAAGGGTAAAAGAAATAAGGCCCATTACAATAAAGGTGGACATGGGCTTTTCAAACAAGGCTCAATTTGTTTGTCTTTTCAAACAAGGCCCATCACAACGAAATCAAACTAGAACTAACCCAAATTTTAAAAAATATGTTCTAGTTATAAAATTCCAACATTTCATTTTAGAAAATAACAATTCATAATTGATTTAGAATATAATTTAGATGAACTAATAATATCGATACTGTTTGTATTATCATTTAATTATAAATGATAAATTTATTAATTTTTACAATAATTATTTTCAAGTTATATATAAGATGATTTTTTATTGATTAATAGTGTAAAAAATGTTGTTATGGGTATCTTACTTTCCCAAACTAAAGTTAAAAGATCCGTTTTTAATTTAATTATTTATTTTGTAATATAAAAATGTTGTTTTTAATGACTTTTGGAAACAGGGAATTAAGGCCTGTTTGTTTTAATTTTGTTTTTTAGTTTTTAAAAACTATTTTAACATTAGGAAACAACCAATTTTTCAAGTGTCAGTTAAATCTTTCATGGAAGGAGTGAACATTAAAATACTCGCAAAGAATCGGAGCAAAAAGAACATAGCTAAAAAGAAAGTCTATGTCTTATAAACTATTATTCAACAATTCAATGGTTGTTTTTTGAAAGAAAATTTCATTAGGGTGTGTTTGGATAAAAGATTTTAGAATTTTAGGAAATTTAAAATTTCAAGAATTTTAATTGTTTTAATTGAAATTTTGTCATTTTTATATTATTGTGTTTGGGTAATAACATTAAAATTCTTCATTTTCAAAATTTTCATGTTTGAATAAGGTAATTAGAGTTTTTCATCTCTTAAATTTTCTATTTTAATTAAATAAATAAATTCTTTATTTATAAAATTTATATTTGAATAAAACATTTAAATCATTTTTATTTATAAAATATTTCATTTTAAAATAAATAAAAATTCATTTATAAGTTATATTATTTAAATAAAATATTTTTTTTAACTTAACGTGAAAAATAATTTTAACATTATTGTTAACTAATTTTTACTAATATGAACAAACCTCTTGAAATTTATTGAAATTTATTACAATAACTATTAATATCAATTTTGAGGCTCACAAAATAAAATAAGTATTTTAAATATCAATAATTGCAAGAGTGTTTTATGACATCTTGTTTATTGAATTCCAAAGTATCACACATACATAAAAAGAAATCAAAATCAAAAGTCTACTAAAAATACAATCTCTACTAAAAGTTTCTTCTAATTTGATAACTAGCAAATATATTCATCACTAAAGTATTACTAAGCTATAATATTTTCTCATGAAAATTTTAAAATCCTTACTTAAATTACTTTCCTCACTTGAAATCTCTTGTCCGAACACACTATAATTTTTTCAGGTATATAGTCAAATATTTTTTGATGCATAAACATTAGGTATAGGTCTATTGGATTGTAAACTTATGCATGTTCAACTTTTTAGCACAAGCATGATATGTGCTATTTTTTTTAACAAGCCTATTATCAATTAGTAAATAATGCATTGGTCTTTTTTTATCTTTTTTTTATTAAGAGGGGGTGTAACGAACCCCATGGTTTTTATATTTAACGAATCAACTACTAACAACGAAAAACATACAAGTTTTTACCTAAGGTTAACATGCATGCAATTTTTAGATGTACAGGTAATAATACATAGATACATGTACTACTATTTTCACCAAATATTGAAATACCATACAAGTTTATGTATATATAGTAATCCAAAAACTAAAATGTATTAACCTATGTTGCAAGTCAAGTAACACTACAACACATGCAAAAGTATTAAGCTACACTGTCATTTGCATGACTCTCACTCTCCAAATGCATCCAACCTAATCTTGTCCTGCTTCCATGTAAACATGATCATCATATTCCAACTACAAGAAAACATGCAAGGGTAAGCTAGTATTCAAAAGAATGACCATATAACAAGTATAGGAATAAAGACAACTATACTAATCACGGACATGTAACATATCACCTCATGGCCTACACAGTGATACATATAACACCTCAACATGACATTCAGCAATCTTACAAAGGTAAATAATTTAACAACATGCACTAGCAACCATGCCATTTCAACAATAAGAAACCCAACATATGAATAACACCTCAATTACCACATCATACGTATAACACCTCAACTATATGCCTCATCATGCAACCTATGGAAATCTCCTATAACAAAGATGAGCAGTTTAAGTGACTTTATCCTATCAAACCAACATAATCTTTTTACACATGCTAGATCAAGAATCAATTGAGATATCAATCTCTAACAACATTATTTCTTAGATGTCACCACTTAAACTAGGAAGTCTAATATTCCTATCAGGGTATAAAATTTAATTGGATGTGAGCCTACCACGATATTAGCTTGCATAACTAAGTCCTCCTATGTAACTAGTTTATCGACTACCCTTCAAATACTATGTCCTTTCAGTACTTAGTTAGGGATTAAGCCCCTGAACTTATACTTTACTCGGTTAGTCACTTTATACATGTATGTCTCAACCTTGCTCACATACGAATCAACACTGGTCACTTGTAATTAGTATAGCTCGATTTGATCCTTATATTATAGTCACTTATAGTCGATATGCCTTAACCTGACCCATTTATTGCATCAATGTTAAGTCTCAATTTTACCTCTTCTTGGATGAGACTTATTGAACAAATTCCACTCATCCTTTGAACCATTGCAATATAATTGTTCTCTTTTTGGTTCATTTTGTGTGCAGATATAACTAACCCAAATTCATCTAACAATACCTTAATCCACCTCATTTTTTGTGCAGGTATTGAGGAAGAGTGGAAAGTTGAAGACTCTTAGGATTGGAAACTTAAGAAGCTAAGGAGCAGATAAGAGGTTCTAAGCCGGGCTCAATATAACCCGCGCTGGGCGTGACAAAAATAGAGTATTTCATCTCTGCCAGTTATATTGCGCCGGGCGCAAAAGGAATTGAGCCAGGCGCAAAAGGAATTAAGCCGGGCGCAAAAGGAATTGCGCCGGGCTTGTGTTGAGACAGAGAGTGCTTGACTTCTCTGTAAGAACTTGCGCCGGGCTCGAAGAATTGTGCGCCGGGCGCGGAACCCTAATCTGATCTCCCAGGCTCGTATTTGAAGCCATTTTCGGGGATCTTTCTCTCCATTCACACATTGGACAAGTTTTAGGAGCTGTTGAAGGGATTCCCGGAGCTTGGAGCTGTTCGTGTGTGGGTCTTTCCTTCGGTTTCTTCATTTCTCCCTTCATCTCTATTTTGTTTTGCCCTCAATTTTGAGTGGTTCCACCCATTTTTTGTGGGGTTAGATGTAACCAACGAATTCTAGTGTAATCCTAACGTTTTCAATGATATATATACATGTTGTTTCATTCATTGTTGTGTTTGTTTCTTTGCTTAATGCTTGCTTTGGATTGATCACCCTTTGCATGATTTAAGGTTCCATTGAGTATTGGGAAATACCTTTGAAATTAGTTCTGGAACATATGCCTAGTGGAGATTGTATTTAGGGATAGAGCTTGACCCATTAGTAGTCTTAAACCCTAGCCCGTAATGCGGGTGTAGGTATTGGGTACTCAAGGGATTGATATTCAATATCCGCACCTAGGCTCTTTCTCTAAGGGATTAGGTTTGAGTAAACTTATGGGTTGACTAAGCAATGAATTTAACAAGAGATTAAGGATTCATTAGTTTAACGTTTGGTGAAATCTAACCCCACAACCTCACAATATCACAATATCATTTCTAACCTTTTCCACTCACAACCAAATGTTTTTATAATTTTTATTCCAGTAGTCATGATCTTTAATTCACATTCACATGACAAACTACAAATTGGAATTATTCTTTAGTCACGAATAGTCAATAAATGCTTATATTATCTTCTAATCCCTGTGGATACGATATTTTTTACTACTTGAACGACCGTTATACTTGCCGTGTTTGAGACCGTTGATTGAATCAAACTAAATTACAATTATAACAAAAGCACTTCAACGGAAATCTCAACAAGTTTTTGGCGCCGTTGCGGGGGATTAGAATGGCGATTTAATATTTGTAGCTATTTTTGACTTATTCTTTGTTTTTATTGTTATTTTTATTTGTGTGCTGGCAATGAATTGCTGAAACTAACCTGTGCGCTATAGTCCTCTGCTTTCTCTTGTATGCAAGGTACTGTGAACTAGATTGACCAATTCCTCTGAGCAGTTGCTGAGCAATCCTCAGATTGAGCACAAAGCAAGGAGGAACAAGAGCAACAGGAGGAGAAGGAGAGTAGAGCACTTCAAGTTGGTCATCGTCAGGCTCGGGACAGTAAACAAGCGCTTCCTGGGAGGCAACCCAGAGATCTGAACTGTGTTTTAGATTTTTGTTGCATGTTGTTCTGTGTTATAAGTGTTGTTTTGTATTATGTGTTGTGTCTGTGTTATATGTTTTGTGGTATATGTTGTTTGTGTTATGTGTTAGTTGTTAGAATCATGTTTGAATGGGTAAATATAGGGTACATTTTTTTTGGAATGTGAGGAATGAGGCAATTCTGTGTCTAGGTGGAAATAAGGCCTGATCCTAATTTAAAACCTGGGCAAATTGACCTTTTAAAGTGACTACGCGCCCGGCGTGACTCTTTTGCGCCCGGCCTAGTACTCAATTTTTGGTCTCTGGAACCACCACGCCGGGCGCGTTTAACGCATGCCCGGCGCGATATCAGATTTTGGACCTCGTTGAGTTTTACTGATATGAAGCCCGGCGCATCTGTTCTGCGCCCGGTGCAAAACATTCCTGATACCTTGTATTTAACTATTTTTCATTCATGTTTCTTTGTGTTCTGTTTGTGTTGCATTGTCTTAGTCCATTTCCGTGTACATGCATTTTGTGCTTAATTTTGGTCTAAGGATATTCTCCATTGTGTTATAGTTGCTTGGTCATCACTATGTATACATTTTTGTGCTCACCATTCTTTTTCATGCTTATACTCCGCGACCACTCTTGGTTTTTAGGACTTTCAGGCATATACTGGTTGGCATGGGGACCAGGCTAAGTTTGGGGGAGTGGAGCTGCTGATGCAGACGAAGCCGTTGATGGTGGAGCAGCCCCTAAAGATGATGATGACCAGACCCCATAGAGGGAAGTATAGGGAGCCTACCTTAGTTTACCTTTGTCTATTGCAAATTATTTTTTGTCTTTTAATTTCAGTATTTTAACTGTTTTTATATTTAGTTCTTTTTTGGTGATTACTTTGTTGGTTCTTTTGTGAATAGTTTGCCTTCGCATGGTTTTTAATCTTGTTGATACTTGTTCTGCTTGTGATCGATTCTGGATTATAGTTTGCTTGATGTTTATGGTGTGTGTACCTTAGACATTTTCAAGTCACATTAGATCTTTAGTTCATGACTAGTTGCATACGGGTTTCAATGTTGATCATAGAACTGAGCTGAGTTTGATAATTTGTGGATGCATAGCCGGGTGAGGTTTGAGCCTAAAACACTTATGAGTGAACTACGCTTAAGTTGCATGATAGACTTTGCTTGAGTTTCCCTGGTGGTTTGCTTATGTTGTGCACTTATATGATCAAGGCATTCATACTCCTCTATTTTGTAACCATCTAAGCCAAAAAGCCATCTCCACTCTTCACTTGACCCATACCTTTCTAAGCCTAAACACCACACCTTCCACTTGTCCCTGTGAATAATCAATTTTATCCGGACTCACAAAAGTGATGAAATAGACATCTACTATGAAGGGAAGGAGCTCCCGAAACATGCCGACAAGAAGACAGGACTTTAGAGGGCCCAAAAGCACAAATTAAGTATTTTTTGGGCCCGGAACGGGCCGTTCCAGAATCGGAACGGGCCGTTCCAAGGTCCAGAACGGGCCGTTCTAAGGTCTAGAACGGGCCGTTCTAAGGCTCCAAAAAGGCCAAAAACCCTAACTTGGAACGGGCTGTTCCGAAATTGGAACGGGTCGTTCCAATATTGGAACGGCCGTTCCTAAAACGGAACGGGCCGTTCCTGCATCTGGAACGGGGCGTTCCAAGGCTGTTCCGGTCTAAAAAAATTGGGTGTTATTCTCAATACTGGAACGGGCCGTTCTGATTTCAGAACGGGCCGTTCCAGTATACGAATTTTTCACACAACGGCCATGTCCAGAACGGCCGTTCCGATTTTGGAACGGGCCGTTCTGGACCCCTTCCCGAAGTCTATAAATAGACAGCTGAGGCTCATTTCGACCCGAAAAATTTCGTCCAGTACTCTTCAGAGCTCGAAATTTTTTCTCTCTCTCTTCCCCCTCTCTTTTGTATTTCTTAAGATCTGTGAGACACCTCTGTAGTGTGAAAGGTAGCCAAAAAGCACCTTCTTGATCATCATATTCGAAGATTCAATTCATTTGGTATCGTTCTTTTCTTAACTTCTTTTTTTTCTTTTATTTATTTATTTATTATTATTATTATTTTATTTTTGTTTGTTTGTTTATTTATTTTTGCTTATTGTTTGTATATAGTGAATACGATTTGTTGCCTTTAAGATTATTATTTAAAAAAAAATATTTAATATACGACCAATAATAATGTTAATTGAATAACATTTTTATCTTTTACATTATTAGGTCCTGGGGTTTAATGACTAGTCATTTGCTAGCTTAAACTCTCATATATGAAATTTCTTTCTAAAGAGTAAAGATCTGTTGCAACCAATAACGTTAATTAAATAGCATTTCTATTTTTATCGTTATTGAAGGGATTTATTGATTAGCCATTTGCTAACTTGGATCCTTGTGCAAAATTTATTTCTTTAAATAAAAATATAAACATAATTTTTCTTATGTACATTTATTTTTATGGTTAATGATATTAATTGAGTAGAACTTCTACCCTTTAATATCATGTAAATCATAAAAGTTAATATAATACTTATTCATTGTCCTACACTTTAAGCATAATTTAGTATCAACAAATAAAAGTCAATAACATGGATTGAATAGCAATTCTATCTTTCATGTTATTGGAAGGGTTTATTAATTAGCCATTTGCTAACCCAAATCCCTATAATTTTCTAATAAAAATAAAAAAGGAGGCATCTCAGATTAAAGAAAATATATCTCACATACGTTTTTTTTGAGGAATAAATTAAATATTTATAAATTTATATAATGTTGCGCAATTAATTAAAGGTACTGTTTTACAGGCGTTGTAGGGTGCTAATACCTTCCCTACACGTAATCGACTCCCGAACCCAACTTTAATTTTAAAGATTATCCTTTAAAGGGTTTTCCAATGTTTTTCCCTTAAAATAAAATATTGGTGGCGGCTCCATTGAATATAAAAATGTTAGCGTCATCCCGTCGTGATCCCGGTTACGACAGTCCCAAACCATGAAAAATTAACCATAACCCTTGCTTTGGTTAAGAGAGCAAACTGATGACATCAAATAAGTTTGGGGGAGTTGAAGAATGGGGAATTTTGGGAAGAAGAAAGTATGTGGTCAGCCATTACAAAAAAAAAAAAAAAAAAGAGAAAAAAAAAGCAAAACAAAAACAAAAATATTAAGATGCAAAAATGTAGATATGCATCTCATAAAGGCTAATGGCTTGGATCAAGTAAAGGGCATGTGCCAAATTGTTGTAATGGGGTATGGAGAGGGACATCATTGTAAAATCTTATTTGCTCTCTTAAGCTATAACACCTTCAATCCTTGAAAAACCATAAAACTGCTACTGCTTGACCCTGCTTGACCCAGAATTTCCCTAATAAAGACCTTGTGATAAGTGTCTGCATTTGTTTTACCACTGGTTTCATTTGGAAACGAAGAGCAAAGTTGAATCATGTGGCGTGAGTAGTAGATATGAGAGAAACACTCACCCTAATACACTAATGTGCATAGAGAGAAACACTTTTTTAGTGAGGATGTATACACAGATAGTCATTACTCTTCTCAGCTCTTTGATCTCTTTTGAAACCTTTGTTTGCCCCTTGTCATGTTCTATTGCAATAATTGTGCCTGGAAATCCATCTGAGGTTCATGCTTGAGAAAAGAAAATATAAGTGAACTAGGATGTAGAATTTGACTCACTTGCATTGCTTGTTATCTACTAGATTAATTACCTTTTGCTTGAGGACAAGCAAGGTTATAAGTTTGGGGGAGTTGTTAAGTCTCAATTTTACCTCTTCTTGGATGAGACTTATTGAACAAATTCCACTCATCCTTTGAACCATTGCAATATAATTGTTCTCTTTTTGGTTCATTTTATGTGCAAATATAACTAACCCAAATTCATCTAACAATACCTTAATCCACCTCATTTTTTGTGCAGGTATTGAGGAAGAGTGGAAAGTTGAAGACTCTTAGGATTGGAAACCTAAGAAGCTAAGGAGCAGAGAAAAGGTTCTAAGCCGGGCTCAATATAACCCGCGCTGGGCGTGACAAAAACAGAGTATTTCATCTCTGCCAGTTATATTGCGCCGGGCGCAAAAGGAATTAAGCCGGGCGCAAAAGGAATTGCACCGGGCTTGTGTTGAGACAGAGAGTGCTTGACTTCTCTGGAAGAACTTGCGCCGGGCTCGAAGAATTGTGCGCCGGGCGCGGAACCCTAATCTGATCTCCCAGGCTCGTATTTGAAGCCATTTTCGGGGATCTTTCTCTCCATTCACACATTGGACGAGTTTTAGGAGTTGTGGAAGGGATTCCCGGAGCTTGGAGCTGTTCGTGTGTGGGTCTTTCCTTCGGTTTCTTCATTTCTCCCTTCATCTCTATTTTGTTTTGCCCTCAATTTTGAGTGGTTCCACCCATTTTTTGTGGGGTTAGATGTAACCAACGAATTCTAGTGTAATCCTAACGTTTTCAATGATATATATACATGTTGTTTCATTCATTGTTGTGTTTGTTTCTTTGCTTAATGCTTGCTTTGGATTGATCACCCTTTGCATGATTTAAGGTTCCATTGAGTATTGGGAAATACCTTTGAAATTAGTTCTGGAACATATGCCTAGTGGAGATTGTATCTAGGGATAGAGCTTGACCCATTAGTAGTCTTAAACCCTAGCCCGTAATGCGGGTGTAGGTATTGGGTACTCAAGGGATTGATATTCAATATCCGCACCTAGGCTCTTTCTCTAAGGGATTAGGTTTGAGTAAACTTATGGGTTGACTAAGCAATGAATTTAACAAGAGATTAAGGATTCATTTGTTTAACGTTTGGTGAAATCTAACCCCACAACCTCACAATATCACAATATCATTTCTAACCTTTTCCACTCACAACCAAATGTTTTTATAATTTTTATTCCAGTAGTCATGATCTTTAATTCACATTCACATAACAAACTACAAATTAGAATTATTCTTTAGTCACGAATAGTCAATAAATGCTTATATTATCTTCTAATCCCTGTGGATACGATATTTTTTACTACTTGAACGGCTGGTATACTTGCCGTGTTTGAGACCGTTGATTGAATCTAACTAAATTACAATTATAACAAAAACACTTCAACGGAAATCTCAACAATCAACTAAGGTCCTATAGGAGACTTAATTATCCACTTGTAGAGTCAACAATTCAAAAAGAGTTTTCAACAATTGAGCTCATAGAGCACTACACCAATATCCTCATACTAAGATATCCAACTTTCAAAAATATCATCTCCTTTAATCCTAGGTTGATCAACACAACACACCCTGATGCTTAGATGCCTTGAGCATTCTTAACATCATCACCTCACCATTCCATAGTTAATCAACATAGTATACCTAAATGCCTAAATCATTCTTAACATCATCACCTCACCATTCCATAGTTAATCAACATAGTATGCCTAAATGCCTAAAGCATTCTCAACATTAACCCCTCAATAGTTCAATAATTATTCATCTATATGCATTATCATAAATTAATGAATATAAAACTAACAACATTAGTCAACATACAACATGCAATAGGTTCACTTTAACTGTTCATGTTCAAGATTTTCTAAATCAATCAACAAGTTTTCACAAATAACTCATGCCTGGTGCAATCCACTTTGCACCCAAGCCATTAAGACATGGAGCTTTTTGTCTCCTCCATGCTCGATGCGTTTCAATCCATGCCCAACATTGATGAGATCAAATATCCCCTGGGAAAATCACACTTGGTGTGGCTAAACCCATGTTCGACCCCAATTCTGGCAAAAAGTTCTATCTTGATCATGTTGGGCACCACACAACTCAGAGCCTAGCGCCATCAAGTCGGAGACAGTTCTCTCACCTCACGCCCTTACATTAAATAATCATACTTTCTCTCCTTCCCAATTTCTGGCATCCCATCCTCCATTCTCTCCTTGCCACTTGTCCATTTTGTTATCCCCCTCTCTCTTATTCTCCAATCTCTATTCTTGTGTCATGGTTTTCCTTCTATCATATACCATCAGGCCTTGATTCCCAAGCCAATTTCCTTTCCTTCACCTTCTTACCCCTCCTTCTATATACTTGCATAATGGGCTTATCATACATATTCCAGATTGTGTTTCACATCTTAGTCTGAATAGTTCATCTTTTTCATTTATTCTATCATGCAATTTTGTTTAGTTTCTCTTTCTCACAATGAAATGTATCTTGTGGTTGTACTGTTGTAACATGTTAATTATATATTTGGTTGACCCATTTAGTTGTTGCCTAATCAAGCATTTTGCAATCCCTGTTTTCTTTTAAACCTACTTGTTTTTCA
The DNA here is from genome assembly GCF_000230855.2 of Cajanus cajan. Taxonomy (NCBI): domain Eukaryota; kingdom Viridiplantae; phylum Streptophyta; class Magnoliopsida; order Fabales; family Fabaceae; genus Cajanus; species Cajanus cajan. The sequence continues at coordinate 66,771,441 of NC_138518.1, forward strand.
GTAACATTAGCAACTTATCCAAATCTTTTCATTTTTTTTGTCCTGCACTTCAGATTAAGGTTTTTTTTTTCCTGAAGTACATTTTAACTTGTGTTTTTTTGTTTTTTAGATTCGGCTTTTTGACCAAAGTGAGGTTGTTTGAAAAGTTTATTACGTAAATGGGGTTGTTTTGAAAGTATTTACGCCTTTGGGGTTGTTTATAACGGTGTCGCTATGACCCATAGCGACACCAGTGACACGTGGCATTTTTGTAACTCCAGAGAAGCCATGAAAGCCATATTGACAAAGTCGTTGCAGCCTATATCGACACTAAACAACTTGATTGAAGTCGCTATAGCCCATAGCGCCCCATATTTTAAATTAAAAAAACATAAAAAGGAAAAAATATATTAAATAAAGAAATTAATAAAAAAATAAGTTTATAAATAGTAATTAAAATTTATATGATAATGTAAAAAAAAAGAATAAAAAAAATAATATAGTTCATAATTTAAAAAAATTAAAACGTCAAACTTAAAGGCACCCGTTTAAAAAATAAAAAACAGAAATAGAAAAAAAATATATAAAATAAAGAAAAAACAGAAAAGATAAATATATAAATATATATTTTTATGATATTCATAAAATAAATTAAAATGTGGGAAAAATTAATTTCTTTAATAATTAAAAAAAAACGTCAAAAATAGTGGCACTATGACCTATAGCGACACTGTGTCGCTATAGGCCATAGCGCCACTTTTATAAATATTTAAATAGATAAAAAAATGTATAAAATAAAGAAATTACATAAACCCTAAATATAAATTTATATGAAATTGATAATATAAATTAAAATTTTAAAAAAATAAATTAAGTTAAAATTAAAAAAAAATAATTTACTGGAATTAAATAAATTTTTGTAAAATAATTTACTGAAATGTTGAGTATATAATAATTTTTAACAGATATATTTTATTTAAAAATTGTGTATAGTGTATAATAAAAAATGAAAAAAATAATTTTTTTCTATGGACAGAATTTATTTATATAAATAGAAATAATAAAAAACACAAAAAAAATGAATTACAAAATAATTTTTAGAAAAAAAAACTAGTACAATAAATCTAAAGAAAAAAAAGACCCAATAACCCAAAAAAAAACGAAAATTTTGGAAAAAAAAAATGGCTGGTACACAAAGTCGCTATGGGCCATAGCGAAAAAAAGTCGCTATGGCCCATAGCGACACCAGTTTTTTTTTTCTTTTCAAAATTTTCGTTTTTTTTTTCTACCTAAAGTCGTCGCTATAGCCCATAGCGACATCAGGCTTTTTTTTTTTTTTTAGTTTTTCGTTTTTTTTCTACTTCAGTTTTTTTTTTCAAAATTTTTATTTTTTTTTGTTATTGGGTTATTTTTTTCTCCAGATTTATTCTACCAGTTTTTTTTTATTTTTTTTGTAATTCATTTTTTTTTTGTGTTTTTCTACATTTTTTCCCTTCACTTATTTTTTGCCCAGTTTTTTTTTTAAAAATTTACATATAAAAAAATTATTAATACACTTAAATAATAAATTTTCTTTAAACTACACAATTAATTATTTTTAATTAAATTTATTAGCAAATTACTGAAAATATGTTTTCAATTATATTAAACAAAATAATTAAAATATAAATTTAATTAAATTTGTTTATTTCTGTATTTATTTAATTAAAAATATAAAAATTAAGTTTTTAAAATGAAATGTTAAACATATTTTCTTTTTTTCGTTTTTATATTTTATTTACTTATTTTTTCCACAATTTTTATAAAATTTAACATATTATAATATAATTTTATTTAAATTATTTAGTTTCTGTAGTTTTAATTAAAAATTAAAAAACACAAAATTAAAAATAAAACGTCATTATTGTAAAAAAAAAAATACAAAATGTGTGGCGCTATGGGCCATAGCGACACTATGGCGCTATGGGCCATAGCGACACTATGTCGCTATGGCCAGCGACACTATGTCGCTATGGCCCATAGCGCCTCCTTTAAAAAATACATATAATTTAATTTATAAATTACATTTTTAGAATACTTAATTTTTTTTATTATAAATATATAATAAATAATTTAGTTTATTATTTTTATTTTACATTTCTATTATTTTCATTTTTTTTTAATTTTTTTTACGGAGTGTCGCTATGGGCTATATCATTTTTGTTAGTCCATTATCTGTGCTGGTTAAGCCTATAGCGACACTTATGTGGCTCACTCCAGCCCAACCAAAACCAAAAAAAAAAAAATGCCACGTGTCAACGGTGTCGCTATGGCCTATAGCGACACTGTTGTAAATAACCCCAAAGGCGTAAATACTTACAAAACAGCCCCATTTACATAATAAACTTTTAAAATAACCCTAGTATGGTCAAAAAGCCTTTTGGATTCTCATCTTTTGAGTTAATCATGAAAGTTAGTTATTTAACGCATGTAGGGATAACAATTGATCCTGAAAAGTTTTGGTTCTGGTTCTAACAGATAGGGGTGTTAGTGGATCTTACTGCTAGGTATTTTGGTCTCTCACCTTCCATTCTTCACACCAGCCTCCTGCAAGTTTTATGCCCATAACTAAATTCTCTATTAGACTTGAGAAAGTATGGAGAAGAAAGAAAAAATCAACTTAAGAAGAATGATTCTCAATCTGTGTATTAAGAAGTCAGAAATTGGTATTTATACATGAAAGGAGTAACAAACTGATTAACTGGCTAACTAATAAAGCTAAAATTAACTAACTATAGTACATTATAATCTAATATTCTCTTAAGGCATGTTCCAGTTTATCTGGAAACAGTATGTCTTAACTCCCGACATTTATTGTTGTTATCCAATTGCCTATTAAAACTCTGGAAAATGTTTTTTTTGTCCATTGAAATTATTGAAAAAACTAATTATTGCAATGTTATATTGTTTCAATTCTATTCCTAATTTAAATGATTTTGAGTTTTAATAAGAAAGCTTTAATGCATGGACCAATGAGTAGTTACCCTTGACAACAAATGTGGTTACTTGGAATCTCAATGATAGGAAAATGCATACATCGAGAGAGTATTTTACATCAAGAACCCTGTTACTTAGAGATTTGTATCTGCTCTAAATAGTGGATGGGTATGTTTCAGTAAATGAACACTCCATTAGTACTTTGTATAGAAACCTAATCATCTAGTCTTTCTTCATAGTTTTTATTTATCTATTCATAGTGGATATATATAGCTTCACCATTATCCATTACATTTTCATTTGGCATCTGTTGTCATATCTGCAATGCTTCACTATTTTAGGTAAAAAAGAAAATCAATTTTATGAAGAGGCTGAAGTAAAGAAGCCGGTGTTTATAATTCAATAATATTGTTTAAGGGATGAACGGGGATGGAAAATGAGTTTATGAAATCTTTTCAGCTCTGATTTTTCTTGTCAAGTGCTTCTCGAGTATTGCTACTCATCTTGTACTTTGTCCTTACTTTTCAGGCCAAAGAGTGTAATCTATCACTTTAGAGGAAATAGAAAATTTCCTAGGATGAGAATTGGTTGGTACTTTTGTTGCAAATCTTTTACTTTTCTCCTAGTTTTTAGTATTACTGTCATATTTATTTTCAATTTGCTTTATTGTTAGGGATTGGGAGTCCTCCTGGGCAAATGGATCCTAAAGCATTTTTGCTTCAAAAGTTTAATGTAATTGCTAGACAACGAGTAAGTTCTTGGTTTACTAATGCACTTTTGGTTCCTCGTGTAGTTTCAATTTGGTTTCCATGGTTCAAAACTTCAAATTACAATGACACTCCTCATGTTATCTACTGAGTGCAACTTCAATCCAATTATTATTGGAAGTTTAAATAATGGGAAAGTAATGAGTTGCTATTGTGGTGATGTGATGCCAAGAGGGAATGATGTGTGGCCACAATGTCTGACAAATGCCAATTGCCAAATATGGTAGCAGTTACTCGCCAAGTTAGTTCAATGTCATAAAACCATGCTAATATTCTCTATTTGGGTGGCTTTCCAACGACTAAATATGAATATACTGATCCAGAAATTTTGAGGGCAAAATTTTTACAATGGCACCATAGTTATTAATGCCATGAGATATGAGTAGAGGCAGTACAACACTACCATGAGGCACACTACCCTACTTCTATAGTGTAGCAGGCTCCATAGGCAATTGCTATAGCATGTGTTAACATCGTGCTAATGCACTATATTGAAAATGGGGATGTTATAAAGATCATCATCTCAGTGTTGCTTCTTGTTTTCTTGTTGGACAGATTGATGAGGCTTTGCAAGAGGGGGTTGATGTCTTGAAGTTCCTTCTATCTAAAGGTTTGGCAGAGAGTGCAAAAAGATTCAACAAAGAACAAAAGTATAAGCACTTAAAGAGTGCAGAATTTACCAGTTTGTTAGGATTCCATGCTGGCAAGTTGCATTACAAGTACGATTAGTTCTTCGCTTTTTAGGTTGCAATTTATTGCCCGAGCATGTTATGCATGTGTAAAACTTAGCCATAGGAAATTGGCTGAATTTTGTAAACATTCAAAAGATATATAAAGACTTCTAAATGATTGTTGACCAACTTTTTTCCATCTTGATTTGTTTTAGTTTGGATATTAAGTATTGGTAAATTGTGTATTATGTAGACTTGGTGAAAGGGGCATCTTTCAAAGTAGCATATACACCTTTTCCCCATGGGAAAATTGTTATTGCTTATTGTAATTGGAGATGCGCTAGATGGCATGAATCATGAAGTAGATAGGGAAATGTGATATAAAGTTGGACTAAAGGGGGATAATTCCTCAAATTTCAAGCCAAGATATTCGACTTGGAAGTGACTAGAAAATACAGATTAGGAACTTAAATTATACTTAATGTTCTCTAGCTATGTGGCTTGATATGGAGGTTAGCTAGGAGTACAAGTACTTGGATAAGGACAATGGACAATATAAATAAATAAATTATAGGATTGAACCTCTATCATCATCATACGTCAGTTTTAAAGCCTTGGGCCGGTGTTAAATAATTTAGTTGGTAAACCATCATTCATATTACTCGATTTTTTAATTGTCTGTAACTAACATCTTCTGATTCTATTGACTTTTTGGGGGCCATTTCAGGCCTGAATATTTTGTCTTGAACTTGAGTTTATTTTGTAGTTTTTAGTTTTGATTTGATGTCATGCCGTACGTAACTAATTCATAATTTAAAATAGCAAATATCATGTTTAAACTAATTCAATTTACTACCTTATGAAATAACAAATAGAGTTTATTCACGTTAAGTTTTCACGAGCTGAATATCCATAAGCTCATGCTTAATCTCAAAGAAATTGAACTTTGCGTCCCTGGAATTGTTGCAACCGGTTTCACACATTCCAGTTTAGCACGCAGCACAAGGTTATGGGCCTATCAGATAGTAAAGGATTTACAGCAGCCAGCTGTTCTGAGATCCAACCATCATGCTGGAAAATTCAGAAGCAGGTTTTCCACAATGTGTTGAGTTGAAAATTTCCATGTGCTCCACGTCCCAAAGGGACCTAATAAAAAAAATAATTGACAGATTTGATTTTCCGTAGTACCATATGCATGCCTCGTACTTTTTGCAGGTTGCTTTGCTAGTATTCATACTTCATATTTAATGCATTTATGTTTGGGATTCCTCAGCAGTAATCGTTCATTTATGATGAAATACGAGTCTACGGTCACAGAAAAAAATGAATGAGTGCCCAATGCCCATTATCATTTATTTTGTATTTGAAAAAAAAAAATACACGCCATAACAATAACATGCATCATAAGATTTTATGAAATTTTATGTTCATCATTTTCCTTACAAAATCAAAAAAATAATGTGGCATTTTAGACACACACACAAACCAGACACTACGCAGATCTGTTTCATTTTAAAAAAAATGTTTTTTGTATTCACTAACAAATATAAAAATATCACTATTTTTATTTCAAAAATACTATAAAAGTAGTAAAACTAAACTAACAAATGAAACGAAAGGGGGTGTTTTGTGTGAAAATGGTCACATGGGATCCATTATGGGACGATGGGAGTACGAAAAATATTAATGTTGATTGAAACAAGTACTAACTCGTGTCATTGTATTATGAAGGTGTGTGTGTGTGTTGATCCAGCCCATGCAATCATGAAAGTTTAATTAATGGCTAGTGTTATCCGATACCAAATTGGGGATGGATGGTACAATTGGTAGGTGGTTTAATTGTGCATGAATCATGCATGCCAGCTTGTTCTTTTGGTGTCTCTGCCTTATTCATAGTTGACCCTATCTTCTCATGGAAATCACTTCCTAAATCCTAGCCCCTTCTCATTTTCTAACAACCTTTTCGAGATAAAACTAATGTCAAACAATGATAAACTCGTTTTGTAATATAGGATTAAACTAATGTTATACTATGGTCAAATAACACATTACTAGAAGCAAACCCATGGAATCACATGCTGCCTGCGATATTAATCTACCGAGGAAATTATGTTGATCACCCTACACTTTTTGTAAACCTTTAATTTGTTAATACATGAACAGTTTATAAACATGGCTTTATCTTGAATTATTAGAAACATCATTAGAATTGGCATTTTTTTTTCTTTGATTTTAATTCGGTGAAGATCTCAAACAGGTTATATATGTAACTCGGGATTTGATTTGGCCATTCGTTAATTATGGTTACAAATATCATTGGAGAATACTGATCAAAAAATATCAGTGGAGAATTATTGGACATATAATTGGATCAACATGTATTTAATTCAACCACTGACAGTGTGACATGTTTCTGCTTCTTTTAGCTGTAGGTGTTTGCGAAATCATATAACCTGCTCCTTAATTTGCTATATGTGCCTCCACGCATGACTTACATGATCATCAAGCAAGCATGCATGGCGTGCTATTGAATTAAATTAATGTCTTATTTTCTCCTTGATCGTATCACTTTGTGACGTTAAGTATAATAAATTAAATCTTAAGCATCTATGTAGATAATTTGCTTAAACAATATATAACTCTTTTTGCCCTTAATTTCCTTTGTATCATCACATGCATATGTTCTGTTCCTCTCCCACACACAAATTCCATACATATAGAATTAAGTACAAATAAACTGGTAGCCCTGTTGCAATTTGCATTTAGCCAAGTAGCAATAGCATCACTAGTTGACTTGTACATATTTGTCTTAATGAATAGGATATATAATTTTGTTCATATAAAAATAAATTAGTACTTTAAATTGCAATTATACGCTCAAACATTACATAAAATCTTAATTAAAGAATATAAGTATGAAATCACTTATTTAATTATTTTTTTTTACATAATTGACTTACATGTCAACCATTGAAAACACCCTATTATTCCCCCGGAGGCACGCGTTATATGTGAAAAATACTTGTTCAGTAAGTAGTTTGTTTAATTAGTGGTTGACCTTACAGTTTTGCACTGAACACTTGTCAACTCCACTCTCAAACAAATGGGGGAAAAATACAAGAAGTTATATGCGTGTATATCTCACTATGCAACAGCATCACCATCAGTGATCTAGATCCTTATTTCTAGCTGTGGCACAGATCCTGCCAAACAAGTCAAACATGCATACACACATCTCATGCAACTTCGTGGATACTTCCTCATTCATTTAAAATATGATTCAGTTTTTCGTAAAAGTGCCAAAACATAAAAGACCAAGTCACCGACTTGTTTCACAAGTATCATGGACCGACTAATATGCACAGATATGGTTTGGTGACTGGCAGGACTAAGATGTACCTTGAAAAAAACGAGAGAAAAATATAATTTTCAAGGTATAAAACAAGACAATGTATTAAGATGAATGAACAAATTAAAAGTTTGCAGAATACGTGTGGAAATTTTCAGACAACATGGAAACTTAATCCCAAAAAACACATACATAATTTTGAAAAGTTAGTTTTCTGAATATTTGACGGGTTCAAAATATATATATATATACCAAGCCAGGTTGTGAGGTTGGTCAAAATTTATGATGTTCAAAAAGTGTTTGGTCAAGAGAAAAAAGATGGTGGACCTAGAGAGATTACAGTGATGTTGTTGCTTGTTAATTGGTACGATATACTTTTTGTTCAACTGTATTCACAATTGACCCAAAAATTCTTGCTTCACAAGTATACACGATAGGGGGCAGGGCATGGATCAGTGTTTGAAAAGTTGGTTTACTAATAGCAAGTGGCACCAAAATGAAAGTTGAAAAATGGTGGTGCCAACAAGAGGATATGGTGGGTCATTTACTCTTTTCTATAGTCTCTACTATTTGTGATTAAAGTACTAAAGTGTATTCATAAAAGTGGTTTATGTAGCCCCCTGAAAAAAGAATACTTAATTTAGCAAATTGTATGTCACTTGTAGTGTTGTGTTTATGACTATTAAACTGTTGTTTGGTAAAATAAATTAATAACAACCTGCTACTTTGCAAAGTTACAACTTCAGATATGCAGTTTCTAGTTGACAATTATCATTGGGTTAAAACACAGGTTGGAGGCTTGGAGCAAATCAAGAGTAAGAGGGATATAATATATCGATCTACATGTAATTAATAACTACTTTTAATTCTCTACTACTTCTTTTCCCTTCTAAAACCAAGCCTCCTCTTGAATTAATTAATCACAAATAAGTTTATTTACTTTTAACGATGATCATCTTAAAAATATTTCTATTATAATTTTTTATTGATTAATATTTTGAATCTTTTTTGAGTTATCATAGTTGGACATTTTTTTTTCATATCAACTAATTAAGATTTGAAATCGAATTTGATTTTTTTTTATAAATATTTCTCTATGTAAATTTGTGCTGAAAATGTAGTAAGTGATCTATGATCTCAATAAATTTTTTTCAAGAGATTAGTAGTTAATTTTAATCTTATATGAAGTTGTATCTTGTCCTATTATAAACTTTTCGTTAAAAAAAAAAAAGTTGGGTCACATGCCCATTGACCTATAAGTATAACTTATTATAAATGTTTAATTATTGTTATATAAGGTATTTCATGCTTATAAATATGTAATTAAATATACTTATTTATTATATTCATTGATTTGGATATAGAGTGTCGGTACATGTTTTAATAGGTTTTGTTTTAACTACAAATCGTTATTCTTTACACTTTACTAGAAATTTTGCATAACATGAAACATCTACCATGTTTAGAGATATCAAATTCAAGAAAATTATACTCACAACACATAAAAATTAAATCTAAAGTTGAAATTTTGGACAATTTAATTAATATAGATCAATGTTATATTACACTGTTACTACATGAAAATGATTATGATTAACGGATATATTTCTCTAAATTATATTTTACCTTTTATCTTTACTTGATTAAATTTACATATATTTACTATTTTGTATTTTAATTTTATAATATATTTGATATAAATTGAATTAAAAAATACTTCCTTATTTAAAAAAAAATCTTATAAAACATGATAAAGTAAATGATTTTTTTCAAGACAAATTATTTTCGTCCTTAATTTGATCATTTAAGTTATTAATTAATATTTTATTATCAGAAATTGTGGCAACAAAAAATGATCATAACAACAAAAATAATTAAAATCAATAAAAAATAATGAAAAATATACTTTAACTCGTAGTTTTTGACTTTTTGTCCTAAAAAAAACTCATAATTTATATCTCCAACTGGCAAAGATGTAACGTGCGTTATATTGTAATATTAGGTACTATCCATTTTTTTTTAAATAAATCATTAATTTAATCTCTTAAATAGTTTTAAATTTTTTTTAATAAATATAAAATTAATAACGACAATAAAATTTTAAATTTAATACTTTGTGTATCCTATTTCAACTCTATTATTAATAATACACAAACTTATAAAATTATATAAGTAATCTTGAAAACATTAGCATTTACGGATTAATTTTTAAAATAATATTTAAGAAATAATATACTAAACAATAACATATTGTATCTTTTTCCCTGGGACTTTTATTTGCCACCAGGAGCTTGCTTTTCATAAAATAAAAAAAAAAAGTAGCATATAATTTTAATAGTTTAAAAATTATTTAAGTGAAAAGGAAGCAGAAATTATTTTTTAATTATAATAGTGAGATAAAATGTATGGAAATAAGTTTTTGTTCCTCCTTCAGCTGCCGCCGTTAGAATTGTTTTGGGCTTTGGGTTTAGTTTTACTTTATGAAACGGATCGCATTCTATTCAACATCAATATTTTGTCGTAGATTACATCAAATCTTCAACCATTTTAAAATTCGAGTGAGTGACGTTTTGCTTCTCTGACCACATCATTGAATAAAAGAAAAAGGCGTCACACATTTTTAGACAAACAACTATGTCTATCTATTATCAGTTACTTTTTTTTTTAATGAGAAATTAATACGACAATAATAGAATTCAAATTTATATCTATTACTTTTTTTTTCAAACTCAATTATAAATAAATTTAATTAACTTGTATTTTCATTAAGAAAATAAGCTAATATTAATTTATTTTAAAAAAATTATATTATCCTTTATTAAAATTTAATTTTAATACTTAGAAAACATTAAAAGTAAAATATTAATATCAATTAAATAAAAAGTATTTTAGAGATAAAAGTATCAAATAAGATAAAAGGACTTAAAATTAATTTGCATTTGTGCTCAAAATATATAAGATTTTTGTTGTTGTTAATTTTTAAGGTTGGGGAGTACTATATAATTTATCACGATCACTTTTTATATACTTGTAGTTGAAAATAATAAATAAATTTACAGTTTCAATAAATACAATTAATTTTTTCTTCAAATTTGAATGATTGTATTTTAAAAATAAAATAAAATAATTTTTTTTATGATTATTTAATAATTATCTAACATAAATTTAAATCATGTAATAATTATTCTTCCCATGTATTGTGATAGATTTTTTAACACAAATAATAATTTATACCTATTATAAAAAAAATATTAGAATATATAACCACTTTTAGAATTCACTTTTTTAGTAAATCATTATATCCTTAAATATAAAAAAAATCTTTTTATATTTTCTTTAAATAACTATCTTAATTTTTTAATATTTATTTATGTGTAATTATTAAAATCATAAAATATCGCAATCCTTTTAGTAATAAATAAATAAATAAGTAATAATAATTTTACAAAATTAATATTATTATTATTATTTTTTACTATAATGGTGTAACACCAACAATTTTCTAAACAATATTATTCGAATATAAATAAAAAATAGTTAATATTACATTTAAAAACTAATACAATAGTTATTGTGAGACATGGTACATATTTTTTCATTTTGGAAAGCAAATATGTTTTTACCCTAAGAAAATTTGTTTGAGTTTAATATCATTTTTCTATAAATATTTAAAGTAATTATATATTTAGAACCCAAATTCAAAACCACCCATTGAATACTTAAACTGAAATAATATTGTATTAGTTAATCTACAGATAAAAAATAACTAATATGATATCTATATATATATATATATATATATATATAAATAAAGAAACTTAAAATTAATGCAAGAAATCTTTCTTTAGATTTATAAAAATTACAATAATAGTAACAATGTTTGAATTTAAGATTTTGTGTATATTATCTTATTTCTTACTACTAAGTCAATTCTAATAGCTATGCAATAGATCTAAATGTATATTACATCACTAATAAATGAAATAAGAATTATATTTAAATATTTTAAATTTTAAAAATTAAAATCAATAAAAAAAATTAAGAGAAGCTAAGAGAGAAAAAACAAGATTTATCCTATATTTCAGATGACACTTGTTTTACTCATCCTTGTGAAATTCCAATCGTTTAACACTCATGCGAAGTGCAACCAATAGCATCAATGTCAATAGTCTCACAACTTGGTCATTTATTTCTCTAACGAGTTGTTGAATTGGTTGGTAAGAAATTCAATGCAAGGGGAATTAACAAAGATAGCGATACAATAAAGTGCAGATAAATAGAAGTATTGTTTGGCAGTAGAATGTGTAGATAACGTAGAAGGGAATAAAACGAAATCCAACAAACGTCAAAGAAATGAATGGGGGTGGCTAGAGTTTGACTTTTTCGTGTATGGAATTTGTTGCGACCGGTTCGTATGGTCAAAACTCACCTACAAACAAAGGTTTGCGTCGGTGTTTTCTTAAGTTGTTTTGCTTTGCGCGTTATCGAATTTACTATCTTTATGTTTGCTTTTGGAAGTTCACATTACGCAGTGGCTAGTGAGTAGTAACCACTGAATCAGTAGAAAAGTGAGAGAAACAAAAGACAAGTAGAGAAATCGGCGACACTTTACATGCCAGCTGCCATTATTTAATTCACTAGCATGCACTACAGCTACGTTCTACTTTGGTGGCCGATACTTTATCTTCGTTTTTTTTTTCTCGTATTCACAAAATCCCATAGTTTCTATTCTTAATTTCACGTGCCACAACCACAACTACTGTGTAACTAGTTGGTATGATCATCAGTGCTACGTATTTATCAATTTATATACGTTATAATTCTATATAGAAGTAAAAAAATAAATGAATTGTTGCAAAATTTATCTTTATTATTGTTTTAAATTTTTAAAATATATATGTGATCTGATATATTTATATATAGGCTTTTTTAATCATGTATATATTTAACGATGTAAATTCTAAACAATAAGACTTTAATTTGATATAAGCTTAAGTTTAATGAAAATCATAAAGTCTCTTGAAATTTTTTGTCGTCCTTGCATGTATTAATTAGAGGTTGAAACAACCATTTAAGAATTGAGAATGATAAATATTATTCTTTATCAAAAGAAATGTTATGCCTTAATTTTTTTTTAAAAATATTTACTCATGTTTTAGAGACCTAAGGGTTACTAGTTACTACCATTTATTATTATTATTTTTTATACCAAATAAGAGGTTTTCTCATTCATACATAGATAAAATATATCATTTCATCAATATAATTCATACGTAGATTCAGACATTACATTTCACTGCATAGTTGCAATACTTGAATTGGGGTAAGGAAGAAAGGGAAAAGGAGGAGAAGGATGAAAATGGGAAAAGGAAAGGGAAAGAAGTAAACAAAACCTTTTCATAGAAAATCCTTGGGTATTCCTAATTGTATGATTGAATATTCGATTAAGTTCTTCATGTTTGTAAAGTTGCTTAGATGTTTAATCATGTTAGATTAAGGTTCTAATGAAGTTTTTGAATATATCATGTTAAGGTCTAGAACAATGACTTTTTGTTGTCATTGTATGATTAGATTTGCATATTTCCCATATTAATTGTTACTATGTCTCTCTTTCTACTTCTTACAAAAAAAAAAAAAGAATTGTATGTTTATACTCTTGTGTCACCTGCCTATATTGTAAAATGTATGAATGAGTCATTATATTTTTGTTTACGTGTAAATGAAACATGATACCCATCTTTATATAGGTGAATGAAGTATAATATGTATTCTTATATATGAGCTAGAACCTATTAATATTAAATTTGTCTTATTTATAAGTTTGTCACTGTGTCATTTTTTATGACGTGCAAATTTTATTTGATATAAAATTTTTGTCATAATTTTTTTTTATACTAATGATTATCAATAAATTTTAACATGAATTAACTCAATTTTATTTTGAGTGAATATTAAATTATTAAATAAATACTCATACAAATTTATATTGTTTAAATATGTGAATCCCGACTTTTTTTTTTCTTCGACCAAGTTACCCATGATCACCCATTTTATTAGTAAAGATATATTGTTGATTTTCTTTTTTACTACTACCAATAACTAGTTTTTTGTAAGTCGAATATCTGTTGTAATTATTGATGATTATTCATATTTATTAAATAAAAAAAACTTTTTTGGATTGTCATTCTTTTATAACATTTTCAATAAAATTTTAGTCTTTAATTATTCATAAAGAATACTCATTGTTGACAATTAAGGAAATAAATTAATATAAACTCTTAAATTTTGTAATTATCTAAAACAAAATATTATTATTTTTGTTTTATTTTTCTAATTTGTTTGTAGACAAAAAAAAACACAAGGAGAAAAACCTTGTTTGGTACAATGGGAAGAAAATATGGCTAAATAAAAAAAGTAAATTTAAATAAAATAGAAAATTTTAAATTTTCTTTTTAAAATTTAAATATCGATCTCTCCTTTTATTTATTATCTAACTAACAAAAAATAAAAATATTATCCATGTTTATTTAAAATATAAAAAAAAAAAGATGACTTTCATAATTTTTTCGACTTCATTAGAAAAAAATTTAAGATAGTTAATTTGTCTATTTATGCATTTACTATCATTATATTAAGAATTTAATTAGAGTACATTAACATTCAATAACAAATTCCTATATATAATAAACTTAAAGACTTAATTAAGAGACTCTAATCCAATTAGTTGAGCATTGTATGTAAATATTGTAAACTTTACATATATTCGATTCTGACGAATAAAAAAAATTGAAGATTTTTATAATAACTAATTTAAATAAAAGTATTAATTTTTTTTTCTTGAATTGTTAAATTTGTTATTTGGTATTATTAAAGCATAGAAGCTAATTTTGTGTTTAGGAAACATAATGTAAAAGAGACAGCGGGAACTGGCGAAGAGATTTTGTGGTCTGGAGGAACGGTACGGTGCTGCAAGTGATGGTTGCAGCGCATCGTGGCCCACTCTCATTCTGACACGTGCACACCTCCATGTACTCCTCTCGTACGCGATGCATGCAGATCTCATATATGACAGCTGGAAATCCAATTTTTTTTTTTGTTTGTCCCTTAGTATCCACCGTCACGGCAGTGATTAATCTCCTCGTTACGTTGGAGGCATCTCAAAGGATGGGATAACTGACCCCAAGATTTAACGCGGCTGCATACACAAAACAGGATTCGTATCCATTAAATAATATTTCTTTATTATTTTCTCTATAAACCTTTTTTCTTAAACCATTCAACGTTGCCTTAGCGTACCTTTCCATGCTTTTACTTTGACTTACAGGTGGATTTAGGCTATGCTTCTCTCTTTATTATATTAATCTTTTTAATTATACATAATTACTACTACATTAAAAAAAATTTAGAAAAGTTCTCTGCGGTCACATTTCTACATATTTTTTTAGATTTATTATATTAATTTTTTTAATTATACATAATTATGCAATGTGGTACTCTCTCTCTTGTATGGAAAAATTATTTTATATCATTTTTATAAAAAAAATCATAATTATTTTATTTTTATTATTGTCATTTTTTTTATGAAGATGGTTCGTCCAGTGTAATTATTTATTAACATCATTCATATAAGTAAAATAATAAAGATAATTAATAGCAGTTAAAAAAAAGTAATCAAGGTTAACATCATTATACAATGCAGGGTTTGATTTTTAAATTTATTTTAAATAAGAAAATAATTTATAAAAACAAAAATATTGGTTTATAACTTTTTTTTTTATACAAATGCAACGTGATGAGAGACAATTATAGAAAGATGGGGTGTGTAATATAATTGTACTAGTCCCTTTATAGGAGTCCATAATAGTATAGACATTTATGATTTATGGAAATCGTACAACGCAATAGCACGATGCGGTGAACTGTTGGCTAATTTCGTGTAATTAAATTATCAATAATGTATTTGAATGAGAAATTTAAATAAAATATTTTTTTTAAAAAAATTTAAATACCATTTAAAGTGAAATAATTTATTTGAATGAAAAATTTATTAAAAAAATTAAAATTAAAAAATTTGTGAAAATTTTAAAAATAGTAGAATTTTATTTTTTTTAAATAGAAATTAATTTTCTTTTCACATTTTTCTTATTTTATTTTATTTCATACATATATATATATATATATATATATATATATATATATATATATTTATCTCTTTTTGCTATCTTTTGTCTTTTTTTTTTCTCTCTTACATTTTTTATACTCTATTTTCTTTTTCTTCTTTCACTCTCTCATTTTTTTCCTCTCCCTATTTCTTTTATTTCTTCTATCTATTATTTTTTTAATCTTTTTTCTTTCTCCAATCTCTCTTCTATTTATCTTTTCTCTCCATCTCTCATTTTTTTTTCTTTCTATTTTGTCTTTTCTTCTTTTTTCTTCTTTTTATTTTTTTTCCTACATCTCTTACCTTTCTTTTAAAGTCGACATAAAAATATCAATAATTTTTTAAATTATTAAAAATTTAAATAATTATTAAATATTATCTAATACTAATTTTTTAAATTATTAAATATTTAAAATTGACTAATATTTATTTTTATAAAATTTAATTTTAAGATATCAATATATATATATATATATACATATATTTAAAATCAATTTTATTTAAGATAGAAATAAAATAATCATATCTAAACTAAAAATATAAAATTTTTAAAATTTGAATTAATTTATCTAAACAAAATACTTAAAGAATGATGAGATTTGAAATTACAATGATTCAAAATTTTAAAATTTATAAAATTATTCATCCAAACACACAATAAGATAATGCATGAAGTTTTATTGATTATTATTATTTATTTATTCTTTTTACAAAACTATTTTTCTTTTGTATTTAAAATGATCTCAATCAACATCTAAAAAACTGATTTGTATATATATTAAATTTAAAATTAAAAATAATTTATTATAAAATAAAACAAAATATAGTTTATAATATTTTAAAACAAAATTATATAAATATTAACATCATATCATGTTATAAAATGTTATTGACTATCTCAATAGATCTCATTAATAATACACAACTATTAATAAATAAAAAAACATAAACTTAGATAAGTATAAATTTTGGATTAAAGTAAAACCATTCAAAATATGCTTTAAATTCATTTTTAAAATACACCGATTTTCATTTTTAATATTTAAATTCGCTAAAAATTACTTTAAACCGAAATAGATTAATGAATGAATAATATGAAGGCTCCTCATTTCTTGAATTGTAATATCATCTAGTCTTGTTGAATCTGAAATGGTAAGATCCGGTAGCTTTCTAGATATAGATCTAATTTATGAAAATAGGAAAAGAATAAATCAAATGACCGAAAGATGAAACATAAACACGTAGATTCCTAACGTATGTTTCCTTAATTACCACCTAAAGCAGTCCTTTTCAATTTTCATAATAAAAAACCAGAAGAAGGAAGAGTTAGTTTAATTTTATATTTAAATATTATCTTCTCACCAACTTATGCATATGCTGTACACCACTTTCCGACACCGTACGTTTGCATACCCAATTATTAATATATAATGTCTCTGTCTATTTTTTTTCAGGTACGTGATAATCAAATTTGGCACCAAAATGATAATGCCTTTTGATTTACTATCTAAAAATAGTAATTAATTTTTTACCAGGTTTTTCTTAATTTTTTTATTATTATTTGTTAAATTAAAAACTTCCAAAGATTTATAGTTATAATCATATACAGAAAATATTGCACATTTGTAACAATACGTTAGAGTGTCATAAAGTTTTGTTGATTTAATATTTTGTGTTACAGATAATATATGCGGTGGATTTAAGGTGCAAACATGTTTGATCACTTTTGACTATTTGGACTGCTAGCTTAAAACCTTTTTGTTGCTATTAGCCAATGACACAAGTTCAACTTTAGAATCGCCTGTGGGTCATCCTTAGAACATTGCAAGGAAATTTCCAACTTTTTAGCCTTCACACATCGCATAAATATTTTCAAATCGATAACTTTGTATGAACATATAAAAAAATTGTTACATTTTTCGTCAGCAATGAGCTCCATAATACAAAATCAGCCACAGGGCAGAAAGTTCATGCCACGAATTCAATTGGGTATATTCAATTTAGTGGTTGATGGTTAATTAAACACATAAACTACGCTGGGTAGGGATTATCTGAGATGACCTAAGCAATTTTTGGAATTAATGGTTGATTTTGATAAAGTCAATTTCGTTCTCACTTGGAATGGATTGAAGTTTACTTCTAGAATTCGTCGTGAAAATGACCCCTCATAGAAAGCGTGATTATTTCCTAGAAAATTATCCACAATTTTATTGGAAGTTACATATACGTGATAAAAAGAAAAGAAACAAACAAGTCAAATCATCATAACAATACTTTCTTATGTAGCTAAACCCATTAAAACGGCCAAAAAATAAAATACAATACTAACATATATATATATATATATATATATATATATATATATCAATAACTAATGATAATCATATTTGATAAATAAATTACTTGTGAATAGGTTATAAAAATAATGCAGATAAAAAACAAATTAAAAGATATAGAAATAAAAATGTAGAGAAATAAATAAATAAGAAAAGTATTTTATTCCATTCACATATGATACATAAATAAAATATATCAAGGAAAAATAATTAAAAAATAATAATTTAATACAAGAGCTTATTCTAAGAATTTATAACTTACTTTTTATAAGTTAATTGAAGAAGTTTATAACTTATAATTAGATCTTAACATGTAATTTACAAGTTAGTTTTATAAATACAACCTTGTAAAAAATAATATACGATTTCTCTCCATGGATATCTATTATTTAAGAATATGTCTTTATTGAAATTTTATTAAGAATAAAGTAGTGAGACAAAATTCCAATGAAGGAAAAAAGTACTTTATTATTATTTTAATATGACATTAGAAACAACCTCATAATGCTAGTCGGACGAGATTCATGGTTTGTTTTGTATTATCAATATTACTATTGAAGAACATATTAAATGCATATTTTATATGTTTTTTATAAGTTTTTTTTAATACAATTTTGTTGGAATTACGGTCGGGCACAAAATTTACAAAATGTTAACACTTCTATCGGCAAAAATTTGAACTTAGTTTTTTATGTTGTGAGAGATTAGTTCTTAATTTATTAGACCCAACTCTGCTAGCTTTTTATTTTCTATATATTATAGCTACCAAATATTATAATAAGCGGCAAAATTTGTTATATAATGTAATTTTTATGGATAACTCTAAATAGTTTGTGATTGTTTCAAATTAGTAGTAGCAATAACAAGTTACTGTTTTATTATATTTATAATATTTTCATTTCTATGAACTGATTAAAATATATTTTCATATTATTAAGTAATGTGCGAATGAAAATAGTAAAGATGAGTGAAAATATAAAATTAATTAACCAGATATTAATAGTGATAGTTTATGAAAACAGTCTAGTAGTTTTGTAGACAGATAAGATTCGTATAACACTTAACACACAATATGGATCGACACTTGAACTCCAAGGATTTATAAAACAATTTTTTGGACAATAATATTTATTTACTAATTATATGATTTTGACCAGCCCATTTTTTTTATATGTAATTCGAAGAACCCAATTTTAAGCTCTACGCGTACGCGTGCGTGAAAGAAAAGTTCACCAACCTTTATTTTATTTTACAATAAATATTAACTAAAATGTTATATAACTAAAAGGATTTTAAGGATATATTCACGAGTCGCAAGTGAATTTAAGTATATGTAAAGAAGTTATTATTTGAGAAATTTAATTTTGTTTCTAAAAAAGAGAAGAAATTAAAATAAGGTTGCATGTCAATTCATGGGTCTGCTGGTAAAGAAACCAGGGTGTTTCTAAAATTATAGGAAAATAAATAAATCCGAAAAATAAAAATGAAGGGAATTTCAATTTGAGTATACTTGTTCGACTCCACGTGGTTGGAAACAATGTCTCCCTCTCTCTCTGTTAACTCTTCTAAACTCTCATTCTCTCTCTTCATCTGCATCTTATTCTTCTCCTAACATGTATATATATATATATGTTAAGTGATTAATAGCAAAGGATCCCATTCCCTTGGTTAACAAGTGCAAGCTAGCTAGTTAGTTCAATTTTCCTTCATCACCATTTGTATCATATCATATTATTTCATATCACATCCTCATTAACTCAACAGTGTTCCATTCTGATTCTCTCATCTCATCAACCTTCCATAGATTCTTTTTTCCTTCCTGGCTTTTGAATCTTCAGGTACTCTATTTACCGTTCAATACACTCTTCATTTTCCTTTTACTTTAAGAATCTATTTTAATAAGTTTGTTTCTTTTGATAGAGTAAATATTATCCATGTCTGCATATTGCATACTGTGCTGAATGAATGTTATTCAGATGTATAGCTGTTCATAGAGAAACGGAGATGCAAATATAATCTATTTTTTAAATATTGATGTTTTGGTGAATGTGTTTTTGTTTGTGTTTCTGTTTAGATCCTTTCTCTTCATTATTTGGCCTATCTGTGATGTTTGATTTGTTTGGAATCTGTTTAAGAAAATGAAATGGGGTTTTCTTGGAACTATGTTTCAGATTCTCCTTTCATGGATATGAGACTTTTCTGGGATTTTTCTGTAAAAAATGAGACTTTAGCTAATGGGTTTTTCGGATCCGTGATCCTTTATTTATGACGGTTTTGGAGCAGCATAGAATTTGAGTTCTTGTTTATCAGTTTGATGATGATGATGATAAGTGTTATTGTTCTTGCCTGCTTAATAATCAATAGAATAATGCATTTTGAAAAATGGGCCTTAAATTTTTTATTTTTTAATTTCCAAAATTCCTTTATCCAGATGCTTGAATGGTATTGTGCGGTTGTAATGTGAGTACGGTCTGAATTTGATGGCTGTGGAACCTTTGTATTTCATATTATTGTTCTTAGTATTGAAGATGTACGTAGTTTGACACATGAAAAATGCATCATCTTGTACTTTAATATTGACTTTGCAATTTTTCAGGACCACGGATTGCACAAGTTTTTACAGATTGGTTTTGCTGTCATATGGGGATTTCCTTCTCATGTCCATTTGCCCAGTACAATGACGTGGAAGATGGCTTAGACTCTGTGGTTGTAAAATCCATCAACTTTGGCAATGATGAAATCAAAACTCCAGTACGATCTGTCAGTTTCAAAAACGAAGATTTAGAACCCACCATTCTTAAATCTCTTGGTTCTGGAAAGATGACAATAGAGGCATCTGTGAGCTTCAAAAGAAAGGACATTGATAACATTATCTCAACCAACAATTTGTCATTTGATAAAGAGGAAAACATGACTATCTCAAGGACCAGCAAAAAGAGCAAAGAAATGGATGATCTGTGTTTTAAGTCAGAGTGTCAAGTTGAAACCATCCAATCAGCTCTTTTGAATCCAAACAGCCCCAAACACATTGCTGCACTTAAGTTGCAGAAAGTATACAAGAGCTTTCGCACCAGAAGAAAGCTAGCAGATTGTGCAATTCTTGTTGAACAAAGCTGGTACTTATTTATTGGCCTTAGAACCTCTTTCCTTCTTTACAAAACTTCATGTGTTTCTAACATGTTTTTATCTTTTATAAATAGGTGGAAGCTCTTGGATTTTGCTGAACTCAAGCGCAGCTCCATATCTTTCTTTGAGATTGAGAAGCATGAAACTGCGGTTTCACGTTGGTCTAGAGCTAGAACTAGAGCTGCTAAGGTACTTTAACATCAGTATGCTTTGGAAGTTTAATTTATTGGAAGGGTAATGGTCATTATTAGTCACAATACCTTCAATAACTACTATCTCAGTGCTCTAACCTTCTAGTTCATATTTTCAAGCTGCAAGAAACTGAATTAAACTTCACATTGTCATTGCAGGTTGGAAAAGGTTTATCAAAAGATGATAAAGCTCAAAAACTAGCTCTTCAGCACTGGCTTGAAGCGGTTAGTAAAACATGATTGTTCTACACTTCTACTTCTTTATCTGCTTATAGATTGGTCTGTTAGTTATTCATCAATTATTTATTACTAACTAAAATGTTTTTACTGTGCAATAGATTGATCCACGCCATCGCTATGGACATAATCTACACTTCTATTATGATAAGTGGCTTCAGTGTCAGAGCAGAGAACCCTTCTTCTACTGGTAATACTCTTTGTAAAATATGTTTCTGGGTTAAAACTTAGGCTGTTGTAGTATATAGATCTTAAAACCAGAATTTAGAATCAAGCTCTTTGAAATTGCAGGCTAGACATAGGAGAAGGAAAGGAAGTAAATCTTGAGAAATGCCCTCGTTCCAAACTTCAACAGCAGTGTATTAAATATCTTGGACCGGTAAGGTTTCTTCCATTTATGTGAACATCTCTTGTTAGACAAATTTACTTGAGCTTCTTTGATTTCAATTTTTATTAACTATTTTCATTAATTTTTTTTTTCAGATGGAAAGGTTGGCTTATGAAGTTGTTGTGGAGGATGGAAAGTTCTTCTACAAGAAATCAGGAGAGCTCCTTAACACAGCTGAAGATGCACATGCCAAGTGGATTTTTGTCCTTAGCACATCTAAGACATTGTATGTCGGCAAGAAGACAAAAGGTTCATTTCAGCATTCTAGCTTCTTGGCTGGAGGAGCTACATCTTCTGCTGGAAGACTAGTGGTTGAGCATGGTGTCTTGAAGGTATAAATCTGACATAAGGCTTGTAAATTTATCACTGGGATGACTCTTTATTTTTTTATTTTTTTATGTGCTTAATTAAAATTATTTTGTTGTTTCTTTTCAACAGGCAGTTTGGCCTCACAGTGGTCATTATCGACCAACAGAAGAAAATTTTAAGGAATTTATTTCATTCCTTCAGGAGAACAATGTGAGCCTTTCAGATGTCAAGGTATAGAAACTTAAAAGTTAAAACAAAGGATTTACATTATTTGGATATGTAGCAATGGTTTGGATCTGTAATTACAAGATGCGAAAGAACATGTTCTGAGGAAATTCCTTTTGTTACATGCAGATGGATCCAGTTGATGAGGCTGATGAACTACGTTCTCTGAGAAGCAGTGGTCATCTTAGAAGCCACTCATCTGAAGAAGACTTTACCGAGAACATGAATGGCCTAGAGATTGAAGGGACCATTATTGAAGACTCAGTTGCAGCAGAGAAGGCCAATTTGATTAAAACTGAGAAGGCTTCTGCATTAATGACACCTAGCACAAGACAATTTCAGTTGCTTGGAAGAGAACTTAGCAATCTTGAGATACCAAAAAGGGGTCATGTGTTTGAACTTGAAGGACTAGAAAAAAACATAGAAGGTGGTGAGCAAAGTTGTGTGAGTTGCCAAATGGAATCTCACAATGATGCACAAGCATTAGTACCTGAGCTAGACCATACAAATTCAGAGAAAAACTTATGTGATGACAATGATGTAGAGACAATTCCACAAGAGTCCATACTCAAGAGAATAAACTCACATAAAGAAATGAAATCATATCAACTGGGGAAGCAGTTGTCATGCAAGTGGACAACTGGAGCGGGACCACGCATTGGCTGTGTGAGAGACTACCCTTGTGAGCTTCAATTCAGAGCTTTGGAGCAAGTTAATCTGTCTCCAAGAAGTGGATCCCGCAACAAATCATCATTTGCTCCTAGAACTACAACTTTGTTGAGCTCTAGTCTTTCAAATGTAGCAAGTTTATATGGGGACACTACAATTGAACCACTTCACATGCCTCAAAAAGGTGACACCAATAGTTCAAGATCAGAATTCTCCCCTTTGTTCAGAGGAACATCAGTGATACCAGTAATTCATACGTCATGAGTGAATAGGATTTTCCTTCTCCATTGTTTCATTCTTTTTGAGTGAATAGGTGTAGCCATGATATGCATTTTTGTTATTCTTTCCATTAATTCACACAGCCATTCTTTTTTCACTCATGTATAGATTATAGGATCAAAACTGTAAAATTATTTTGGGATCTATTTATCCTCCCAATACAAAGGAATCGTTTGATTTTCCAATTCCCACCATGGAACAAGTTCCTGGGTTCAAATTCAAATATATCTATTTATAATACCTTAAAAAAAAAAAATCTATTTATAATACATTGTGATGCAAGTCTACATTATCCTTTTCTCACTGAAATTTAAGTCTAATCCACATTTCTTGTTATGCGGCTGAGGGACATGTTTGGACTTCCAAGTATCTAATATGGTTTTTCCTGGAATCAAAAGGTCTCTCTAAAGTGCTTAATGAGTCCACTAATCTTCGATTTTTTTTCCCCCAGCTATTTAGTTGACAAAAGTCCCAAAATCGTCACCTATTTATAATTTGTATCCTCTATCCTTCCTTTCTCTTTCCCATCTTTCTATATAAATACTTCTAGCTTCAATTATTAAAAAAATATTTTGCTAAAATTTTAGTTGTGGAAATAAAAAATTAATTGTAATATTCTGACAATGAAATTTCTTTTAAACTTCATTTAATCAATAATTGTCATATATGATAATAATATTATTAATCTTTTAATAATCATATCTCAGGTAATTTTTAAGTGGTTAACAATGTAAAAAATAATAAGCACACTAAACATGTACCATAATAAGTTTCATATTTATGAAAATAATAAATCATTAAAAAATATAAATCATTTAGGGTGATAAGTAAGCTTTTGTTGAGACTTTATTTATACTAAATATTTCAACTATTTCCCAAAACATATATAATTAACCTATATATATGAATTTAATTATAATGCATTGATAGTGAAATATTTTTTTATGCTGCATTTAATTACAAGCTGTCATACATAGTAAGATTCCCGACTTTTGTTTTGTAATAGTTATTTTAGAAGTCACACTTATAATTCTTTTATTAATTAATAATATTAAAAAAAACTTTATATCGTTTATTAAAATTAAACTTGTTATATAAACCTGTGAAAACAAAAATGTTAGGTAGTTGCTTGCATGTATATTGTATAGAGGGAGAAGGAGATAGTTAATCATACAACAAATTAGTTCGTCTAAAGGCTAAAGCCCAAATAAGGAAAGGGCCAAGGAACTGAAAAATAAAACACATAAGAGAAAAACTGAAAAGGAGAAACTAAACAAGAAAATTAATATGGATAAACTTTTTTTTTTCTTTCAGGGAAATGAGTAAACTTCTTATTGACAATAAAAAGGAAAAACCAAATGAGTAAACTTCTTTATATTTTAAAAAGTAAGTTCCTAATTTAGTATCGGAAAAAAGTATATTAGTTTCAATTCATTTATTAAAGAAAAAAAATGATCAATTTATCTCTCAAAAATACATAATAAAAAATGTAGAATACTTTTGTTTTACAGACATTTCTTTTTCTGCTTTAAGCACGCAGTCTTTAAAATAATGAATGTATATTATTTTGTGTTTGCTTGATTGTGTTTTGGTTTTTTAATTTTAAATGCTAGTCTATAAAATAATTTGAAGAATTACTTTTAGAATATAGTAAGAAAAAAAATTGTTCCAAAACAAGTATTATCTTAAAGATAATCTCAAAAATCGTTGATAAATAAAAAATTTCTTTCATGTAAATTATATATACATCATCTTATCTTATGAATACATTTAAACTTAGCAATATTAGAATTCTTCCATTTTAGGTGACTAAAAATTAGTTGATGTAAGAGGATTTAAAATAAATAAAGGTTGCAAAGTAAAAGAAGTGAGAAGAAGATGGAAAAAAAAATGATGTTGATAGAGATTAAAATATTAAAAAATGTTCATATAAAAGCTAAAATGAGAATTTCTAAGTGAAGAAATTTAAGTAAAACTGGTGTAAATTTAATGACAAAAATGTAAAGTAAATATACCAACTAAAACATAAAATCATAATACATATCAAAATTAGGTCAACAACTTAACATTGTCATATCATGTCATTGACTTTTCTTTTTCGATAGCAAGGACCAAAAGTGTTTGTATAAAGACTACAAATAATCATTTTTTAGACTAAAAAGGTTAAAAATACGTGGGATTGTAGTAATTAAATAATTAAACACTTTGTTTATATTAATATATCATCATTTTTTTTATTACCATGTTATAGGGTTGAGTTACTGGAAAATTAGGGCTACACTAGTATTAACTAAAAAGATAAGTTAATCTAGTAAAAATATTCTCCTTTTCATTCCATCAAAACAAAACAAATATAGTCCCCCCAAAAAAATATGATGAAATAGTTCATTACAAGTGCAAGGCTAAGATTATTCAAGAGATAAGTGATTAAAAACAACAACTAGGCCTAAATGTAATCTTTTATCCACACACGTGACCTCATAACATGTTTGGGCCTATCATTACTATTCGGTTCAAAAATGACCTTGTCCTCAAGATCATAAGGTGTCAGTTGCTAAGTAATTGAAAGTGGTGAGTCGCGAATCACCAAAGGGGGAGTGACGTTGATACGTTTATGTTTTTAGGAAATGATTTAGATGAATTGACAACATTTATGATGGGTGAAGATGTCACGTGATGGTCCACAAATGACATGGTAAGTTTAGTAGAGTTAGGTGGGTTATAAGGCATGAGTGCCATTGAATTTGGAAAGTGAGGTTTTGGTAGAGAGAGAGAAGTTGAGAGTTAGGGTTATGGGGTTCAAAAGAGTAAGGATTAGAAGATAGGTCCTCATTTGTGAGATATAAGGGTAAAGGTTGGAGTGCCAATGGAGGAAGAGGGCCCGATAAGGTCAAAGCAAAGCTTTGAGATACGAACCACCAAATGAATCTTGGAGGTCAAGGGAAGTGCCAAGTCGTAAGCTACGGGACCAATGCGATGACAGACTTGTAAAGGACCAAAGAAATAGGGGCTTAGCTTGGTTGACGAATGACGAGACACCATAGCTTGGAAATATGGTTGTAAATGGAGGAGAACCCAGTTGTCCACCTTAAAGGTAAGATCCTTGTAGCCTAAATCTACAAGGGTTTTCATGCATTATTTTTCTCTAAACAAATTTGCTTTGATGGTTTTAACTACTTCTTTGTGTTCATGCAAGATGCTAGTGACAATGGTAAGTGAAGAGGAATTTGAAAACAGGTCAATGGTGGTCGGGGTAGGATGGTCTTACAAAACATGAAACGAGGATGTACCAAGGCCAGAGTGATGGGAAGTATTATACCAATACTCATTGAGATGACAGAAGTGATACCACATTTGAGGAAGATCTCCAATGAAGTAGTGTAAATAGGTTTCTAAAGAATGATTCAAAACCTCAGTTTGGCAATTCGTTTGAGGATGGTAGGTCAAACTAAAATAGAGAGTAGTCCTTTGCATTCAAAATAACTCTTTCCAGAAGGAGTTGAACATAAGATCACAATTCGATACGATGGGTTTAGGGACTCCGTGAAGGTGACAAATCTCGACAATGAATCGTTGAAGAAGTTAGGTGGCTGAAAATTTAATTAAAAGAGTTAAGAAATAGACAAACTTGTTGAGGCGATCACACATTACCCAGATTTTTGTATGTCCATACGAACAAGATAAGTGCGTGATAAAGTCCATGGTTATGTCTTCCTAAACCCACTTCAGGGTAGCTAATGGTTGTAATAACCCCAATGTTTTTTGTGGCATGTATTTATTATGATGGAATATGGAGCATTAATGGTGAAAGAAGGAACAACAAATGCCACCTTAGGCCAATGAAAAGATGTTGTGAGGCGAGACAAGGTGGGTTTCACACCAAAATGGCCAACCACATGGATTTAATGGAATTCCTTGATTAGGTTTTGACAGAGGTCTGGAAAGTCTGACACAAAAGCGAGCCTTTGAAAAAACATCAAGCCATGGTAGAAAGTAAATTCATAGCCATTATGTGAATTATGTAACATCTTTGTTTTGAAATTTTGACTCTAAAGTTTTGTTGTAATAATGTTGGCACTCCTAGACAAGGGAAACAACAAGGGATGGTATAGAGAACACAAAGATGGAAGGAAAATTAGGTTTAGATAATGCATTCGTGGCCAAGTTCTATTTTTTTGAGCCTCTACACGACATGAAAATTGAAACCTAGAAACTTAGTAACCCATTTTTGTTGAGTCAGGGTATGAATGGATTGGGACAATAGGTTCTTTAAACTTTGCTAATTAGTTATAATTTGAAAATAGTGTCCCAAAAGGTATTATTGCCACTTTTTAAGGGCTTTTGTTATAACATACATTTCCATGATGTAAAATGATTCACTTTACATTTTATTACTAAAGAAAGCTAGTGGTTATTCAGCTTGGGAAAGAATAGTACCAACAATCGTAGTTGATGCGTTAGTTTTAATAACAAATAAAAAGTTGAAGTTAGGCAGACACAAAGTTGGGAACGTGGTGAGCTATTTTTTTCAACAATGTAAAGGCCTCTTGAGCCTCAAATGCCCATGTAAAAGTTTGAAACTTGAGTAAATTGGTGAGTAGAGTGGCAATGGTAATGTAGTGCAAAACGATGAAAAAATCCTGTTAGGCCTAAAAACCAATGTAAATCCAAGAGAGAAAATGGTGCAAGACTGTCCATAATGGCCTGTATCTTTTCGGGGTCCCCAAAGACACCTTGAGCGCTGATAATGTGACCTAAGTAAGTCACAGAAGTCACCCCAAACACACATTTTGATAATTTAGCATAAAACTTATTAGTTAACAACAACTGAAGAACAATGTGTAAATGCGTAATATGGTTATCAAATGAAGCATTATAGATCAAAATATCATCAAAGAAAACTAAAACAAATTTTCATAAAAAAAAGGTCTAAGTAAATCATTCATAACAGACTAGAATGTAGGGATGGCAAAACGGGCCAGCCCGGCCCGTTTTGGCCCGGCCCGCCATTGGCCCGCCAAAAACGGGGCGGGCCGGCCCGGCCCGCCAATGTAAAACGGGCTGGAGATGCTGGCCCGCCCCGCCTAAGGATGGGCTGGCGGGCTGGCGGGCCAGCCCGCTTACAAAAATAAAAAATAAAAAAAAATGGAAAAAAAAAATTATTTTATGGTTAAATAAATTTTTTTTTGCTACAAATAAATAAATATAATCATATGAAATTAAAAATGCATACATATTGTACTTAATATATGTTCAACAAAAACAAATTACAAACTTAAAACAAAATCAAATAGAAATTAGTCCATTTACACCAAAATCAAAACTAAATTATAAACTTACAAATTATTTATACACTAAATTTTTTGATAGTCCACAAACAAGTTTAAATACAATTAATTAACTTTAAATTTTTATTCTAAGAATATTAGAAGCTCTCTTTAAAGAAGATGTCTCTACTTTTTTTCTTAATCATCTTCATCCTCATCTTCTACATCAAAATAAAATAAACATAAAAATAATTAAATTAAAAAATATATATATATGCGGGCCGGCGGGTTGTGGCGGGCCGGCCCGCTATTTGGCCCGGCGGGTTGGCGGGCTTGGCGGGTTGGCGGGTTGAAATGCTTGGCCCGCCCTGCCAATTTTTGGCGGGCCAACGGGCCGGCCCGCGGGCCATGGCCCACTTTGCCATCTCTACTAGAATGTAGAAGGAGCATTTGATAAACCAAAATGCATAACTAAGAATTCATAATGGTCATCAAATGTTCTAAAAGTGGTTTTAAGAATAACAAATGTAATAACTCATATTTGGTGGTAACCTGAACACAAATAAATTTTAGAAAATACACAAGCAACCCCAAGCTCATTAGGTAACTCATCTACCACAACTCCTCAAGCCTTCGCGATCCGTCGCATGGACCTGCCAACAATCTCGCCTGACTTTTCCTCTCTTTTCTCCATGAGCCATCACACCTCCATGACGTGAGCCTTCTTGCATCCATAAGCCAACGCAACTCCCTAACCCCGAGCCACCATTGTAAGCCTCTATGAGTCACTGCAAGCCACCCTCAGCCACTGTGCTAGAGTAGTTGGGAGCCACCATGTGCAATGATGAGCCACTGTAGGCCATTCATCTCTAAGCCTTTGCGAGCACCTCGATAAGTCTTTACAAGTTTGTGTTATGAATTAGCCAATTAGAGATGATTTGTGTTCTAACATGTGTTTTGATTCTTCTTAAAATGGGAGCTTTTTTTGAAAGAAAAAGTTATGAGGGTTTAGCCCACCAACTCGTGGTGAACTTGACTAGGCTAAATTTTTTTAGATAGTAACACAGGTAGGCTGGGTTAAGTCAACCCACTTATAAAATGGGTTGAGGTGGATCAAGCTAAACAGGTCAAGTTTTCCCATTTTGACAGCTCTAGTTTCAAGTTGAATTTGTGCCAACATTCTCTAGGGGATCGGGCTACTCAATCTATTAAGAATATGATTGGTAGAATACTCGACCAAAACCTTTTAACTTGATCCTTTCAATTTGAACCTCTCGACAAATTTTCAAGATACTCAGCCAAGACCTCTTGACAAAAAGTTTAGTACTCGACCAAAACCTTTTAACTTGATCCTTTCAATTTGAATCTCTCAACAAATTTTCAAGATACTCAGCCAAGACCTCTCGACAAAAAGTTGAGTACTCGACCAAAACGTTTTAACTTGATCCTTTCAATTTAAACCTCCCAATCAAACCTTGTCAACAAATTTTCAAGCTACTCAACCAAGACCTCTCGAAAAAATGTTGAGAAGGTACAAGTTTCATTATGTTATATTGATTTATTAAAAAAAAATATGATTAGTTTATATATATATATATATATACATATATTGTTTAAGTTACTTCACTCAATAATTCATTATATATGTTAAATTTCAACGATCCAACCGTTAAATTAAAAGTTTTTAATGTATAAATTAATTCTACAAATTAAAAAAATTAAAAATCATATGATACTTCATTATATAGATTCATATCAATGAATAAAATATTTTTATAATTATCCATCAATTTAAATTAACAAAATGAAACATCAAATAATTTTCAAAATTTGTAAACTTGATCTATGATTAAGAATTTTTAATTTAACGGTTGGATCATTGAAATTTAACATGCATCATGAGTTATTGAGTAGAGTAACTTAAGCAAGATTTACTCTTTAAGTCATTTGATCCCTTTTCCTCTCTCTCTATCTATCTATCTACCTATATATATACACACACACACATATATAAGGGGATCCATCTAAATTTACTTTGTTCAATAACTCATGTTTTACATCAAATTTTAACGATCTAACCATTGAATTTAAAATTCTTAATATATATATATATATATATATATATATATATATATAAGAAAGATTCATTTACTCGCGAAGTAAGTCTATCTAAACTTACTCAACAACAAATTTTAACAATTCAACCTTTGAATTTAAAGTTCTTAATACATAGATCAAATATGTAAATTTTAAAATTATTTGATACTTCGTTTCATTATTTCAAATCAACATATAAAATATTTTATAATTATCTATCAATTTGAATTAATGAAACGAAATACTAAATGATTTTCAAATTTTTAAAAATTTAAAAATTTAATCTATTTATTAAGAAATTTAAATTTAATAGTTAAATCGTTAAAATTTAATGTAAAATATGAGTTATTGAACGACTCAAGTAAACGAATCACACACACATATATATACATATATTATCTATACTAATATATAAAGGAGATACTCATTTTAATAACCACCTTGATCTTCATATTTTATTGACCATTATACCCTTTCATTTTAAAAAATTATAAAAAAAATAATATTTCTTATTAAAACAAAGACTTTAAAATTAATGGACTAATCATAATACTAGATTAATATATACTTATCATTTAATTTTTATTTTTATTTTACTTTTAATAGAGACACGAAGTGTCTCAATTTCACTAATCTATTACAAAAGAGATGTCATGTTTTCGTGTAAATAATTTTTGAACTATTTTATTCTTAAATTTTTAAATAATAAAAATAATATTAAAAAAAACATTGTACAGAATATCTGGATGCCATTTATATATAATAAATGTTAGATTATATTGATTTTTGGTACAGATAATAGTTAGAATATGCTCATAAAATAAACTCAGATGACGATAGAACAACAAACTCAATAGCTACGAAATACACGATTTTCTCATTTTAAAATCGAATCAGAAATTCGAAACTTTTTCACTCTAAATTTCAAAACCGAACCCTTTTTATTGTGCTCGTGATCGCTAATCTTCATCTCTATTCATTGCAATCCCCACACGGCCACTTTTCAGGTTAACCCTAACTCTTCTACTCTCCCTCTCTCAATTATTCTTATTATTATTCATTACGTTCTTGTTCAAGATCAAATTTATTTGTGATACTGCCTAAAAAAATTAGGTTATCGCTTGGTTAGATGCTGCTTTCTGCTAAACGAATTGCTGTGCAATGTTGATTATTGCGTTTTTTTGGAAATAACTGCCTGATTACTGATTAATTCAATTGCAACGCATCATGCAATCATCAAACATTTTTGAAAGCGTATTTTCTTTTTAATTTTTTTTCTTCTTAAATTCATTCTCTTTATAAGGTGCACTGCATTGTTAAGGATGAGATTTTAAAGTTTTTACTTAGTACCCCCTTTCTAGTTTGTTCTTGAAGGAGTTAGGGACCTATTCGTAAAACACGAAAAAAAATGCTACCAACTAAATCCTATCGCGTGAAATTCTTTAGTTGTTTAATGATCTTAAATTACTTCGAAGTTGAAGGAATAGATGCACCCTGTGGTTGCCAAGGGCTCCAAAACGGGGTGTTTCATTGGAAAATAGCTTTCTAATGTTGAAAGAATAAATTGTTTGGCGAATATGCATGTCAGAGTAAAGAGCGGTCAATGCCTAGTTGCCTACCACTTATGCAGCAAATCATTTGTGTTAATCCAAATAAGTATGGTTGTCCCCAAACAGAGAACTTGAACATAGAGATAAGTATATCAATTTCTAGCTGTATTTTTCAAGAGTGAACTTTTGATGGTAAGAAGACTATGTATGAAGTTAAAAAAATTGATTTTATGAGAAAGCAAAATCCAAAGTTCAAACTTTCCTATTTGAGTTAACTGAGAAGTAATAAATTTATAGAATCTAATCTATATTAATCTTCTATACTTATTATAAAGGGGATACATTTTAGTAATCACCCTTTTGGTCTCCACTTTTTAGTGGACCTTTATACCCTTGAAGTAAAAAAAAACAATTCTTATATCTTCTGCAATTTCTAATATTTTTCTGTATACAATTATTAAAAACACGAAGTACTTCGACCCCTCTAGTAATATATAAAGGGGATACCCTTTTCTGTGTATAAAGGCTTGCCTAAGAAACTGAGCGCTAGATTGGTTCAGTGGATTACAGACATGCAGTGATACAAACTTCTGAAAGATCAGCTGTCTAACTTGCTAAATTTGATGCTAAAGGGGTAAAACAGTTAGACTGTTAAGAGAATAACTTACTGTTGGTCTTTGGGACCCTTGGCATCAAGCAGCTTAGAGCTTTTTCTACTGTGATGTTATGCTTGATTTGTTAGTTATGTGTGAAAAATCATACGAGATTGTAAAATATTCTTCTGTTTTCTTTTTCTATGAACACCTTTAGTACCTTGTGTACTTTCTGGCACGTTTTTCCTCGAGGTATTAAAAATCCATTGTGCCTCTAGGGCTTTTGCCCTTTTCCTTTGCACTAGTTTCTCTATAACTAAAGCTTGTACCAAATTGAAAATCTCAAGATAAAATACAACTCTAGATAAAATACATTTTTTTTATGGGGTGAGTCATGCAATGTAGAGAGGTTGTAAAGGAAAACAAGCCTCTAGGAGAGGGAACCAACCAAAATTGTTACAGCATCTTGTTTCAGCCTTCCAGGGGAGCCTGAAAGCAGAGGGAATCTGCACCATTGTGCCTAGCAATAGACTACAAGAGCGAACATGACATCACATCTTCACCCAAAATCTTAAGAATTAGGCACTGGGTATACAACATCCTGAATTTCCAACAAAAGTTTAGTTCTACAACCTTTTCTTTGTTGGTGTAGATAGCTTTTTTCTCCTTATTTCCTGTGTTCGCTATGATAGCTTAATAACTATACCAATCCATATATAATGTATATCAAAATACCAAATAACAGTTTTTAGGGGTTAGCATATTTCTTTTTTAAAGGAAGGTTAAGTTTTGTTTATGTATTTTTTCTTCAATAAACAATGACCTATATTTGCCTTTTGTTTTGGGTTTATTATTTTGTCGTTAGCAGACTGAACGCTGATAGCTGTCTATATATAGTTTTTTTGTTCCATTTCATCTATTGTGTGGATCTATGGTTTTCTTCCTCGGATACTTATTAAATAAATATTATCAGCAGATAAAATCCTTGTTTGCTGTGTAACTTGTGAAATTAAGTTGTGATTTTTGTTGGAGACTTACAATAGCAATAGAGATCTGTAGTACATATCAAAATTCAGAATACTTAAGTACACTTTGATATTGTAATAAATATATGAACTTACCCTGTCTTTCAAGGCAAAAGAATTTTTGGGTGGAATACTGGAATTTTGATGGGTTTTTTCCCTTATGGATTGTTTGTTTTTTCCAGTGCTTACATGTCTCCTTCAGGTGACACAATGCTATTAGATTTTAAGTATTTATTAACAAAAATGAATTTGTTTGTTCTGTTTTAATTAATTTGCAATTGTTAATGCAAGTGTCCAAAGTAATCATGTTATGTTTATAATTTTCTATGTGCTATTTATTCCTGTTGATGAAATGTCAGAATTAGATAGACATATCTAAGTTGTTAATGTCTAAAATTCCATTAATATTGATAAGAAAAATGTGCAGCTTGAACTTCTTGATCCATGGGTTTTACATGCAAACTCAATTATACATTATGTTCTAGTGCTTTCTGTGCCTTATCATTTATTTAAAATTTGCAAACTTTTATGCATTTGACATTTTGTTCACTTTTCACCAAGAAGTCCTATCAAGCTGTGTTTACTTTTATAGTTTTATGTCTTGCTCATGAGGAGCATCTAAATCAAGTGATATTTTGGGCAATAATCTTCAATGATCTGAAATGCTATGATTGTCATTTATGTTGTCGTAGGTGGCAAGAATGGTATCCTCTTAGCTGTGTTCACATAATAGATTTGGATATTTGATTATGAAGTGATGTTTTTAATGAATCAGATACGCCATGCTACTATATATCATTATGTTAGATGAATGATCAGTATTTGCTGGTGCCAATGTGTACTTCTTCTAGTTCCAACTAATTATCCTTAGGTTGATGCAATCTTCAAAATCTCAATATTTGTGGATAGATATAAAAATCAATTTCTCTTTTCTCCTAAACAAATTGTGTTTGGATAAAAAGGTAGAGAATTGTAATGAAATGAAGAGCAGATCTTATCAATATATTGTATAAAAAGACTTATTATACTTTAATTATTCAATTACAATTGGTATTTCATTGTGTAATCCTTGTTTTTTGTTGTTGAAATAAGGAAGATCTTGTTTTTAGCAGCTTCGTCTTGAATTTCAAGATGCCAAAAGTTAGAAGAGTGAAGTCCCCATCTACTGATTGCAATAGATCACATCCTTACCCTTCCAACTCCAAAAACATTGAGCTGCATAAACCTATGAATTTGTTGGTATCAGTTGATGAAATGAAAGAATGGGAGGAAGCTAGGTGTCCTATTTGCATGGAATCCCCTCATAATGCTGTTCTTTTGAAATGTTCTTCCCATGAGAAGGGTTGCCATCCCTACATGTGCAATACCAGTTACCGCCACTCCAACTGCCTTGACCAGTTTTGTAAGTCCTTTGCTTCTCATCTCTCATCAGAAGTATTGGAAGAAATTCCTGTCACAAGCAGAGTCTCTCATAGTAGAGAAGTTCAGTTAGAGCCTCAGCACCCCTCTCAATGTGGAAGCCAGTTGCAACCAAAGCTCATTTGCCCTCTTTGCCGGGGAGAAATATATGGATACATGGTTTTGGAGCCTGCTCGAAGGTATATGAATTCTAAACCAAGGAGTTGTTCTTCTGAAACGTGTGAGTTCCAGGGGACATATCCAGAACTCAGGAAGCATGCCCGGTCTGAGCATCCTTCTGTTCGACCAACAGAGGTGGATCCCTCGCGACAGTGTGATTGGTTAAGGATGGAACAAGAAAGGGGATTGGAAGATCTTTTTAGCTCAATCCATGCAAGTTCTAGTGCAGAATACAGTAGGGACACCGTTCTCACTGGGGGTCTTGCTGACTTTATGTCCTCGTTCTTTTATGAAATATTCTCCTCTCTTGAAAATGTTAACCGAATGGCCAGTGTGTTAGCTAATTCAAGACAGAGAGTGCCTTTATATGACAGAAGGTCTGGAACAATGCACAGGGTATCAAATGGTGATACACAGACAAATCAATCAGCTAGATGGAGATCCAATTTACCTTCAGTGCACCAACTGGAGAGAATTGCTACGGGTAGAGTGAGAACCAATTTTCCATTTTTATCATCCCGTGATCTAGAGGCAGAGGTGAATCGTACTGCTAGATGGAGAACAAATTTATCATCTTTGAGAACGCCACGTGATGAGCATCAGTTTTATAGAGACCTAAGTGCAGAGGTCACATCTTCAACAAGGATGCCTCGGGCTTCACAAGGGACTCGGACTAATCCCCAGAGTGACATCTCATCATATGGAAGGATCCCTGGTCGTCAATTACGGTGGCGTCATCAAAGATGGTCTACGAATAACAGCCAACAATGAGTGGCAAATGGCAATAGATACAAACTAGTCTGTTTCATATTACCACAAATGTTTACTTCTGCTATCTGTTAAGGAGATACCTCAACTATCATTTAACTTCGTTTTATTGGAGGATTTGGTTCGATGAAATCGGTTTATTCGACTTTTATGATTGTTTGCTTGAGATTATTAGTAGGTGGTTTTTGTATGTTTTTCATCACAATGACCACAAGATTATTAGTAGCATAGAGCGCGAACACGAATGGGACAATAAGCGGCTACTCAACAACAAAAGGCAAGTAAGGGACCATCGAACTAGCACGTGTGGTGGGGGACAGAGAATAAAGAAAATATGAAGCACGTTTAGTACTATAGCGTCGGTGAAAGGAGAAAAGAAAATAAAGTTTGTTTCTCTTAAATTTAGATATTTCGTATGGACACTCTGGGTATGTTAAGAGAGGAGATATCAGTTGATTCCCTCTCATTTGCAGATTTTTTTAAAAGCATTTTTAAGGCTTTTTCGTAGTACAGACATGAATGACCCAATCCCCCAACCCAGTTATATATATTTAGTCAACAGTTTAAGATTAATCTCTTATGCGGGTAAAAATCACTAATGTAGATTAATGCCTTCCCTATAAATAGGACCTAATATATAATGAAATTAACTCTTTCAAATACAATAATTTTATTGAATGTTGATCATTCGTAGTTAAAAAATAATTGTAGAAAATCATTAATAATAATTTGAACAACTTAAAGTTTGACAAA
This sequence comes from Cajanus cajan, assembly GCF_000230855.2. Classification (NCBI taxonomy): domain Eukaryota; kingdom Viridiplantae; phylum Streptophyta; class Magnoliopsida; order Fabales; family Fabaceae; genus Cajanus; species Cajanus cajan. The sequence goes on from NC_138518.1 coordinate 66,808,735, forward strand.
CATGAATCATCAATTAATCTGCATCTGATTGTCAATCACTCATGCTCTTAAAAAACTAATTATAAATGTTCAATGTTTCATATGTATATGTATATTAGTATATATGTATATATTCACATAAAAATTTATGCGTGGAGAACCATTTGAATTTTATTTTTTTTATCTTGATCAACAAAAAAAATGAATTTATCATAATGTCACCTTATTATATCATAACAATAGCATACAAATTATAAAAATATTGAAAACCAAAATAAAAATTAATTTAATTTAATACTTTAACTAATTGTCCACAAATTGATAATACATTACACTATAGTCGGCCTAATGATAAAGGTATCGAAAATATTTGCATAAGAACTTAAATTCGATCACACAAGTATCAAAGAAAATATCCTCATATCAACATTTAAGAAATAAATTTTAAGATACATTTCAACAGCAAAAGTAATAAAGATTAGTGAAGTATTAGATGAAGAGAATGCAAATGTATCCACAGCCTTAAAAGGAATAACAAATATTTCGTGTTCTACCATACTATTACTATTATCATACAACTCATCACTTGTGTATCCAAGGCTCGAGGAAGGACAAAAAGGCGCTTTACTTCTAAACCCTAAAAATAAATTTGAATAACTTTATCTGTACTTTCATTAAGATCAAGCAAAATAAACATCAAGAAATTCTTGAGAAAAAAAATACATCACAATGAATATGTTAAAACAATAAACAAAATGTCAACCTGCTTTTGATGTTCTTGTTACATTTGGCAGAACAACAGAATCAAGATCCCCAGGATATGGGGTAAACAAGCCTAGTCCTCCCCTACTTTCTTTTAAATTACTATTCTTAAGTTGATCGATCTGTTTAACCCATTCTATGGGAGACGAGTGCTCTCTTGTGTGAGGGTGCAACACAAACAGTGAATTGTATTCACAGTTGGGAAACATGAAGAATTTGAAAGAGTCCCCCAATCTGTAAGCAACATACCCAAAACTCAGTTGATCTCTGGGTGTGAAGAGGTGAACCTCATTGAACCACAAGCAGCTAAATAAGTCATTCATGTTGGTATGTTCCCGAATGATAACGGCTCCTTCTGGCACATCTGAAAGATCATAATAAGTTATGGTTAACAACATGACATCACCAAGCATTGTGAGAGAGGAACAACAGAACATGTCAACGAATCCATGTGTCTTGACTATACAGTAGAGTTTATTTTATGATTAGGAAAACATATCATTAAGTGCCATGGATAAACGTTGTGAAAGACTTCGAAAAATAAGCACGTCAAATGATTTATATCCAGCCTATACAAAACATGTACGATGAAATAACTAATAGTGTGATAACTCTTGAATGTAACTACGGACTTTCTTATGAGGATGTCAAAGTGAACAGGATCAAGAGGTGAAAGACTAATATGATTACTAGGAAGAAATGTTGCACAAGAGTGCTAAGCAAATTGACAAACATCACATCACATGTAAAAGACTTGACTAACTCTTCCGTAAACAAATGAGGAAATAATAATTTAAGCATCTAAAGGGTGGATGTTCAAGATGCCTATGATAGAATCAAAAGATTTTTGCTTGAGTAGGAGTAAGTAAGAGTATATGCATTGCATATTTAGTAAGAAACGAGGAAAATGATTGAGGCAAAAATTAAAGATGCCATATCATAGGTTTCTAAGTTACCTATCTGGGATGGAGAAATTAACGACGTTGCACCATCGACACAAGTTGGGTGGTTAAATTAGAGAAAGATATCAGAGATTATTTATGACTAGAAAGTACTTATCAAGCTCATAAGAGAGTTTTTTTATTGTGCAGCTACTCAACTATCTGCAATCTATGGTAGTGAATGTTGGACTTCAACAAGACAAGGACAACAAAAGAAAAAAGTGAGAGTAACAAAAATAAGAATGCTAAGATGGATGTGTGGCCACACAAGAAGGCACCAATTCAGTGAAGAGAGTAAATCAAGTGGTTTTTAGGTTTTAGTCTTGTGAAAAGGGATAGAGGGAGACAATAAGGATATTGGCAGAAACTATTAAAAGGAAACTTATGGTCAATAATATTTCTGAGAAATTGGAATCAAGCTCAATGATGGTTATGTGATCCAAGTAGTCAACCTCTTCTATTAGGATATGACTGTTATAGTTGTTGTATACAGAACAAATATGGAGAAGATTAGATAATTAACAGAAAGGTGACCAAGAAGCATGTAAGGATAGAAGTGATCTTGCAGACCTGCACCTTCACATCTCACTGACTGATGGAAGACAAAGGGGAGCGGTCTATCCCTGTTTTCATAGAAGACAGAGGGGAGTGGTCTATCCATGTTTTCACTGAAATAGCAGAATGTGACAGTAAATAATTTCTCTGGTAGCTGAAAAACGTTATTTATTCCCTCGGCAGTAAGTACAATTTTTCACAAGAATTTAAGTCCACAGGGTTATGTGTTTGTGGTAATTTTGACAAATTTACCATGGCTCAGTTGCAAATATCCTAAAGATTTGTCAACTCAGAATGATAGACGTACCAAAATTGTTAATCAAACAGATAGAAGAAATAAAATGCAAAACCATAAAGTCTTGCTTCCTTTCTTACCACTAATAGTCTTTTTATTTGAATTCCATGGCTGCATTCCCTCATAATAGTAGATTTTCATGTGGAGATCAATAAGGGGTCGAGCATATCGCTTACGCCTCTTGTTTGAATCAGCCTCCTCATATATACTACGGTGATGCTTGTGTTGAGCAATGGCAAATGTATGCTTCCCTCGCCACAGGTATCTGCATTGTTAAGGTAGTTTTACAAGGTTACAGTCATCACAAGTCACAACATCAATCGTCCTCAGTATCCATATTGAACATATAATTTGTAAACAAGTGTCTCAATTTCAAGCTTTAAAACCTATTATGCTTTGAATCCAGCTGGAATGTCTTTCATACAAACAAGCATACATTACTCCCAATAAAGACACTAGACAATAATAATAATAATAATAATATATTTTTGACCTCTTGTGGTGTTGAATGTTTTCCAAATGAAAAATCCTATATCACCCTACATGACAAACAGAAAGGCTTGCACAGACATAGTCCGCAGTTTTTCAACAATGCAGGTGCAGTAAGTAAGCTCTTAACTTGAAGCTTCAGTGGGAGAGTTTATACAAATAGTGTCAGCATTGTTTCTTCTGCTGGTTGAAATAGAAATACTTATTCAAATTTATACCCTGTTTTACATTTTGGACACTAAGATCCCTCGTGGTATGTTCAATAGTATAAATTAGTGTTTTCAAAAGGAATTAGATAAGCCGTTATACAACAGAGGTATCTAAGTGACAAGTGCAAATAAACACAAGGTAAGTAACTCCAGGAATAAAGAAAAAAGCTATCCATTCAGCTAGAAGGCCTTAATTTTACCAGTTTCAAGCGCCACTTTTTATTTGTTTAAAGAGGAACAGGAGGTAAGTGTCAAACTAGATCACAAGGGGGTGATAGAAAATCTAATTTCATGATTCAATCAATAGTTATCCCAAAAGAAAACCCACGAACACATGACAAGCAAGTCCCTATAATGCATCAACTTCATGATTGTAAATATCTAAAGTCTATGCAAGAGAAAAGACATCCATTAAATTGAGCCCTTCAAACAGTATGCCTGATAATGATTATTGTGTAAGTAACTGATCGCCCATGAAACATGTCAAATTCTAAATTAAATGCCTTTACCCCTCATACTTCTAAGCTCTCTCAAGAAACAAAAGGATGCCAGTTTAAATATCTATCACGAAAAACAGATTTAAAATGTTGATGTTACCAGAAAAATTATGCATAGGCTATTTAAACAGATATAATTACCTCTCAAGCATTTGCAATGGATCTACAATCAGCTCCATTTTACCATCAATCCAAATACTATACTGTGCTTGAGGAAACAACCGGTGGGTTAAAATTTTAGGAACCTTCCCATTCCTTCTTGGTTCATCATAAGGAGGATGCTTAAGAAGAACAAGTCGCCATATTCCCACCCACTGTCCACCAGCACTGTCTTCTTTGACAGTACCATTTTCCCTCATGAATTTCAGAGACACCTCATCTACCACCATAAGAAAGCAAAAAAGTTTCTCTGAGCGAAGGCTTATATTTGATGGTTGGTGAGGTAAATCATAGCCATCAAAAATGCCAGACGCAACTACAAATTTGCATTTCTTGACATATTTGATGTCTACGGGATCCATTTCAGCACCACCACCATGGATAAAACCACAATGCACCTAACGGCCAGAGCACATGGGAAAGCATGACTCATTAATTGTGGCAACTACAACATAATCTTACAAAATTTTGAAGCAATTACAATTAAAATGAACTTGATCAAATCATGCTAATAATTTACCTTCATATTTGAATTTAGTTTGAAACTTTCCTCCCGTTGTTTCCAACTTGGATGACCTCCAAACAGAGGAGATGACTGAGATCCATCATGTGGAACCTCATCTTCCATAACGTAAGAAAGATTTTTGACAATTTCGTTGGAAGTTCTTCCAGTTGGGATAACTATTTTATCAGGATCATTGGAAACAGGAATTGGACATCCTAATGAATATAGGTAGCACCAATATCAAACACAATTATCATTTGGAGAATTTCAAATAGAATGGATGGAGGCAAAACCACCAAAATCTTACTGTGAGGTTTTGATACAAGTCCCATAGTGTCTAACATGGTGTAAACCTTGCTATCTTTGTTACACATAGCTGCAGGTCAAGCAGAAAAATGCTATATTTTCAGAAACATTGACATGATGAAAATTTTGGTGAAGAAAATAAAAGGCAAAGAATGTTATGATGAACAACCATTCCTTGAAGCGTGCCTTTTAATAATCTAACAAAACCTCCCATCAAATTATCATCCTACATTCCCACTTGTAGCAAATTTGAATCTAAATTCACCAATTAAATAGTAGATAAAATATAAGACAAGTATAGTCCTACTGCCCATGACAAATGACCCATCTAAACCAACAGAGTGAGAGAAAAAAAAAATAGCAAGAAACATTACCTTAAATTCAATTTTCTGTACCTAGACATAATATACTATTCTTATTTTCAACTAAAAATTATGGAGATTCTTACCTTCTAAATTCTATTCCACCATAAATGCTGCTAACAAATTATGCTACATGTACAACGTATGGAGAAGAGAGAGAGAGAGAGAGAGAGGGAAGGACACAAGACTGAGCCTTATCTATAGCGTAAAATGAATTTCCAAACTGCTCTTTTCAAAGGCATCATCTATGAAAGGCAAGAAACTTTCTTTAATTTTCTGTACCTAGACATATTATACATTTATACTATTCTTATTTTACCTAAAATTTGGAGAGATTCTTACCTTCTAAATTCTTATTCCACAGTAAATACAGCTAAAAAAATTATGTTATGTGTACAATTTATGGCTAAGAGAGAGAGAAAGAGACACAAGAATTAGCCTTATCTACAGTATAAAATGAACTTCCAAACTGCTCTTATCAAGGGCATCTTATATGAAAGGCAAGAAACTTTCTTTACTCGTTGTTTTCTAATACCAGGAACAACTAAAATCCACAGGTATAGGCATCATTCCCTTCTACCCAATTCCCAAAAAAATCACATTAAGAATCGGCAGTTAGATGAAGAGTCCATGTTATGACAATTAAGAAGCGTTATAAACAATACATAAATTTGAGAAAACTTTACTAACCTGATAAAAAGGAGACAGAAGTTTGACATGACCATATATGGAACAACAATGCAAGAAGAATTAATAACATCCACAAGATCCCTGCTACAAGAACCAACCGAACAAAACCTTTCTTCCAAACAATCTTCATGGGGTAATCTTGGGGTACCCTCCCTGAAGGAAATAAACCCTCCTCAAAATCTGCATCACCAACAACCAAGCTTAGCTTATTTACCAAAGCCAAAGTAACTATTTCCCTCACTGCAATATCCTCTAGTAAAGAAACAAAAGAAAAAGAGAGAATTTTCTCAACAGATTAAAGGACCAAAACAGTTTATAACAATATTTCCTCACCTTTAGAAAGCTGACTTTGATTACTTCGGTCTCCTCTACGATTTAGGCGCAAAGACAGAGATTTTTGAAGATCACCACCCTCCATATCTGATTCTTTCTTCAAGTCATCATCACTGCCATCGTAAAACAAAAAGAAACGAATACAACAACAACAACAAAAAAGACTTTTTAGCTTAACTCATGACACCAAGAATCAGAAAAGATGCACACATAGTTACTAACAGTTAAATTGAGAAACTGATCCACACAGGAACTAATTACCCCATAAATTCCTAGAAAATATTGAACCAGAACAAATTTAAAAAAACAAAACTTTGAGAGAAAAAAGAGGGATTGAAATGGAGAAATAGAAGAGGGCAAGAGCCAAATGAAGATTAAGATTAGAATACTAAGTGAAAATGGGGATAGGGCAGTGTCGGTGACATAACCACAAAAATAATGGGAAGAGGAGCAACGAGTTAGGGCATCACTATCAGGTGTAAATTGTGAGTGAAGTGATGGAAAAAGAGAAGAACTTGGCACCTGACGGTGGTGAAAGAAGGGATGGGTCTGTTGACAGTGACAAAAAGGAACAGATCTGCGTACTGTAATGTTGTGTTGTGTTGGGTTCCTTCCAACAACAAAAGAGATGAAACTAAAACTAAGATAAGAATGTAACGAAGAGATGTTCAAGTTTCAAACTGAAACAGATCCCTCTGTATCCTTTGTTTTCTCCTCAACACTCATCTGGGATCATCATAGGATCATGGAAGCTCCAATTATTTTTTTTTTTAAGCTTTTATTTCTATTATTATTATTATTATTATTATTATTATTATTATCTTTTTACTGTGAACCGATTGAGGAAGAACAGAAGGCCCAAACTAGGAGAATGGGGGCAATTTCCAATTTGGAATGGGTTGTACGGAATCGAAGACGTTCTTGGGCTCAATTGAAGTCATCGATGTTTTTGAACAATTTATATATATGACTAAAATTAACATATAATTATATATTATGTTTAAATATATAAATTATATTTAAAATTAAATAAATAAATATTTTTAAACATAAATATAATAAATAATTTATGTTATAACATAATATTTTTTTTATTTTTTATGATTTATTTTAGCATATTAAAATTAAATTTATAAATAATTATTAATTGAATCACATAAGTTAAAGAAATCTTTAAAAATTCTCTTATTTAAAAAAAATTATAAATGTCATTATGTTAAAAAGAAATTTGTATTTAATAAATAAAGAATTGATAAATAAAAATTAAATTAAAAAATAAGTTAATAATCCTTTAAAAAATTGTTAAAAAAATTTCTAAGAACATTATTGTGTTAGATAACTATCCATATTTAATATATAGGAGTTGGTGAGTTATACGTTAGTAATATTTATTAATTATTATGATCTTAATTAAACAATTTATTAAAAAAAATACTATCAATTGTACTATAAAAAAAATTACTTATAATATTATGATTGTAATAAATTTTTTATTATTTAGTATTTTTCATTTTAAACTAACATTTTAACACACTTAATTTATAATATAATTCTTTATTTATCTTGTTCTATTTTGTTTGACAATTAAGATTTTGATATGTGACTTAAGAAATATAATTAACATGTCTCATTTCATAAATATTTGTATATAACTTTTCAAATATGCTTAAACTTATGAATATTGGTTGACATAAGTGGTACTGTCTCTTAACCAAGATATTCAAAATTTAAAGTCTAACCTTAAGTAAAAAAAAATAGACCATGTTAAAACATTAACAATGATAAATGGTATAATAAGAATGAAATAAAATAAGTATTTTAAATTATTTCTTTTCTTATTTATAAGATTCAACTTAAAATAATTGTTTGTTCTTTTATATAAGATCAAATTCATATTGTCTTATATATTAATTATTTTTAGACTAAAATATCTCTAATTAAAATATTTTTAATTTAATAAAATATATTGATTATAAACTCTTTAAAGAATATACATTCTAATTGATTAGAAGATCAATTAGAAAAAGATAAATATTAATTAAAAAAGATAATAAAAAAAGAGAAATAGTATAAAATAGTTTTAGAAAAAAATTATATAAATATGATTTTTTTGTTATCAATTAAATTAACTATTTTTTATTCTTAATGAATTAAATAATTAAATCTTATAATTATATAAGGTAATAATTGAATTTATAATAAATAAATAGTTTTGCACGTATAAATCAAAGAAAGAACCCCTTACTTTGGGAATATTTAATTTGTTGTGAGAACAATTTTCAACAAATTTTGGTACAATTCAATAGTATTTTATTTGTTTTTCTCAAGTTTTAGAAGCACAACGGAACTTGAAAATAATTATTAGAATAATAAATACAAAAGAAAAAAAAACCATACATGAAAAAATACTGATAGAAAAACAATTGAGATACAAATAAGTTGTATGTCAATGTTTATAAGTTTGTTTCATTTATAAATATTAATAATAAATAATTTTTAATTCCTAAATAATTATGATGAGATCTATATAAAGTATAAAAAATATTTTTTTATTGTAAATGAAATTATACACAACCTTTAAAATAACAATAACGACTATAAAAGGAAAAGACAATAAAAAAATAAGATACTAAAATATTTTATCTAAGTAGAAAAGGATACATAATTATTTCCAAAAATAAAGACTAAAAAAATTAATTAAAATATTTGTTTAAAAGAAGAAAAATTATCTCTACAATAAATATTATAAAAAAATTAATACATCATTTGGTCCATAAATTTTTTTAGAATCTTTTAATTATGTATTTAAACTAAAAAAAGATTGTAACTAAATACTTCATTTTTTTATGTCTTTATAGTTTAGTCGTTAAAATTAGACATCTGTTAGTAATTCATGAAATTTCACAAAAATGCCCCCGATACATATAAATGAAGTCACGGAATAATAATTTAATATAATTGTATAAGTATGTGTATGTTAAAAATATTTTGTGAAATTCAATAGATTATAAATGGATTTTTAACTAAAATGACTAAATTAAAAAAAAAAATTAAGGTAGATGACCTAATGACTAAATCTGGAAAAAATGTATAAAATATTGTATAGAAAATGTTAAAGAGATAAATAAAATTTAAATGTAATTATTTTGCTAAATAAACTTTTAAATATAAAATTATTATAATTATCCTTAATTAAAATTTAATATACCTTAAAAAAATAAAATTACAAAAAGGTATTGGCCTATTGAATCTAAGTTAAATTAACACCTGTTAACAATGTTTGTTTGTTTGGTCAAAACAACTAAAACGGACTATTTTTTAAATTACATAAAATAAAATTTCTTTTATATATATATAAATGAATCCGTTATTTTAGTTTTAATTATTAGAAATATAGAACTATTTTTATGTGTATTAATCGGTGATTACCTTATGAGTTTACTAATGAATTGTTTATCCACATTTTTATAAAAATATATGTTTTAATACTATAAATCATGTTTATCGATTGAAAGAAAAAACTATTGACTTTTAAGTAATTATTAAATATAACTACCACAGAATTGAATCAGAGCTATATATACAATTGATTTATAAGTTTTAACTTTTGACCATATTGATTCTAATCCTTAGTTTGTTCTTGTCCATGCATAGAGCTCCAAGCTCTTAATCACCCACGTGGCCTTGTGATAATTCATGAAACTCCCCCGAAGTGATAAGGTGCTTATAACAAAGTTCATTGACGTTAAACAAACCCAACGTTCGTTGATGGTGACAACTGGCAACACATGGTGAAAATGAACACAAAATATGAGCCTCTAGTTTTGAGTTGAAGTATTTAGCTTTGTGGTGTCCCTTGTGTTTCCTCTCTTCCTGTACCTTTGGTTTGCAGAAAGGAACATGGAAGCTGTGTGTGCCTTTTCTGTTGCTACACTTCACATCCCCAAGCATTCACATGAAATACCAACCCCACTTAGGAAATCCATGTTCTTGAGCCCCCAACTGAACTCACCAATTTCACTTGTTCACAGGGGCACTTCAAAATCCAAGCTTTCCACTGCCTTGTCACCCCCTCCATTGGCAGAACCCAGCAACACACCTGAGGCTGAGCCAGAGTTTGAAGGGCAAGCAGAGAAATTTGACTGGTACTCTCAATGGTACCCTTTGATGCCAATTTGTGACCTTGACAAAAGGAAACCACACGGGAAGAGGGTATTAGGCATTGATGTGGTTGTGTGGTGGGATAGGAATGAGGGTGCTTGGCAGGTTCATGATGATGCTTGTCCTCATAGATTGGCACCCTTGTCTGATGGAAGGATTGATCAATGGGGCAGGTTGCAGTGTGTGTACCATGGTTGGTGTTTTGATGGCAAAGGAGAATGCAAATTGATTCCTCAGGCACCCCCTGATGGTCCTCCGGTAAGTCTTCTTGATCATAACTTGTAGTTGATGTGTATTGCTGTAATATGGCTTCCAAATTCAATATTTCTTGTGTTACATTTCCTGTGTAGTGAGTTGCCAGAACACTTTTTTTGTTCAGCCATTCCTGTAATCAAAAGGTTCCAATATGCAAGAACCATTTACTCATTTCCTTGCCATTAATTTTAGCTTGTCATAATTTCATGTTTTGAAACATACAATGAGTCTGTATGGATACAACTTTTAAAAAAATTAAAAATAAAATAAAATAAAACAAAAACTCTTTATTTTCAGAAAAGAAACTTTCAAAAACTCTTTTAAGTTTGTTCAAAATAGGTTTAATATTGAAGTTGAGATCATATCATGTCGATGCATGGAACGTGAGCATGGTTTGTGAGTGGTCTGGTGGTGCACATTCTTTGTAAGTTCATTGGTTGTAGATCTCACTATTGCTTCAATCTACCCTTGGCCACAAGACATGTCACTCATGGCCACATCTTCTTCCTCTTTTTGTTAATCTGATGTTCTGTTTCTGTAGGTTTGCACTTTGTTTTTATGAGTTATGACCCTCAAAATTGGAAATGTATGAGTTACACCTCAAGTTTAAAAGTTTTGCTTATTCTTTACTTGGTGTGTGACAATTTGCTCTTACAAAAGTGGACTTATCCACTTACAATGAACAGAAGTTGGCTTGTGCTTTTTAAAATTCATATTCAATTTATATAACATAGACAACTTCAGAATACAAAAATGTGAACTATTGACACTATACAAAACTTCTAGTGTTTTAGAAAAGCAAAAAGTGTTCGTGGTTAGTTAATACATGACTCCTACACCTGAAATTTTTAACCCTTATAAAACAAACTCCGGTAAATCACACTACTCAAAATTTGATTTTTTTTTCTGCACTTTATCCATTATCCAGATAAATGTATGTTGGTTGAATAGGGTCTTATGAGCAGGTTGTGACCCTTTTTGAAACTCGAGGTAAGCCACATGACCCAAAGTTGGAGTTTCCTTTAACCATTTTTCTTTTGGAAATTGTTAAATGCTTCCAAGTTTCTTCAACTTGTAATCCCATGAGCAATCAATATAGAAGGGTAGCAGTAGATTGATTTTTCCATTGTTAGCTTAATATTCATACTAAAGGGAGAATCTGATGCTCATTAAATTTTGCTGGAAAAAAAATGTGCAGATTCATACGTCCAAAAAAGCATGTGTAGCTGCTTATCCAAGTACTGTGCAAAATGATATCTTGTGGTTCTGGCCAAATACTGATCCTCAATACAAAGATATTATTACAAGAAAAAGACCCCCATTCATTCCACAATTAGATGATCCATCGTATACTAAATCAATGGGAAACAGAGACATTCCTTATGGGTATGATTTTAACTTTTATGATCTCTTCTAATTCCTATGTTTTAGAACTACACATCCGTTTGTGTCTCACTTTCTTTTACCCGAAGCACCTCTAACGTGATTTATTTTCTTTTACGTAATTGGTATAATTATTTTAGCTGATTCTCGAAGGTGAAAACACAAGCATTATATTATGCATATACAACATTTTTTTCTCCCTTTTTTGACATGAAAGTAGTAATTTCCATGCTAGGGGACAAAAACCATATTTCCCACTGTGTATCTTTTTAACAAAATAAATATGCAATTTCAGGTATGAAGTACTGATAGAAAATCTTATGGACCCTGCACATGTTCCATATGCACACTATGGACTAATGCGTACTCAGAAGCCAAAAGGTAAGCACATAAGATATATGTTTTTTATCTTCAGTAAATTTAAATTCACTTTATATATGACACTTACATATGTAGAGCTTAATAACAGTGAAAGTTGATAGAGAAGGGGGCAGGCCACTTGAATTGTTTGTTGAAAAGTTAGATATCAATGGTTTTACAGCAGATCAAGGTTGGAGCTTAAGCAAATTTATGCCACCTTGCATTTTTTATGCATATACTGATCGAGATCAACCTGCCTCATCTGCTGAAACTCAGGTAACATGTTGAGTAGATAACTAGATATTATCTTTAGATAAGAAACAAAATGCAGACAATTTTTTTAAGGGTATTGCATAATGTGTGTTAAACTTAATGCAGAAACCATCAGCTCAGAAGAAGTTTGCTTTAATCTTTGTTTGTGTTCCTGTTAGTCCTGGTAAAAGCAGATTGATATGGTGCTTCCCAAGAAACTTTGGATTGTGGATTGACAAAATTGTACCACGATGGATATTTCATATGGGACAAAACCTGATTCTGGATTCAGACTTATATCTTCTCCATGTTGAGGTAATTCTTGTTATAAATTTATTAATTATTTATCTTGTCGACAAATTGGTTCCATCAGTCTATTTTCCCTGTTCTAAGTATTACAAAGCTATCATAAAGATCAGCGGCACCAAGTCAACAACAACTTTTCCCACTAGGTGGTACTAGCTACATGAATCAAATGATGCTATAATGTTTTTGTAAATTATGCACAAACTGATAACGTCTATCCGAATCCTTCTTGATTACTTTGCTAATAGTTTTTCTTGGTTTTCCACAACTATTGCTATTAGGCTACCCTCCATCTGATCTACTCTCCTTATTGGGCTTCTGGGTCTTCTCCATACATGCCAAAACTATCTAAAGACAAGATTGTATCATCTTTTTTATGATCAATAATACGTTTCTTTTTGCTACCCAACACTTTCACCAAAACATTTCTAATCCTTTCTTGTCTAGTATGTCGACTCATCCAACGCAAAATTCTCATTTTTGCTACATGGATTTTGTTATGCGCACTTTCATTTGTACTTTTCTGGTATGTTTATTTTCTTCAATTTTGGTGTCTAGATAAAAAAGGGAATATTCCCTTAACAAAAATTAATTTGAATACTCATAGTTGGTTATTAAATTCTTTTGATAGGAACATAAAATAATGGATATTGGTCCAAAGAATTGGCAAAAAGCTTGTTTTGTTCCAACAAAGTCAGATGCCCTTGTAATTGGTTATAGAAAGTGGTTAAAGAAGTATGCGGGTGGTCAAGTTGATTGGAGAGGAAAATATAGTGGGACTCTTCCTCCAACACCTCCAAGAGAACAGCTTATGGACAGGTACACACAAGATTGCACTTGAAAATGCTAGTTTCAATTTAGTTACATTTCAAATAGACTCCATTTCATTCAACAAGTGAAGTTTATAAAAGGTTAGAACTTAGAATACGTTTTGGCCCCTTGGAAGTGGCGACTTGTGTACACCTTTTGGTCACTTGAAATGTGGGAAGAAATTGATTTTCCAAGTTGACAGCTTAATTAATTTGAACAGGTACTGGTCCCATGTGGTGAATTGCAAGAGTTGCAATTCTGCTTACAAGAGCCTCAATGTGGTTGAAGTAATGCTGCAGGTCATATCTGTCGCTTCAATTGGGATTGTCGCCACCATGAAGCAGGGAACAATGTCAGTGGCAACAAGAAATTCAATGTTTGCGTTAGCAATACTATCATTTGCTCTGTCTCGGTGGTTAGCTCACTTCATATACAAAAACTTCCGTTGTCATGACTACGACCATGCATTTCGCTGAATTCTGACCTGTGTTTTCCGTAGTCCTTGTCTAGCTATTTGTATACAGAGATTATACACACTCCACAAAAATAAAGTTATTACACTTTGATTTACCCTTTTTATTAGTTAATTTAAAATTCAAGTTAAAAAGATGTCTTTAAAATTCGAACTAAAATTGTTTAATAATTTTGTTAACGCTCTTCAAATGAGATATTACCATTTCTGGTGTTTTTTGTAAACTAGTTTGGCCTCTAAATACCAGTTCGGTTTTCTAAAAAACCGGTTTGTTTTGAAAACAACCACATTGGCTTTTAAAAGATTGGATCAACAAAAAACATGAAAACATTGCAATCAGATACTCATCAAACTCATTTAAGGATGCTGGATCTTTGGGAAACCAGTTTGTTTCCTAAACGTTTTGAACATTGCAATCACGCACCAGACTAATTTTGTAAGCCAGTTCGGTTCTTTAAAAACCGGTCATCTGAACTGAACTGTTTTTAGTGAACCGGGTCGGTTTCCATTGAACCGATTCGGTTTTTGGTGAACCCGGACCGGTCTGACTTTTTATTGGACCCGGTCTGGTTTTAGTGAACCTACTCCGTCCCAGTTTTAAAATGAACCCGATCCAGTTCGGTTTTTAAATGTCCCGGTCCAGTTTTTTGTGCCCCTCAATTCGGTTTACTGGTCCGGTCCGGTTTTTAATGGGCCCGGTCCGGTTTTAATGAACCCGGTACGGTTCGGTTCAAAAGCCCGCCCAAAAAAAATGTCATTTGTCCAAACCGGCTTCTAATTCATCTTAGAACACCATAAGGCTTCCAAAACAGATTTGATTTTTATTTTAAGATTTTAAACCAGAAAAGTTCATCATTCGCCAATTCATTAAACTATATAGTCCTGCACAAATTAATAATAAAAGATAAATAAATTACAATAAAAAATTATTAAATTAAAAAAGGTTTGAAGATGAAAATTCAAGATGTAAACAGGAAAATAGTAACAGAAGGCTTATAATTTAAGAGAGCCAGCTGTGTCGCAAGACCTGTAAAAATTCTATATATGCCCTTCAAACGAAATGTCCAGCTACAGCAAGACAAAAAAGTCTAGCTAGACTCTGGAAATCAGATACCATGGGCAAATAATTACAAATAAGATAATAAACACTAATTAAAACAAGAGATCAGATGGTAGTGCATGTTTGTAATCATCATTCTATTGCAGAATTGATGGATAAGTATCCTCATATCTCTTTGAAAATATGAAAAATAGTTAGTTTAAGTGAAAATTGATTCAGATTAATAAAATCCCTTGGAGGAATGAAATAACTTTATACTGATCCCATTGCTCCAAAATTTCAATTGAAACATCAAGAATATTTATTAAAAAAATAAATAAAACAAAGACAAGGTAATTCAAACTGATTTCAAGACTATGAAAACGACAATAGCAGAATCAGATAAAACGTCAATCACCACCTTACACCGTTTGGTGCAACTTAAGACTGGGGCGACAATTTCTATCATCACTTCCTTCACAGAGACAACGCCAATACAACGAAACACATACTAACAGTTAAATTTTAATCCAAAAGGCAAAAAATAAAGTCAATTTCATGCACTTGAACACAGCGTAACAAGGTTTAAAAACACAATAAATGGCTCTGAGGCCTCTTGAACTTATAGATCTTGTTTGAAAAAAGAGGCACCGCCACGCCACTTTCTCCAAAGCGGAGAACCGAGGCGTATATATAAGCGGTGTTGCGTCTAGGTTTTTACCTTGTAACAGAGTGCGTCTATTGTAGGGTTTCTTTGGATGGGGGTTAAGTGGTAAATGGGTTGGGCCCATCCAAGCAAAACTTAGCCCACTTAACATGCAAAGGACTCTTGGATCTTGACCAAGGTACTTTAGTTAACTCTCTTTTTTCAAGACCAAATTCGTTTTTTTTTTCTTAATTACATACTTTAGTTAATTCTCTTTAATTATATTATTTTGACTATTTTTTTAAGAAAAAATTAAAAAAAATGTATTTTTCTTTAATTTCTATATATAATTCTACCGTAATGAAATGTCAGTAAATCACTCCTCAAACAAATTTATTTGAATATATTTTTTAATTTTAAAATCATATTTTCATTTAACTTGTTGCTTTGTTCATATAATTTAAGTTATTTTATTTTAAAATACAATCTATGTTCATTATTATTTATTAAGTTGAAAATTGTATTTTAATAGTGCATATAGAATAAATGTTTGTATTTATATAATTAAAATTTATAATAAATATATAATTTTTTATACAAATTATATTATAATTTAAATTAAATATATATATATATATATATATGATATTTTTTCAATTATTTATGTATCACTCAAGTTTAGTAGGAGAGTGAGAGCTAGTGCAAGAGGAATTTCTTTCTCTTTTCTTTTCCTTTGTTTCTTGGATAAGACCTTCTTCTCTTCCTTTTTTTTCTTTTGTATAGCTAACCAAAATAGTTGAGTTGTTAGTTGGGCTCAAAACCATGTGGAACTATGTGAAATGTCTCTCTTCTCCCTTTTTTCTCATGCTCATTTTGATCTTACAAGAGGTAAGAGAAGCTTGTAATATGTTTATGTCACATACACGTGATTGGGGTAGTCTAAGATCACTAAATTTGTATTATGTTGTTAATTCTTTAGTGGCTGAGTTGCGAGTACAAAAGTTCTTGAAGCTAAACATATTGATAATAATAAATTTGTCTTTTTTTTTTTTTTTTTTCTTTTTAAAACTATCCCTATACTACTTTTTTTCTCTTAATTAATACTCATTTTTTTAACCAATTAAAGTGCATGTTCTATAATATTTTTATCTCCTAATTAATACTTTTCTTTCTCCTAATTAATTAGAATACACGTCCTTTACAAAATTTAAATACAAACTTAAAGTTATTTGTAATACTTTTTTTTTAATTTTAAAAAAATCATAAATATTCACAAATATTTACAAGTATTTATAAAATTTATAGGTACTCTCTTAATGGATACCCACATGAACATTAAATAGATACTAAATTGATTTTTATATAGCAGGAAGGGATGGGTACCCTACTACTTGTTCAGGACTTCGTTACCATCCCTAATTACCACTACTTCATCCAAGACCCAAATTAGTGTGAATAATTTCTTAAAAGAATAAATTAATAACAATTATTATATATATACAAAGAACAATATATAATATAAAAAAAATAATCATCAATATTTAATATATAAAGTTAAAATATAAAAAATATAATATTTTAGAATATATTAATAATTTAATTAAAATAAAAAATATAATTTTACTTGTACTATTATAATATAGATAGATATCACAACTTATTATTGTAAATACTTGAACCGAAAATAATTTAAGCAAGTTGTAACTATTTGACGTGTGTTTGATTTTGCGTTAAAAACCTAACATATTTTTAAAGTGGACAATATTTTTCATATTTGAGAATAACAAACATGTATTTTATGTTTTTTTTTTCTTGTTTATATGCATAACATTTTATTATTATTATTATTATTATTATTTTTTATGTTTAGAAAGCATGTAAAAGTAAAAACTAGAAGTGACATGCGTGTGAGTGAAGGAAAAGCAGGAAATGGAGTTTGAAAGCAGTGAATGGAAGGAAGTGAAGCAAGTAATAATGAGAGGGTATCAGATTCAGATCCACCGTCACCATCACCACTTCACCACTAACCTCATTCTGTAACCCCCACCGCACCACATTCACTTCAGATCCAAACACAATGAAGGACTCAAACACTAGCAATAGCAATAGCAGTAACAATAGCAGAACCGAACCCATTGGCCAAAACATCATAAAACTCATAAGCAACCTCTGCTTCTCTTTCTTCGTCTTCTCCGTCCTAATCTTCACCGTCATCGCCATAACCTACCAACCCCCCGACCCATGGCTCCAATCCACCCCAGCCCTAACCAACCTCTTCACCCAATCCCAAAACGCCACCTTTCGCATCGACTCCTCCGTCCTCAAAACCGGCGAGGACCTCGCCCCCACGCCGCAGGACCCTCCCCTCCCTCCTCCGCCCCCCGCCGCCGTCGCCGTCACCGAAGCCGTCATTGAAAAAATCGAACAAAAACTCGCCAATTCCACTGCCAATTCCACCGCCGATTCCACCGCGCCGCTTCCCTCTCCCCCTAGTTGCGATGGAACCCTAAACTGCTCCGACCCTCGCATGCTCATTGCGGTTCAGAGATTTAACCTCCGCGCGTTCAAGTCCATCGCTTTCTTCGACTACCAGCCGCCGGTGAAGGGCCCCGCCGCCGGCGAGTGCGACATCGCGTGGCGCTTCCGGAACAAGCGCGAGCGGTCGTGGCGCAAGTACCGTGACTTTCGCCGCTTCAAGATCGGCATCACCGACGATTGCCGCTACAAGGTGGTCCACGCCGGCGGGTGGCACTCCGGCGTCAACGCGCGCCGCAACGTGACGCGGACCGGCGCCGGCAGGGGTAAGACGGCGCCTCCGCGGGTTTCGACCCGGGATGATGAGATCAATGACACGATTCCCACTTTGGGATCGGAGAGTAACTTTAGGAATGGGAAGTATTTGTATTACTCGCGTGGTGGGGATTATTGCAAGGGGATGAATCATTATATGTGGAGTTTCTTGTGTGGGTTGGGTGAAGCTATGTTTTTGAATAGAACTTTTGTTATGGATTTGAGTGTTTGTTTGGCTGCAACTTATAACCCTAGTAATAAGGACGAGGAAGGGAAGGATTTTAGGTACTATTTCGATTTCGAGCATTTGAAGGAGTCGGCTTCCATTGTGGAGGAGGGTGAGTTCTTGAGAGACTGGAAGAAGTGGGATAAGACTCATTTGAAGAAGAAGAAGGTTCCTGTTAGGAAGGTTGTCACTCACAAGGTGACTCCTATGCAGCTTAAGAAAGATAAGAGTACGATCATTTGGAGGCAGTTTGATGCCCCTGAGCCTGAGAATTATTGGTATAGGGTTTGTGAAGGTGAGGCTGCTAAGTATATTCAGAGGCCTTGGCATGCTTTGTGGAAATCCAAGAGGTTGATGAATATTGTTACTGAGATCAGTGGAAGGTTGGACTGGGATTTTGATACTCTCCATGTGGTTCGAGGAGAGAAAGCTCAGAACAAGGAGCTGTGGCCTCATTTGGATTATGATACATCACCGGATGTTCTTCTTGAGAAGCTTAAAGGGATGGTTCAGCCTTGGAGGCATTTGTATATTGCCACCAATGAGCCTTATTACAATTACTTTGATAAGTTGAGGTCAAATTACAAGGTCCATTTGCTTGATGATTATAAGGAGTTGTGGGGAAATATGAGTGAGTGGTACAACGAGACGAGTTCTCTCAACAATGGAAAGCCTGTTGAGTTTGACGGGTACATGAGAGTGGCAGTGGATACAGAGGTCTTTTACCGTGGAAAGACACGAGTGGAAACTTTCTATAATTTGACTAAAGATTGCAAGGATGGAGTTAATACATGTTGATCAGGTTGGCACTCCTGATTTTGATGCTTATTCACAATACATGGTACAATCGGGCCTTGCTTTTCGACTCAGTTTCAGATCCATACCATGGGGTGAAATATGAGATTATTGTTGTACTTGCTTGTTCTTTTATTGGATTGATGATTTATGCTGATTGTCATGATTTTGTATACATACTATAGAATCCCTTTCTTTCCTCTTTTCAATTTACTCAAGTTGCTATTCTTTACTTCCCTTTTCTCATTAGAATATTTGTTCCCAAAATGATCGCACCATATTGAAAATTAAGAAGGGTTTTTGTTGAGGCCCCTTAAAATTCTATTTGACGTTTAGTTTGGGTAGTGACTTTGCAATTTAGGACAACTCCAGAGGAAGTAACTCGCACGAGTTGCATAGTACATGTAAAGGTGTGATTAATGGTCTTTATTGTGGCATGTCATTGCTAAGCAACTCATACCCAATTTTATTCCAATGAAAGTAATTCTAAGGAGCTTACAATAACTCATAATTTTATATTTTCTTAATTTTGACTTAATTATGTTATAGTTATTTGGTGGCCTCCAAGATCCAAAATATTGTATTTTGATGGTAAGGAACAGTTGCTTACACAACTAAAAAGAAATTTACACAACTTTCATTGCCATATGGGATTTGTTCCAATGGGAGGGTTCTTTCGAGCAACCGGAACTTCATTGAAGTATCTCATCATGCATCTTCCATTGGAGATGCTTTAATTTTCCAAGTTATATTGAAATGCTAAAATATATGCAATGAATGCACACATTTCTCTTTAAACACAAATCGTTGCCCTGATAAACTTCTAACCTAACTTTCTGACCGCAATCCTACAAGCTCTGTATAGCCCTATTTTTATTCACCCCAATTTGAACTGATCTTTTTGACTGCTAGAAATAGCCAGCTTCGTGGCAGACCACTATGCCATCCACTAATGACACTACTTTGAATTCATTCTTTTACCTTGAGGATGGATTTCATTTTTAGGCAGTTTAGATGAACTATGGGGTTGTATGTATGTTTCTTTCGTTGCACATTGTCAACGTCCCCTGAAATGTCTCTTTTATTGAGATTACAAATTACTACGAATGTGCCTTTTGTAATGTGTGGCATCTCTAATTTGGTACACACTAGTTTGTGTTTCTGCAGATACAGATATTGTTCTTATGTATCGAGCAAGAGTTGTTATAAATCTTCTTTTATTCAGGCAAAATTGTTTCAAAGAACTGATTTTACATTGGAGACACAGCCGTGTAATAGAAAAATAGTTCAAGATACCTTCGTCATCATTTTTGTTTGCATTCTGCTCGGTTGATGACTTTTCAGTTCTGATTTTCTTCCTGATGACGATTTACTGCATGGTGAGTAATACTCTGGTTATCAATTAGTCTATTTTTCTTGTCTTTGCACGTGAAACAATTGAATTGTTGGTTAGTTTAAACATGATAGAGGCGCAAGTAAGATGATTATCCTAGAAACAGATGAACAAATTTGTTTTTAATGGATCAGTAAAGCATGGCACCGGAAATCTGATGTTCTGAACAAATTTTCCTTTTTTTTAATCCTAAATTAGAAACACTTCTAAAATGATTAAGACGTTTAATGATGAATCTTTGCCAGCCCCAACCGAGTAGCTTGATTGATGCGGTTCTATTTTTTCCCCCTGAAGGCGCATTATATGATCTCGTAAGCTCTATCTGCTGCTATAGACCTGTGTATTTTACTAGTTTGTGTTTGCTTCTGTATACACCTAGTTCTCCGATAGAAAACAGTTGTGTGCTCTACCAGAGATTTAGACTAACTCTTGGGAATTTTTCACGTTACCGATTATATGATCTCCGTAGACCTTGTTTGCGACTCAGAAATTTCCAAATTTAATAATTTCTTTAGTAAAACTTCACATGGTATGGTGAGTCTAAATCGCGGAACTTGGATTAAAAGTTTGGAGTTATCAAATTATTATTTTTATATATAAAATTATAAATTAATTATTTTATTAAATAAAAAGAAAATAAAATTTTTCTATTTTTTACTCAATTTTTTAATTTTATTGTAATTAATAATATAACAATATATAAATATAATATTAATATATATATATATATATATATATATATGTGTGTGAGGAATGCTAATATACTTCCACTTATTTTTTAGTTGGAGTATGTTAACAATTTACACCAAAATTTTAGGACAAAAAAATCACTCATTTATTTTGATTTGGTTAATTTATATAAAGGATATTATAGTAATTTAATTTAATTTTAAATAAAAATAAAATATTTTTTATCTCTTATTAACTTCATTCTCTAAGTCGTTTCTATTTTTTATTGAATTTTTTCTCCAACCCACTTCTCTTTTTTATTAAATTTTTTCTCTAACTTATTTATCTCTCTCCTATTAAATTCTTTCTTTAATTCATTTTTCTCTCATCTCATCTCTCATGATGTCTCCCCTCTATAAACAAATAAAAAATTAATTACTCACTTCTTTTTTTTATTAAATTTTTTCTCTAACTTATTTATCTTTCTTCTATTAAATTTTTTCTTTAACTCATTTCTCTCTCATCTCTTATGATGTCTTCACTCCCTAAACAAATAAAAAAATATAAACGATTTAGAGAATAAAGTTATTAAGAGAGAAAAAATATTTTATTTTTATTTAATATTAAATTAAATTATTATAATATCTTTTGTACAAATGAACCAAATTAAAATAAATGAGTGATTTTAACTAAAAAATAAGTAAGCTTTTATATATATATATATATGAAAATTTAGAAAAATTTGGGAGAGCCGTCGTAATGAAGGTCCGCCACTGTATCTAATAGTAAGAATTTGGATATGCATATTTTAAGTTCATGTGTTCGAATGTGTCAAGTCATAATCATACAAACGATGTCGGAGATGTTTCTCAAGGGAAAGATACAAATTGAGGGAGGAAGATCAAAATCAAACTGTGTCGGCAAGGTATTTTGTCAATTGTTAATAGGCAAAATGTCTAATAAGTTGATCTGATTTAAAATACGATTGTATGATAGTTCAAATATAAACTATAATTATTTCACACGATTTTCATTAAAAATGAACCGAAAAATGACATTCATCCTACAATCAAATTTTTAAAATTATTCTCATCACACCTTACACACATTATAGAAGGTAAATATATCATCATTTAAGTGACACCGTCTGAATGGTTAACGTATTCCAAAATTCAAACGAGAAGTAATTGATTTAGAAAGACGAGAAAATCATGTTAATTGTATGTCATACTACAATTTATAGCAGCATATATAAAAAAACTCAATGCAAAAATACATGTATCCCAACGAAAGCTACAAAATATAAGTGACTTCCACAGACATTCAGACTATTCATCCTCCTGGCTACGTAATCTGGCTGTCTTGTTTGTCACAACAACATCAAGCTGCGCAGCTCTCTCAACTATTTCCTTCCTTTTTCTTGTGGACACATTGTGGGCAATCTCAGCACAGTATGTCCTAAAATAATGTCAAAAACTGGTGAGTAAACATTACAGGCAAAGTAGTAAAAAATCAAAACCAATTTGGAAGGAAATAGTTCACCTGTTGTGCATCATGAGTAGTTCCAAGTCCTTCACGTTATGAACAACAAATTTCTTGAAGCCATTAGGAAGATAGTGACGAGTTTTCTTGTCTGATGCATAACCAATGTTTGGCATCAAAGTGCATCCTTTGAACTTTCTCCTGACACGGGAGTCAATACCCTTTGGTCTTCGCCAGCTTGGCTGTTAACAATATATTAATAACAAATATTCGTCAGATTAAAAAAAAATCAGTTGCAACCTATTCTACTATCAACATACAAGGCAAATTAAGAACTAACAAATATCAGAAAAAAAAATCCACTCCTCAAGTATGAACGCAAAATTGAAATGGGCAAAAACAGTCACCTTTAAATTTCACGTTCATTTTAAAAAGAAAGTAGCTTCTTCATTACAAAACGGTAGTAAAATTACTTCCAGAAAATAAAATAGGGCATCAGATACCATGGGAAGAAGAACTCAGTTTAAACTCACTAGGATAAAAACTTCACAAAACATAACTTGATCAGCAATCTCAGCCGAAAGATGGTGATGTTTATAATAATAATCACAGACACTCAGCATATTAGAAACTATCATCATTGATTGCTGATCTAAAAATTCTGATGAAGCAAAAAACAATGACACTAAAGTCAATAGTTATTTAAATTAAATATATAAAATAATAAAAAGGTTCTTAATTATGCGACAAAGAAACGTTAATTAAAAGATAGTACGAGCGTATTCAAAATGTAAACAGGAAAATAGTAACAGAAGGCTTATAATTAAGAAAGCCAGCTGTGTCGCAAGACCTGTAAAAATTCTATATATGCCCTTCAAACGAAATGTCCAGCTACAGCAAGACAAAAGTCTAGACTCTGGACATCAGATACAATGGGCAAATAATTACAAATAAGATAATAAACACTAATTAAAACAAGAGATCAGATGGTAGTGCATGTTTGTAATCATCATTCTATTGCAGAATTGATGGATAAGTATCCTCATATCTCTTTGCGACTACACTTCAAAATATGAAAATAGTTCATTTAAAAGGAAATTTATTCAAATAAATAATTTTTCTCCCATGTTATAAAAAACAGGAATGATAAGATTATCAGTGTACAACCTTAAGTAAAGAAGGAAAAACAAGACGAGGGATCAGACAAATAATCTATCACCAGGGTACCCCAAATGAGCACGTAAGACTGGGTGTCATAAAGTTGTCATCAAGTCCCATTTCTAAATTTTAAAAAAAAATATAGCAAACAGAAGAAAAAAAAATCAAACATCAAAAGGGAGAAAACAGAATACCACCAATTGTACAATACAGACTATAATTCTTATTAAGATATATGGAATCAGATAGTCGATCTCTCACCATGTATAAAAAAAATATGGTAAGACTGGGTGTCAAAACATTGTCCTCATATCCCATCGCTCCAAAAATTCAATGGAAAAAAATCAAAAATAAAATCAAAAAGCAAAGAGTATCAAATTCAAATCCATTTAATGCTTAAGAGAATAAAGCTGACAATTAAGTAGCAAATAGCAGGATCAGATAAAACGTCAATCACCACCTTACACCTTTTGGTGCAACTTAAGACTGGGGCGACAATTTCTATCATCACGTCCTTCACAAGGACCACACCAACACAACGACACACATGCTAACAGTTAATTTAATCCAAAAGGCAAAACATAAACTCAATTTCATGCACTTCAACACATCTTAACCAAGGGTAACATCGCATCATAACTCATCCAAATACACATCTTAACTTTTTTTCAAATTAAATCAAATTGAAAAAAAAAAATGTGTATATAAAACAAGCAGCATGAAAAGGCGAGAATGTATACCTTAACAGAAATCTTACGGTCGCTCTGAGGCCTCTTGAACTTCTTGACCCTCTTCTTGACGACCTTCTTCGAAAGGAGAGGCACCGCCATTTTCTCTAAGGTGGGTTGAGGAGAAGCTGAGGATAGAGTAGTAGTATATATAAGTGGCGCTGTGTCTAGGGTTTTTTCTTTTAACACTATTCTAGGGTTTCTTGTAACAGACTTCGTGTAAAATGTAAATGGGTTGGGCCCAATAAGAGCCCAAGCAAGACCAAAAACGCAATAGACTCGTTGGATCTTGACCAAGGATATAAATTTAATGTTTAACAGTAACTTAGTTAATTCTCTCTTTTCAGATTAATTTTTTTATATTTTATTAATTACATATTAGTTTATCTTTATCATGTGAAGCAAATCGCTCTCGGCTTTTTGATGCTCCACCTTGATTAGGAATCACAATAAATCATTTACACTTACATACGATGAAAAAAAAATTATTAAAAATAATTATTTCAATTATCTCATTCGACATATTTTCAATGATCAATTATTATTTTAAAAAATTAAAATAATTAAAATAATATTTATTTAAATTATTGGTTTAATTATAATAAAATTTAGTAAGTTAAAAATATATAATTATCTTATATAATCAAATTTAAAACTAATACAATTATTTATTTATTTATTTATGTTGTTAATAATATGTATATTAAAAAAAATTATTATATTATATATATAAATAGATTGATTTATTAGACTTAACAAGTTTTTGAATAAGTTTAAGCTTGACCTTTTTAAATAAATAGGTTTTTTAAAGCCTAAACCTGTAAAACCGATCAAGTCAAGCCAGACTTTAAAGAAGTCAGGTCATAAACCTCTCTTTAAGTCTAACATATTCTCATTTCTAACCTTAATCTTCTGATAAGTCAAACATATTGTCACATACTCCATCATGTCCCTCTTTATACTAACCCATCAAAAAGTCTTATTCAGATCTTGATACATCTTAGTCATACTAAGATGTATACTATATTTGTTTTTGTTACCCTCTTCTAACACAGTTCTCCTTAACTCAAAATCTTAAAGTAGACAAATTTTTTCATTGAACCTCAAAATCTCATCTCCATCCAACTTGAAGTCAACTACTTCATTTTCACTTGCTTTAAGAATTCATTAGATATGGTAGTTACCCTGTAGCTAATGTGATCTCGAGCAAAATCCACACTATGACTCAAATCTCTAAATTCCTCCACTAATTTAAACTATTTAGCCATCAATGCAAACATGTGGATAGATTTCTAAGGCATAAAGACAAATTTTGTACCCTTTGGATGGATTTCCCTAAATGGCATCCAACGCATGTGTAATGTTAAGGACAAGCTGCTCTTTAATATTTTGATGCTTATATGATTGATTGGTGAACATGAATATGATTAATGAATCTACTGCATGTTGTATATTGATTGTTGATATTTGATCTATATGTATTGATTTAGGATAATATATGTGGATGATTATATGTTGTTAGATTTATATCCATTGACATATAATAATGTATATAAATGATAATTGTTGATGTGTGATATTGAGAATTCTTTAAATATGAATTATTGACTTATTAAGGTGTGATGCTGATAATGTTTTAGGCATTTAAACATAATTTATTGACCTGTTGAGGTATTGATGTTGAGAATACTATAGACATTTAGGCATGTTGTGTCGATACATTGTAAGGTGTAATGTTGAAAATGTTATAGACATTTAGACATATTAATTGACTTAGGATTAGAGGAGATAATTTTTTTAAAGATGGATACCCCATTTTATGGATATCAGTGCGTTGCTCTGAGTCAAGTTGTTGAAAAATCTTCTTTGAGTAGGTGTTATCTCTTGGAGTGGATTGTTAAGTCCTCTCTGGATCCTTAGTTGATGTTGGAGTAAAGTGTGAAATCGAAAGCTACTACCCTTAACTAATTACTGGAAATGTGCATGGTATCACGATGATAATTAGTTGTGTTGCAATCTATAAGAGACTTGGTTAATGCATATCAATATTATGATAATCTCATACTCAAGTTATGTTGTACCAGACAATGGTACTGGACTTTCTTAGTTTAAATGACAATTATAACATCTCACTTTTAGTTATGTTATTTATTTATTTTGTGTGATTTAAGTTTAGAATGGTAAATAAGAAATTTTAAAATTTTAAGAAACATGAAAGTGCTTAGTAGATACTAGTTAATATTTGTTCTATTTTTTTTAACCCAAGTTTAAAAAATAACAATGATAAATTTACTCTTGACTAGTTATATATTTTCAACAAACATATTTTGAAAGATATTTCGTATTATATTTTCGTATATAGAATATTTAGAAGGCTTTGACCTCTCGAATATATTACCTACTTACTATCTAAAATCAAATAAATATTATTAATGAATTATTTAGGATTAAATTAGAATTAAGTTATTTAATTAACCTTGAATTCATTTTAAGATGGATACTAAGATAATACTTTTTAATCCATGAGAAAATAAATAATAATAATTAGGTGAATTAAAATTTCAAATTTTAATTAAACTTATTGATTAAAAAAGAATATAAATAAATTCCTACATCTATTAGAATGCAAATAGTTATATGCATCATGTTATAGTAATGACAATAAAACATAGACATGTAGATTCATTCGTTGTTCCAATGATGCTTAAGGAGAAACCTATTGGAAAAAAATCAAAGTCTCACATCAACTAGAGATTAAACAATTGAATAGTATATAAATAGAAAACAACATTTACCTTACAACCTAGTTTTGTAGAGTTGAGTTAAGCTTAAATCTAATATTCTAAGATGGTATCAGACATATCCTAAATTCTTAAAAATGGGTCATCCACTATTGATACATGCGCCATGAGTATGAGGAGGTGTATTGAGAAAAAAAAAAACTCAAGTCCTGTCAATCCTAGATTATTAAAAAGGGTCACCCACCATTTATCCACGTATCAAGCCCAACAGTGTTGGACGTGAGGGGGTGTATTAGAAAAAACTCAAGTCTTACATCGACTAGAAATTAGACAATTGAATAGTATATAAGTAAAAAGTAACTCTCACCTTAGAGTATCTACAATGGGAATTGCTTATAAGCAACTCCAATTGTAGATGCTCTTACAAACCAATTTTGTAGGATTGAGTTAGACTTAAATCTACTATTTAAAAAAAACAAATACAATTTAAAATGGAATAAGGAAAATAATATAATAATAGGAAAAAAAAAGAAGGAACAAAACGTATAAAATGCATAAGACGTTATGTAATTCAATCACGGTCACTTTTCAAAGTTAAGAAAGAGAAGAAAAAAAATGACGAAGAAAAACGTAAAATATAAGAACAAGCAGAGTGAATGAATTTTGGCATCTTTTATAACAACTCAAGGCACCTACCATTTTTCAGTATAAATATGAGTTTAAGAATTGGAGCATTACCCCCCTCACGAACGCGAGACAAGAGTTACGCGGTGCACGGATTGCCTTTAAATTTTCTTTTTGTCCCCTAAAATTCATTTTTTAAGTTTAGTTTGAATATAAATATATAATTGTAGTGTCGTGATTTCATTCATATTTGGTCTTATATTGTGATAAATATATCCTGATTTTAATCATCACAATGCTAAAAACTGAATTAGAAATACATATAAAAAAATATAATATATATAGGGTGAATATATTTGTTTAGAAAAGTCATCTTGCTAGATGTAATAATAATGTGTTGAAAAACTAAGAATTTGTAATATTTAGATTACGAATTATATATAGTTATAATTATAATAACCATAGTAAATTTAAAATTTAGATTTTGTAACTAATATATTTACGCTAGTTTATTTTTTTTTCTTTCATCGTCCTAGACTTTATATACTAAATAATTATGATATTAATATATTAAATTATATATATATATATATATGTGTGTGAAAAACTATCGAATCTATTTAAATTTATAGGGTCTCAAATACATGAGAATGGAAAAGATTGTACAAAATGATTATACTAGAATAGCATTAGCAGTAACTTGTAATAGAAAAAATATTATCTTTATGAGTATACTTAAATAATACTTGTAATATTAATTATATCAATTAAATGAGCACAAAGACTTTTAACATAAAATTATATGCATTATTTAACATTTATTTAAGTCTAAATATTTTATACATTCATGATCATAGAAATACATATCGTTACGATTCAAAATTTAATGTTTGATCTACTATGCCTTTGTTAGGTATATCTGAGAGGTATTGTATTACAAGGAAAGTTTTGCCAAAAATTTTAAAAATATTTATAAATTAATGAAATATTAGATTAGAAGCCTGGAGCATGTAATGGTGAATCATGTATATGAGGCATGTGTCTCGGAGAGATTGGGAAGTTATCGTTTGATGCCCTGCAAGATGAAGGCAAAGATTATTGAAAAGGTTTAGATGATATGGTATTAGATCGTGAGAGTCCTAATAATTAGGCTAACTACCTTGAAATAGGGATAGTTGCATAAATCAATTCAATAACTTTGACACTTGTTTAGAATCACCCATATTGGTTAAACACATATCCCTAGGATAAACCTTGTGTACAATCGTTGAAAAGAATGATAAAAATGGTACCATTATGAGGGGGTATCACTCCCAAAACAAATAAAATACTTGGTGATAATCATAAAGTGAGTTATGGATCCATACGAGTCTAAAATATCTTACGATAACTTGGTTAAATCATAGGAATTTTTGCATATAGAATATTAATTAATTGATTGATTGTAAACCATTACTTAGGTATGTCCTACAAACTATTTGTGAAAGTAACTTAGGAATTAAATCACCTAACTTGTTTATTTTCTTTTCCTTCTATGTATGTGTGACAAGTTTATGATTAACAACTGATATTGATGGGAGACATTCCTATGACATGGAGACTTTCCTTGCAATTCAATAACCAAGACTATTGGACCGATGATGATTTATTTGAGGATGATACCTTTAAAGGGTTGGTGTCATTTCGATTCCTATCCATAGGCCCTCAAGTTAGGAGGTAGCCTACCATCTTGAACATTCCACTAGGACTAATACTACCACCTGCTCCTAAATATGTCAGAGTTGACTCACCACCTCCATCCCTAGGTTCATCATCTCCCAGTACTTTTGATAATGAGCAAGTAGTTCAAGTGGTTCAACTTTACGAGCAAAATGGATTTCACGTCCCTTCACCTCCACATGTATCGAACTTGGGGCCTCACTTGGCCAATGGACACTTTGATGATGATTATGACGTTGAAGACGATGGTTCCAATGCTGAGGACGAGGAGGAGGATCATATTTGAAGGAAGACCCATCATAGTGACATGCATCATTAGTTAACCGACTTTAGAGTAGTAGAAAGGGGTTAATAGTTGTAGATATTTGATTGCTTTGACATATGTACTCTTATATTTTGTTGTTCATAGTAAGGTATTGAAATACTTGTTTTTATACGTGTATATCTTTCTGATGTTAGTATGCAAAAAGTTTTTTTTTTCTTTTTTGTTTAAAACTCTCCACAATGATGGTGATCTATGACGTAACTAATCATGTGTTTGTGTTTATCTTTATATGACGTTCTTCTATGATGACGTTATTTTAATTTTATATTAATACACTACATATTAACTTTGTAATAATAATAATAATAATATTATTATTATTATTCATTATTTTTGGAATAATATTTATAACAATGATAGTACAATCATAATTCTTAAATTAACTGTTTTAATTCACATGTAACCAACTAAATAAATCTAACATGTTATGCTAGTATGGTTCAATTGGTCACTGTGATCAGGTGTCACAAAGACATATAAGAAATCAATTAGTAGAGATTGATATCTCAATTTAGTTAGCGTGTAAGGTGTACAAATGATCAATTTGTTTGGTATGGTCAAACCATTTAAATTGTTTAGGTGTTGTAGGAGATTTGCACAAGTAAATGTGTCATGTCGCATTAGATGAGTTGTATGCATATGATGTGCTTGTTGTTCATATGCTTTGGTGATTTTATGGTAAATGCTATATTGAGTGTTGTACGATGTGAGTCATAAGGTGAATGTTGAATGATTTACATGTTTTTTTATAGTATATTTGTATTTCATATATACCGATATACCTTTATTCTTTTGAAAATTTAGCTTATCCTTACATATTTTTTGGTGGTTGGATTACAATGATCCTATTTACATGGGAGCACATGGTTATGTTTGAGGAGTTGTGTGTGTGAATAGTTTTATTGATAGATGGTAGTGTAGTTGGAGGACTGTTTCATTGTAACCTTTTGTTGTAATTATTTATCTGACAACGTAGGTTATATTAGCGTTGTTTCCTTTGGATTGTTGTATATACATATATACTTGTTTAGTACTTTAAATGTTGATGTAATTTTTTGTACATGTATGTTTTTGCTAGTATATATAGAAACTATTTGTATGATAACCTTGAGCAATAGTTTCTACTGCTAGTTATAGATTATCTTAAGTGTAAGAATTATGATGAATTATTAATTATATAATTAAATTTTATAATAAATTATATATATAGTAAATAATATGTTCAAAGTTCGTATAATAAATATTTATAATATATATAAATGATATTCAAGATTCAAGATAAATAATTTATATTATAACCTAAAATTATTTATAATTATTGATAATTTTTTTTAAATTTTTAAATTTAATTTATAAAAAAATCAAAATAAAAAAAAACTTCAAAAATTAAAATAATTCTTCAAAATGTTTTCATAAAAAAGTTTATATATTTTTAAAAAATTATTATAAACTTTAATGTATAAATAAGCGTTTATCTTATAAATTAAATAAGTCAAAATATTAACTATTACAAATTTTTTTAAAATAATCATTATACAAGTTAAAAATATTAGTTATAATTACTTTTTTTTAGTTTTATCAAATTTATCTTTTAATTCTTATAATTAAACATATTATATTTTAGTTTTTATACATATTATTTTTTTCTCTTTAATTCTCGTCATTTACTTCGATAAAATATAAAAAAATGCATAAAATTAAAATAATTTAAATTTAACTTTAATGAATAAAGACATAAAATTAATACAAGTATAAATATCAAAACAATAATTAAACAATCCCAAACATGTGGTTCAGCAGTAGGGGTTGACCAATACTTAAGTAAGGTCAGGGATTTGAACCTTGTGTATAAAGCTGCGATAAATCTTGAGGCCAGCTATCAGACTCTTTGAAGTACTTCTTTTCTAGCGAGGAGATTAATTCACTGCTATTGTCCCTGAAGTAAAAAACAATAATTAAACTTAAGTAAAAATTAAAAAAAAAACAATTAAACTTATTAGTTACTAAAAGTATGGGAAAGAAAACTTTTGATCATGCAAGCATTATTCATTAATTATTAATAAAGAAATAGAAAGTTGCATGTGCAGAGAGAAAAGAATGAGAAAAAAGATAAATGTAGAGAGAAGAAAGGAAGACCATAGGGCAAAACGAACGGCAATGATGTGAATGTGATGTTGTCTGATAGTAAGCAAGTGAACAGTGAGTGTGAGACTTAGCACTCTTCACTCTTCCCTCTTCCCTCTCCCTCTCTTCGCCAACTCATTCCTCACCCAAAAAAGTTAGTTAGATGCATGACTTTGCCTTCACCACCTTCACATATCTCTGCATTCAATAGGGTTTTAGCTTCTGGTGCGGTGGTTGCTTTTTCTGTTCTGCTGTGCCCACCTTTCGTCTAGATAGAGAAGAGTAGCTACTCAACGCAATCTCTTACGGTTCAAGTGTTTCTGAGAAAGATCAGGTGCACACTCCTGTCTTCTCTTGCTTTTTTTGTAAACCCCTTTGTTTTGTAATGATGAGGGTTAGGTTATGCGTTTTGTACTAAATGAGGAAATCGAGCTTCTCTCTTTTTTCCATTTTAAGAAAAATATTTGAATACAGCAAAATTTTATATATTCATTTTATTTAATTGTTAAGGTGCGTTTAACTACAATGTACCTATTTGGAACGCTTGTTAGAGAGAGAGAGAGAGAGATTCCTAAAGGTTTTGACATGAGAAGGCTTGTTCTTACTAGATTTGGTTATGTGTGCGTCAATTTTATGTGAGAGTGATTACGGGTCTCTGTGGATAATTTTTTTCAGAAATACTTCTACATGAGAAAAATAAGAATCAAAATGAAAATGAACTTCTCTATAAGTTAAAATTAGCTAATGCTTAAGTTAAAAATAAGATTTTTGAGAAACTAGTTGGAGGGAGCCCTTTTTACTGATTAGCATATGCATAAACTAATTTTAACCTATCAGAAACTCATTTCATCTTTCCTATTTTTCTCTTCTAAAAGTGCTTCTGGGAATGTTTACCCAAACAGGTGCTTAATATACACGTGGGATTGTACATTGATTATTATTGTTTCATTCAGTTTGTGGACTTTGTTTGATTACCTGTTTGTGTTATTTTGGTAACTTTAATTGCTCAAAATTTGATTTCATGTTTGTTGATGAAGTTTGATAGCCAAGGCTTTGCTGGGCTGCAATATTGAGCAGAGTTTGCTGACTGAGTTGGTATTGGATGTGATGAAGCTTAAAACATGGCTTGCGAGTGTTTTGTTGCTCACTATTGCTATGCTTACCACTACATTAGGTAATTTATAACTTTGTTTTTTTTTTTTCGTATTTGTTTTTTATATCACAAATTGACTTTTCAGACTTTCCTTTTGTTCTTCTGGCTGGTATACTTGCTGCATTGTCCACTGTGCCAATTAAATTTTGGATCGAAAGTATCAAGGAATCTTTAATATTTGAAGTTTTTTAAGAATATTGCATCTATGCCTATATGGCAGAACTTTTAATTTCTTAATAATTTTCTGTTTATATAAAAATACAAATAAACCATTTTCTTAAGTAAAAAATGAAATGGCTGATAGGTGACAGGTGACAGCCTAGCCAATAATCATGCATTCTTACAAAATCTTCCCCCTAAATAAAGTGAAACTTATCCTGGCACTAGCTTTGTGAGATTGGAGTTATGTAGTTTATGTTGCTTCCTCCTGGACTCCTGCTTTGGCCATAGATCATGCACCTATGACTCAGTTCAATCTTTTAATTGTTTGAAACATAATTAGTTGCTCTTTGTACTTTTCATTGTCTATCAGATTCTGACTGTAAAGTCATTAGTTCAGCAACCTGATTGCTGAGTGGCCTGAGTCTCCTATGCTTGCATGTGCATTTATTATTTTATTAAGAACAATGATGAGGTGTTTCCTGTATTATTGGATTGAAATTGATAGCTACAAGCAAGTAGTTTACAATCAAAAGTACTGATTTCTTACTTAAAATAATGACCATACGTCTTTTACTTTATTCAGCCTTTTAATTTAATATCCCAGTTATGATTACCAGAAGGGGAAGCAATTAGGGATGTGGATCTGTGACATTGACCGTCTATTATCTTTTGAGTTGATGCTAGATCAAATTGTTTAACTTGTAGGTGCATTTGTGGGGGTAAACATTGGCACTGATGTTTCTGATCTGCCATCTGCTTCGAATATAGTTGACATTCTAAAAGCTAATCAAATAACTCATGTGCGGCTATATGATGCTAATGCGCACTTGCTACAAGCCCTTTCAAACACTAGCATTGAAGTAATCGTTGGTGTCACCAATGAGGAGTTGCTGCGGATTGGAGAATCTCCATCAGCAGCTGCAGCTTGGATTAATAAAAATGTTGTTGCTTATGTCCCATCCACCAATATCACAGCAATAGCAGTTGGCAGTGAGGTTCTTTCCACAATCCCAAATGTCGCCCCTGTACTGGTTCCTGCCATGAATTCTCTTCACAAAGCCCTGGTTGCTGCAAACCTTAACTTCAGGGTCAAAGTTTCAACTCCCCAGTCTATGGACATTATCCCCAAGTCTTTTCCTCCTTCCACTGCCTCTTTCAACTCTTCATGGAACAGTACTATCTATCAACTCCTTCAGTTTCTGAAGAACACAAACTCCTCCTATATGTTAAATGCCTACCCTTATTATGGATACACTAAAGGAGATGGCATTTTCCCTATTGAATATGCCCTTTTCCGACCTCTTCCTTCTGTGAAGCAAATTGTTGATCCAAACACTCTATTTCACTATAACAGTATGTTTGATGCTATGGTGGATGCTACCTACTACTCTATAGAAGCCTTAAATTTCAATAACATACCCATTGTTGTAACAGAGACTGGCTGGCCATCGTTTGGTGGATCAAATGAACCAGATGCTACTGCAGAAAATGCTGAGCTCTACATTAATAATATGATTCAGCGAGTCATGAATGATTCAGGTCCTCCTAGTCAGCCAAACATAGCGATTAATACATACATATATGAATTATTTAATGAAGACAAGAGGAATGGACCTATATCAGAAAAAAACTGGGGCATCTTCTATACGAATGGAAGTACTGTTTATCCTTTGAGTTTTAGTGATTCAGGCCAGACTACCGGAAATTCTTCAGGAGTTTTTTGTGTGGCTAAAGATGGAGCGGACACTGATAAGCTGCAAGCTGGCCTGAGCTGGGCTTGTGGGCAAGGAGGAGCAAATTGTGCTGCAATTCAACCAGGGCAGCCATGCTATCTCCCCAATAATCTGAAAAGCCATGCCTCTTATGCTTATAATGATTATTATCAGAAAAAGCGTGGTAGTGGTGGAACTTGCGACTTTGATGGTACTGCAACAACTACTACCAAGGATCCTAGTAAGTCGATATGACTTCTTATTTCTGTTTTAACTCATATTCTGTCATGGTATTCTTTTAACATTTCCAAGTTATTTCTTTGGACTGTTGGCACATATATAACCATGTATATATATATATATATATATATTTTTTTTTTTTCTTTTCAAATTGCCCGCTAACAGTTGTAGGAAATTGAACGACAACTCCTCCTTGTTAGAAACAGCTCTGTAGAGTAAATCATAGTTTTGAAAGTCACTGGTCAATGGTCATTATATCTACCACTAACAGTCCTAGGAAATTCATTATATTTAAGAACTGCATATATAATTTAGTTTTTTAAAGTATTTGTAAATAAAAGTGATATTATATTGTATACTAGTTGAAACACCCATGCTTTGCACAAATTACTTGTGAAAAAGTGAGGTTTTTATTTAACGTGATTTTGAAAATTGTCTTCTATGATCCTTTACATGTGTCTGGTTGGAGGAGAATGGGAGGAGGGGAGGGGAGCAAAACCTCTCCTCATCTAACTTTAGCTCCCCTCCAATATTGGGGGGATTTTAAAACTTTTTTAGTAGAATGTCCAGAAGACCCTTATGTTATTAAATTTAAATTATAAGGATATAAAAGTAAATTGATTTTTAAAATCCCTTCCCTCTCCTTGTGAACCAAACAAGAAAAGAGCTACCTCCCCTCCCTCCTCTCCCCTTTCCTCCCTCCCTCCTCTCAACCAA
Organism: Cajanus cajan; assembly: GCF_000230855.2. NCBI lineage: Eukaryota > Viridiplantae > Streptophyta > Magnoliopsida > Fabales > Fabaceae > Cajanus > Cajanus cajan. Next base: position 66,845,259 of record NC_138518.1, read on the forward strand.
ACAAAATTTTTAACTCCTCTCCCTTCCCCTTTCCTTCCCTCCTTTGAACCAAATGGGCCCTTAATTATTATATAAATTGAACAAGAGAAAAAAAATCTTTGAATCATTGTAAGAGTGATGTAAAGTTGTGGGTTTGTACTGTGCAAATTGAATTTAATTACCCTCATTTCCCGCACGCTGAATTTAGCGGCCTTATCCTTAAAAGTATATGTTCTGTTTCCTATGGCTATTACTCCATAGATTATTCAAATGAATAATGATTACTTTTCTTATTTCTTTGATGATAGTGTAATGCAAAATTATCTCTGGATCCAGCTTTATTGCTTGATAGTTGTGAATTAGAGTGCTAATGTCAGTATGTCACTCTTCAGTTATCTATTAACTTGTTTTTATAGAAATGCCCCAGATCAGAGCCTAGGTTGTTGGGTCAGTAGCAGGATTACTATTATTTTGGTTCTTGTCTTTGCATTTATACTGATTCCATGGGTCTAGTTTCCCCATAAATCTGACAGTGGCTGGTCTCTTATCCGTAAGGCTCAATGTTCATAATACCACTCATCTTTTTAATGTGTGATAGAGTTTCAGAAGTCTGTTCGTTTGGTTTGGCAATATGGTAGTACTTTTGATCCTCAGGGCCCAGATGTAAAACCTATTGAAACTTCACGAGCCCAACTAGGCTACTATATTTCTTATTGCAACCTGAAAGGCTGAAACTAATAAACATGGTTGCATATTGAGAAACTAATGGTGTGGACTCTTTCAAATATGCATCTTATAAATATCGGTGAACTTGTCATGAGATTTGAAGTTTTTATTCCATTCAATGGTTTTTATCACCGAAACTTTTCCTTGTGAATATTGTCATATCCTTGTGCGGAGGATTTATAGGAAGTTACTTAACCAATTAATTCTGTGTAATTTTTTACAGGTTCTTCATCCTGTATATTTTCCGGAAGGTATAGAATCTTAATCTTTAAACATTCTTGATTTTTTAGGCTTGGAAGTAATTGTTACTTTTTAAAATCTTACATGATCATGGAATATTTTGACATCAGTTCTAACTCGAGCATTGGTGGGTTGAGTTTACCTCCAACGGCACTTGGACCTTCAAGCCCCTTTGGTGCGAGTGTGAAGCTGCAAGTGTCTTGCCTAAGGTATTTGATATCTGCTATTGGTGTATTTTTGGCTCTGGCGGTGTTATGAGTCATGACCAAAAGGTCGATGCTCTTTAAATTGCTATTCAATGATTCGTGTAATGTGGTCTGTGTCGATTTTGTTTCTAACTTTTTTGGTACATTTTATTCTTCTGAAATGTCCCATCTTGTGCATTTGGGATCATTGTATTTTATAACTTTTTAGATAGATAGGTATTTAATGTAGTGCTGTAGCCGGAAGAGACAAACCGTACACGGGGCCCTTAAGAAATGACTGCCAGCTATCTCGAACCAACAAATGGTGCACTTGTGTCTGTGATCATAAAAATAGAGTAACATTTTTCCATCCATGGTTTCTTAAGCCTAATTTTTAATGAAATTTACACTCAACTTATTTGAACTAATGAAACAAAAGGTTGTGTCATTTAAACTATTAAGAAAAACAGAAATCTTATTTGGTATGAAATTTTTCGTAAGAGAATCACACGAATCTGAGTTGTCTTATTTTTTTACACTGGATAAATGTGAGTTGAAAAATAAATATAAATGGATAATTTGGCATCACAACACCTTAAGTGTATGCATATTAATCATTTATGCGGTTGTTAAACCTTACATTGATGCTAACCTGAACCATTCTCTCTTCTTTTACTTGGTATTAGAAGTGTCTCACATACATCTCGTCTATTCATATCCAATAAAGGGCATACATTACTCTTCTTGGGGTATAACCCCCTACGTATTTTCGGGTGTAGTACATATATATATATATATATATATATATATATATATATATATATATATATATATTATTTTTAATAATCAAAACACATTTTCTACGTTCTAAACTAATGCATAAATAGGTCACTAGAGTTAGTCTAATGTTTTTATTTTATTTTTAATTTTTTAAAGGGTAGGAGGGAAGGAAGGGATTGAAGTAGAAGGGAGAAGTTTGATTGTCGCGTTCTTATAATCTTTTCTATGGATTAAAAATAAAAAAACTAATGCATAAATATACTTTTCATCTCTTAACTATTGGCCATGCATATATTATTTTTTACCCAAATAGATAAAATGTACCTCGCATAATCAAACAATTGTCATTTGCAATAAGGATTTTATTTGGTTCTAATTAGCTTTTATTTTTTCTTTCATAATCTATCGACATATGCTTGATAGAGCTCAAGATTATGAATCCATAACTTATTACTTTCTTATTGTTGAAGAATGACTACCACTTCTCGTTAGTGATGGGGTTAAACTTTTTACATCTTTCTTACGTTAGATAATGTTTAATTCATTCTTTGATTCATCAATTATTTTTTTTATTCATAATTTTTTGTTCATTCATAATGTTTTAGTTCAAAGTGGTCTTATATCACTTCTCCTCGAAGATATAAAGAGATCCACTTTATGTGACTTGCTCCGGCTTTTTATGCTCAAATTTATTTTACTTTTTTTTAATTGGTTGCCTTATAAATGTTTTATGAATAAAAGGGATTTAGTTTGTGTGAGTTCCTTTATATCAAATACAATTCATACAAATAAAAAAATACATGTTTAAGAATAATAATAAAAAACAAGGATTTTAAGATACATAATTAAATTAAAAATAATTTATTTTAAATAATAATTATGGATAAAATGCGATAAATAAATTATATATATTTGATGAGAGGAAGGGGCACAACGCCCCCAACTATAAAAGGAATTTAAATCTAAGTGAAAAACTAGTCATATAGGCATAAGTCATAATGACATATGAAATAAAAGAAAGTATTACATAATAAATAATTAAAGACACTTGAGAATTCATCCCCTTCTTTGCAGTAGGTCAGTATTCAATTCTTGTAAAGTATGTTGCCATTTGCAAGATGAATCATGGATAGTTATTTTTTAATAAATTTTTTGAAAATATTTAATTGAATTTAAAACAATTTAAATAACTTATTTGATATAATAATTAAAATAGGAGATTAATAGATTATATATATATATATATTGAATAATTACTTTTTATTTAATAATATATTTTAAGATATATAAAAAAATTATCATTTGTATTAAATATCACATTAAAACTCATTCAAATATTTTACTATACATATTTATATTTATTTTTTATTTTATCTATAATTTTTTTAAATAATATTGTTCATACAATTTATATTAAAGTAATTAAATTAAAAAATAAAATAACTTATAATATATAATGATATTTAATGATTAAATAAAATAAAATATTATAAATCATTTCAAGTAGTATTCCTCTATACTAATTCTGATTAAATCAGTAACCAAAAACCAAATCTGATTAGATCTGATAAACAAATAATATATAATTTAATTTGAATAAAAGTTGATATTAGTTGAAGTTTAGTTTCGACAAATACATAGAGATTGCAGCAACATGGTTTAGGAAAGGAGCAGGCGAATTTATGGGGTTTGTTTGCAATTGCAAATAACAATAACAATAGAACGGTTTGTGATTGTGAATTGTGATCGATCGAATCCGAACATGGAAGGAGCCTCAAGCTCAGGGTACGCGTGGGCAGTATCTGCTGGATTCAACGCCGCTCTTGCAGCCATTTCAGTTAAGCTCTCTCTTCACCAGGTTCGTCAATGGTTACTCATTCAGATTTCCCTTCTAATTTTCATATAATAATAATAATTATTATTATTGTTTCTATTTCTTTCACAGTTTGTTAGGTACGGGATGGTGGTATTGTTCAATGTCACGATGTGGGCTTGTTATGTCAACAGCCTTAAAGCTCTTTCATCTCTTCAGGCAACTGTCACCAATTTCGCTACCAATTTTATCTCTTCCGGTTTGGCAGGTTACTTCTTCTTTCACGAATCACTCTCTTTCCAGGTCAGTTACCCCGCTTCTCTTTTCCATTTATACACTCTTATTTTATCACTTTCGCTTCCAATTAATAACAAACTTTTGATTTGCCTGGCTGTTAATTGTTAAAGTTTATTGGGGTTACTCCATTTGTCATTTAGATTACATGCTCATTTTAAACAATCTTCAATTTATTTATTTTTATTATCTAGTAAATCGCCCCATTTTTGACCCTTCACTTTCACCATATTTTAACTATGGATAAAACTTAGGTACATTGTTCTTCAATTACAATTGGAGATACGTGTTTGAGTAATATGCTTTGATATTTAATGGAATGGTTTCTTACGCATATTATCTAAGTGAAATTTTAATTCTAATTCTAATTAAAAGAATATTGCCGACTGTATTTGTGACACTGTATCTAAATTTTGTCCTTGAACTATTCAGTCTGTGGATTGAAGCACTCTCTCATCCACCCCTGGTTGGAACTTGGATTGTTTTTGGATTATGAATGAATCGGGTTAGCCTCCCGAGTGCTTCACAGTTTTAATTGTGGGATAGTCAGTATGGTAACCCCTTAAATTGAGCTGAAGAATTCAGGAATGAGTTTTTGGTACTCTTTTTTACACATCAAGTTTATCTTTGGGTTTTAGTGCGTGTTTGGATTCATGTTCGATTATCCAAGATCATTTTGAAATTATAGATGTTCATACGTTTGGTCCCTTGTTGAGGAATTAATTTTGCATCCAAAATTGATTTTGAGTTGAAAGAACTTTTTATTTTATTTATTTATTTATTTATTATTTTTTTTATAGAGTTTTACTACTGACTTGCTTTTAGAATAAAAACATTCAAATATAAATTACTTCACTTTAAAATCAATTTTGTAAAATTATTTTCATCCAAAATCAAAATCAATTTTGCGAATGCTCCTGTTTCTGTAGCACTAACACTTGATAGAGTAGACGACCACTTGGGTTTTCTTTGTTTGTTATTGATGTTGTCACTTGACAGTGCTAAATAGTTAAACCACCAAAGAACGCATGGCCGGTTATTTGCCTCATGCATTCAACTTTTTGATTCATGCATTTTCTGATGCAAAAACTGTTCCACAGTGGTTTGCAGGTGCACTACTTATAATAATTGGTGTAGTAATACTTAGCAACTCAAGTATTGAGAAGAAGGCTAGCACTGATTAGGTTTTACAGTTCAGCATGATACCTTTTAGGCTTTCTTGCTAAAGACGGAGGCAAGCATCTGCAACTGCATGGAAGCATATTTTTTTTAACAAGAATAGTAAAGTTAGATAGTTTCCAGGGCAGTTCACCTTACATGAAACAAACACCACACAAATCGTATTTTGCCTTCACCGATTTAATAACTCTTGTTATATGTCATTCAGGATGAGGCAATTGTTATTATTAGCCACAAGCAACTTTTAGTTGCACCATCTCATGGCTCCTTTTTTAAGTTTATATTTGTACAATGATCTCAAGGTTCAATCAGCTATGTTTATGAATGTTGTTCAAAATTCGTCTGCAACTACAAGTTTTCTATGAATTCAGTCATTTCAGTTTCAATGGGTAAAGGATTTGGAATGAGAGAGTATTGCACTATTGCTGCCCTACCCATAAGAATATGACTGGTGCATGGTTATCCCAACAGTATCTGTTTTCTGTCTCTGCAATGATCTCATTCAACTGGTTTTTGATGACCCCCCTTTTTTTTTCTACAACCTTTTTAGCAACCCATGTTGATCTAGCATTCTTGAGGTTCAATACCCAGTTGCAAGTGTGTCTGTTAACCTATATTGCCTTCAACTTAAATGTGCTCACCCATTCAACTTAGAATTACTAATACAACAAATTTGCATTTGCCTTGGCATCTAATTTTTAACAGTTCGGCATCATTTTTCTTAAATTTCAACTGCCTTCCAGTCAAGATTGCATACTCTTGAATTGCTTTTTTGGCATAATTTCTCTTACACTTCAACTGTCCTCCGGTCAAGACTGCATATTCTTCAATCGCTTCTTTGGACATTTTGTAGAACCAAACATGATGTGAAGTTTGAGTGAGAAGTATGTTTAAATGGATTTATGTTTGGAAACATTTACATGAAAAGTGATTATAAGTAAATGAATGTTTCGATAGTATCAATAAAATTTACTTCTTGATATGTACTTTTTAATACGAGTATGTAAATATTGTCGGAAACGGGTCCTCTAGTTCAAAGTCTATCCTTTCTTAAACCCAACTGTTGATGTATCCAGCAGATCAGGAAATTCAAGCTAACAAAACGCAGTAAAATGTTTTGTTCACTCGTGAACTTTCTTCTATTAGTATCCTTTCTCTTCTCATGTTTTTGGAGGAGACGAAACGAATGGGGGAATAAAAAAAATAGCCAAATATATTGGCACAAAATTTGAAACCCCGTTTGCAGCTTCAAAATAAGGGATAAAACCCCCTAATATTTATAGAGGAAATATACGTTTAATCCAATATTAAAAAATGTTTCTGTAATCTAGATTTTCATTTTTCTTGAAACTTTGCAACAAGAGAAAAATCAGATTGATTAATATATGAAAAAACGAAATTGTTATAGGCAAATTAATTTGTTCACAATTTTTTTTTTGCTTTTGGAAATTAGTGTTACTTCTATAATTTTTTTTATTGAGATAATCTGTAATTGAACTATACACCTATGCATTTTTACATAAATTATTATAATTAACTAGTTGTCTATTTGTAGATTTGACCTATTTAACTAATATTTGGCATGTTTTTTAACTAATATTTTGTATATGTTTAACCATTTATTAAAGTGATATATATATATATTTTTATTTCACACCCATGTCCCAAAAAGTGATATGCATAGAAAAATATGCGAGTGATATTATTCTTTGCAACTAACCCCTTTAAATATTCAAACCAAATTCCATTGTGTAGAAGATATCTATAATTTTACATCAAAATTTATTAAATGTTGAATCATATTACTTCTGATCATATTTTATTTTCAAGAAATCGATATTCAGATATGATTGGTAATTTTTGTTTTATACTTAACCAATCTAAATTATTCTAACATTTTTAATTAATTAATATTCAAAATATGGTAGAGAAAATAACATCGGTCATTTTCCTAATTTATTCATCTTACTAATTAAGAGAAATGTATTTTCAGAAGAAAAATGCCTGTTAAGACCATCGAAAGCGGTATATAATATATATTAAATATCATGATTTTTCACTAATTTTTTTTATCAATTTCATTAACATTAGTCTTAACCATTTATTTTAAGAATTTATAAGAATAATAGTTTTTATTAAGAAAAAATTACGTTAAAAGTGTAACAAATAGTTTTTTCGATAAAAAATAACGAGTATTGATATTTTTTTTTATGAGTCCAGTAATGATATTCATTCGAATGAGATTGAAATAAGATAAAAAAAAATGTGATGAGTAAAAGAAAAAAAGTTTAAATACTTAATTCGTCTTTATAATTATATATATATATATATATATATATATATATATATATATATATATATATACTATTTTTGCTTTTATTTACTATAAAGATTAAAAAGACTAAAATAAAAAATTAATAAATACACGAATTAAAATGAAACATTTATAACTGAAAAAATAAGATTTATGAAATTATAGGACCAAACAAATATTTAAATAAAATAAATAAATGTAAGTCGAATATTTTTGAAAATTTGTAAGTCTTAAGTAACAATGTTATTACACCTTTCCATAATTTATGTAACACCTAATTACTTGATTTATCAAATTAAGAATTAACGAAGCTAGTTAATCCAAATTATAGTACTACGTATTAAAATTGTCTTAAATTTATCAGCTAATACAAGAGACCTATTTTAGATCAGTTGATTTTTTTCTAAAAAAAATACTTGAATATTGTGAAAAAAAAAAAAAAAAAAGACTGGATGAAGTATTTTTTACTTTTAGTTTATTCTTTAAGCATTTATCCAACGAAGTGAAAAGAGGCCACGACGCAGAAATTCAGTGGGAGCAACGGCGACAAATTAATAATGAAAGAGTGATTAAAATGAAACGGAAGACGATGAAATGAAACATTTTGAAGAAGAGAATCGTTTAGTGTGGGAAGAGGAAGGTGATGATGATATCAGGTGGAGGAAAATCATCTTGGACTTCTTCAACGTCGTCGTGGATACCCACAACATCGGTGTCCGCTTCGGGGAGGAGGATTCAGAGGGAAATGGTGGAACTCAACAACGACCCTCCTCCTCATTGCTCTGCTGGCCCTAAGGGCGATAACCTCTATCACTGGATTGCCACCATTATTGGCACCCCAGGTCTCTTCACTTCTTTTTTTGCCACAAAGAACAATACAATTATTCAACCAATTTCACTTATTATTAACCCTCTCATGTTTGGAACACCCATGTTGTTCTATGTAGGAACACCCT